>NC_142025.1:93542841-94142841 GCF_049901735.1 Notechis scutatus | reverse complement strand
TTTGATAGCCCTGTGAGAGAGGGGGGGAGACAGACAGACAGACAGACAGACAGACAGATATGAGATCAAGATTCCCTGATTGCTACAGCAGGATTCAAAACTTACCAATTCTCTTCAAAATCAGCGGCTTGAAACAAAAATTTGTAGAATCCAACAGACAGGTTCTTCCAATTCAACCTAAACACAATATGACAGGGGTGTCAAACTTGATTTCACTGAGGACCGTATCAGAGTTGTGTTTGACCTTGGGGGAGTGAGGAGTGGGCTTGGCCAGGGGGAGCATGGCCAGCTCAACATCACTAATGTCAGGGGCGCCTGTGGTGGCCTGAGCCGCTCTGCTAGTGTAAACGGAGCTCAGAAGGGCTGCCCCCGGTCCTAGCAAGCTCCATTTTTGGCTGCGATGGCCTCCTAAAATCCTCTGCCAGCAAAAGCAGAGCTCAGGAGGGCTGCATGCGGCCCTCCCAAACTCCATTTTTGCTGGCAGAGGCACCACAGGCCAGCCCTTCGCTATTTCCAGGACAGCCCCACGGGCTAGATCTAAGCACCCCATGGGCCAGATCTGGCCCCCGGGGCTTCAGTTTGGGACTTCTGTAATATGATATCAATCTCAATCAAGTGGAATGGTCTATTGCTTCTTAGATAGTGTAAGCATTGATTTCCAGAAATTAATCTTAATTTTAAACCATTCACTGTCCCAAAGGTGCTTTTTTGGGACCTCCCAAAAAAGATATACTTTGTTGGTGATGATGACAATGAGATGGACATCTGCTGTTGAATCTATATATCTAAAAGCGAAATACCACTCACGCATCTTCAGAACCGTAAAGCCTACAAACTTGAAATTTGGCACATATGTTCCTCTTGGCTTCCAGGTGCTAGCCAGCAAAGGATTTTTCAAAATGACCATCAGAGCATTAGTATTTCCTATATTATTATTAACACATACTGATGCTAAGGAGTTCTACTCCCCCTCCCCACCTAAAAAGAAATATCTCCCAACTGCAGTTCGGCTAAGCCACACCCAGGCTCCTTGCTGTCTCCTTCTTGCTCACAAAGCAAATACTGTTTCTGTTTCCAAACAGCCCTGAACTCTCTCATACTCTGACAGGACACTAGCCAGATGAATACCGATGGATGCTGGTAGGCAGAGGCACAATTTCCCCCCTTATTTTCCTCCCCCATGCTTTCAGGTCTTTTTTCAATCTCTATGGCTTCTCTGATAATTGTGTAGCTGGGGTTTTCTATAGTGGCTAGGGTTTTGGTGCCATTGAAGTTGATGCTATGACCTGTGGCTTTCATGTGTTGGACTAGTGAGGAAGTGTGTTCCAGCTTATTCAATTATCAGAGAAGCCATAGAGATTGAAAAAAAGACCTGAAAGCATGAATAGAAGAGATGACTCCACCAGACAGCAGAGGGCCGAAAGAGCCATATGTGGCTCCAGAGCCACAGTTTGCAGACCCCTGGGCTAGAGAATAGGTTATAACAAGACCAAATATAAAAATGAGAATGTAAAAAATAAAACATAGAAGATACAGGATACTGTAGAGCAGCCGACCTCAACCTTTCTGGCACCAGAGACCAGACAATTTTTCCATGAATCATGGGTGGGGGGGTGATTTTGTGTATTAGATCCTGCACATACATAGATGAAGCTTTACTCTCTCACCCACTGTTTGCACAGCCTATTTTCAAACAGGCCACAGGCCAGTATTGGACTCACAGCCTGGGAGTTGGGGACCCCTGCTGTAGAGGATATGGGACAAAAGGGAGGGAATAGTACAGAAAGATGTGGATGCAGAGTTGGGTAGATGGCCAGTCTAAGGACCACTTTTGTTCCAGAGATTCTAAGAAAATTTTTCTTTTGAGAAAACTTGTCATTTGTTGATACTGGCCGATTCATTAATGTTTGCTTTTTAGTTTCAGGAGTAAAACAAGCTTGCCCAAATTGCTTCCAAATAATATTCTTTAACTACTCCCTCTGTGAGGGAGAAGGGTGGTTTCAAAAATTGATAAATAAATAAACAAACAAAGTTATGTAATGTGATAAGGCATATGAACTAAAGTTCATACGCCTTATCACATTACATAACATTATTTTTTTGTTTGCATATGATCATGAAAAAGAAAAAGAAATAGATGCCACATGGCATTTTCTTAAAGCAAAAATTTTAGAGTCTGTTTATTGGAATTAATAAATGTTTGCAACAAGTACAGGTAGTCCCTGACTTATGACCACAATTGAGCCCAAAATTTCTGTTGCTAAGTGAGACAGTTGTTAAGTACATTTTCCCCATTTTACGCCACAGTTGTTAAATGAATCATTGCAGCTGTTAAAATACTAATGTGGTTGTTATGTGAATCTGGCTTCACCATTGACTGCTTGCTAGAAGGTCACAACAGGGGATCACATGACTGACCTCAGGACACTGCAACCGTCATAAATATGAATCAGTTGATCATTTGACCAAGGGGATGCTGCAATGTTTGTAAGTGTGAAATATGGTCATGTCACTTTTTGCAGTGCTGGTGTAACTTTGAACACTCACTAAGTGAATCATTGTAAGTCAAATACTACCTGTATCATTGTAAGTCAAGGACTACCTCTCTCTCTCTCTCTCTCTCTCTCTCCCCCTCCTTCCCTCCCTCTCCCTCTCCCTCTCTCTATCATTATTACCTTTATAACTATAGCTGATAGTTGAAGCTTCTTTTCTCTTTTGACAATTTTTAGTAGTACTTTAACTATTGCTGTCCAGAAGAAAAATGGAATGCAGACTTTCCACCTTCTTGAGAAACTTCAGATGAATGACTTGTTCAGCAGGTTTTCCTTGTCATGGGAAAGGACAGTACATAGAAGTAAGAACAATCTCATTATCTGTCAAGGAACACCATTGCATATCTTTCAGATGGGGCATTTCCCATGAAGCCTGTGCAAAGCCTGTGCAAAGGGATGTTTCACTTCAACTGTGTTCCAAGCAGAGTCCAATTGTAAAGCAATGCAGCCTTCACTTTGAAGGCATGGATCAAAGGTGTTGTCTTGCTTAGCTTCAGGTCTTTTTGTGGAAGCCCCGTAATCAGAAGACCTTTCTGTGCATGGTTAATGTATGTCTATTGAACTGCACAGAGGACTACAGAAGTAGACCCAACTCAAAAGTCATTTGATCAACTCTCTGCTAATGTAGGAAACCTGATAGTAAAATCTTCCTGATGACTGGCTATCTAGCTTTTGTTTAAAATGCTAATGAAAGGAATCTAACATCATTCATTCATTCATACATACATACATACATTCACAAAATGTCTCATATACAATAATCTTAGGCAGCTCAGAACAAAATCAGTAAAATCAGTAAAACAAAACAGTCACATGATACATACATGGAACAGCACATTCTCCAGAGAGCACCCATCAATGTGTATATCTATTGGCTCCTCCCCATCCTAGTTCTTCCCTTGGGGGAAGATCTTTATCACATTTCAGAAATAAAAAGGTAGGAGTCTTCTAAATCTCAGGGGAACGTTTGTTTCTCAGGCATGGGATAGTTACAGAGAAGGCCCCTGAAGTAGCAGTTATTTATTTATAACTTTTGTATATTGCCCATCTTAAAACCAAATTCTGGATTGCTTACAACCCAATACGTACAGCTTTTTAAAAAAAGGCAAGAAAACCCAAACAAGAAAAATAGAGAAGATTGGTGCTGCAGCCACAGATTCATGATATAACTCCTTTCATTCTCATCCTGTTCTGAATTCACCCTTTCCCAGATTCTGGGGAAGAGCTATGAAGATTGAAAGAGGAAGGTCTTCCCTCACTTCCAGGGAGGGGGGATATTTCACAAGGCAGGGACTGTAATGAAAAAGTCACATTGCTAAGTATCTTCAAGGTGGCAACATTTAAGGAAAGAGACTTGCAGTAGGATGGATAGATACCCTCAGGATCAGGATAATCTGTTTCTTGTGCCCCGTAGGGCTTTAAAGCTAAAATATAACATTTTGAATTGCACCCAGAAGGAAGCTGGGAGTCAATGCAGCTCGCATAATAACAGCAGTTATGGCATGAGCAAACCAAGGGGTACCCAGAAGTGCACGTGCCACTACATTCTGAACTAGTTTTAACTTCCAGATGGCTTTAAGAGTTGTTCCATATAAAGCATGTTCCACTAATCCAGTTGGGAAGTAGATAAGGCATGAGACTATGAACAAAGCAGTTCCAGATCCCACAATTCAGCCCTGAATCAATTCAACTCAACTAGTTCAATTTTTGAATCTTCTTCTCTATCAGAAAAATATTGGGCTGCAGGGTCTTATTTTCAGTTATTCGTTTTCATAATAATTGGAGCAGCCATTGACTGTTCCCATAATAAATGGAACAATCCCAAATTCCACTTAAAAACATGCTTTCCTGATATGAAGAAAGGGGAACAAATAAGAAACAGCCCTGGATATCCCAAATAATTTACAGTAATTTGCACAGTCAGCAAAATTTTCTGGCTTCCATTTCTTAAACAACTATTAGAAAAATTCACCTTCCAGCCTAAATTATGCTACTAAAGTAAAGACAGGTGCCAAAAAAAGTGCCTTTTTAATTGAATTCTGTCATAGAAAACAAATTCCTGGATTCAGAATTGTGTAATTTTAACTATTCACCTTTGGTGTCAGTCTGGGAGGTTCCAAGATAAATCTGAAGGCCTGAAGTCTGCTCATCCTTGAACACACTGTATCACATCTGTTTAAGCATTCTATTACTATTCTTTGGAGTGAGTTGTTTATACTTTTGGCAAGAAAATGCATTCATCTTTTAAATGAAATCATAGGTGCTATGCTGTAATAATTTCTTCACTGTCTAATCTGCCACAATTCTTGTCTTCTAAATCAGCTGTTTTGTATTGATGTGTTCATTGATTTATATGTTAGTTATAGCCACCCATTCCAGTAGACTCTGGACATTTTACACACAACCCCCTCCCTCCAAAAACCAATAAAAACATTTGAAAGTATAAAACACATGACAAGTCTGGTCCAAAACAATCCTAATAACAATAAACCACACCAGGCCCCCAGAAACACATTAATCCCAGGCCTAAAACCAAAGTCAGGTCTTCAGAGCTTTTCAGAACCCATCCAAATCTTGGGGAGGGGGCAGGGACATGGGAGAGAAGGCACACTTCTTTGGCCCCACAAGATGACTATGTTTATAGAAGGGATCTGGAATGAATCCACTCTATTGGAATGTACCGGGCAGGCAGAAACAATTGGAAACAGAGGTCCCTCAGACATCCAGACCATAAGCCATATAGAGCTTTATAGGTATCAAATGATATCTTAAATTGCACCTAGAAGACAAATGGCAACCAATGCAGTCTGCATAGCAGCAATAACACATGGACAGATCAATAAGTGCCTGTTATTGTTCGTGCTGCTGCATTTTGTACCAGCTGTACCAGTGTTTCAAGGACACCCAGGAAGGAGTGCAGATGATTCACATGATGAACCTGTGCAAAGGCCCTCCTGGCCACTACTGCCACCTGCTCTTTGCAATAGCTATTAGTCTAGCAGAAGCACCTACTTTTGATGAAGTGATGAATGGGGAAGTACAGCCCCATCTAGGACTATTGATGGAACTATCCCTTGCCCTGGGAGACTAATCAGCAGAACTAGTCAATTTTGAATGAAAGTTTGCTCCACCCCCATCCTGACCCAAACAGTAGATCAACAGTTTACCTGTGCAGACCAATTTGAGATATCAAGCTGCATATTGTCAGTGCACTGATGTTTACAGAATTCCAGATCACAGATGACTTCACCCAGTGGTTTCATGTACATGTTAAGTGGGAGAAGGGAGAGTGTTGAGTTCTGAGACACCCCATAACTTTTAAGATGAATTTATTTTTCTTCATATTCATCATATATAGTATCACTCCCAATATAGTTATATACTTGCCTATTCAAAAGTAAGTCCCTAGATCAGTAGATTCATTCCCAGATAAATAGAAATGGGATTACAGCCTGAGCTGCTATATTCTCTATCTATTTGCACCAGAGGTGGTATTCAGCAGGTTCAGACCAGTTCTGGAGAACCAGTAGCGGAAATTTTGAGTAGTTCAGAGAACCGGCAAATACCACCTCTGATTGGCTCCGCCCCCATCTATTCTCTGCCTCCTATGTCTTAGCTGATCGGCTGGGTCTTCTTTTGTTACCCTGCACAGGAGAATGGAGATCTGGAAAGCAGGTTAGTGGGTTGGGGAAGGAATCGGATTTTGCAGTAACCTTCCCCCAGGAGTGGAGAGGGAATGGGGATTTTGCAGTAACCTTCCCTCAGGAGTGGGGTGGGAATGGAGATTTTTCGGTATCCTTCCCCTGCCATGCCCACCAAGCCATGCCCACCAAGCCAAGCCATGCCCACCAAGTCACGCCCACAGAACCAATAGTAAAAAAAAAATTAATCCCACCACTGATTTGCACCTAATCTGTGAGAAGAACAATGCCCCTTTTCTGTTATTGTATCACATTTTACATGTCTCTGAAATAAATGCAAATAAAAGCCCAGTGACTATGAGGCAATATGTGAAAGGCATATTAAAATTGTCTGATGAATTGAAAAAGACCTGATAACCAGTAATGATTTAAAATAGAATATTTGCACCATAATTCCGCAGATATTCTCTACAGAGAATGCAGAGATTCTTGTAGAATTCAAACTCTACAAATTTCTATCACATCTGGTTGGTTGAACAGCCAGCCAGATGTTTAGACTGGATTTGGCAGTTTTATCCAATTATCAAGTCCTTCCCAAGGACCTGGACTAGACAAAAGTTTGAATACGTTAAAGGTTAGGGTTAGGGTAAAAATCATTTTAAAAAAATCACAAAACTGTGTTTTACTTATTCTAGCTATATCATGTGGAGGAATTCACTGGAAAAAGCAATTATGTTTTGAAGAGTTAGCAGTAAAAGGAAACCAGGTTGCCAAAGAACACAGTGCCAGAGCATAGAACAACTCAAAGAAGCAGTGCAAGATTGGAATATGTGGAGAAACCTGGCCCATAGAATTTCTAAGAGTCGGACATGGCTGAATGGATAATGTGTCATCATAGGATGCAAACTGTTCCAAATAAAACTACTTTTTGCAATTGACTGATAGTTATTTTGTCAATGCTGAAGGTGCTCCAAATGTTTTGGGATTCCACCCAAAGTGCCAATTACTATTGAGACTATCTTTGCTTTCCTTTGCCGCAATCACTTTACTTCTATTTGCAGGTTATTGTATTTTGTGATTTGCTTTAGTTTTTTTCTCTTCCATTCTGCTGTCTCCAGGTTTCCAACTGAAATTTCCTCTATCCATTGGCTTTCTTACCAAAAATTATTAACTGTGAAATCGCTACATGTGAAAGCAACTTGTCTACTTCAATTCTGAGATCACAGAGCGCTTCAGCTTCTTCATTTTCTATTACTTTGTCTATTTTGTTATCCCATCAGTTCTTGCTTCCAGGCAAGTGGTTTTTCTTGCCAAATCTTCCAATACACCACTGTTGCTAGCTGATCATACTGTTGTTTGTAATCAGTCTGTGCATTCTTCTTGCAAGAATTAGCTGTTTTTCTTCAGCCTCTTTGCAAAAGCAGCATTTTCCGTCCACTGCTGTCTTCTCAGTTCTGGCTTTGTATGCTTTTGTTCTTAAGGATTGGTCTTGTGCAGCCAGAATTCTGCATCTTTCTTCAAGTTTTCTACTCTTAAATTATTGCCAGGTCTTGCTTTGCCTACTAATGATTTGGTGTATTAGTCATGTAATGCTTCTCCTTGCCATGCATATTCATTATTTTTCCTTTGGTCTTTCTAAGTCTGGTCTCTGTGGAATTCAGTAAGCCTTCAGAGTATATTTGCTTCAGTTCACCTTCTTCACTGTCCTTCACATATTCTTTCAATGCCCTTTTTCTTCCTAACTGTAATTGCAACATTCCATGCCCACTTATGCTTCCTGGTGCGTAGAGTCAGTCAAAATTGCTACATGGATGAGGACATGATCAAGTTGACCTTGTGAGAAATAGGACACTGAATAAGTCTTCAGTCCGATCCAGTACAGTTTCACTTAGAAAATGCAAGTATTAAGTTATGAGAACAGGGCCTATTTATTATATCCTTTCCTTAAACCCCTGTGCTCTAAAACTGGCGCTCTTCAAATCTGAAGGAATATAATTCCCAGTCACTTTCTTACTTTAGTGAAATATTGGCTTTATCTAGCTGATCTTTTGGAAGAGTTTTCTAACAAAATGATTCTGTTATTTGATAAAGAAATAGATTACTAGTAAAACAAAGTTGGTGTAACTTGTTGGACAGGTCTATCCTGGTCAATCTATTAAGCTTTATGCTACACCTTCCCCTAAGGTAAGGTGTTGATTCATTTCATGATAAGCCAAGAGATTTATGAGAAAATATGGGTCAGGTCAAATTAAGAATGAGATCATGCGGAGGTCAGCATGGAATGGATGGAAATTTCAAAGTCTTCATGGACTACAAGAAGGGCCCATCCTTGTTTTAAAATGAACTACTAATTTCTTAATTTTCTGGTTTAAAAAGGGTTAAATATGGGGAGAAGGAATCTATACAATGTAATTTTGAAGAGGGAAAAATAATAGAAATTATTTTGTAACTGCTGTAAAGAAGATTGGAAGCTACTTTTCAACTTTGTTTTTATTTTTTTATCTGTACTGTTTGTAGCATTTCATCTTTTGCCTTTTTCTATTTTCTCTATACTTTTTTATTTATCTTTTAATTATGTCAAATGTTTTAATAAAAATATACTAAAAGGAGAGAGGAAGAAGGAAGGAAGAGAGGAAGTGTATGTAGGAGGGAAATTGGAGAAGGAGAAGAAGGGAAAAGGGGGAAGGGAAGGGAAGGGGAGAGGAGAGGAGAGGAGAGGAGAGAAGAGAAGAGAAGAGAAGAGAAGAGAAGAGAAGAGAAGAGAAGAGAAGAGAAGAGAAGAGAAGAGAAGAGAAGAGAAGATAGAAAATAAAGGGAAATGTATCTTTGGGAAATGTATCTTACATTGAAACTGCAAACATCCAGTTGTGTGTGTCCTGTATGCACATTTAAATAAACTATATATTGCAAATATGCCATAAGCCTTCAGTAGCCTCCATAAGAAACATCTCAAACAGGACTCCAAAAGGCTTGTGCAGAAGCTTTTTTAGTTCTGCCTCTAACCAGCAATAAAAAACAACAGATAGTTCTTGAAGCTTATACTGCAGGACTTATACCCCAGACAGGACTTTTGACAGTATAAGTACTCCTCAAGTTATAACCATTTGTTTAGCTACTGTTTGAAGTTACAGCAGCACTGAAGAAAGTAACTTACAACCAGTTCTCAAACTTCTGACCATTATAGAATTCCCCGTGGTTACAAGATCAAAATTTGGGATCTTGGCAACTGGCATGTATTTGCGAAAATTGCATTTCTCGTGGCCATGTGATTGCCAAATGTAAGCTTCTCACTTGGCTCTCAACAAGAAAAATTGATGGAGAAAGCTGGGAATTATTCTTTATTTATTAATGAACAGTTTTTTCATATTTTATATTCCTATTGATTTAAAATCAATGTGCTGTTTCAGTGCCCTTCACATGCAGGTCTCATCCAATGGGCGGGAGGGAGCTTAGCTTGACAACAAGTTGTCTTAATGGCCTCCCTACCCTTTGGAACTCCTATCTCCTGAGAAAAAGTATATTCCTAACATCTGGACTATCAAAAAAGTTTTGAGAACTTTCCTTTTTACATGCAGAGTATCTGCTGCTAAAGCTTGCCTTGGTTAGGTTAGATCAGCGTTTCTCAACTTGGCAACTTTAAATTATCATGGTGACTGGGTATTTCTGGAAGTAGAAATCCACCCAGCTTAAAGTTGCCAAGATTGAGAAACAGTAGGTTAGATCAGTCGATTAGTATTCTGAATTATTGTTATTAGCCTCACTGTAAACAACTTCAAGTCAATCACTTTTGAGTAGCTTACTGGAAATTGCAGGTTGGGCTAAGAAGGAATGGTTGCTGAGTTATCACAGGCTTTGGGAGCAGGACATATATAGTTTCTAGAATTGTACTTGCATATGTATATGTATATGTATATATTCTAGTAATATATATATATATTACTAGAAAATAAATTCAAATTCTCTCCACCAGATATTTTAAAGTACTCTGGCAGTACTTCAGCTTTCCTTTGTGTTATAGACAAGCAAAGGTTATAAATGCAAGGATTGTCCCAAAGTTATTTTTTTTATCACCATCATAACTGCAACAATTGGTAAACAAGACTAAACAAGAACTCCCCTGAGCAGGTTCATCCGAAAGTGTCAGACTTGTAAGTCCCATCATTCAGAGCCATTCATGGCAATTGGAGATCAGGTATATTTTTTTACACATAAAAGTGTTGGGAGATACTGCATTCAAATCATTGGGTGACATATCTTTAAAAACACAGCAGGCCAGAAGGTTTGCAGTGATCAACGCACCTTGCCAATCTTGGGGCTTTTGGTGTATGGAGAATCCCATTTTTAAAATGCCAAACCAACATGAATGTTGGCTACTGAACAGCTTCACCCTAGATTCCCACTTTTTCTCTAAATTAACATATTATAAGAACAAACATGATACACAATCTTTGGCTTGAATTGCAGCATTAAGGTGCAACATGGGAGAAATCACACAGGTTGGCTATGCATGAAAGGGCTCATTCATGTGAGGAAACAGCCTCAAGAATTTCCTGTTTCCCATGTAGAAAAGAAGCACTTGTATGCTAGAGTTTCCCTCCCCAGGTAAAATACTTTTTTGAGATATGAAGGATTTATACATTTATGTATTTGAGAACTTATACATGTGGCTAGAGTCAGTTTCTTTCAAAGAAACCTGTTTTTACAGCAACTGGGAGCAACTGATATATTCTGGGTCTATGTTCACAGCCCTTTAATAAGAAGATGAACCTTGCAGAGGTGGAGTGGTGGGGCATGAATTCCTGTCTGAATTTCACTGTAATCTATTATCTGCTTCAACTGCTGGCTTTCTGCTCCAAGTTGTTTCCCTCACCCCCCCACCCCCTTTTCACAAAAGAACCAGTGTGTGTCAGGGCAGGTATGTGTGCTCAAAGTTTTAGCAGAGGCTTAAGGAAATGATCACCTAGCATTTATCAATGTCTTGCTTTTCAGCATAAAGCCACCTACTGTGAATCACAACTTTTGTTCTAAAAAGGAGGAGTGGGGCACATTGTCAGACAAGGGGAGGGGAGGAAAATATTTCTAAGCAAATATTTGGAAAAGAAACAGCCCATTTCTTTCTGACTGACCAATGAGAAGAATCTGCATGCTGGCAAAGGGTTTGGTCCATTCCAGAGGGCTCACATATCAGCAGGTTGGATGGACAACTCCCACAACAGTACAGAATAAAAGAGACAGGGAGAGGGGAGAACTGCTCACAAACTTGGTTGCCAAGAGCTGGTCTGAGATATCCCTTCATCATGAACACCTACAGCTTTAGGCAATCTTCTTCTACTGTTGGTGGTGGAGGTTTTGGTGGTTCTTCCTCCTTCAGAACTCCAAGCATCCATGGGGGATCTGGTGGCTATGGCGTCTCTGTCTCTTCTGCTAGATTAGGCTCTGCAGGGTTGGGAGGAGGCCTAGGTAGTGGCCTTGGTGGTGGAAGTTTTAGCTATGGGAGTGGCTGCTTTGGTGGAGCTGGTGGGGCTGGAGGTGTCTTTGGCGGGAACGTAAATGTCAGTGATGGCCTCCTTTCGGGAAATGAAAAGATAACTATGCAGAATTTAAATGACCGCCTGGCAAACTATCTGGACAAAGTGCGTGCCTTGGAGGAGGCAAATACTGAACTAGAGGTTAAAATTCGAGAGTGGTACCAGAAGCAGGGACCGACTGCGACCCGCGATTACAGCCCATATTACAAGACCATTGAAGAACTCCGGGACAAGGTAGGACTTTGGACTTGGAGAAATTGAATCCTGAGGGATTTATTCATGTTCCAGCCTTTTATGAAAGGTTTTTCATTTGTAATATGTGGGATCTAGCAATAGCAGTTTTTGGACAGCCGGTGACTAGTTATCACAGATCATGCTATACTATGAAAAGGTTTAATTAATCACTAGATTAATATAGTGTGCAATTTTTGCTTTGTACATCGTGGATTATAGCTTTATATATTGTTCAACTCAGCCAATTGTAGGTAATGCATAAGGAACCATAACTTAGCACAAAGTGTAAACTTAGTCTGTTCTATGTTTGAAAACTTCCTTATACTTCAGAAGTTCCTAAAATGGCAAAGGGCTCTGACCTTGCAGAAAAAACTAAATTGCAACTTCCAACATACCCCGCCACTGACCATGCTAGATAGGAATTAGAGATCAGGCACTAACAGCCACAGATTTCTCTTAAGTTCAACCCCTGCAATTTTTTTTCTGGCTTGGAGCATGCCTTGGTGAGATAGGCAATCATTTGAATATATAGGTGCTCTGCATTTCCTTAAAAACACAAAAGTATTATTACAAAGGGGAAAGTCTTGTATGGCATGGTGGCATTAATATGACAAACCCAAATTCCAGTATCTCTCTGAAAAGAGCTGATCAATTTTTAAAAAATAAATCCCTAATATTCACTGTTCTCATTTGTGAAGAGAGTGTAACAGTAACAGTAGCTTGAATCATTGAACACGGTTGGCAAAACCTTCTTCCTCACTGTTCATTGCAAAGCATCAATATTAGCCAGGAAGCATTCAAGTTCTTCCACTTCATTTTTATTATACAGTTAGTCCTTGATACATAAGCACAAATGGGACTTGAATTTTAGTCACAAATCAGTGCAAGTCAAATCCACACCTGACCATACCTGATTTTATGTCCATTTTTAGAGTGGTTGTAAAGGAAATCTAGCTTCCCCAATGAACACTTTTTTAAAAGGTTGCTAATCGCAATCACATGAGCACAAGATGAATCAGTTGTAAATGCGAGCTGGTTGCCAAGCACAGAATTGTGGTCATGTGACCATGGAGGTGGTACAGTGCTCATAAGTGCAAATACAATACATAAAGCACTTTTTCCAAAGCTATTGTAATTGTGAATCATGGTTAAATGAACAGTTTGAGATCAAGGATTGCATGTATTTAAGAATTACTATCCATTTTGCCAAACTGTAAACCAAGAGCACAAAGAGTATGTGCACAGCATAATTCTGGCATAATTCACCTTAAAGAAACTCAATAAAGGTAATGAAATTATGTATATTAGATAGGAATCAAAACTAGATTTTTGTAGCATAAACAATAGCTTAGCTGCATCTGTGTCAGTCAGATGTTATTCAGAGCAATATTTGATTAATTGATTTATTGAATAATGCTTAGTAATTAATTAAACACTATGCTTGAGCAAACTTTTCTCATGTAGCTACAAGATCTTACATTTCCAAATTTAGATCCATGTGCTGTTGAGAATTAAGGTATCTCTTGATTCTTGAGTTAGCACTTTTTTTGGCTATTAGCCCCACTCTCATATTAGCTAAATCCTGGACTACTGTATTTTCTAAGCTGTTCATATTAGCATTTTAATTTATTTCCCACACTATTGCTGCAGATAAAATCATTACATGCTCTTTAAATACTGTAATGCCTGTATGTTGAGAAGATAGACTGCAATGCATTTCTGAGCAAATCTGTAGATATTTTCATGTTACCTTGTGTACATTGGGTTGCACCAAATCAATGGGATATAAATTAGTCATAATTTACATCATTCCCATTAATTTCACCAGCTCTATTTTAAAAGTGTTTCAATTTGGAGCCCATGCATCCTAGTTTATTTCTTATATTTGTTTCCAGCCTTGGGCCATCCCATATGCTGCTCCATTTTACATCAAAATGGTGTACTTCTATCAGTTCAAAGCTACATCAAATTTTGACATATGACATCTCTCAATAGCAACTTGTCGAATAGTTTGACAAAAAAAACCATCCTTACTTCCCCACCACCACCACCATATATGGTGCTAACTTGCTGTAGTTTGCTGTTTCCAGAAATGCCATAAGTTTTGTTTTACAGAGGATATACAGAGGATGTATTTGAAGGGGCTAAGAAATACTCTCTTCTTGAAAGTATCCTGTTTGAAAGATTGCCCAAGGACAATGCTTTATTTGAAGGATATTGCTAATACAAGTCCGCTTTAAACATTAAAAGAAAATATGTGAAGAGGGAAAAAAAGCTAATAACTGTGATCATTTAGACAATGGGAAGCTGGGGTATCCAGAGGAGAGGAGTCAAAAAAGTCAAGATGATTCTTTTGATCACATTAGGACCTCTTAATTTTTGTAGACTCTCCTTTAGGATGTCCTGGCAGGAAGTGCATCTGATCTCAATCTTCTCCATTTCAGCAAGATATCTCCTATGTCTCTTTAAATTTTACAAATTATTATTAAATAGGTATCTCTATTTGTTCAATGTGTTTGTTTGCTATGTATTATTATTTTTTCTGTTCTGCAATGATACATAAAGCCTCCATCCTTGAAGACAGAGTGCAAACATTTTCCTTTGCAATTCTTTGAGATAAAGATCTCTGAAGTTCCTCCCTTCCTTCATTGCATTAATATTCCTAAAGGCCTCCTATATATCTTGAATTGGAATCTGAGTAGAGACCTCCCATTCAAAAATTCAATTCCCCCACAAAGCTTTGGCTTTGTTTCTGCTATTTATTAAACAGGAAAAAGAAGATAAGAAACCAGTCATTATATAAACCTTTTTTCTACACACATACAATCAAAGTTTATTTTGTGACAGCAGAATCACTAAACCTCCAGTTTGTTTGGACAGGAAACACATACACACCCTAAAAGTACAGAAGGTAAAAGAAAAACAAACATTTATTATAAAGAAATCAATACAGCCTAGCAGTTAATGATTACCAACTTCCAAGCTGGCTGTTAGTTTAAAAGAATCTGACAGGTTGAAGCTGAGCCACAAAGAAAGTTAGCATGTAAAGTGCTGAGCTATGCCAAAACTTCTTTGTGATAGGTAAAGTTGGACAGAATCTCAATGTGAATGTTTGACATTGACTGTGGTACAATAGTTAAGGTGCTGGACTAGGATCAGAGACTCAGTTCCCAGGTGACCATCAAAAAAACCAACAACCCAGGTGGAATTATTTCTTCATTGTTTTCTTTATTGTTTCCGATAAATCTTGCCAAACTAAAGTGATATTTCCATTGCTATAGATATACTCTGCTAGGCTTCTTCATTGTTTTTCTCCTAATCAAGCTTCTCTCTGCCTCTTTGTCATCTGAAATGCAATTCCTCCTTCTGGAATCCAGACTATATTCACCACAGTGACCTTGGGTCAGTCACTCTCTCTCAGGAAAGACAATAAAATGTAGATCCCGGAATAAACTACCTTGGACACTTGGGGAAAAGGTGGGATTAGAAACCCAAGAAATGTATTTTAATAAAATAAAAAACCTCTGATAGAGCACTACATTTTGGGCTGGATAATTATCTTAATCCTATACCTGCGGCTACTTGAAGTTAACCACATGAGATGGGCTTTAAGATGTAGCCAGTAATTTCAAAGTAGAATCTCATTTTATCACTTTTATTTATTTTAATGTTTGTTATGTTGAATTTACATTGTAGCTTTTGTAAAAGTCTCATTGCACGGAGTAAGTGATAAAATATCTTAATGTCAACAGCCTGCAATGTTCTGATAAGAGTGTACATTGAATTTTTCAGGTGAATCAATTTGTTATCTACATAGTCCAATCAAACTAGTAAATAGTACCTGTCTGATTAATAGAATTGGTTTTATTAGTCTAATGGATAATGTAAACTGTATACCATGACAAAAGAGCCATATTTAGTCATGAAATATGTCCTTAGAAATAAAGGAATTTAAAGAATTTTAGACCTATTGATTTAGTCAATAGTCAATTGAATTTTTTTTTTGGGGGGGGGGGGACCACAGTTGTATCAGGTAAACAATTGAAAATACAACATGGATGTCTAGTGGGTCAATTTAGAGAAGAAGTCAGTTTACTCCAAGAAATCTAAAGACACACATACACACCCCATCAACTGTCTGCACGTGGAGTGCAAAGTAGTTTTTTTTTTTAAATGCTATGACCAAAAACAACTCTCTCCAATTGTGTGTTACTTCTTGTCTTGCAGATCCTGGTTGAAACAATTGAAAATAATAAAATGATCCTGCAGATTGATAATGCCAGGTTGGCTGCTGATGACTTTAAAACCAAGTAAGTAAATTTTTCATGGGCCAGAAAATGGGGGAGAAATGGGGGATAATTTGCCATTTGCAAATTATTGAAGGGAATGGGAAAAGGAATCTAAAAAGGATCTATTAATGAGTGATCTTTTACTTAGCACTGTTACCTGTTACAAAAGAAGTGGTCACATAAGTAGCATAATATCAGTCTTCTGCATCCATATATCTTTACCCCCTCATCAAACAGCCTAACATTATAATCATCTCTATATTAGGAAATGGATCAACAAAATTAAACAGAATCCATGACATTTAAACTATGCCTAAGAAAAGTGAGGTATTTCTTTCTTTAACCAGGTTTGAGACTGAGCAAGCCCTGCGCATGAGTGTGGAAGCTGATATTAATGGCTTACGCAGAGTGTTGGATGAGCTGACCTTATCTAGAACTGACCTGGAGATGCAAATTGAAAGCTTGAAAGAAGAACTGGCTTATCTCAAGAAGAACCATGAGGAGGTAAAGAAAGAGCCAAGTGCTTCCTGGGCTGGAAACTCATTTTGTTATGATTAAAATAAAACCAAAGAGTGAGATTGAAGTTATATGTAACTAACTTAAATTCTATGAACATCACTCAGTCTTCTTAAGATCTCACTGAAAAGCATTACGCAGTCTCCATTCTATTTCCAAAAGCTAACTGCAACAGAGGCTGAATCCTCAGCATTGTCAATAAGACAACATGCTACACTAAATCTAAGGTCAGCAGAAAGCTTTTTCTATCAATAGCAATAGCAATAGCACTTAGACTTATATACCGCTTTATAGTGCTTTACACCCCTCTCTAAGCAGTTTACAGAGCCAGCATATTGCTCCCAACAATTTGGGCCTCATTTTACCAACCTTGGAAGGCTGGAAGGCTGGGTCGGTGAAACTCGAACTGTCGAACTGCTGGCTGGTAGTCAGCAGTTAGCAGAATTAGCCTGCAGTTCTGCATTCTAACCACTGCACCACTACAACTCTACCTTTCTAGCATCTCGTATAACAATTCAGTGGCCCCTACAGGATTCAATCAACGGTTCAAAATCAAATCATTCTGCAGGTTTATATACACAGAATGGCTTATAGGAGATGATAACTTTAATTTTTCAGCTATTAAAGAGATAGAGAAATCACCTCTTCTGCAGGATGAATTTGGCTGCACCACATGTAGAATTAAATGGCTCAGTCATAAAGCTATACAGTTCTGGGTTTCATATATTTCTTCAAAATTAGTTCTGTCAGAGCAATCAGATTCATGCTTTCTAACCACTTTGGAAATGTGATGTGAGGGAACTGTAGTCCTATAAATGTTGTAGTACTCCAATTCCAGTCAGGCCCAGCTTTCAAAGCTGATGAGAAGAGATAATCAGAGATGATGGGATTTTAGTCTAATACTAGAGTATTTTGTGAATTTAACTGTTAGGATTGCTGCTAATAAATGGCAATGTTGTTATAAATGGTGAGAGGAGATGTTAAGCTTTCCCGTCTTTCCTCCTTTTTGGTCATAAAAAAACAAAAACAAGAAACAAAGGATGGAGAGAGAGTAAAGCAGCTTTTGAAGGCAGGAAAGTTTTGGTGAGAAAAAATAATAATTTTTCAGAGGCCTTGAATTCTTTGAATGTTTTTAATTGAAAAAAACCCTCAAATCATGTCTGAATTAATCCTAGATGACTTATGGATACTCACCTATATCTATAAACAGGGAGGAGGGAGTTATGCAAATAGATCCTCAATTAATATTTGGTTTTTTTTTCTCATTTTAAAGGAAATAAGTGCTCTTTCTGGCCAACTGGGTGGCCAAGTGAGTGTGGAAGTTGATTCCGCCCCAGGCATTGATCTCACCAAGATCCTGGCAGAAATGAGAGACCAGTATGAGCTACTGGCTGAGAAGAACCGAAGGGATGCGGAGGCATGGTTTTCGAGCAAGGTGAGCTAGAAAACTGGGGGAGAGAATGAAATGGAACAGGGGGAAATCCTTCAAGAAAACAATTTGGGAAGAGATAATTGGGCTGGTATGGTTTTCCAAATCATGATCTGACTTATAAATGTCACCTTCCTTTAAAAATATATAGACTGAAGAACTGAACAAAGAGGTTGCCATCAATACTGAACAGCTTCAGACCAGCAAGAGTGAAATTACTGACTTGAGACGGACTCTCCAAAGTTTGGAGATAGAGCTGCAATCCCAGCTTAGCATGGTACGTGGATCAGAAGGAGTAAATGAAGTCCAATATCTGAATCCTGAAATAAGTAACTTAATGTTATCCCTTGAGCAAAGCATGTATATGTATATGCACCCACTTACACATATGAAGTGCAAAGAGATATCGACTAAACATTCAGGGGTTTAATTTCTGTCATTTCCAATAGATCTGAAGAGGCATTGCTGGTCAAATATTCATCACTCTACATATTAAGCTATTATTTAAGTACAGCCTACTAAATAAAACAGAGCAACTTGGATCTATAACAAACTAAACTGTAAATATGATATTCAAATGACAGGAGCTGGAATCAATATGCTAAACCATAAATTAAAAATAACTGCATTAAGGCTGAAAATATGTGTGAACCCAGAAGGTGTTGGCAGTATTGAACAAGAAAAAGTACACTTTATAAAGCAGCTTTTTCTGTTTTTCCCCCCATCAATATTAGGCAGCTTAACTACATCAAGGTCCAGAAGCCACATAGCAAACAAGTGAAAAAACTGTCAACCACATAGCAAACAAGTGAAAAAAAAATCTAGTAATTGTGAGATATAAAAGAGCTAGTAAATAATTAAATTTTCAAATCAATCTAACCAATGCTTCTGAAAAATGCTGTATCGTATTTCAGCAGTTCTCTACTGGACTTCTGCTACTCAGTGCAAGTTAACCAAATGTAACTGTTACCCCTTTACACCTAATTTCCTTAAGCTTATCTTGCCCCAGTTTTTAAAACAATGTTTGACATTTCTTTCAAACTGATGCCATGGATATATTTCAGAAGGCACTGAATTTTTCTTCTCACCAATGCCTTCTCCTTCTCAGAAATCTGCTCTGGAAGGCACCTTAGCGGATACAGAAGGTCGCTATGGCTCCCAGCTCTGCCAAATCCAAACTCTGATCAGTAACATAGAAGCCCAGCTGGTTGAGGTCCGCAGTGACATGGAGAGGCAGAATAACGACTATAAGATGTTGATGGACATCAAAACCCGTCTGGAGCAAGAGATTGGGACTTACCGCCAGCTCTTGGATGGCCAGGACTTCAAGTAAGTTGCTTCTAAATATATTTACTATTGGTAGCTTTAAGCAACTTCATTTTAAAATTGTTATATCATGTCATATTGTTATATCGTGTTATATCTGTCTATATACCATATATGCTGTTTTGCAGCTATATAGTTAGCTGCCTTGTATCTTGAGCAAAACAAATTGCTGATCCCTATTTTGCCAAAATAATGAGGCTGGAAAATGGTGCTGTCCTTATTATTTGCAACCAAAATTAAGAAAAGGGACCTTTAGATACCCCAACTTTGTTTCTCTTTCCAACAAACATCACCAAGCATGGGAAAACAATGACCAAGCACTCTCCTTAATATAGGGTGAAACAGGATAGGGTCATAACATTTTCCTCAATGTGGGCAACTTTAAGCTGTGTGGACTTCAACTCTTAGAATTCTCCAGCAAGTCATGAGAACCATTGCTTTGGAAGGATGCATGGAAAGGTGGTTTAACACTATTCAAGTTGCTTAACCTACAGGTTGCAATCAGTGGAGATGAGAGCGAGACAAGATTATTTTTTGTATGGGAAGAATACTTATGATTCTCCCAACAGCACTTTCTTTGTATTTGCTTCCTGTCAGTCAGACTAATTCTGAACATTGTTTGTTTGTTTATTTGTTCATTTTTAAAAAGCACAATGCCTCAACTTGGTTTTGAAAAACAGCACCAGTCAACTGGGTTACTGTTGTTTGTTTATTTGTCTGTTGTGATTTTGAGTGTAACTACTCTTTCTTTCTTTCTTTTCTCCCTACAGCTTTTCAGGTAATGCCTCACAAACGTATGGTAAGGTTTTGTTATTTTGAGGGAAGGAAAATTGTGGAAAGTAATTTTACGTTTGCTAAATATGGGCTGGATGGTAAGTGATAAACAGCTATTTTGCTAAAAGTAATCAAATTTAGATCTGGCCTATGCCTAGGAAGAAGACTGTCCCTTGTGAATTCTCCTTAGAAGAAATGATAGAAGAACATCAGAAGTGATGGATTATGTTATAAAATATACTACTTGTCATCCCTTGCCCTTTAAAATCCTGATACTGTAAATTCTTTGAGTCTGAATATTCACTAAAATGTGACAGTTTTATGGGAGACCTTCACTTCTCGTCCAAGAAGCTTCTTCAGTTTCAGCTTCAAAGCTGAAGAATTTTCTTGGATGAGAAGCAAAACATGAAAAAGCACCTTTGGGGCAGGTATCAAGATATTTATCATTCCCTACACTGCTACTATCATTTTAACTTTCAAAAGAATGACTGCCAAAAGAGATAATCTAGAACTTGCCAACTTTAAAATTTGTAGACTTTAATTCACATAATTTTCAATCCAGTGTCTGGGGAATTTTAGCAGTGGGCATACATCTGAAAATTGCCAAATCACTATTCTAGAAATTAGACAAGAAAAATTAAATCATATTTCCATCTGGGGCCAGTTCCAATGCCATTTCTGTCTTTTGCATTGAAAAACAATAATCATAATGCAATAAAATAAAATGCAGTAAAAGTACAAATTCCATTAAGAGTCCATGCAAGTTGGCCAGAGATAAGTAACAGATATCTTGCAGTCCCCTTGTTACAGTGGCATAGAGGCAGACTTATTCATAGAAAGGCTAGGAAGTATAATGAGGTATTGCATGTTCACTGATCATTCCAGGACATGCTTCAAAACAGAAGCAGCTTTTGAGAGTTGCCCCAATAAATTATGTTCTTTCCTTCAAGTACAATTGCTTTATTAATATATAATCTGAGCCTAATAAATCTTCATTTCTTCCTTGTTTTGTTATAGACAAAGCAGTTACTGATAAGAAGCCTTGAAGAACACCCTCTATGTTATACACAAATACTAAATACACAGATTTCAATGGGTAGATGCCATCATCAAGAGATGGAAATTTAGAGTTTCACACAGCAGTAGTTTCTTAAGCACTTAAACTTGGTGGCTGGAGATCATGTAATAGTTTGACTTCGTTGTTCTTGCTTTTGCTTTTCTTTGTGGAGTTTCTACTGTCTAATAAAGTTCTTTTGGGTCTTGCAAATTATAAATGGAGACTTATTTCTAGCAATAAACTCTTTGAGTCTGAAGAGTGGGTTGGGGAGGGAGAGTGTAGCTGGATGGATTCTTCATGTACCATGTAAAACCTCAACTTTCCTAACCCAATCTCATCCAGTTTTTGTATTATGATCCTCATCATTCCTGGCTGACATGATCCATGTTATTAGACATGAGCATTTTGAGCAGAAAACACTCCCATACAGACCTATACACATAAATGCACACTGGACTGATGGCTTCTGTGCATATAACTTCTGGGGGGTGGGGAATCAATGTTCGATGTTCAGATCACAACTAGAAAGGGAATTCAATGGCAGACATTATTAGTCCTGCAAGGTAGTCCAGACAAGAGGCAGAAACAGGAAGATTAGTTCTACTTTTATTGTAAGGTTACATTAACAGAATCTTGCAAGACAGAAAGTATTTCTCCCTTCCTTTTATTCTCAGGAAAACTATGAAATGTTCCTTTTTAAAAATGCCATGCCATCTCCTCTCCCAGGGCTGAGACACATCATTCTATACATCATTACAAACACACAAGAGGGGAGTACTGTATAATATACCTTCTTGACACACTTGCCAAGCATGGCCCAAGGATAGTTGATGGCATCAAGGATCAAGTCATGATGTTGCAGAGTATGAGATACCTGGAGCCTGGATTGACCTCTGCAATCCACTGAGATTATTACATCATGCTTGATCTGAATACTTTCCATCTCTATATAGGCACAGTATTATCAGCATATTTACTGTCAAGTGCTAGAGATTATTCTTACATAAAAATGAGGCTTTCTCTGCAGCAGTGCAAGATTGTGTTCCACTCTTGGTATTGATGAAATAAACTGCTAGCTCAGACAGCTTCTGGACATGACATGGAGTGATGTATACACTGATGTATTATTTGTTCTAGCCAGCAAAAAAAATCTTAAGAAAAAAATGCATTTGCCAGCATCAATGAAAAATTTAAGATATATCTACACCCAATGTAAGTCTGTATGGAGAAACTCTAATTTAGGCAAAATTACCTAAATTCTGTCAGATGTTTTTCCAATCTTTCCTTTTTCAATGTCTGAGTGGAAACTCATCCTAAAATGCCCTACAAGCTGCTACTACCCTTTGAACATTTCTAAAACCACTATTTTAACTTAATTTAATCTCCCACTAATTTTAAAATGTCATGTTTATTTTAATCTTAGGAAAATACTGTATTAGCAGGATACATAATGGCAATGTAGGAGTACTTCTTCCTCACGTGTAACTGTTTTTACACAATTTATAACTATTAGGTGGGTTGGCAAGAAGATTATTTGCTGTTCTAGTGAATGCATGTGAGTGTTCTAGTATATATTAAGTCATGGAAATACAAAAGTTTTGAGATTGTTCCATGCTTTCATTAGGAGGAATGTAGTTCAGGAATGTAGTTCAAGGGCTAATTATATAGTTTGGGGTATATGGAGGTCAGGATGAAAGCATAAAAGGTGGCTGTGGGGTGAAAGAAATAATCTGAAAAGCATAAATCATAATTTCTGAGAGAAAATCACCTCTAGCTTCACTTAGGCTAGTTGAATTGAATTAAATTAAATTGAAAGGTTTTGTTCTACTGAACTCCACAGGACTTAAGACATAGTTCTGATCTACCTATTTTAGTATGATAATAGCTATTTTATCTATTTAGGCATTACCTCTGTCAGATAAAATCCAATCAAAATAACAGTTCAAACAAGATCCAACCATACCAACAACCAAGAATAGGATTTGCACGAGGGTGAAGTAATTAATTTGCTCCTAATTTCAGCATTTAGCACACTTTAAGACTTAGCATCTTCAATCTTATACAGTTCATTAAAATTTACTGCTTGATGGCTTGAATTGTTTGTGGAATCTATACCCACCTTTACTTCATTTTTTAAATATTTATTCCAATGTTCAAGGAAGCTTACATCATAACAAATTGGCTATAAATCGCAACAAAAGGCATGCAATTAATACAGGCATCCTTAAATAATAAATTTTATTTCAGAGTCAATATTTATACATATTTACTCCAAAAATATAACTTAGGATATTACAAAAATACATTTAAATGACACATTATTATCTTTGCATGTGTTTTTACCATCTTC
Organism: Notechis scutatus; assembly: GCF_049901735.1. Taxonomy (NCBI): domain Eukaryota; kingdom Metazoa; phylum Chordata; class Lepidosauria; order Squamata; family Elapidae; genus Notechis; species Notechis scutatus. The sequence goes on along the minus strand of NC_142025.1, from coordinate 94,119,145 downwards.
CATAGCATTGGGGGAGCAGGAGTTAAACCTCAGTGAATGTATTCCAGAGCTTGAGAGACATATAGGTATCAGCCATTTAAGGTCAAGCATCACAAAACTATTGGAACATTATTTTAAATAACAAAATCTTGAAAGCCTGACAGAGATTCTCTCTGCTGCTCTTTGATAAAAAGAAATCAAAAAGAGTAGCCTTGCGTATTCTTGAATATTCTTTCCTCTCTTCCAGGGATAAGCTTGTGCTAATGTAATAGTTGTTGAATATCTTCTTCAAAGCTATCTCTGTATTTATTCACAACAAATCTTTCTTGTATGCTCTTCCCCACTTTCTAGCAGCAGTAGTAGAGATCTTCAGATGAGTCCTTCCTACTGATCTGAATAACAGGGCAGTTTCATAATGAGGGAGACTGTTAGTCAGACCCAAAGCAATTTAGGGTTTTAAAGGTCAACACAATAATTATTAAACTGTATCCAACAAGCAATCAGTAGCCAGTACATATTTTTAGTACAGAAGTCATATAATTTTTATACATGCATGGTAGGCAGTCTAGCTGCCACATTTTGCATAAATTGCAATTTCTGAATACTTTCCATGGGTAGTCACATATCAAGGATATTACAGTAGCCATGATGATGATGTGATATATTGTTTTCATTGAAAACAAATGTTCAGATGTCAAAATCTTAATCTTTGAAGGCTTAATATGCTGTTAAGGACAGAAACAAACTGTGTGATACTCTTAAAAAGGTAAAAGGAATATTTAGTGATAAGCAGACCATTAGAAAGTTAGCAAAAGCAACCAAAGATCATAAGAGTTCTGCAAAAGATGTACACATCAATTTAACATTGCAGCACAGTTGAATTCATGAAACCAAGCAATGATTTCACCTGGTAGCAAGCAATGAATCATCAAAGAAAGCTTTTGACTGCTCTATGAGGCAAACAAATTAATATGATATATTACACTAAATTAGATTAGGGATGTGCTGCAAGACTCTGAGAAGCTATAACCTGAATATGTACAAAACTAATCGGAATGTTTTCCATAGTCTGTGAACTCAGTATGAATGTCTCAAATCCTAAAAATTGTATAGATCAAGCAATTATGCTTTTGCTAATATTATTGAATCATCTACGTATTTGCTGGTCAGTTAAATGTGTTGAGTATCGATTTATATAAGATGCTAAGCCAAAACTATTATAACATTATAATTTAGCATTGTATGCTAACTAGCTTTGAAGATCACAGTCAGTTTTTACAACTTTTTTTAAAAAGTTGACTAGGGCACATGAGCTATATAAACAGCAAATATTTGCTATCAATCTCCTATTGCAGGGGATCTATTTCATTGAGGGCCAGTTAAGCATTGTGGTTGTTCTCCCAGGCCCAGGGGGAGGAGGGGCATGGCTGGGGTGGTCGTGGCTGACTGGGCATGGTTCAGGGGCATGGCCAGCTTGATGTTACTTGCATGGGTGGTGTCTGTGGGGGCTGGGTAAGGTTGAGCGGGAATCCAGGGATCTCCAGTGGGTGGCGCGGTGGGCAGAAGGCTCATCCCATGGGATATGGGGAGGGGAGGCAGGGGTTAGGGCTGCTACAGCCAGAAACCATCGGCCATCACGCACTCGCTGCCCTTAATGTGCAGGGGAGATGGCTTCCAGCTGTAACTCCAGCCTGCAGCAATCACACGAGATGGGGTGGGCCAGGCAATGCTGTTCCGATGCCTCCTTGAACAGGGCCTGTGCATGTGTGTGCATGCTTCCTCCTGTGTGCATGCATGCATCGACAAGGGCCAGCCCCTCACAGTTTCCAGGATGGCCACACGGGGCAGACCCAAACACATTGCAGGCTAGATTTGGCCTGCAGGCCTTGAGTTTGACACCCCTGTACATTAGTGGCTAATTCAAGAGTGATAAAGAACATTGATACCTCATTTTCCTTATGATATATTTAAATCTAATGTGCTTATTGCATCCAGTGGTGGTATTCGACCGGTTCTGCCCTGTTCTGGAGAGCCACTAGAAGTAATGAGCAGTGGAGACTGAACCGGTTCTCTCTGTTGCTCTAATGGCTCTGCTGTTGGGCCCACCTGTCCTCATGGGCTCCCATATTCACCTTTATCCGCTGAATTTGAAGCGCAGCTGCTTTGCGCGGCACAGAATAGTGCCACGTGGCAACTGCTGAAGCAACCGGGATCATGCAGGCTTGCAGGAGACGAGTTAGAACACCTCTGTGCCTGCTCAAAGTGCGCGTTTGGCACATGCAAAGCATGCCCACCAAGCCACGCCCACCAAACCGGTGGCAACAATATTTGAATCCCACCACTGATTGCATCCCAATGGATATTCTCGGCATGTCAACAAAGCCAAGGTGGCAGCATCTAACACAAGTTGGTAGACGTATGTTGACTTGACACCAACTTACTTCCTAACTTCTGCACATGCTCATGTGCATAATAGCATTCAACAATGTTTGATCTGTGTGACCTGTTTTACAACAGTAGCACTAGTCTGCACAATTTTTCAACAGGCAAAAATAGGGAGTGGGGAGATTGTTTGGTGTTCTTTGCTTTTGCTTACCTTCCAAAATAGAAGTTAGGAGGGAGAACAAAAAGGAAACTGTAAGAAAGTTATCTGGGTAAAGTTATGAAGGAAGTAGGTAGAATTGAAAGGGAAGAAAGTAACAATGGAATTGGGGAAAGAAGCAGGATGCTGGGTATAAATGTTCCACCAAATTTGTGGTCAGGGGAACTGATTATTTTCCAGGAGAAAGCAATTAGGAGTCCCCCTTAGTCATGACCAATAGCAAATGAATTGGGGGGAAAACCCAGTAAGAGGTATTTTTCTTACTGTCTTCCTTTGTGAAACCAGGAGACTGTACAACAAAGGAGAAATATCAATATCCTGGTTCAGCATCTCAGCAATGTTGAACCAATTCAACCAACAAAAATTCTTCTTAGTTTTCTGCTGAAATTATTTCTTTAGAAGATATATTTTTCCAGAACAAATAAATCCAGATTTATATCAAATCATTTTAAAAATTAGTTCAACATGCCTGCATATACTTGTATGTTCAATCACAAGTATTTATTCCAATTTCATTCTACAACAGAATAATCCAAGACACTGTTTAAATATTTTTTTAAATCTGGTGAATCATGATTGTATCATAGGTTCAGCTATTATTGCAACGATTTCTTTGACTGTGCAGACTATGAGAATGAATGCATATCTGATCCTGCCAGAGAAAGGTCATTAGGTCTAGCCCATTATCCTATTTATTACCTCAAAAGATGCAGTGAGTGTAATTAAACAAAAGGAGGGATAAAAGCATGAAAATAATAGGGGAGTATACTTTAAGAATAGAAGGTATAATGGGATGAGGTGCCCAGAAATGGCTGATGGATTCTGGGGATTGGGAGCAGTGAAACTAGCAGATGAGAGGTGGAAAATCAGAAAAAAGACTTTCTCTTAAACAATTTTAGATTTTTTGGGGAGGGGCAGGGGTTGGCAATAGAATTCGGGAGAAAGGGGGAGATCAAACTCAACAAGGGATTTTGACCTATTGATATAAAATTGTTTATGTGCTTCTCAGTTATTAAATTGCAAGGTTCCTGGACTGGTATGAATTTGAGCTACAGTAAACGCTTGTTTGAACACTGATAAAATGGACTTTTAGAAAGGTCTCTGGTACTTTTTCCATTAAGTTTTGTTCCAGAAAGATGCCTAGCATGAACGGCTTCTCATAATTATCTCAACCAAAGACAAGGGGTCTTTTGCAGTGTTAACTGTGTTATTGGGGGTGGGGTGGGTGGGTGGGATGTGAATATGATCAAACTTGAGATAGCCAAATGTAATTATTTCCATGTTTAAAGTTCATTCATTCATTCCATTTATATGGCTGCCTATATGAACGTATTGTCACCCCTCCCATAAAACAATGCAACAATGCACATACCCAATAAAACATTGTCATTAGTGCACATAGATCAATATTATAAACCAAGACAAAATCCTTAAGAGAGGGTAGAGTCTCACTCTGTGGACTTTAACAGATAACAGAAAATCAGAGTTGGAAGGGACCTTGTAGGTCATCTAGTCCAACCCCCCGCCCAAGCGGGAGACCCTACACCATTTCTGACAAATGGCAGTCCAATCTCTTCTTGAAAGTCTCAAGTGATGGCGCTTCCACAACTTCCGAGGGCAAGCTGTTCCATTGGTTGATTATTTTCACTGTCAGAAAGTTTCTCCTTAGTTCCAGGTTAAATCTCTCCTTGTTCAGTTTCCATCCATTATTCCTTGTCTGGCCTACAGGCGCTTTAGAAAATAGCTTGACCCCTTCCTCCCTGTAGCAGCCCCTCAAATATTGGAAGACCGCTATCATGTCTCCCCTGGTCCTTCTCTTTACTAGACTAGCCAAGCCCAGTTCCTGCAACCGTTCGTTGTATGTTTTAGCCTCCGGTCCCCTAATCACCCTGGTTGCTCTTCTCTGTACTTTTTCTAGAGTCTCAACATCTTTTTTATAATGTGGTGACCAAAACTGGATGCAGTACTCTAGGTGTGGTCTTACTAAGGCTTTATAGAGTGGTATTAGTACTTCCCTTGATCTTGATTGTATCACTCTGTTCCCTAAAACTTTTCTACGAAAGCTATGAAATTCTGATCTGAATATTAAGTAAACCAAGCTGAAAAATCTGTGAATGAAAATGAATATGAAATTGGATTTGTCAGAATTGTTATATGACTATAACAGTTTCAGACTTCCTTAATATTTCCAGAAGAAACCTGGAAACCTTGTACTTCATCCTGCTGAACTCTTAAACAAAATAACCAGCAAGACCTGAGACTGATAGATGAGAAATCAGGTAAAATTAACAGAATTGCCCATCCCTACCGTGAGAGCTTTTCCTTGATTAATCATTTCACATGTTCCAGGGCTGTCCCTTGGCATTAAAAAGTGATCTGAGGGCTAAATGCCAGGGCAAGCCAAATCCTGCTTTTCCTCTCCTCTCCAAACCTTGTAAAACTCCATCAATGAAAAGAAGAATTTAGGCCCAGTTTGGCAAGATCGAAAGTTGATCTATGTCAAAATTATGAATAAAATCAAGAATGTTGTTTACATGGCTCATCAAAGTTAGGAGATGAAATGCAATTATTTTAAAACAATCTTAGCAAAACCTGGACAATCTAGCAACAGTGAAATCATGCCTTAGCACATCCACTTACCAGAAATATGTCACAATACAATGTGAAATAAAATCTAGACGATGTTAGAAAAAGATCTAGGGAGGACAGAGACAGGGATTGCCATCCACTGTAAATGTAGCAAGACAGTGAACAGTGACAAACAACAAAAACCCTGGAAAGAAAACTAAATAGAAGTCAAGAAGCGTGTGGCAACTTTATTAGTGCTTACCGGAAAAAGTTCTTACACATGCAAAAAAGTTCAATGTCATTTAATTAGCTCTAGACTTCCTTATCTCCAATCCTTTCACTCTAGCCCTCTTACTTTTCAGTACCTACCAATGTAAAAGAAACCTGTCACAGATTTATTTTCAAATGAATTCATACAGTATTCCTAAAAATAAATCTATCACAGAACAAATAATGGTATTTACTCAACTCCAGATTTTTCTCTCACAAAAATACATATATTTGAGGAATGTTCATATTAAATATATGTATTGGAGAAAATTAGATAAAAGTTTCATTTGATTACATATATATAGCTATGAAGAAGGAGGAGGAGGAGGACAACAAAAACAATGAAAACAACAGCAACAACAGAAAATGTTGCGCATGCAATGAGAAAGATGAAATAGTGGATCACCTTAGTAGTGGTTGCACAAAATCTCACAGACTGATTATCTAAACGTCATGATTGAGTTGCCAAAATTATACATTGGAAGCTTTGCCAGAAATTTGGATTTGAATGCAGCAAAAATTACGGAGAACACCAAATTGACAAAGTTCTTGAAAATGAGCAAGTCAAGATCCTGTGGGACTTTTGGATCCAAACAGGCAGATATCTGGCCCACAACACTCCTGATATCACTATTGTGGAAAAGAAAAAAGTCTGATACATTGACATTGTAGTACCAGGTGACGTAATGAGTCTGGAAAATTTTAAGATCAAAACTAAGTGGAGGAAATATCATAAAGGCAATTGACAGCTGGGCAATGCCTGTAATATACCCAGCTGGAATAACTGAATGAACTTGGCTACAACTTGATAACTTGCATTGAAAAACAAGAAAACTAATGATAATGCACCATGCTTTGCACCCAAAAGTGATATTGATTGATTATACTTGCCTAGATCTCAAGGTGGCAGAGGACTCCTATAGGTGAAACAAACTGTGGAAGAGGAAAAACATGGCTAAAATGACTACATTAAAAAAAGCAAAAGAGCTTCTGCTGAACGAGGTGAACAAGGAAAACCTCTTGAAAACAGCAAGATTGAAAGCAGAATATTGAAAGGAAACAATTGAGCATCAAGTTTCTCACTGGAAAAAGAACCCTATGCATAGTCAATACCTGAAGGACATTGAAAGAAAGGCAGATACAAAGCTAACATGGAGATGGTTGAGATCGGGGTGCTGAAGAAAGAAACTGAAGGCTTCATTTTGGCTGCCCAAGAACAAGCCCTGCAGACCAATTTCATGAAAGCAAAAATTCAACATGTTAGTAACAACAGCAAATGCCACTTATGCCATGGAGTTTTGCTAGAAATTTGGATTCAAATGCAGCAAAAATTACTGGGAACACCAAGTTGACAAAGTTTTTTAAAATGAACAAGTCAAAATCCCGTGGGACTTTTGGATCCAAACAGATAGACATCCAGCTCACAACGCTCTTGACATCACTATTGTGGAAAAGAAAAATGTTTGGTTCATTGATATGGCAATATAAGATGATGCACAAATTGAAGAGAAACAACTAGAAAAAATAACAAAATGTTGTGATCTGCAAATTGAAGTTAAACAATTGTGGAGGAAGAAATCAATGATTGTACCAATCATTGGTATAGATCCAACATGATAGTTTATTTAAGTCAGTTGAATGCAATTGCTCTATTAGGCCATGGACTGCCTTTCCTATTCTGAACCAGCATCCTAGAAGCAAAATTATTCTTAGCAATCCAGTCCAACCAGTGATTAGATAAAGGGGAAAATGGGATATTGGGAGTAAATATCCATGAGTTAAAGTTTAGTGGCCATTGTTTTCAAGCCTGGGAAGAAAATTCATCTGCCTTTTCTGATGTAGTAACTTCATTATGATTATAAATGTCAGTATTTTGAGTCAGTATAATTTTATTATCTAGTTTTCACTTTCAGAGTACTTATATTAAGAAAAATCTGTACCACAATTCCAGGGAATAATAGGATGTAACATTCAACGTATTTTGAGACACCAGACTGGGAAGGCTGAATTATATGTACTGGACATTTTGAGTGGAACAATGAATATTGTTTCCAATTTTAATCTGTAGATGGTTTGAATTATTCTTGTGCTGCAAGAATCAAAGGTCTTAGAAACATTGATAGAATGCTGAAAAAATAATTAATTAATAATAGTAGTATTCATTCAAACAGAGGTGGGGATTATTTTACAATAGTCATTTTTTAAATCAGCCAGTCGATCAACAAATCAAATTTTATTATGGTCACCACCCAACAAAAGTTATACAACAAAGTATGAGACACTGATGTCATAATTAAGAGACTGAATAATTCTGAACTGATTAAATTCAAAGCAAAAGATATTTAGGTATAGATTAAATTTCTGATGTCACAATCTATTAGCTGTCAGACACAGAGAAACTGCATAAAATTAATCAGTGAAATCTAAAAACAAAGGGGCTTGAAGTTATCAGTTGTGTCATTCTGACAATATTGTAATACACAAAGAGGCAAAGAGATATTAAATCCCGATCTCCTGCCTGAGCTATATTGTATATTACATTACATTCCAAGAATAATTTTTGTTCAATGTTAATTTTCATCATTTTCTAATGAATGCTTATTCTTCAATTATTCTTCAACAAACCACAGCTTAACTCAGTTTTATCATTAAGTAGAACCAGGAGCAGTCCATGCCTTTAATGGTCCCTTCAATCATTCCTTTCTGTTGGAAGACAGATTCTGCTATATCTTATTTCCTGCCTGGAATCCCTCAAACTAACTTCATGTAGGGGTGAAAAAAGATTACACTGGCTTTGCTATCTGTTCCTCCTGTGGAAAAACATTCCAAAGAATAGAAACTGCGATTGAGAAAATGTGTTTTCTCAAAGAATAGAGACTGCCATTAAGAAAACAAAGCTTTATTTATGCCCCATGCCGCTCTCAAAGAGGTGGAGATTCAACAACAGGTCATCTCTTGAAGAAAGTTAAGTTGCATTTTAAATTATCCATTTTCATCAGTGTGATCCAAAGTGGACAGCTACTATATATGTCAAAAAGGCATTGATGGGATTGCCTATTTAATCTTCTGCAGAAAGAACAACAGTGTGTTTTTTGGTTCCTTCAGGGCTAAGAACATTCATTATTGCTGCTGCTGTTGTTGTTTTTTTAAAAAAAAGAAATAAAAGAGGAAGACAAAAGAGAATCCGGTTTTAGATTGAAATGTACATTTGTTAATGGATATGTTTTAAGGCATTCCTAGGAAGCAATGCTGTACTTTATATACAAGATACTTTGGTCTGTTGCCCAAATGCTGACATCTGATGAGAATTTCGATATTTCTGGTTTTCCCATATTCTAAAGTTGCTTGAACTTGCACCAGGTAAGACTATCCTTTCAAGAGAAGACTGCCTTCTGGATACAGTATTAATGCTCAGTTTGGGACGCAGTTAAATAGTGACATACTTGAAAAAATATTGAATTGCAAAAAGATAGTTAATTATCTAGGGTAAACATTTTAACTTTACACACATGAATGAATTGTAAGCTGTCCATAGTCACTTCATGGTGAGATGGGTGGCATATAAATTTAATAAATAAAATAAATGCAGGGAGGGAGGGAGGGAGAGAGAGAGAAACTGACTGACTGACTTACTTACTTACTGGAATTATTGCACCAATGGAAATTCTGTCTCCTCAAGCAAAGGGAGGAAGAACTTTCATGGAAAATTTACTTTTTACTTTTTGTTAAGATAGAAATCTCATAAACTACTCTCATTAGTCATGCCTGCTGACTGGAAATATTTGGACAAAATATCACCTTGGCTAATTATGACGGCTTTGAAAAATGAGAATTGTAATCCCACACATCTGCTGACCTGAGTTATGAAAGTTGGACTCATAGCCTCAGTTTTTAAGCATAACAATTTCAAAATTCATGTTTCATTGTGACATTACATATAAGTATGGATAGGACAAAATTTGCTTCCTGGTATTGGAATTCAAGATTCTTTACTTACCTCCTAGAGCTGATGTATGCATTTTCCATAACTACCTTATGAAAGACAATTATTCCATCTCACTGACCCACAACCTAGTCATATAATATCATATATATCCTTATTTATCTCATACATTTTCTCAATGTAATCAGACTAACTCATAGACTGGTTCATCTGTCAAGTAGTTATTTGCTTTCGTGACTCTTGTTCTTTTTTGACACAACTAATATTAAAATCTCATGGGCAAATATTTTGTTGCCTGCTGCAGATGTTAACAATTGGGGCAGTATCCTTGTGATTATTATCCATGTGGTGGTGACAGGGAAGAAGCAAGAGACAACAAAATGTAAAAAATGAATAAATAAACATAATGTGATACTCTTTAATTGGCAAAAACTTTTTGGCGGGCAAAAAAAAACATCAAGATCCAATTTTTGCTTAGAGTATTTGAAAACACAAAGAGTGGTTTTAAATGATGGTTTATTCCACAGTGTGTTGACATATCCAAGCAACTGTATTTTTTTCAATAAATAATTGATGTGTGAATCCAGTCGGAATATCCCTAGCTAGTTTCAAAATAGGCCAAACAACAGAATTACCATTAATGAAGAACTGGCTAGCAATAAGATGGATTTTAGGATCAACCATTAATCACATCTAATAAATCTCTTGGAAACTTTTTCATAATTATCCATGACTTGTCTAAACTTGCTTCTTCCAGTTACAAATCTGTAGTGATATATAGATCTGGCAAGATGCTTGCAAATATCAGTCATTCCCCTGGCACATTTGCTGATATTCCATGGCTCAAAGCCAATCTCCATTTGAAGCATGTTTTTTCCAATCTGACAATGCAATACTGTAACTTCTTTCTGAGGCTACAGGGACTACTTTTCCCATCACATAGAGAAGCTATTGGATCCAAACCAGTTCCTAAGAAAGAAAGTCTGAGCTTAAGTTTCTAGTCTCAGGAACCAGCACTTCCATCTTTTGTTTTGGCTGCCAGGAACACGTATGTGCAATTCAATCTTCACTCTTGTTATTAAAAAAATATTGCTTGGCTGGCATATACAGCTCTTGATTAAGAGGAAAACTCCCTAAATTTTGTCTGTCTCTCTATCTATGCAAAGTGCAATTGCAAGTACATCCATAAATAAGATAATTTATTGTCACAAGGGAAAACATTTTAAAAAAATCCCTGTCTAATATTAGCATTAATATCAGAGTTTAATGTATAAATAATTTAAAATGGGGCATGGGGTATAGATATCTCAGAATCAGAAAGTTGCAAAGTTCCTGATGAATTTTTTAAAGAGGAAAGAAAATTATTCAACACAGGCTCAAAGTCAAGTTTAAATAAAATTTCTCAAAGGTTGAGAAATTCAGCTGAGTAATCTGCATATCTAATTCACTATTATTTTTAGGCCAGCCTGCCTAGGATTGAAGCCCTATACTTTTTTATATATCCAAAGAACTTTTTATTCCAATTAGTGCAAGAATTGGCCTCTCAAAACTTTGGGATCAGCTTTGCATGTGCCTTTTATTCCTTCTATCAGCAGAGTCCATCTGTATGAACTTCTCAATTTAGATATGAGAATAACTAAGAAGTATGAATTCTGGATAAGGAGTAATGCTAGTTTATCCTTGTGGGAAAATGCAAGAATGTTTGATGCCATAGGACCTTTAAAAAAAAGGCCATCCAAACTTCAAAATACAATACAAATCGGAGCCTCCCCATTAACATACTGTAGTGCATGTTCTGTGCATGCATACATACCTATCCAATCTTCCTCCTTGTTTTGCATCAAAGATATAAAATCTATAGAAAAACTTCACAATGCTTTTTCAGCAGCTCCACATTTTACATTTTTATGTTGTACATCTAACGATAAAATCTCTTGGAAGATATAGCAAAACCCGTGGTGTGTTATTCTCTGTGTTTATATGTGAATGAGGATTTGGGGGTGCTTGTTTGTGGGGGATATAAAGGGGGATTAGGATTAGGGTTTAGGAATGACTGGTCCTCCTAGTGACACAGCAGGATTACAGGCCGTGTAGACCAACATCAAATCTAGGCAGCCTCCTTGACACACCTTGTTCTTAAATGGCATCTGGGGGAGTTATAAATGAAATGAAAGGCAGTTAAGAAAAGTGCAGTGATGGGAGAAAAATAGCAAGGGGAAATCTTTAACGTATTTGTGGAGAACATGACACAGAGATAGAGCATGTGTAGAGAGGGGCTGTTAGCCACTGTTCAGCTGTGCCAATAGTACATGTTGGCAAAAATCAGCTTTTTTCAAGGTTCCATGAGTCCTTTCCTTTCAGTCTAGGATCTGGACAAGGTTCTTCCTTCACTTATCCATGGAGGAAATATTTAATGTATCGCTAACAAGGAGAATGTAGAAGAGAAAATCAAAAAGCATGAGAAACCTAAATGGATCCCACTCTCTTATATTTTACTCTCCCTTTAGTTTTTAAAATATAACTTTGCGCACACATTCGCTGCACTGCATCAACTCCAATGTATCATTCTCCTATGCCTTGGAGACAAATGATAGAGAGGAAGTGCAAGGAACAAGAAGGTGGGATGGTCAGTGATGGACTGTCAGCCTGACCATTTTCAGTCTTTGAAGGGGGGCTTCTTTGCTCAGGACATCCTTAGAGAGCTGAGTAAAAGCGGCCATAAGTGAACCCTATGGGAAGGAATGGCAGGATGGACGTGTTCAATTAACTAATCCCTAAATATTTTGCTTGGAACAGAGAGAACTGAGTGAAATAAGATCTTCTGACGAAGGAACTTGCTTTTCTATTTTGAACACTGCACTTCAATCATTTACCCATGGCTTTTTAACTAATGAAGGAAGGAGTTGAGAAGCCTCTATTCCCCCACTCTGATTTTGTACAAATGTTTAAAGAAATATAACCAACATGAAAGGGCTCCAGTATCAAAAGAAAAATAAGCCAGGCTCTCCTGGATGAAATATTTTATTTTGCTGGCTGTGGAAGTACACATACATACAGCCCGCCTGAGTTGGAACTGTTACATTTCAAAGTAAGGAGATTATTCCACTAAGCCTCTCCCATCAGGGTGTGGCTTGGCAGGCTATGCTTTGGGTAATGCAACAGAGCACACCCTCTGAGGACTATAAATGGAGCCAGGCAACACTGCAGATGCTAGCTTCTTCACTCTAAACCAAGCCGAGTAACAGTCTTGCATCGGAGCTTTCTTTCACGATGTCATACTATTATCAAAGCTCCTCTTCTGCTTATGGTGGTGGTGGCGGTGGAGGTTCTGGCCGTGTTGCTTCTGTCCGCCTTGGACCATCCAGTATCCATGGGGGAGCTGGTGGCCGTGTATCTGCCTCTTCAGCTAGGTTTGTATCTTCTGGTTCAGGATATGGAGGCGGTTATGGATATGGAAGTGGTTTAGGAGGTGGTTGTGGTATTGGATATGGTTCTGGAGGAAGTTCTGGATATGGTTCTGGAGGCTACGGAAGTTGCTTTGGTGGTGGAGTTGGTGGAGGCTATGGTGGTGGTCTTGACTTTGCAGTTTGTGGTGGTGGTGGTGGTGGTGATGGAGGCCTTCTGACTGGAAATGAGAAGATCACCATGCAAAATCTCAATGACCGCTTGGCAAATTACTTGGATAAGGTGCGAGCCCTAGAGGAGGCTAACACTGAGTTAGAGATCAAGATCCGAGACTGGCATCAAAAGCAGGCACCCTCTAGCCCAGCCAGAGATTACAGCCATTATTACAAGACAATTTCGGAACTCCGTGACAAGGTAGGATCCTGAACAAGGAACCTCATATTTTGGATGATAACTCTTATGCTTTCAGGTTGTGGATTTTTTAAAAATTAGATCAAGACAAAGATCTTTGTATGTGCATGTGTACACACACACATAGACACACACATATATTGTATTGCTTTTCTGTAATTTTATTAGGCTGTTAAAATAATACATATTAAGAAAAAACAATGATATTTATATCATTACTATTTGTTGTTTGGTAGCAATTCAGATTTGCACCAATTTCCCATTTCTCCCAAATGTCAATGATTGATGCTACTTCTTACACCATTCAAGGCAAAGAAATTAAGTTCTTGTCTTCTCTGTTTTGCCACTAAAATTTCACTAAAATAAGTGCAACCCGCCCTGATGTAAAAAGTTTGCACTTTGTTATTTAGCTCTTTGCAGTGTGAAGAAATAGCTAAACCTGTTATCATTCATCTTCAATCACTATTTCTATGATGTGTTCTTTCCATTTAAAAAAGAGAACTGGGAAATATTGGGTATAATGAATCTACTAGAAACAAATATGAATATTCCTATTTTTGACTGACTTCCTTAGAATCAAAATGCTAAGAATTTGGGAAGAATTCTGGGAGTTGAAGTCCAGATAGCTTAAGGTTGCCAAGTTTAAGAAACACTGATCTAAAGGATAGAAACCTCAAATCTTTTTTACATCACTCTGTTATAGTAGGGTAGCTGAAGCATGAAATGCTAATATGTAGTTCACACAATTTATCTTATTTTAGGCTATGCTGTCAAGTAATCATAGCATAATACATGTCAAGGTTACCTAAAGGACTGCTTAAGTTCTTACCAAGAGCAGAATCCTATCCAATATGTATATCTGGATGACTGGAAGTGATACTAAGGAATTATTCCAGTCAGTTCCTCAGCACCACCTAAATTATTCCAGTGATGCTTTTCTATTCTTTTATTTTTATTTTAATATTTACAATTGACTTGTTGCTTACATAAGTATATTAGCACAGTATAAAGAACTCCTCTTAGTTTTATGTCAAGAAAAATTAGACAATTGTTATAAAAGACTTCATATAGTAATGATGAGAGCAAGGGAAAGACAGCTTCCACTGGCTGACTGAATATGATTTCTGGGCAAATCTATAATGCATTGCAGATTATACCATCCTAAAACTTTCAGTTATCCATGAAGACTGACTGATATTCCTTGGAAAAATCCAAGATACTCCAAATCATGAAACTGGCAGCATAAAAAGCCTAAAACTAAACTTTATTGACACAGGTTATAATAACAGCATCTTGCAAGTCTGCTGATCTTTTATGTTCCCTCTCTCTTATAACCCATGGAATCATGATTTAATACTTGTTTCAACACCTTTTGCTGTCATAACAGGTTCTGAATATCTTCTCCAAAGTCATCTAGATGCCTCCTACACTAAACAATTAAAGGAGAAAGTGCATACAAATTGCCCTCCACATGTTTTAAAGACTAAGCCAAAGCATCTTCAATGACTAAATTTTTTTCTCTATATTCATGTTTCGTCCCCTGTCTTCTCTCTTCTTTGGTAGATTCATGATGCTACAATTGACAATTCTAGGATTATTTTGGAGATTGATAATGCTAGACTGGCTGCTGATGACTTCAGACTGAAGTGAGTTTTTTCACAGTTTGTTTTTCTATTTCCCAAGGAATCATTCTGAGCTAAAGAAAGGAAGAAAAAGATAATGGAAATTTTCAGATAAAAGTGAACCAGAGCCCCATTAAAATGTACATACAAGTCTATGTCTCCATTAGTTAGCCCTATCCAAGGCTGGAATAAATACTAGTAGGTTGGTGGCCTTGAGCAAACAATGGTAGATAAGCAGAAAATGAGAGAAAAATCTTGGTCATTGTTACTTGTATGAAAAAGCACAGCAATAGCAACAAAGAAAAATGATAAGATGGAACCGGCTAGTTAAGCATGCAGGGGCCCTTGAAAAGAACATTGGCCCTCAAACCTAAGATATGTAGTATTTAATGAGCTTAAAACATAAACAGAATAAAGTAAGATAGCTTCTCATCCATTGTCAAAAATAAAGGGGAAAGAGTACAGATAGAAATGCTAATCTGCATATAGCATGCACATGCTGCGTTATATGTATGATGCAAATTTAATAACTTAAATGGTAGTTGAAACTATTTCATCTTAATGGGTCAGATGGGAGGTGATTTGTATGTCTGCTAAGTATGTTATCCAAATTCTAACTGCTCATCAGCAGTTCCACAACCTTAAAAATGGAGTCACGCTGGGTAGGCCCTTAAATATAATACTGTCTTTTGTAAAGTGGGTATGTGACCTCCTTAAAGAAGAAAAAAACATTCTAGTGAAGAAATGGAGAAAAAATGGAAAAATGTTTCAGATGTTGTATCTTTCAATACATAGGGATAGCAAAACTTATGAAAGACTATTTAGTTACAAGGTGTTTTGTTCCTATTTGGAGTTCTTGAACTTTTTTCCTGGTATATTTTCAGGTATGAGAATGAACTGCATCTCCGCCAGGGTGTTGAGAGTGACATCAATGGTCTGCGCAGAGTCCTGGATGAACTAACTCTGTTTAAATCTGACATGGAAATGCAAATCGAAGAGAAGAAGGAAGATTTGGCCTACCTCAAGAAGAACCATGAGGAGGTGGGTAACTAGGAAAAGGAAAATGGAGAAGTCAATGGCAGATACATTGAGAAGACAGTATAAAATATCCATCCCCATCCATAGGTAGATTCTTATTTTTTTATGAGTTCTATAAAAGTTGATCAGCAGATAGTGGATGGCTGCATTTAAAAAAAACTGGATGGGCCAAGACAAAAATATGGATAGGAACTAAAGCGGAAATGAAATCTGACTGATATTTTCAAATTATTAATTCAACACAGCCAGTAAGATAACAATTTTGGAAGAATTCTAGGCTGACATTCTAGAGGAGGCCACACATTGCACTGGGCTAAAGATTAGTCATCTTTACATAAATAGAGGTTGTACCTCTTTCAAATGGTACTAGGTTCCATCTTATAGTAAGATGGTACCTATGTGGATTGCTGGAAGGGGCTGCTGGAAACCAGCATCTAGATAAATGTACACCCTGCCTGTAATTTCTCTCCAAAAGAAATTCTCTTCCCAAGGAAAGATTGAGGCAGAGAGAATTGAATATTATTATTTTCTTTTTGTAGAGCTGGAAGTAGGAAACCAGCTCTTGTTGGCCTTTTGAAATGCCAGTTGGCTTTTAAGTCTAACAAAAACATATAGAACTACAACCAATACTGTTACTCATCAGAAGATTATTCTAAGCATTAAAACCTTCGGGGACACAACTGCTGCTTGCAGATAACAGAAAAGAGGTACTATGTGGAGAGAAAACTAATTGCCTGTCTTTTTTGCCTCCCAAAGTTAATGAAAGAATATGGTACTCAGCTAACTGGAAAGGTCAATGTTGAGATGGATGCTGCACCTGGAGTTGATCTCACCAAAATTTTGTCTGACATGCGAGAACAATATGAACAAATGGCTGAGAGGAACCGCAGAGATGCTGAAGCCTGGTTCTTTACCAAGGTACACTGCCCTTCCAGAAATTGTCTGTCTTTCCACAAGATCCTGGGATTTTCATTCAAAAGGTTCTTCATGCTGCTAATAAAAAAAATACAGAACATTCTTTCCTCTCCTTTTTCCTGCAAAAAAAAAAAGTAGAAGTAATAGGAAAATTCAGGATATCCCCTTCAATATAGTATTCCAGATATGTGTTGGTTACAGCTTCAATGTAACATGTAACAGATGAAATTATTTCTATATCCCTGTACAAACATGTTTCAGATTGTACTGTAAGTCTATGAATGTTCCTAATTATGTATATCTGATCTACCAGGGATTAATTAGGCATATACTAGTCAAAGCCTTGCAATATTACTCAGCATATTTTATTTGTTTTTAATTCTTCCTGCACCCAGACCGAAGAACTGAATCGTGAAGTTGCTACCCACACTGAACAACTACAGACCAGCAAGACTGAGATTTCAGAATTAAGGCGTACAGTACAGAGTTTGGAGATTGAGCTACAATCACAGCTTAGCATGGTATGTTGCTTTCCTCAAATTTTAAATGGGAATAAATCAGATTAAGAAGTATTTTTATAGCTTGTAGCTTTTCTTTTCAAACAATGTAAAAAAAAAATCAGCTATCCACTGAAAGTCACAATTCTCTGAATTTTACAATGCAAAATTTAAAATGGTGCATATCAAAGAAATACTTACATTCCAGAAATAATGTAACAAATAATGTTAGGATAAATATGCTAAAATTGCATACACATTTTACTCTGAATTTTAAAAGCAAACATCTCAACTGAGTATAGAAATGGGATGATCCTAATGGAAAAACAGGAAACTGAAATTTAGTAGGTTTAGAAAAATGAGAAAATGTGGGACAGTGAAATTGCAAGATTTATCATCCTTCAATGGGTAAAGATATCTGTCTAATTAAAAATAAACTAGCTTTCCAGGTTAGATGGAAATAATTGTAACATTACAAGATACAATAGTATTATCTGTCCCCATTTCATAATGCCATTTCATAATGCTACCAGTAAGTATTGTCCAAGTTCTTAGAGCTGGAATCCAGCTGCTTTATGATGGAGATCAGGTTCTGCAATTCAGTGTTGGTAGCTGTTCAGATTGCTAGATCCTCTTATTTTTCTCTCTTATTAGAAAGCTGGCTTGGAAACCAGTTTAGCAGAGACAGAAGGACGGTATTGTGCTCAGCTAGCACAAATCCAAGCCCTGATCTCCAGTGTAGAAGAACAGCTGGCTGATTTAAGGAATGACATGGAGCGCCAGAATCACGAATACAGGATGCTCATGGATATCAAAACACGGCTGGAACAGGAGATCAGCACTTACCGAAACCTCTTGGAGGGTCAAGACTCAAAGTATGTAATTGATTCACAATGAAAACAACTTGGTAATGTAAAAAGATTTCTTGAATTTAGTGAGGTTTTCAATTGCTCATCTTGGTGAGTGAAATTATGAGTTCTAGTTTTGTCTTAAGCACAAGGCCACCTGGGAAACCCTGGATCATTCCATGAATCTCACTTCTAGGAAAAAGGGAAGAGAAAATCAATTCTGAAAATGTTAGCAAGAAACAGTCCAGGCAGTCACCAGGAGTCAACACAAATTTGTTGACAATCTGACAATCTAAAAAGAAACCTTCTCCATTTGCCATGCTGTTTAGAATGTCGGAAAGATTAGCAGGTTACAAAGTTAGCAATCTCAGCAACCCTTCACAGCTTATTACTAAGGCCGGAAGTTCCTATGTGACCAGAAGTCTTTGCTCAAGACCAGGTTGAGGCCAACTGATGCCCTAGACCCACCGCAATAATAATGCTCCTCAACCTTCCTGTTGCTTAATTGACAGGACATTAAAACTCAATAAAACTAAGACTGAAAACCAGTTCAGTTTTATGTTAAATGTGGCTGTCAAAATATTACTGGCAAAATAGTTGGGGGAGGAGGGGAATCTATGCTGTCCCCCTTCCCTTGGTGCTCTAAGCACATACTTATTTTGTTCAATGGCTAATCCAGGACTGCCTTTGTCCTACCCCATCACAACTTTTTTTTTTCTTTTACAGATTCCCAGGCTGGTCTCCAAAAGATGGTAAGAAAAACTTCAGTTAAAGTCAGAAATATTTGGGTGATAGAAAGATTCAAAGGAGTGCTTCACAATTACTATAGTCTGGGTGAAACTTTACTTGGAAGTTGCATTGCAACTACTTGGCAACTTCTGTGCAGAAGCCTATTCTAATTACTTTGGATCTGGGATGAAGGTCACAACAATGCAAAACTCCTTGTCAAGTAAAATTGTGTTGCCTCCTGGCTGATGTATTGTGAAATACTCGGGGCTCTCACTGAAATCAGAGAAATGTGTCAAGGTTTAGATTATACTCATTGACAACCTTACATCTCATTGATTCCAAGTAGTTTTTCATACTTAGAAGACAAATAACATGGTAAAAATCATCCATAGATTACTATGACTTTATTCATACAACATTGTAAACCTAATCAGGCAGAGTTAGCAGTTGCATTTGCACAGTGCTAAGTTTGGTTGGTATTCAAGCTTGGTTAAAGGAATATGCACAATTCAGGGTAAACACACACAAACACAGGATTATACCATTGGACTATTAGCTATCAGTTAGAAATTATTCTTTCTGAACTGAAACACCCTGATTAGGGAATGAGAAACACCTCAAAGACTGAATGAGAATGGCCATGGGCAACTTTCATTGCAATATGCGAGTGATAGCGGCATTCTAGTATTTATTTACATCAACTTTCTGTCTTTACAACAGCATCCTATGGAGGAGGCAACATAATCACCTACAGTAGTGGCGGCAGCGGCAGCGGCAGCGGCAGCGGTGGTGGTGGTGGTGTCGTCAGTGGTAGCGGCTACGGCAGTGGTGGCAGTAGCGTCACTACCGGCAAAGTGCGTTCTGGAAACTTCTGAATCTCCTGAAAAGTGCACTCCTTCCTTAAAGACCAAGCAGTTTCAGCACCGCCACAAAATCCTTCTTTTTGCATAAGTATGCCTCGGCTTGGCTACTTTCTTCACAGTGATCCCTTTCCAGCTTTGCCTGACTCATCTTAGCTAATTCTCACTCTGTATTGCTCATCATAATAAAAATCCTCTTTGGGCTTGATTTTGCAAGTAAAACATGGCTTGGCCTCTTTCTTGTTTGCTCCACAGTTGTTTACCACTCTTCAGAGTTTGACATAGGCATGTTTGTTGAATAGAAACTGGCTCTGAAAAAATAGCAAGCACGCAAACAAACAAACAAACAAAAAAAGCACTGGAAAGAACTTCCCTTTAGGGAAGCTATGATCTTCAAAACTGTGCTCATTGCTTCAGTTTTCACATTCAAAATTTTTAATTTTGTTTAAAAGGTATCTGAAGAAATATTCACCAAATCCAAATGGATAAGGTGAATGTTGTGCTTTCTTTTCCTAGAATATACAAAGAGCTAAGAAAGTTATTGCAGTTTTGTTTTAACTCCTTACATCCCTAGTGCATTCTGGAGTGACCATGTGATTACACCACATTGGTTATCATCTGCTTATTCAGGAAACTCTAGAGAAATTAATGTTTCTGCAAGAAGTCATCTAGAAAGGCACTATGCTCTTTAAAGGTTAAACAATTTTGGTGAAAGATATCTAGTCCGTTACAAGCATTTAAAAAAAAAATCCCACCTCTGTGATTTTGTTATTGTTGAATACTAATCAAATACTATTGTTGATTAGTATTCATCCCACAATTGGTTCTTTGGGGTGGGTGTGGGGAGATAGTATTCTGAAACCTGCTTCAAGAGACATTTGAGGCAAAACTCTTTTTGTTCCTTACATCCATTCAGAGTCTGAAGCAGAGGTGGTATTCAGCAGGTTCTGACCAGTTCTGGAGAAACGGTAGCAGAAATTTTGAGTGGTTCAGAGAACCAGCAAACATCTGCTCTGACTGGAGATTTTACAGTATGCTTCCCCTGCCACGCCCACCAAGCCATGCCCACAGAACCGGTAGTAAAAAAAAAATTGAATCCCACCACTGGTCTAAACCCAGAGAAATACAAGGCAATAACTGTGTGAGCACATTAAAACATTTTCAACAGTTGATCTGGCTTTCTCTGCATTTTCTTCTTATAGCTGGGATATTTTTCATAAATGGTTCCTTTAAAAGGTGTAAATGGAAAGTAGAAATTCTAGAATAAAAGAACCCCAAAAGTCAACTATCATTGTAAAAACATGGGCGGGTGAATAGTCTTATTTGTTTTGTAGAATGAAATAGAAAGCAGCACAAGGCATTAAAACATTGTCAGAAAATAAATATTGTTGAAAAAAGATTAATGAACTTTTAAATAGATGGGTACAGAAGAAAGCAATTCCCAATTTGCCCTGAATCTTTCACGATTCATTTTTTTCCTTCCTTGATTCAACAGATTTTGTCTGAGATATCTGTGACCACTTAGGGTCTCTTTTTCTAGCTTACAACCCTTCATTTCAAAGCTACATGGTTGCTCTGGGGTATATGGGGGTGCATACCTAGCACCCATCCACAGCTAGGTAATACATTACAACATAATGCAACATGTCATGAATTATTTCTTCTGATATCATTTGACTGATACTATAGTATCCCTCAATAAGGGCCATCTCTGAGTATATGCCCAGCTTTTCAAGTGAAGGCATCAACATTGGGATCTTCATCCTTGTTGAAGGTGCTGAGAATCCTGGTAAGGATGACCTAATGGGTCACAGGTTGACTCAGAGATATTTAAAATTAAGTTTAAAATTAAGCAAAGATCAAAGTCTATGTTTATTTGTTCAGAATGTTTCCTCCTATACATTGGCCCTTTGCAATCTTGGTGGGGAGGAGGGAAGGCAGTACTGTGGATGCTCCTAAATAAAGCACTGCGATGTCATCACCCATCCTGTATTCTGCTCCTGTAGGCCACAGAAGCATTCATGGAAATAAAGATGAGAGAGACTGGCATTCTGCTTTGCAGCCTACCAGATTTATAATACATTTTTACTTTCAGGATTTATTTTTGGCATTCACATTGAGTGGTAGACACCTTGGTGGATGTCTGTAAAACTGGCTGCTGATCCCTGTCTTAAAGGCAGATAAATTTTAGTAGGAATGTAGAACACTATGAAGACCTCTGTTCTGATGAAACTTTGGTGGTGGGGGGAAACTGGGAATATCAATAGCTGGATTTCTTTTTTATACGAAGCCTCTCATTATGCAAATTTTATTGATACAGTTGTGATCTCATACAATCTCAAAACAAGCAATTTGTTAGGCTACCTTTACAGTTTGAGAACAAAGTGAGAATGTTTCCTATACATTGTATCCAAATCTTTACCTCTAGAAATTGTTTTGAATTGTTTGTGCCTGTTGTGGTATGAAAGAGAGAAAAGTTCTATGGATTGAAAGATTCTTCACAGGTAATATTTATCGTCAAATACATAGATTATTATAGATAGTTTCTTCACCATTGAAAAATATTGACCCAGATTCTTAAGAGTCTGTAATGAATATTCTGATATCTATTTATCCATCCTTCCACCCACCCACCCAACCATCCTAGATTGCATAATAACATATTATAAAGATAACCAAAACCCATTGATATTTATTTTCAAACCTGGCATTCTCTTGATATTTCAATCTATAATTTCTATAATCCCCACTAGAGTATTCAACTTGACGCCTTCTACAAATAAATGGGAAGATCAAGAAGCAGGAAATTTACAAATCAGGTCTTACAGTGATCATAATTTACTGAGGGTGGAATAGTTCCTGTACTGGGATGGGCAAAATCTTTTGGCTGAGAAACATTTTCTTTTTTTTCCCTTTTTTTTGAGGTCAAAGAAGGCATGCCTGGAATGCAATGACATTTCCAGATTGGCAGTGCCTCAACTTTTCAGCATATCTGCAATCTGAAGGGATGTTAGAAACATGGTTTTAGTTAAATGTTGTCTAATCCTGTCCTATGTAGTTCAGTGATGTTCCATTGTAGGTTTCCCCACCCAAGAAAATTATGAAATTTAATGTACATGTCAAAATATAAAAAAGGTTTTCTATATGTTGCATATTCAATATTGTGTATACAAGAGGAATACATGTCTTAAACCAATATACACATTTCTGCATAACTACCGTATATACTCGAGTATAAGTTGACCCGAATATAAGCCGAGGCACCTAATTTTATACAAAAAAACTGGGAAAACTTATTGACTCGAGTATAAGCCGAGGGTGGGAAATGCAGCAGCTACTGGTAAATTTCAAAATAAAAATAATTAATTTGGGAAACGATCTCACTATCTCACGTTGCCTCGGGAAGGGAAAGGCAAAGCGCTTTTGCCTTTCCCTTCCCGGCTGGGGCTGTTGGGAGTCGCTGCCGCCTGCCTTTCCCTTCCCGGCTGGGGCTGTTGGGAGTCGCTGCCGCCGGCGCGGACCCAGTCCGCCGCCTCGGGAAGGAAAGGCAAAGTGCTTTTGCCTTTCCCTTCCCGGATGGGGCTGTTGGGAGTCGCTGCCGCCGCGCGGACCCAGTCCCGCCGCCTCGGGAAGGAAAGGCAAAGTGCTTTTGCCTTCCTTCCGGATGGGGCTGTTGGGAGTCGCTGCCGCCGGCGCGGACCCAGTCCCGCCGCCTCGGGAAGGGAAAGGCAAGTGCTTTTGCCTTTCCCTTCCCGGATGGGGCTGTTGGGAGTCGCTGCCGCCGGAGCGGCCCAGTCCCGCGTAGCCTCGGGAAGAGAAAGGCCACGGCTTGGAAGGCCGCCGCTGGAGCGAAGCTGTGCGCAGCCGCTGTGTTAGCATCGGATCGGGCGTGCCGGACGGTTCCGACCGAGCCCCGAGCGTCGTCTTTGGTGCCCGCCCAGCACCGGAGCTCCCTGTACCGGGAGAAGGGACCCCCGGGCGGGCAGGGAGAGGCTTCTCCCGCCCCGCCCTCTTTCCGCGCCCACCGGTGTCCCCGCAGGACGACCCCCACCCCGCAGTAGCCGCCGCTTGAAGAGATGGGCCGGGTGGGTAGAAAGGCGCCGGCGCCCTTGGAGGAGAAGGTCCCGCGTTCGCCTGTCTGCCCGCGGATGTCAGCGGAGCTTTGCCGCTGCTTCGTCCAGGGTCTCTGGGCAAACACGTCCACCCGAGCGGGGCTTGTTGCCTCCGCACGCAACGAGCGCTGCCCTCGGATTCCCTGTCCGGTTGCCCCCTTTTGAGGGCGATGCCAGTAAACTGTTCCCGTAGCAGCGGCTGCTCCGCTGACATCCGCGGGCAGACAGGCGAACGCGGGACCTTCTCCTCCAAGGGTGCCCGGCGCCTTTCTACCCACCCCCGGCCCGTCTCTTTCAAGCGGCGGCGACTGCGGGGGGGGGTGCCCCTGCGGGGACACCGGTGGGCGCGGAAAGAGGGCGGGCGGGAGAAGCTCTCTCCCTGCCCCGCCCCGGGGTCTTCCCTTCTCCCGGTACAGGGAGCTCCGCGGTGCTGGGCGGGCGCCAAAGACGACGCTCGGGCTCGGTCGGAACCGTCCGGCATGCCCGATCCGATGCTAACACAGTGGCTGCGCGCAGCTTCGCTCCAGCGGCGGCCTTCCAAGCCGTGGCCTTTCCTTCCCGAGGCTACGCGGGACTGGGTCCGCGCCGGCGGCAGCGACTCCCAACAGCCCCATCCGGGAAGGGAAAGGCAAAAGCACTTTGCCTTTCCCTTCCCGAGGCGGCGGGACTGAGGTCGCGCCTGCGGCAGCGACTCCCAACAGCCCGGCCGGGAAGGGACAGGCAAAAGCGCTTGCCTTTCCCTTCCCGAGGCGGCGGACTGGGGCCGCACCAGCAGCAGCGACTCCACACCATTTTTTTTCAGAGGGAATCTGACTCGAGTATAAGCCGAGGAGGTTTTTTTCAGCACAAAAATGGGCTGAAAAACTCGACTTATACTCGAGTATATACGTATATACATTTTATACCTTTTTAAATTTTACCCAGTTCCAATTATCTTTTGCTTGAAATCTACCCTACTAACTGAAACTCTCCTTAGCACCCAGCTAGAGCAGCTTCAGTAAATGATCAGTAACACAGAAATACAGTTAGATGATCTGCAAATAAAATGCAAAACAAGGGCAGTTCTTAGATCATAGAACATGGAATAACAGAGTTGGAAGGAACCTTGGAGGCCTTCCAATCCAACTCATTGCTCAAACAAGAGATCTGATGCTATTAGAGACAAATGGCTGTTCAATCTCTTTTTGAAAGCCTTTGAAAGCCTGTGATGTCAACAGTCAACTAGAATCAGAGACTCCAACATACCAATCTCTTTTGGAGGGAGAAAATTTGAAGAATGAATAATAGAAAATAGTGAAACGTAATTTTGCAGACTTGCAGACTCTAACATTTAGAATAGGGATGTAAGAAAAGCCAGGGACTACAGGTAGTATTTGACTTAAGACCAGTCACTTAATGATTGTTCAAAGAAATGATGGTCCTCCCCAGAACCACATAAAACCTGTTTTTGAAGTTACAGTGCCCCCCTCCCCTCCCCGTGATTACATTTTGGGCACTTGGCAACTGGCACACATATGACACTTTTGTAGTATCCTGGGGTCCTGTGACCATAATGTTTTGCAAAGTTTTATGCTGATTTTTAGTGTTTATTTCCAGTATTTTAGCTCATTTAATGATGGTGGCTTTCACTTAACCAGGGGTGGGATTCTACTGGTTCAGACTGGTACTATAGAACCGGTTGTTATGATTCTGTGCAGTTCGGAGAACTGGCAAATCGTGCCCCTGGCTGGCCACACCCCTCTCCACCCGCCCCGCCCCTCCCCTTCCCACCCAGTCAGTCCTTATTGCGCATGTGCAACATTGAGTGCATGCCCAACATTGCTGACTTGCGTTCTCCCTCGTCCAGTCACTCCTTAAGGAATTCCTTTCTTCCCCCCTCCCCTCCGATGATCAGGTGTGCCAGGATCCCCCTCACTGTCTTACTGCTTGTCCAGGAGGCTTTCCTGAGGCCCAGGAGGCAAAAAGGGGGATGTGTGGGGGTGGCGGGGGGTGCTTGCTCCCCGCGCTCCATCTTTTGCCTTCCTGGGCCCCAGGGAAGCCTTCTGAGAGCAAAAACACCCCCCCCAGAAGGCTTCCCTGAGGCCCAGAAGGCAAAAAATGGGGAGATGCTACAAAAAAAAGAAGCCACACCCACCCAGTCAGATGACCATGCCCACCTAGCCACGCCCACAGAACCTGTTGTTAAAAAATTTGAATCCCACCCTGCACTTAACTACTGCAGCAAAAAAAGATTGAAAAATTGGGTCTGGTCATGTGATCCCTTGCTTTATTACTACAATCACTATAAAGACTTATGGCTGTAATTACAGGCTCAATTACTGTCATAAGTTGAGAACTACCTGTTCTTACAGCAATTACATTCCAATATAGCAGTACCGAGGAGTTTTGAAATAATGTTTTTTTAAAATACCTTATGCAACTGCATAAACCATAGCCTGTGTATGACTATATTATTATGTACAGTAGGTGTCATCGTTGTCCCCTTGTCTTGTGGTGCCTCTGGAATCACATTTACTGCATGTGAAGAATGAAAACTTATACATAACCCTGAGTATCAATGATGAATTTAATAGATACCTCATTCTTGTTCCTACCTCTACCTGGAAAGGCATCCTGGTTAAACTCTTAGTGCAGGACAGTTGGAAGAAGGCTCAGGCAGAATAAATCTAATCCATCTCACTTCCTTATAGTTTGGGAAAGAGAAATTCTTTACCAATCCATGACAAAACTGAACTGAAACCAAATAAGAGACCAGCCCTTCAATTTTCTTTCTACTTTCCCCCCCTGTAATTTCCTTGTTTGTATCTGCTAGAAAGGGCAGCGCCATGCCTCCCATAGGTTGTGAATATGCTCTAAATTATTATATATGCTGAACAAAGATCCATGATTAGACATGTTAGCTTACTGTAGAGAAAAGTGCAGCCACGTTGTGGGAAAATTTTCACAAGCACAATGTGATCTACTTCTAGAGGCTCCAAGCAGCTTAAACTTGTGAAAATGAAAAGCCAAACTGAACTACAATCAGCAGATTACTTTGCAAGTAAGCAAGCTGTGTTGTTGAATTATTCAAAGCACTGTATGCTCACCTGCATATCTAGTTTCTGATCTTTCTTTATTAGCACAAAAAAACTTGGGAAAAGTTGAGAAACAGCCAGAGGACTAAACACTTCCTGCAAGATGTGATAATAGAGATGACTAGAGGATTTCTGTTCTAGAAAGACCAATGTTGACTTAGGTAGCCGCGTGATGAGAAGCCATTTTGCATGTTTGTCCAAAGAAGACAGGATTTCTCCTTCAGTGATACAGTGAAAAAACAGTTTCCTTTTTTTTCTTTGTCTGTCTCTTCTAGTATGTGGAATTCTAGTAAAGGGCACAGGAAGAAATGCCACTTTGAGGTAGCCTCAAAGGTAGTATTTGAGTTATGACCATTAATTGAATCTGCAAGCCTTGTTTTGGGGAGATGATGGATGCTTTCAGAATGACAGTAGAGGAAAGAGGTTTGGGAGATACACCAAAGTGTTTCAACTCAGGAAGTTGTTATAACCCAGAGGTAACCCAGCTGGTTGAAGAGAAATCTTTCTCGAGCCCCAGGCAGATTGCTATTCTGTCTGATTGGAGGGAGGAGACTATACAGATGCCAGTTGGAGGAAGCCAGAAAGATGCATCAACTGACAGAGGTATGTTGCAGCCTCCGAGGCAATCCCCTCATTTTCCAGAGGGATTTTTGCCCCCTGCAGAGAGTATCCCTCCAGGGTGGGGATTTTATCCAGGCCAGGGATGGATTCAATGTCAATGGCAGCCAGCACTAACCCAGCCCTGGTCTGAAGGGGGGTTGCCCAGACAACTGGGCATAGAGCAGCAGACTGTCTGGCCCTGCTCCTGTACCACAAGCTCCGCAGTCGAAGTGTAATCCAGGTGTTAGAGGTCAGAAGAATCAAGAAAGACCTCCGGCCAGGGGAAGGGTTGCCAACCACAGCTGGGAAAGCCCCCTCTGCACAGATGGGAGCAACGAACCACCAGACCACCACCACATGGTCCACCACCCCAAGAACCCGACCTGCGAAGATGACCCAATGGTGAGTGATCCCATCATACCTTTTACAGTCAAGGTCAAGGTAGTGGTACCACACACGGGGGAGGCCGGGGAGTTAGAAGCTGTCATTGATACTGGGTGTTCTAGATGTCTTATCGGACTCCCCATCATTGAACAATTGGACATAAAGACTAATCCGCTAAAATGCCCAATCAGATTTGAGCAAGTGGATGGAACCTTAATTGGGGGGGGCAGCCACTCAGCTGACTGAATTGATCAAGATGGAATTAGGGCCCCATTGCAAACTCATACACTTCATAGTGGCCCCCAAGATGTCAGAATCAATCATACTGGGACTTGCTTGGCTACACAAATGGGCCCCGATGATAAAATGGGAGGATGGATTCAGAAAAATCCTCATCGGATTGAGCCCATTGCCCCCTCTTCCACCCACTACAAAGCCACCGGTCAGCTTGAATCCAGAGCCTGAGCCAGCATCCATGGCATCCCACCTTCTCCCAGATAACCCCCAGGTACCCAACCAATACAAAGACTTGGCTGAAGCATTCAGTGAAGAAGAGTGTAATGTCTTACCTCCCCATCAAGCCACTGATTGCGCCATAGAATTAGAGCCCAGGGCAAAATTACCAAAACCAAAGATGTATTCCATGACGCCTGCTGAAATGACTGAATTAAGGAAATACATCAACAGCAATTTGGAACAAGGTTTTATTGAGCCTGCCAAATCAAGACTAGCTGCCCCCATGTTGTTCAAGGGGAAGAAAGATGGCAGGTTGAGATTGTGTGTTGACTTTAGAGGCGTGAATGTCGTATGCGTCAAAAACATGTACCCTCACCCCCTTATGAAGGACTTATTGAACCACCTGTCGAAGGGCAAGATATTCACCAAGCTAGATCTCAGGGAAGCTTACTACCGGGTCTGCATCAAAGAAGGAGATGAGTGGAAAACTGCTTTTAACTGCCCTCTGGGTAACTTCCAATTCAAAGTCCTGCCTTTTGGACTTCAGGGGGCTCCTGCAGTGTTTATGCAGCTCATCAATGAGGTGCTACACCCGCACCTTTACTGTGTACCTGGTGACATCCTTATCTTCAGCAAAACCATGAAAGAACATGTTCAGTTGGTCTGACAAGTTCTAGCAAAACTTCTAGCCACCAAATTATATGTGAAACTCTCAAAATGCGAATTCCACAAAGAGTTGTTGGACTACTTAGGCTACCAAATATCCAACCTGGGGATTGAAATGGACCCTGGAAAGGTGGAAACGGTGCTGGACTGGCAACCCTCCAGAACCCGAAAACAACTTCAAAGTTTCTTGGGGTTTCCCAACTTCTATAGACAATTCATTCTGTCCTTTGCTGAAGTTGCCCTCCCGTTGACAGAGCTATTAAAAATGGGCCCGTCACCCACCAAACCAAGGCCATGTCAACCCCTGGCTTGGACTATGGACTGTCAGAAAGCTTTCGAGGCCTTAAAACACCTCTTCGCAGCTGAGTCCATCCTCCAGCACCCAGACACGACCAAGCCTTTTATTGTCCAAACAGATGCAAGTGATGTAGCAGTGGCAGCTGTTTTTCTGCAAAAGGATTCTCAAGGCCGACTGATGCCTTGTGCTTATGTGTCCAAAAAGCTGACAGACACAAAGCGAAGGTGGGCGGTCTGGGAGAAAGAAGCATTCACCATACGATGGGCTTTGTTGACTTGGAGGCATTTTCTAGAAGGGGCGCCAGAGGCCTTTGAGGTATGGACTGATCATAAGAACCTCGAGGCTCTAAAGACCCCTAGGAGATTATCGCCCAAACAAGTCCGCTGGGCCCAATATTTCAAGCGATTCAACTTTAACATTAAATATATCCCCAGAGGGAAAAACGTACTGGTGGACGCTCTGTCCAGAAACCCTCAGTTTGACAGCCACTGAGAGGGAATAGTACAAGCCTTAATTTCAGAAGCTCAATTGGCAGGCCAAGTGACCACTCGAGCCCAAACCAACCGCAACCTCAAACACCTGGAAGATAAGCTGACTACAGAATTGAAAATGGCCCTATTGACCGACCCTTGGTTCCTGGACCATCAAACCGAGTTGACATTGAATGATGGACTAGCTTGGAAAGGGACTAAGCTTTATGTACCCACAACCCTAAGACTACTGGTACTAAAGCGTAGCCACGACTCCCGGCTGGGAGGCCACTTCGGATTCCTAAAAACCCTACATTTACTGAGAAGACAGTTCTGGTGGCCAAAAATGAAAGCTGATGTTGAGGACTGTAAAAAGTTGCTCAATTTGTGCCACAATGAAACACAGAACTGGAAAAACCCCTGGCCTCCTGCAACAAGTTGCTGAACCAACCCAACCTTCAGAAGAGATCGCAATGGACTTTATTGTTGAATTACCTAAGAGTGAAGGGAATATGATCATTTGGACTATAATTGACTTATTCTCTAAACAGGCCCATTTTATAGCCTGCAAAGGACTTCCATCTGTGAAAAAACTTGCAAAGCTGTTCGTGAAACATATCTATAGACTACATGGAGTACCTCATAGAATAATATCAGACAGAGGGGTACAATTTACCGCAAAATTTTGGGGGGAATTTCTGAAATCCATTGGTTCCTCTCAAGGGTTATCCTCAGCTTTCCATCCTGCTTGTAATGGAACAGTGGAGAGAGCTAATGCCATGATTGAACAATACATTAGATGCTATATTGGGCTGAGTTATTACCTTTTGCAAAGATTGCTTACAATAATTCAGTACATAGCAGCACGTGATTGACTCCATTCCAAATCAACACGGGAATGGATTTTGTCCCAAAGCAAGAGTTACCTAGACAACCTCCCTCATCCATGTCCCTAACAGAATGGATGAACTCATTAAAGAAAGGATGGGAAGATACAAAAAAAGCTTTGACCAAAGCTGCAAAAAATTATAAAAAACAGGCGGATAAACATAGATCCCTTCAACCGCCTTTTAAAGTAGGGGACAAAGTATATTTGTCAACCAAGTATCTTAGGTTGAAACTGCCCAGTAAGAAGCTGGGTCCAAAATTCTTGGGTCCGTTGCCAATTTCAAAGATAATCAATCCAGTCACTGTCCAATTAAGTGTTCCTCAAAAATTGGGGAAAATTCATCCAGTATTCCATTGTAGTTTACTAAAACCAGCTACTACATCGATGATAAGACCACCGCCAATTGCGCCCCCTAAACCGTTAATGGTACAAGGGGAAACACATTATGAAATTCAAAAAATTCTCGACTCTCGATTACACCGTGGCCAATTGCAATATTTGGTCTTATGGAAAGAATACCCTCTCTCGGATGCTAGTTGGGTAAAGAGTTGGGATGTTCGTGCTGATCAATTGGTTAACCAATTCCATGAGGATTTTCCCCACAAACCAAAGGGTCCTCATGGTGGGGGGGAGAGGGGGTTAAGGAAAATGTGTTAATCCCTGTATCTGGGTTTTTTCCCATTCTTTTAGGAGGAGGAGTTTTCAAGGGGGGATGCCTGTCAGCTTTAAAATTCATCTGCCACATTTTTTTAAGAGAGTTGGAGGAGTTGAAAAGTTCAAGGTTATTCTGTATGTCGTATTAAGAAATTCCAGTGGTAGTTAATTGGTTCTCGTGATTTATGAAGTGTAGAAGTGGGAGGAGAGAAGGTGGATTCTGTATAACGTGCAAAAATAATCTCACTTGGGAAATTGCCTTTGACATGCCAGGTCTGTTTCTAAATAAATCAATTGGAGAGAAAATGTCTCGGAGTGATTGATATCATGAATACTTTCTGAATGCCTTACAAAAGGTTGCAAATGGAGCAAAATTCTCTTAACAACTGTCTCACTTAGTAATAGAAATGTTGGGCTCATTTGTGTCATAAATCGAGAACAACCTGTAACCGTACAGCCTGATGCATGAGACTTTTGATTGTAATCGATTTCTGATGAAAATCGTATTTGTTATATTCTGAATACAAAGATCTTTTCCTGATTTATCACATGATGCTTTGGCTGCTTCCCAAAAGGAAATGAAGAGGAAAAAATGCTTCATTTTATATACATGTCGCAATGCAGCTTCTCCCAAATCTGTGACCTTTTTAGACGTGCTGGGCCATCCCCCACACAATCCCAAAGTGTGGAGGTGATAGATAATTCAAGCTGAAGTCTGACATAACCTAGGAAGCACCAGGGGCAGGGGTGGGATTCTACCAGTTTTCACCTATTCGCTAGAACCGGTTGTTAACATTCTAAGCAGTTGGAAGAACCGGTTGTTAGAAGAAATTACTGGCCTAATCCTGTAAGGAAGGCAGGAAGGAAACATTCTGGTATTGCTTACAGAAACTGCCTCTCCGTTAACCCTTATTACATTCTTGGCAGGACTAGACTTCCTGTCTCAGGAACTTCTCTGGAGTTTTTTTCCCTCCTTTGTGGGTACTTTGCTTGTGTGGAGTGACCATTTAAAGTTACAATGGCACTGAAAAAAGTGACTTATGACCATTTTTCACACTGACAACTGTTGCAGCATCCCCAGTCACAAGAGGCCAGGCAAGGAGATGCATGCCTCGATGTGAGTGATATTGAGTTGGCCACACCCAGCCAATAACATGACCACCAAGTCATGTCCACCCAGTCACATGACCACCAAGCCACGACCACCACCTAAGCCACATCCACAGAACCGGTTGTTAAAAATTTTGAATCCCACCACTGACCAGGGGAGTTCTTTTACATCTTCCTAATGCTTCAGATATTGTAGAACGCTGCAACTGATGCTTTTCAGGCTTGTTTGATCTATAAATATCTAATTAAATCTTAAAACTACATACAATTATTTAAGCAAATATTCCTTTGCTGTACTTCACTTTATACTGTATTTCATTTAATACATTTTTCTCTCCACCCTGTGAGACCTTCGACCTGGTGGTGTAGGGTTCTCATCACCGCCATTTTGTACTCTAGTGGGTGGTGAGAATCAAAATTTAAATATTGATATGTATTTGTGTGTGTGTGTGTGTGTGTGTGTGTATTTGGATTTTATGTAAACTTCTCTCTTAAGGCTTTTTAATTCCTTAATATGTATTGCACAGTCCAGAAAGGCCAGATTGTTTTCCTTAACATCTTCCCATGTGAATTTGCTTCCAATTCCTGTGTTTTAATCTTGACCCAAATATCAGCCACATAAACCTATACCAGTGAGTAGGTGGAATTTAGTTTAGGGCTTCAGCTTCTACCCTCTTCCATATAGAGATTGGCCATAATGGGGAACGCAAATGAACCGATGGCACAGCTGTGATTTTGTCTGTAGAAACTTCAAAATAGGTAGTGGTCAGGAAGAGGTCCAATATGGCACATTTGTGGTCTAGGCTGAGGTCGGTTCTGTTTACCTAATGTGCTATCTTATAGCAGTTGTTTCTCCACTACTGTGACAGTTTCAGTTGTCGGAATGCAAGTGAAGAGTGAAATTACATCTTAGGAAACCATAGCTTCATCCAGATCCAGTTTTAGTTACCAAACCTTGCTGGCAAAATCCTGTGAATTGTTGATGTGGTGGGTGATGTTGTCAAACAAAGGAGCTACCGTGTTTCCCTGAAAATACAACCTACTCCCAAGACAAGCCCTAGCCGATTTTTACACCTGTGCTGAATATAAGCCCTATCATTAAAGTAAGCCTTACTTAAGATCCTGTGGAGTTGGCTGCCTGCCCATTCTGCCTGGTTGCTGCTGGCACAAAGTGGGGGGGTGCTGTAGATACTAAGTGAGGTGGGGATGGAGGACAAAACAAGATGGGAGGATGAAGCTTCTTCTTGCTTGCCACTGCAGTGAAGCAGGAGGCTAAATGATACACTGGTGCCATGGTCACTAAACGAGGTGGGCGGGTGGAGGACAAAACAAGGCAGGGGGTGGAGGAAGAAGCTTCTAGAAGCTTCTTCCTCCACCCCCTGCCTTGTTTTGCTCACCACCACAACAGAGTAGGAGGCAGAGTGACGCACTGGTGCCATGGCCCATAACTGAAGCAGTGGGGGGTGGAGGATGAAATGAGATGGGGGATGGAGGATGAAGCTTCTTCTCCTTGCTTGCTACTGCAATGAAGCAGGAAGCTGAGTGACACAATGGTGCTGCAGCCACTAAACAAGGAGATGGGGAGATGGAGGATGAAGCAAGACAGTGGAGGGGTGGAGGAAGAAGCCCCAACAGTATCATTGGCTACCCAGCCTGCAGAGCCCTGGTGCTGCTGGAGTGAGGCAGCAGTGGCTGGAGCAGCCCCTTCCCCATTTCACCCAGCGGTGGCCTCTCGCTGCCACTTCTGTTCCACCACTGGTTGCCTGGAGTCCTTGGGGGGTTTGCCTTGTCACTTGCTTTCCAGCTCCCACCCAGCTCCCCTCCTTTCCCCAAATCATCCATTCAGTAACCTGATTTCCAGCTCTGTTACTGACTTTGTTTGTCAGAAAGGCACAAAAGGTGATCACAAAGGACACTGCAACCATCAGAAGTATGAAACAGTTGCCAAGCATCTGAATTTAAATTACATGATCACAGGGATGGTCATGTCACTTTTTTCAGTGCTGTTGTAACTTTGAATGGTCATTAAATGAACTGTTGTAAGTTGAGGACCATCTGCATTCGACAAGAAGAAATGCTTAGTATTCATTTGTAATCTTCCCAATGAAATCTAATACCAATGGGTTACAATTTGGATGACAGGTAACCCTAAATTTAGAACCAGTTCCATAATTAGTATTAAATATTACAATTCTGCCATTAAAATATTCTCTCTCTCTCTCTCTCTCTCTCTCTCTCTCTCACACACACACACACACACACAGACAGACAGACAGACACACACAGACACTAGCACAAACACACAGATGTGCTCTGCTGATGTCACCATATTTCAGGCAGTTGGTAACTGGCTCGCCTTTACAACCTGTTGCAGCATCCTTCAGTTACATGACCTCAGTTTGTACTGTTTTTTCTGGTTTTCAACATTTTTTATGGATTCAGAAAAATCAGTTTGCGTTTGCTTAATGACTAGTACAAAAATACATAAAATCAGGACTAGTCCTATGGGTTCCATGACATAAATTTAATGACTTATGACTGGATTGCAATTGCAGCCTTAAGCCAAGGATGTGTGTCCTTCAAATATACTTTCAAAACTTTACTTGGGTATTGGAGCTCCCAACTAGGGTAATAGCACCGAATACAGAATATTTGCTATACTTGGCAATCTAAGGGAATAATTTGATATTTGAGCTGATCATAGGAAAACAAGAAGAGGGAAGGGACAATTCCTACATAATGGCTACTTCTTTCACTAAGACTAACTGGCTCTCGGGGACTCTTGAAGACTCACAACCAATTTCCACTTAAATAATTCTTCCTCCATCAAATATTAACTTGGAAACAGTCTTGAAACAGCTCTCCTCACAAATTTAGTATTTGCCTGCCTCTTTCAGGCACACTAAAGCCCTTTATTATTTTACTCCCCTCCCCAGGCCTGGGTTCTCCCTGTGTCCCAATCACCCAGCAACTGCTCCTTTCCTCACCATGAAGACAAGAGCTTCAGTTGCAGTGTAAAAGAAATGACAGAGTTCTCAAATATCCACTTCAGCAGCTACCTGAAAGGAGTGCACACCCTGGAATGTCAGAACACTGGTCTGGAATGCAAGATCTGAGAATGGTTTGGGTCTGATGAGTGCACTTAGGTCATGTGTGCACTTACTTCAAAGTTTTTTTTTTACTGCACCATTGATGAACTCCTGCAACATATAATGAATCGGTAGAGGGAACTTCCAAAATCAGTATGCTCTTGTGATATGGGGAAGTTCAAAATCTCTTCTCTGCTCTTTCTTTCTTTTACTCCCAGGATTTGATTTGATTCAATTTAAAACAATACTTAATGAAAATTAAACAGATTTGATAGATAATCAGAGTTGGAAGAGGACTTGTAGGTCATCTAGCCCAAGCGGGAGACCCTACACCATTTCTGACAAATGGCAGTCCAATCTCTTCTTGAAGGTCTCAAGTGATGGCGCTCCCACAACTTCCGAGGGCAAGCTGTTCCATTGGTTGATTGTTCTCACTGTCAGAAAGTTTCTCCTTATTTCCAGGTTAAGGAAGGACCCAAATTGTTGAGGGCAATATGCTGACTCTGTAAACTGCTTAGAGAGGGCTGTAAAGCCCTGTGAAGCAGTATATAAGTCTAGGTGCTATTGCTATTAAATATCTCCTTGCCCAGTTTCCATCCATTATTCCTTGTCAGATGAAAGGCATTCCTCCTGGGGTGGCAAGAACTCAGTACGAAAATCAGGGTATCAGTTAGTGGTTACCATATCAATAGCTTTCCCAGTAAAGGATGCTTGGAAAATCAAGCTGTTCTTTTTAAGCACTGAAGTTCTATTATTAGGGAAAACTGACATTGTTTAGAAGACAAAAAGCAGTTTCTGGAAAAACATACATATAATGTACAGGTATGCCAAAGTATATTGGATGAAAAGCCCAGCTGGACTCTGAGCTTGCTATTTACTGCAGTATGCTAGACGGAGAAGACTGCAAGCATGAACGCAAACCAATAGATGCTGAGTTCAGTTTGTGAACCTGGCTCCTGTTCTGAATCAGTAGGGATACCTTTTTGCTTTGTAATTTACAGGTGAAACTCGAAAAATTAGACTATTGTGCAAAAGTTCATTTATTTCAGTAATGCAACTTAAAAGGTGAAACTAATATATGAGATAGACTCATTACATGCAAAGCAAGATAGTTCAAGCCGTGATTTGTCATAATTGTGATGATTATGGCTTACAGCTCATGAAAACCCCAAATCCACAATCTCAGAAAATTAGAATATTACATGCAATCAATAAAACAAGGATTGTACATAGAACAATATCGGACCTCTGAAAAGTATAAGCATGCATATGTACTCAGTACTTGGTTTGGGCCCCTTTTGCAGCAATTACTGCCTCAATGCGGCGTGGCATGGAAGCTATCAGCCTGTGGCACTGCTGAGGTGTTATGGAAGACCAGGATGCTTCAATAGCGGCCTTCAGCTCTTCAGCATTGTTCCGTCTCATGTCTCTCATCTTTCTCTTGGCAATGCCCCATAGATTCTCTATGGGGTTCAGGTCAGGCCAGTTTGCTGGCCAATCAAGCACAGTAATCCCATGGTCATTGAACCAGGTTTTGGTGCTTTTGGCAGTGTGGGCAGGTGCCAAGTCCTGCTGGAAAATGAAGTCAGCATCCCCATAAAGCTCATCTGTGGAAGGAAGTATGAAGTGTGTTAAGTCTGGGAGATCGATCCCGGGTAGATCGGTCCCAGGTAGATCGGGTCGCATTGAGACGCGAGACTCAAAGTGCACATTCAGCTCTTTATTGAATATACAGTTAGGTGGAGGACCTGCGCTCAGCGCGGCTTTTCTTATAGAGCCGGCCGGCGGCTCGGCGGCCAATGACAGGGCTTTGAATCTCCCGCGATCGGCTTGGCCAATTGTGGGAGGTTCTTAGCGCACCAATCACGGCTGCTCAGTCGACCAATCAAATTGCGACCTGTGTGGACCAATCGGATTTCAAGGTTTGGAGAATGCTAATATAGAACAACCCTCCCCTCTTGGTTTCATCCGATGTAGCGTGTGACGTAGTCGCGCAGGTAGGCCGGGCTTCTTACTTGCCTAGTTGACTTGCGCGTCTCAGTAGGTGTCTTGTCGTCGAATGGTTCGGACGGGCTCTGCGTCACTCCTGAGCTTCTCGATGGAACCGCCTGGAATGGTGAGCCGTGCCCATTGCTGCAGCTCCCACCCGGTCTACCCGGGTCGGTCCCGTTATCGGTTCCGCTGCTCCCGCCTGGTCTCTCCGGGCTGGTTGAGCTGGCTTGGCTGCTCCTTCCAGGTGAAGCTCCCATCTGCAACGGTTCGAGGTCTGCTGGTGAGTATGGCTGGTTAATTGTTTGTTTTTGGTTTGTCCTGGGTGGGGGGTGTTCTGCCTGTGTTTTAAACCTTCCCTCTTCGGCGTTTGGGTTTTCCCCCCCTTCCCGGTTTCTTCATTAGTGTTTGTTTGCGGGGTGTTGGTGCTGTCAGCGGCTAGTCTTGACTGTAACTGGTCGATGTGCCGCTTCCAGCTCCGTCCGTCCGTGGTTTGTAGTCGGTACGACTGGGGGCCTGTTACTTGGGTTATTTGTGCCGGCACCCAGAGTGGGTCTCCGGTGAAGTTTTTTGCATAGACAGTGTCTCCGGTGTTAAATGTCCGGTGTCTACTGGATGAGCCTGGGGGTTTCTCCGGGTTGTATGTAGGGTGCAACAGGTCTAGTGGGGACCTTAGCTTTCTGCCCATGAGTAGCTCTGCTGGGCTTTTGTTTGTAGTTGTGTTGGAGGTGATGTGTTGTATGAGTAGCATTCTATTTATTTTTTCCTGTATGTCGCTGGTTTCTATTTTTTGGATGTTTTTTTTTTGTGTATTGAACCATCCGTTCCGCCCGTCCGTTCGCCGCCGGGTGAGCTGGTGAGGTTAACGCATGCCTGATTCCCCGTTCGGCCAGGTATTTTTCAAAAGCTAGTGCCGTGAACTGTGGGCCATCGTCCAACACTATTACATCTGGCAGCCCGTGCGTTGCGAAAAGTCTGTTCAGTTATGACGGCTTCTGTCGTCGTTGTCCTCATGGTGCTTACTTCTAGACAGTTGGAGTAAGCATCCACGGTGATGAGAAATGTATGTCCCTTGGTTGGCCCGGCGAAGTTTATATGTATTCGCGACCATGGGCCTCTGGGGGTTTCCCATTCCAGGACTGGAGCAGCGGGGGGGGGTGGGCCTCGTCTCTTGGCACCTTTTGCACCCGGCTACCCATGTCTCAATTTGTTTGTCCATCCCTGGCCACCAAGCGTAACCTCTGGCCAGGGCTTTTATCTTGACCATGCCCGGGTGCCTTTCGTGCAGCATTGCTAGTACTTTTTTTTGTAATGTCTCTGGTATAACAACCCGGTCCCCCCAAAGTATGCACCCCTTCTGTGTGAACAGTTCGGTTTGCCGGTTCCAGAAGGCTTTGAACTGTTCGCTGCCATCGCTTTCCGGCCACCCCCTCTCTACCCAGCTCAATACCTGCGCCAGCCGTTTGTCTTTATTTGTTTCTCAGGCAATGTTAGGAGCGGGCTGGGTAGGGTCTCTATTTGCAGGGTTGTTGTTGTGGGCGCTGGGTCATTGTCCAGGTCTGGTAGAGGGGATCGGCTTAGTGCGTCTGCGTGCGAAATGTCCTTGCCAGGCCGGTGTGTCAGTTCGTAGGTGTAGGTGGCAAGGAACTCAGACCACCTCGTCATTCTGGGTGACAGGATGTTCGGGGTGGCCTTGTTCCCTGCCAGTATCCCAAGTAGAGGTTTGTGGTCCGTGATGATTGAAAAGGTCCTACTGTAAAGGTACTCGTGGAACCTTTTCACTCCAGAGATGATTGCCAGGGCTTCTTTGTCCAGCTGGCTGTAATTCCTCTCCGGCTTGGACAGCGTTCTCGAGAAGAAGGCGATGGGTGCTTCCTTCCTGTCTGGTAGGGTGTGACTGAGGACTGCCCTGACGCTGAAGGGTGACGCGTCGCATGTAACCGTCAGCGGCAGGGTCTTGCTGTACTGGATCAGGCGGCGTCTGGCGTTAGCAGGTTTTTGGTCTGTTGGAATGCGTTTTCCTCCCGCTTCCCCCAAGTCCAGGTGGCTGTTTTATCCAGCAGCCTATGCAAGGGTTCCTTGCGGTCGCCTTTTGGGGTAGGAAAACATTGTAAAAGTTAATAAGTCCCAAAGACGCCTGCAGTTCCGCCTTGTTGGTGGGTGTGGGGGCTTCCTTGATGGCCCTAAGTTTCTTTCCGGTGGGGTGGATTCCGTGTCAGTCTAGGAGGTACCCCAAGAATTCGACCCTTTCGGTGCAGAGTTGGCATTTCCCTTTTTTAACTTTAAGGCCGGCGTCTTTGAACTTTTGCAGCACTGCTCTTAAACGGGTTTCCAATTGCTTTTTGTTGGTGGCTGCCACCAGCACGTCATCAAAATAGGGCACCACTCCTTTTATCCCTTGGAGAAGTCTTTCCATGAGGCTTTGGAAGACTTCTGGCGCGATAACCGACTCCGAATTGGAGTTGGTTGCACCAGAATGCCCCCCGGTGTGTAACAATCGTCTGATTGTGTGCCAGGAGACCATTGAGCGGTACGACCCGGAGTCCACCTCCATTTCGCAGGGTTGGTCTTTGATGCCTACCTCCACGTGTACCTTCTGGGCGTCGATGGTTGAGGAATGGCTGATGACGACCATCTGGTGGGTTTCCTCTCGGTGCTGCGCCTCGCTGAGTCATCTGTTCCAGCCATCTCGGCTCCATTGGCTCTCGGCTTGGCGGTCTCGGTTCCTGGGGGGTGCCGTCTCGTCGTCGGGGGCTGCTGCCTCGTCACTGGGGGCTGCTGCCTCGCCGCTGGGGGCTGTAGTTCTGCTTGTTCCGGCACACCTTGGTGATGTGCCCCACTTCTCGCAATGCCGGCAGATGCCATCGAGAAAACGGCATTCGGAGCGGGGGTGATCGCCGCCACAGCCGGCACAATGGAACCCCGACTTACGTCCCCTCTGGACCTGCCGATCTCGCTCTGCCTGAAGGTGGTGGATCTCCTCCTCCTCGGTATCGGTGTTGGAGTGGGAGTTGATGTCACCATGGTGGGTGGTCATTTCTCGGTGGCTGGTCTCTGCGGGCCTTGCCGGTGCTGAGGTCGTCTCGATGGCCGTCGGGCGTTACGTCGCGTTCGCTTGCCTCATTCCGGGCCGCCCGATTTGCGAGTGGCTTCGGTTGCGGTCGCCTCGGCGAGGGTATCGGCGAGGGAGATGTCGCCCTTGGCCATCAGGCGGCTCTGCAGTATGGGATCTCGGAGCCCAAGAACGACTCGGTCGCGTAAGGCTTCATCCAAGTCGGTAAACCCACACAGGCCTCCGAGGTCCCTCAGTTGGGCCACAAAGTCGCTGATGGCTTCGCCCTCGCGCTGGTCTCGCTGGTAGAAGTCGTGCCTTCAGATAAGAGTAGGCACGGCAGGGGCGTAATGGCGGCGGACGATGGGCTCGAGGTCAGC
The DNA here is from genome assembly GCF_049901735.1 of Notechis scutatus. Taxonomy (NCBI): domain Eukaryota; kingdom Metazoa; phylum Chordata; class Lepidosauria; order Squamata; family Elapidae; genus Notechis; species Notechis scutatus. The sequence goes on along the minus strand of NC_142025.1, from coordinate 94,078,235 downwards.
CCAGTCCATCTCTTTTACATCGGCGGGCTTTGCCAACGCTTTGCCATCTTGAACACTGCGGGCCCGCGGTGTGTCAAGAATACAGCTCGTTTTCGCTGTCCATTGGCATCCTTAAGGTTGCTGCATTCCAGAAACATCTGGAATCGGTCGGTGTAGGACTCCCAGTCCTCAGTGGCTGGGTTGAAAGGAGCGGGTGGTGGGGTGCTGCTGGCCATCTTGCTGGTCATTTCGCGCCGGTTGCCACATGCTTGATGGTCTCTCATCTCAATATCCCACCCTCGTCGCCAGTGTTAAGTCTGGGAGATCGGTCCCGGGTAGATTGGTCCCAGGTAGATCGGGTCGCATTGAGACACGAGACTCAAAGTGCACATTCAGCTCTTTATTGAATATACAGTTAGGTGCAGGACCTGCGCTCAGCGCGGCTTTTCTTATAGAGCCGGCCGGCGGCTCGGTCCATTACAGGGCTTTGAATCTCCCGCGATCGGCTCAGCCAATCGCGGGAGGTTCTTAGCGCACCAATCACGGCCGCTCAGTTGACCAATCAAATTGCGGCCCGTGTGGACCAATCGGATTTCGAGGTTTGGAGAATGCTAATATAGAACAAAGTGCTCCAAAATCTCCTGGTAGACGGGTGCGTTGACCCTAGACGTAATGAAGCACAGTGGACCAACACCAGCAGATGACATGGCTTCCCAAATCAACACAGACTGTGGAAACTTCACACTGGACTTCAAGCATCTTGCAGTGTGTGCCTCTCCATTCTTCCTCCAGACTCTGGGTCCTTGGTTTCCAAATGAGATGCAAAAGTTGCTCTCATCAGAAAAGAGGACTTTGGACCACTGAGCAACAGACCAGTTCTGTTTTTCTTTAGCCCAGGCAAGACATTTCTGACGTTGTTTGTTGTTCAGGTGTGGCTTGATAAGAGGAATACGACATTTGAAGCCCATGTCCAGGATCCGTCTGTGTGTGGTAGCTCTTGATGCACTGACTCCAGCCTCAGTCCACTGCTTGTGAAAGTCCCCAACACTTTTGAATAGCCTTTTCCTGACAATCCTCTCCAGGCTGCTGTCATCCCTGCTGCTTGTGCACCTTTTTCTTCCACACTTTTCCCTTCAACACAACTTTCTATTAATGTGCTTTGATACAGCACTTTGGGAACATCCAACTTCTTTAGCAATTACCTTTTGAGGCTTTCCCTCCTTATGGAGGGTGTCAATGATGGTTTTCTGCACAACTGCCAGGTCAGCAGTCTTTCCCATGATTGTGATTCCTACTGAACCACACTGAGAGACCATTTAAAGGCTCAGGAACCCTTTGGAGGTGTTATGGCTTAATTAGCTGATTAGAGTGGGGCACTTTGAGCCTAGAATATTGAACCTTTTCACAATATTCTAATTTTCTGAGATTGTGGATTTGGGGTTTTCATGAGCTATAAGCCATAATCATCTCAATTATGACAAATCATGGCTTGAGCTATCTTGCTTTGCATGTAATGAGTCTATCTCATATATTAGTTTCACCTTTTAAGTTGCATTACTGAAATAAATGAACTTTTACACAATATTCTAATTTTTTTAGTTTTACTTGTATATGAAAATAAGGAGACGTGGACCACAGATTCTCATCTGAGGAAGTCTCCCTTGTGTATTGTAGGTTTTCTAGGAAAATCTTTAGTTTAAAAGTTGGCATATAAGTCAACAAGAGCAAACATCTAAACCATTGATTGCACTAACATTGTTGATAGTATTCCTGATTTGAGGTTCTAGATGTTGTTGAATAACAATTGTGACATGACTGGTTATTGATATTATGACTATGGAGGCTGAGGTCAGAGTTCAACAATATCTGTAAACCAAAATGGAGAAGACTGTAACAGACTCTGTAATGTAAAAGTATACTATCTTAGTAAAGCTCTTGAGAACTAAAGTACTTAAAGAAAATCCACATTTAGCATTCAAAGGCTACAACATTTGCAACTGTTTGCAAAGGATGCATTTTTAAATTCACATGTTTACTACAATGTCAAAAACAAATAAAAGGTATTGAAAACTTGGTATTTTCCATTAATACATAATTTTAAAGAATTTGTTTCGAGATTACAGTTGCAACTCACGAAGGCTCCAACCTGATTGGAAATAACTCCAAATATCATAAATCAAAGCCAAGATTTCCCTGTTAAGGTTCCTATTCATTCCCTTATCCTTGCAAGCAGGAGCACCAACATATATTGTGACATTAATGTAAGAATAACCACAACACTTCAAAAGATCAGAAGCTCCAGTCTTTAGCATTGGATGCAAGCCCAGAGGATGCAAGCAGACCTAAACCCGCCCCCCCTTTTTTTTGTCCGGAGCATTGAACACTCAGGCTACCAAAATCCTCAGCAAAGTGCTGATAAATGGAGGTATAATTTCCTACCCAGTTCAGCAATAAATGGTTGTGATAAAACTGTAAGATGTATACAGCTTTATTGAAAAAGAGAAACTTTATCTGATTTTGTAATCATTCCATCATCAGGTGTCTATTTTAAAGATAGGCAATCTCTAAAACTTCTTTATTTATTTTTTAAGCAGTATGTCTCCTAGCAGCCAAAATAATAGTCACCTCTGTAAGGTAAGTGTTCTTGCAATTTTTTTAAACTGTAGTCTTATATTCTCAAATGTTTTGCCAAGAACACAGCTGCCTCCTGTAAAAATTGACGTTTGCTCTTTGTTTTTCCCCAGGTTTTTTTCCCAAATAAGCTCTTTGACCCAGAGCAGGCAACTACTGCCCAGTCATTTATCTGCCAGGCAGTTGGTGGGCAGAATCCAGCATGTGCTCCTGTTTGCTCACTGGATTGCAAGCCCCAAATGGCAGGGAAACACCCCCCCCCACCCATTCCAGGCTCCATCCAATGCCAAATCCTGGGGTCAATGTGTGGCCCTTATAGTCTCCAATCTATTCTTCCCTTCCTGAAGATAAGTCTGTCAATGTCCCTGCAGTCCATGCCTCCCTGGCCCATAGATCATCCTCAAGAATGCCATATATGAAATCTCAAAGCCCAGGAAGAAAATGGAAAAATATCTATGAATACATTTGGACCCAAATTCAAATAAAAGGGAAAAGCAAAGCAAAGGAAATAGTCTCCTATTCTGCGCTTAGAAAATGTCTGCAAGAAAACTACTAAAGTTAAGTGTTTGGCCTCCAACTCTTTCTCCAAAGTGTTACTCATGATGCAATCAGCCATCCTTGCCTTGATTCATTCAAGAATTAAAGGATAATCAGAAGACTCTGGCTGATTTTTAATAAAACTTAGCAAAACCTATTTGTTTCCAAACACTAGATTCTTTATAATCTGAATGGGCCATCTTTTGCAGACTGTATGTCATACTTGTGCACAAAGGGAGGCTCAGCCAATCTCATTGTACACATATTGTACTCTGACAATAAAGGTAATAATAATAATAATAATAATAATAATAATAATAATAATAATAATAATAATAATAATAATAATAATAATAATAATAATACTTGCTCTAAGGACTTGCAATTCCCAGAATGGATGGGGCTGACAAAACATTTGATTTGTTGTATTTAAAAATACCAACAGTATTATCCAACAGTAGGATGAGTTTTTCCCCAAATAATGACCATGACATAACATATTTGTCTTTAAGAATAAAACCACATCTTCCTTTTATAATACCTCTTTCACTAACTAGTTTTCTTGTCCCAATTTCTCTTTCTTTCCACTCCAGTATGGTTACCTTTTAGTCCAATTCTTTTCTGCTTCCCTCATAATTATTCTGCTGAAAAAAGGAATAAAATATATCTATTTACATACTTCTATGTTTCTGTCTGCCTATAAATGATGAAATAGTTGGTAAGTGTAGACTGGGATCGATTAATTTATTAAATAACCTAAATCTATAGGCAATTAATTTTAATTAAACATTATTTACTCAGTTAACATGAGGGGGTATGTGCCCTTTTTGTAGTGTAAAATAAACCCACAATGTATACATGTGAAAATGTATCACAAACATCCATTTAATAGAGGAATGAGTGAGCCTCCAAATTCCAGATTCTTACAATGATAAGATGAGGAAGCTGGATATTGTGTTGCTATGCCCTCTTCTGTCCATTCTTTCTTTTGGGAAACCACCCTAAATTGAGAGTCACCTTTACTTGGGTTAAATGCAGCAGATTGGTAGATGTGTTATTTGTTTGTTTGTTTGTTTGTTTGTTTGTTTGTTCATTGCTTTCCTCCTTTCTTTAAACATAATTCAGAAGAAGCTTTAAGAAGGACTTGGAGAGATGTAATAATGCTCAATATGCCTACCGGAAAGGAATGTAGTATAGACAAGTCACCCTTTTTAAAATTCCTTCAACTTGTAAAGACATTCTTTAGAAAAAAGAGAAAGCATATAAATATGGCATATAAATCTATATAAAGTTTTTTCTACCACGTATTTATACAGGTCTGGCTACACCAGTTCATAAGAAAATGAGAATAGGCTGGGTATTTGCAAATAGCAGGAGGGTTTGACTTTTCTAAACCATAGTATTCTCTTCATCTTCCTTTGGTTGTTGAAATATCAAGTGCTTGTTAAAATCACTTCCATAAAATTCCCCAAACTCCCAGTAGTCACCTACTTTTAAAATTTGAGAATAGCTTGCTCAACTATTCCTTAATCTCTCTGGGCAGCGCTATCCCCTAGAGCAGAGTTTTTCAAACTTGGCAATTTTAAAATGTATTGACTTCAACTTGAATAATAAGACTCGAGTGCAGTGGTGGGATTCAATTTTTTTACTACTGGTTCTGTGGGCATGGCTTGGTGGGCGTGGCAGGGGAAAGATACTGTAAAATATCCAGTCAGAGGTGGTATTTGCCGGTTCTCCGAAACTACTCAAAATTTCTGCTATCGGCTCTCCAGAACTGGTCAGAACCTGCTGAATACCACCTCTGCTCTAGTGTCTCTATACTTGTGAACTTGCCATCTGTTCAACAGATAATTGGAGTGATCAATGGTAGGGATAGGATGATGCAATTTAAAATATATATCTTCTTATTGGTTATTTTGCAACTCGAAATTGTCATGTTACTTACGGAGATCTTAACTGGTAGCAGGGATGGTTAGAGCAATTTGCTCTACCCTGGATACATTAAGATCTTACTGTTCACATTATACTGTTGGAAACCACTGTTCACTAACAATATGGATGTAATCCACACATTTTAAAATCTCTCAGGATGAAGCAGTCTCCCCTTAGGTGTTAGCGCCATCTGCTGTTGCAGAAAAGGTTTGGAGAAGCAATGCTTTCCCTGAAAATAATAGGCACATGGTTTACTTAACCCGCTAGTACAGTCTTCCTGGCTTTATTTTCCTCTAGATTTATTGGGGATTCTGAGAAACCCCTAGATAGATATCACTGGTTCAGAGTTCTGAGAATGTTAGTCTCAATATATCTCAGTATAATCACAAGTTTCCAGTTAGAGAAAACTTATAATCACATTGACAATGTAAGTCATTTTTGCTGTTATACTTTTGTTTTGGAGACAGATTGGGTGGTTGCCAAAGACATATTCTCCTTCTCACTGTGCACATTCTGCAGAAATCTTTGAATGAGGTGGCCAGTGGAACACAGAAACTTCTCATTATATTTTTTTCATACCATCGCTGGGATTTCATTGTCACAGTTCCTACGGCTCATTTTCTTTCACCCAATTCTGTATCCCTCTCAGTGGTGTATTAACCATTAAGCAGACTAAGCACATGCTTATGGCACCAGGCCCAAAGGGGGCACCACAAAAACTTTTATGTAGCCTACACTTGGCTTCGTTTGTACAGTATGTACAAAGGAAGGGACACTGAAATTCTACCAGTTTTGGAACTCTGAGAAGCCATTGTAACTAATTGTTCTCCTGATTGTTCTCCAACACAGCCAAAAGCTGTCTAAGCCCTAAATATATCATAGGAAGCACATGACTATGACTGGGGAGGCAGAACATTCATAGAAAAATCACCACTTTTGAAGCCCCTTATAGCTTGAATGGGCCAGGGCAACATGTGAAAAGAAATAACTTTATTAAGAATTAACCTCTTTTTACTTATAGGAATGAAAATATTCAGTGTACCTGCTTTATATCTACCTCCCCTACTCCTTTTTCAGGGAACGTTGGCAAGGAAGACCTCTGGGCTGGTCAGCTATGGTGAAAAATGTTCAACATGGGGAAAATTTTCATGGCTGAATTTCCTGTTCTTCTCACTAACCTCATATATTCCCCATGCAAGAAATAACAAGAACAACTATTTTTATTATTATTATTATTATTATTATTATTATTATTATTATTATTATTATTATTATTATTATTATTATTATTATTATTATTATTATTATTATTATTATTATTATTATTATTTCACGTGTGAAGGAGATAAAGCCCAGGAGCAATGTGTCACAGTAACAGTCACAATTCCATGGAGTATGGAATTTCCTACAGAAGCCAGCTTAACACCAACTCTTACTTTGGAAACTGGTTAAAATGGAATTGTCTCAGAGAAGTTTTGAGGAACGGGAACTTTTTGATTGTGAATGTTTCATTTTTTGTTGCAGATGAATTTTTATGCTTCTTGCTATGTTTATCACAATTTTAGATCTTAATGACATTAATCACTGAGAGTCTACTATGTGATCATGGCAGCATACGAAGTGGACATATTAGTAAATAACATCTCTTTTTGCCTGTGAAGAGTGCTCAGTTCCTTCCAAAGGTGATAAGTTGGCACTTGGAATGGCAAAAGATGACCATTCTCAAATCCGCTCCTGCCCACTTCTATCACTAAAAAAAAATATATGATGAATTTTTGAAACCCATGTTATAACAAGTAACTTCCAGAAAAATAAAGTACAGCATGTTGGAATTATAAATTGGATAAAAGATATCTGATTGGAAAAACAAAGCCGATGTTCAGAAATTATATATAACCACAAGAGGGGGATCAAGTACTGCTCAGCTTGTGGAAATTCAGTTTACAGCTACTCGTGTTTAAATACTGTAGATCAAAATGTCCAACAAGCCCACAGACCACATGTGGCCCTGGACAGCTAGTAATGAGCCTGCACAAGATCGTAAACTGTTAACATTATTATGTGGTTTTCAGATCTTTTAAGTATATTATATATTTTATATGCATCCCCAGAATAATTCCTCTTCACTCAGTGTGATCCAGGCAAGCCAAAATATTAGACACGTCTATGGTAGACTGTTTGGGAGTGGATAGAAAAAGTTCCAGTGGCTATAGCTAAAGGGAAAAATTAATTTTAAATGTTTTTGATCAAAATCTATAATTTGGCTGTCAAGACATTTGGAACAACTTTAATTTTAAATTTCTATGAATGCTTTTCCTGCACAACCAAAAACTTATTCCCTTTAATATTTAATAATAATTAAGCCACAGACTATCTAAAAAGATGACTGTGCTATAGCCACACCAGACCTTATATTTGGAGACATGTGCAGTTTCTGCATGGCTACTTTGCTATGACACCCCAGCTATCTCCCTTACAATGCAAATACTTGACTGTAAACAATTCCCAATGTCAACTCTGAAACGAACCTAACTGAAGCCATCTTGTGCTGCCTCGTGTTGCCCCAAAGCCTGAGAGGAGGAAGGGAGGGGGAAAGTGAGAACAATCAACCAATGGAACAGCTTGCCCTCGGAAGTTGTGGGAGCGCCATCACCTGAGACTTTCAAGAAGAGATTGGACTGTCATTTGTCAGAAATGGTGTAGGGTCTCCTGCTTGGGTGGGGGGTTGGACCAGATGACCTACAAGATCCCTTCCAACTCTGATTATCTGGTGTGTTTTTTTAGATAGCCCAGCTAACAGTCCAAATAAAAAAATTTCCTGTGGGAACCAAGGTCATCGTGATAGATGGTTTGTGAAGGATGAGAGGAAACCGCCAGCTACATTCACTGGACAATGTGACTGGTGACACATGGGAGGGGAGGGGTTTTAATTAAACCGTGGGGGAACTTTTAGAGTTGATTTTCACCGGCTGTGCTGATATGATGTATACAATAAGCATGTTCTTAGAGGAATCTACCTTCCTCAGAGTTCTGCTTTCAATGGGTGCATTACTTGGAACACTGACACCCAAATATTCTCTTTTTCCAAGATAACTTCACATAAAAGCATTCACAGAGTAAATGTATTCATTGCACTAAGTCATAATTTGTTTAATTAGAGTTTATCAATAAACCACTATTGTCTGAACCCACATAATATGCTAAATCAGAAAAAAATGGTTTACAAATTACACCATGGATCACCACTATGAGTGAACCCAGTAATAACAGGAGTCCTTGGATTAGATCCATATATAGATCTACATGTAATCATAGTTATAAAAATAACAGTTTTAAAATTTTGGCATTTTGGTTGATTCTATTCAAAAGGGACTATAGCTATGAGTAACTCTAGATTCATATTTTGGTTCAGCACTCTTCATGTATTGTCAAACTCACATTACTGGCACTGCCCAGGATGGCATGCTTAGAAGACAACATAAGCTACTCAACAATTACAGGTGTCATAGATGAATACCAACATGTCTCAGTTTAGCAGAAGATGTCTCTTGAGCACATCCCATCACTTGAAAAACTAATTATTTCCATTTACTCTGAATAAGTTTTGAGATTATGTAGTTAAATTAAGAAAAAAATAAAGAAACAGCATTATTCTGAGCCAAAACCACCTAAGAGAAACTATGTACTATTAGAACATCTTAATGGGAATGTGAAGTAATGTTGAACATGATCCAGTTCATTAATAAATAATTGAAATATCCCTGGGAGGTACAGCATATGCAAATAAAAGCTTGTTGCCTTAATCGTTCCAAGATGTGAGAATTACTTCTAGTTGTGTTGATGACCAAGATATCTAGACATCTGATTTCATCTATATAGCAGCCAATATGGTTGTCATTGTAATACATAGACTTCATCTCCCAGAGTTTTTCAACTGGCATAAATACTGCTAAGAATTGTGGAAACTGAAGTTCATATATTTACAAGATGCCAAAGTTGGGAACACACTGCTCTAAAGCATTTTAGGTGATTGAGAAACTAGAATATACCAGCAGGAATAACTGCATATGAACAGTGTTTGGAATGTGGAATTGAACAAGTCACAGTAGGAAGTAGAGTCAGCACATACTAGGGAAACAGAATCAAAGTCAAAGCCAGCAATTTATGTATTCCCCATACATAATCTAGATTAATATGTGATACTGGCAGCAGCAATATCCAGACCCGATTATCATTGGTGTACCAAGTGGAGGCTGATTATAGAAGTATCCTTTCTTTCTTCTTAGTATGAAAAATTATTTTCTGAGCTGCTAATTATCCAGATATATACACAACTACAAGTGTTGTTTTCTACTTTTAAAAAGATAACATGAACTTTTTTTTACAGCTAATTCATTTTTGTTTCCAAATTAGCTATTGAAATAATGCCTCACTGAAATAATTTTAGCTTATGGGAGATGGATTAATCTAAAACCACCTTCCATCGGCTAAAATTATTTAATTGTATAGCTGAACCCAGGAATATTGCACAAAAGTAGAAGCCATATCTTTTTGAACTTATAGCACTTAACTATAGAAAGGGAATGCACCAATTATCACATTAAACAAGAGGAAAACCTTCTAAGCACCAATTCCACCCGTGCTTTTTACAATTTTGTAAACAACAAACTAAAAGACTCAAAGTCCATCCCTCCCTTGATAGGACCTGATGGTAAAGACTGCAACGACGACACCATTAAAGCCAACATCTTTAACACATTCTTCGGCTCAGTATTTGTAAACAGCAATGGATCATGCCCAGTATTTCCTAGCCGTACCACAGATAACAACAATGATCTAATACATATCGATTTCACAGAAGACAATGTCGAAAAATCACTACGCAATCTAAAACCATCTCTATCTATTGGACCGGATGGAATATGTGCCTACTTCTTAAGAAAGCTATCCACTGCCATAGCCAAACCTCTAAGTATAATCTTTGAAAAATCTTTCAGGACCAGCTCCTTGCCTAACCTATGGTCACAAGCCACAGTCATCCCCATCTTCAAAAAGGGAGACCCAAGCCTAGTTGAAAATTACAGGCCAATCTCCTTATGCTGCGTCACCTGTAAAGTCATGGAATCAATTATTAACCAATCCATCATCCTCCACTTAGAGACAAACAACCTACTCTCCAATAAACAATTTGGTTTCAGAAAAAAACTATCCTGTAATCTGCAACTCTTACACTGCAAAAACATATGGACGACACAACTCGACCAGGGCAAAGCAATAGACGCAATCTACATAGACTTCTGTAAAGCCTTTGATTCAGTGGTACACGACAAACTACTCCTAAAAATAAAATCCTATGGTATCTCTGGACAACTGAATAACTGGATAGAAGCATTCCTGTCAAACAGACAACAAATGGTCAAAATCGGGAGCGTCCTATCAAATCCAGTACCTGTCAATAGTGGTGTCCCCCAGGGCAGTGTTCTAGGACCAACTCTCTTCATACTCTACATAAACGACCTCTGTGATCATATTAAGAGCAATTGCGTTCTCTTCGCTGATGATGTAAAGCTGTTCAATACCACAGACAATACTGCTACCCTACAAAAAGATCTTGACTATGTATCTGAATGGTCAAACAAATGGCAACTTCAAATCTCAACAAATAAATGCTCTGTCTTACATATTGGCAAAAAAAATCAGAAAATAAAATACAAGCTGAATAGTCAAGATCTTGTTGATGACCCAAGCTCTGTAAAGGACCTTAGAATACTCACCTCTAATGATCTAAGTGCTAGAGCCCACTGCAACTACATAGCCAAAAAGGCATTAAGAGTTGTTAACCTAATCCTACGTAGTTTTTTCTCTGGTAATATCACACTACTAACCAGAGCATACAAAACATTTGCTAGACCAATACTCAAATACAGTTCATCAGTCTGGAACCCACACTACGTATCTGATATTAGCACAATTGAGAAAGTCCAGAAATATTTCACAAGAAGAGTTCTCCACTCTTCTACTCGTTGTAGAATACCTTATGCCACCAGACTTGAAATTCTAAAACTAGAAAACCTTGAATTACGCCGTCTTCGGTCTGACTTAAGCATGGTATATAAAATCATACATTGCAATGTCCTACCTGTCAATGAATACTTCAGCTTCAACCATAACAACACAAGAGCACACAATAGATACAAACTCAAAGTAAACCGCACCAAACTTGATTGCAGGAAATACGACTTCAGCAATAGAGTGGTCAATGTCTGGAATACTCTACCCGACTCTGTAGTCTCTTCCCCAAACCCCAAAAAACTTTAACCTTAGACTGTCTACTATTGACCTCACCCCTTTCCTAAGAGGTCTGTAGGGGGCGTGCATAAGTGCACCATCGTGCCTACCGTCCCTGTCCTATTGTTTCTCTTATTCTTTTATTTTTCTTATATGTACCCATTTCATGTATTCACAACTATGTATACACTTATACTTATTATCTTGTAAACAATTGGCAAATCAAATAAATAAATAAATAAATAAATAAACTTTTTGGGGAGGCAAAGGCTATATTTGGATTTTGCATGGTGTGTGAGCCACAAATTTACATTTAATTAAAATAATATGATGACACTAACAATGCTTCCTATCCATGCATCAATTGTTTAGCCTTACCTAAGCATTTTGAGGCAACATGCAACCTGAGAGCCTCCTCTTGTACAATTCTGCTTTAGAACAACTTCTGTAAGCAGGAGAATTTTACTAAAGACTACTAACATCAGATGAATGCATATGTGATATGTGATAGGAATGCAAGTCTAATTTTTAACTCAGAATCCCAGCCAGAAGGGATTTTAAAAAGAGGTTAAATGTCTTGGATCGAACATTTTATTTCAGAGGCTGGGAGAACCTCTTGGCAATTTCCCTTTCTATGCCCCAAACTTACTTTCTTTTTTTGTATGTCCACGTGCTATCCCATCATTCTTTCATTTGTTCTCATTACTGGCAGCCTTCTTCTCTTAAATGTTTCTCTCCACTTCCTTGATCAATTCTTTTTTTTTTTTTTAAACAAGTTTTATTAATTTTCAAAACACACAAGTCATCATTATCCATTACATATTTAAACCTTTTTCCATTATAAATTTAACAAGTCAGATGAACTATAATTCTGTTTTAAACCATTTCCATATAAACATACAAAAACCTCTTATCCATTTTCTCTTTATTTCTCTTTACTCTTATTCCATTTTATTATTATTATTTCATCTATTTCTTTCTGACTTAGTTACCATTATTCTCATTCTATATTTCTGCAAGGTTTCATTAATTCTCCCCCCAAAAAAAAAAACATATATACACAACACACAAAACATAAAAAAATCTTTTGGAAAGTAACTTGGACCCAGGTATCTCTTTCTTCATGGACTTCAACTGTATTCATGCTCATATTACATATCATTACTTATTTTATTTACCATTCTAAGTCTTCTATATTAATTTCTCCCCATATTTCACTCTTTTTAATTCTATCTTAATTAATCATCTTAATTTGAGTCATTATATTTGTATCTTTTGTCCATTCTTTATTGTACCTTTGTCTCATTCCTTATAAAAAAAAAAGAAATTTCTCCTGAAATCACTAATCCGAGTATGATGCCTTTCTATCTCCCCACTAAATTAATCAAGTTAATCTTTAAAATAACACCCAATACCCAATCCGATTTTGCTTGGTACATTCTAACTGAATAATACATCCAGAATAATTAAATACATAGTTAAACAATAAATCTAAATATTAAAGACAAATACTATAATAAAAATTTTATAATAACATCAATACCATAATCTTATTAAACTCTTTAATTAAAGCTCAATATTCTAAATCTCCCCTCATATTATTAAATTTTAAAACCAATCATTATTAACATTTCAACATTTTAATCTCTTATCAACTCTTAAGCCATTTAAGACTTCCGGTTTGTCGGCTTCGACGGCAGGGATTTGTGAAGCTGCGCGATCCTCCCGCCGCTAGCCGTTTTTGGGGCTCCGATCTGGACGGTAGGAGCTGAGGCTGCCTGCAGGGGCAGCTGAAGGTAGGGGGATCCGGAGAGGGGTTTGGGGTGTTGCAGACCCCTCCCGGCCGGCAGAACCCCCTTTTCCCAGGACGGTGCAGCGGCGGTCCGTAATGGCCGCCACAAAGAAGCTGGCAGCCGGGTAAGAATGCGCAGGAGGAAGTGGAGAAAGTGCTTGAAAGGAGAAAGTTTTTCTTGGTTCCTAGGACTCTAAGACATATTTAACAAAATTCCTGAAAAGTATGACTTTCTGAATGATACCTTCGAGAAGAGGAAAAAAGCGGCAGTTTGATGGTGCTGAAAGGATAGCTTACCCTCTTTTTCTACGGAATAAAAGTGAATATTAAGAAACCTATTTTTTTTTAGGTGAAAACTGGCTCTAAGCGATGAGTGGGAAAAGAGAGGACTAAAAAAAAAAAAAATATTTGTATGCTAAGACTTTGTTGGAGGAGATGCCTTAAGTTGAAAGACTAAAATATATTGCAATAAGATTTTAAGAAATAGATTTGGACTTTCTTTTTCTGATTGATACTACCCTAGGAGGAGAGAGTGGGAACTCTGTCTTGGTTTGGACTGATTGATAACTTTGGGATTGTTTTATTTTTCCTTTGGAATATTTTGGTTGTTGTAAGAGAAAAGAAAAGAAAAGATTTATAATGGCTCCTTCTATTGAGGAACTGAGAAGGGACTATGAGCAAGCAAAAAAAATGGTAAAGCTGGTTTGAAAGAAGCCTGCCTTTTTTTTGGAAATGGCGCTCATTAACTATCAACAAACATTGCAACAGATGAAGACAGCAGAAGAAGAAGAAGGAGAGGAAGCCATCTTTAATAAATCTCAGAACTTCGACCAAGAAGGAAGGAAGAGGGAAAGGAAGAGAAATAAAGGACTTAAGATTTAAAAAAACATTTAAGAAAGGGAAAAATAAGGTGCAAAATCAATATAATGATGGTAAACAAAAGGGAAGAGGAATACGACAGAAAAGGGAAGCCAGTAAGGCAGAGGCTAGAAGAAGGGGGGGTAGAAAGGTTTGTTGGGAGAAGAAAGGGAAAAGGTGGAGAAAAGCTACAAAGTTTTGAAATTAAATGGGAAAAAAGGAATCTTTTTTAGGGATAAAGGATAAGTATAATTTCTGCAAAGAGATTTTGCAAGATACATAAGATGATATTGTAGTATTGTATTAGAAATAGAAAACTTCCTTGATCAATTCTTTTTATTTCCATCCTCTCCAGTCCAGTTCACCTCTATCTTTGCCAAAATATTGTGCTACGTTTACTCTTTGCTGCCTACCCACCACATCCTTGCTACTCTCCCTATTGCCAGGATTCTGCCTTTTCCCTTCTTTCCTACACCATTCCAATATTTTTGCCTTCCATTCCAGGGTCCATTTCTTTATCTTCTTCCATTCTCTGCCATCCAGGATCCAAACCTTTGCCTGATTCCTTGTCCCTGGTATGGGACCCAAACTCCCTTATGCTATTGTTCTTGTCCCTTATTTAACTGGGATAAATAAGGAGGAGCATAATATCAAGTGAGAAAATATATATGTTTCTGAATGATGGTGTATCTGAAGATTACATTGTGTACAATTATGTGCAATATATTATCTCTATACATAGTAATGTATTAGGTCCTGGAGAGTGATTGGGAAGATGTGAGATTCGGAATTTCTCTCTGACAAAGAACTGCGTGATTTCAGGCCAATCTTTTTTTTTTAGTCCAATCTATCTCAGAGGACAGAAACAAACATTTTCCCCCACATTTTTTTTTAGAAAATTCAGCCATGATAACCCTAGCTAGGAACTTCTACTAAACCATTTCACAGTAGAAAACCCACCTGTTCCCTTGCCAGAATGAATTGCAAAGAGCACAGAAAATGCTTTGTGATAGTATAAATTAGTCAGCCTGGATAGGTCTACTCCAGAGGTGGTATTCAGTGTGTTCTGACCAGTTCTGGAGAACCAGTAGCAGAAATTTTGAGTGGTTTGGAGAACCAGCAAAGGCCACCTCTGACTGGCCCCGCCCCCATCTATTTTCTGCCTCCCAAGTCCCAGCTGATTGGCTGGGTCTTCTTTGGTTGCCCTGCACAGGAGAACGGAGCTGGAAGTGGGGTGGGGAGGGAATGGGATTTTGCAGTATCTTTCCCCCTTCCAAGGCACTCCCACAGAACCGGTTGTAAAAAAATTTGAATCCCACCTACTCAAGTTCAAAAAGCATGCCTGGCTTTTTAGAAAATTAAATGTATATTTATTATGCAATGAGCCACTGGTAGAGGAATACTCATTCATTATCAACAAGTTTTGTGAAATAATATTTTTCGATATCTGCTCAAAAAGTAAAGATGGTATTGGCATTATACCAGAGGGATGGGTATCTTTGAGACATGTGGACTTCAATTCCCAGAATTCCTCAGCCATGTTCTGTTTGATCACCATCACTAATGACCAAAAATCAAGCTACTTTTTCAACAGAGAAAGCAACTGTCTGTTTTTCCAGCAGAATAGCCTTGCAGAGATGGCAGAGAGGAGCCAATATCTACCTCAAAGCTTCAGCATTTATATGATACTGAAGCTACCTTTCCAGTTTGGTCCATTTGATTAGTTTCAACTTTTGCTAAAGATAAAAAAAAAACCATAAAGATAATAGTTTGTAGTTTGCTGTATGGCTTTCATGCAGTGGCAGAGGGGTAGTTATAAGGACCTCCCCCAATGATTCTACTCACATGTATGATTCTACTGTTGTAAGTTGAGATAGTCCTCAATTTTCAACAGTCCATTTAGTGATCAAAGTTACAATGGCACTGAAAAAAGTGGTTTATGACTGTTTTTCACACTTACGACCATTGTAGCACCCCCATTCAGTTGCTTGGTAACTGGTTCATATTTATGATGGTTACAGTGTCTTTGGGTCATAGGACCACCTTTTGTAACCTTCTGACAAGCAACAATATTGGGGAATTCAGATTCACTTAACAACCATGTTACTAGCTTAACAAACGCAATGATTCACTTAATAAGTGTGGCAAGAAAAGTAGTAAAATGGACCCAAACTCACTTAACAAATGTTTCACTTAACAATATAAATTTTGGGCCCAGTTATGGTCATAACTTAAGGATTACTTATATGTTCCTGAATCATACAACATGCTGTTTAGCCTTGTATATATTTCAGCTGGATCTGAAAGTATTAGGAGCCAGCCAGTCTTTTGTGAACAGAGAATAGAGGTTGCTCAATACTAAAGCCACCTGCCTCTCCCATACACACACACACACACCGTAAAATCTGCTCCACAGGCACATCTCAGCAAAACCATGCAATGAATGAGTAGCCTTTGTGTACTCAATGATTGGGTTGTTTTTGTCTTCTACAGCAGAGGTCTCCAACCTTGGCAACTTTAAGACCTGTGGACTTCAACTCCCAGAATTCCTCAGCCAGCAAAGCTGGCTGAGGAATTCTGGGAGTTGAAGTCCACAGGTCTTAAAGTTGCAAGGTTGGAGACCTCTGTTCTACAGCATGTACCGTATTTGCCGGCGTATAAGACGACCCAGGCGATAAGACGACCCCCACCACCACTGGAAACGCCCTCCAGAAATCCCGGGGCTGCAGCGGCAGGGCAGAGTGCCAGGGGCCGTGGGAAGAGCAGTAAGGCTGCAGCCTCGGGCGGAGCGAGGCGAGCGGGATGAAGCGGAAGCGACGCAGGGGATCCAGGAAGCCAGAGGCGCCTTCGCTGCGTCCAACAAGCCTCCGAAAGCCGGCAGTGGATATACCGGCGTATAAGACAACCCCCCACTTGGAGGCATGTTTTTCGGGCAAAAAGTCGTCTTATACGCCCGGCAAATACGGTATGTTTTCATTAGATGCACAATTTGTGGTTAGAGCACTTGACACCAGAGGCCAGTAATAATTATAATGGTTTTAAAATGAATGTTACAGAGATACTCTGGAAGGAAATAAAAAAAACTTTTTTAAAATAGGAGAGGACAGTACCTTTCTTAACTAAACATATAATGTAGTAGGCTTTATTGTAATGAATACTTATTCTATAACATGGAGGTTTTACCCAAATATGACACCATATTTGGCAGAATACTGTTGTGTAAAGAAGCCTTGCCTTGCATGACAAGCATTTCTAACTCCTTTGAATTTCAGATCCAAAATCTCAAATGTGATTTATTCATATTCATCAAGCACAAGCACTTTGTAATGCAACTTGGAAGCCACATTCATGTTCTGCAAAAGAAACTGCCTTTCTTTCTAAAGAAACATAATAGCGTATGACTTATGCTTATGGTAGATCTCATGTTTGCTTGGCAGACTGATGCTTTTGATATTTTGTTAATTGTTCACCTGTACGGATTTTAATTTATCATGCTCTTATCATAAAGCAATATAAAACTTATACTTCAAATAAATTTTGAGTTATGTATAATATTTCTAAATACATTAACAAATTACAAATATGTGAAAGTCACTTTTCCATGGCCAGGCTAATTGAGAATTCTGGGACATGAAATCAAATACAAGTGGAGAGATATTTAAGTTGGAATAATTTGAGGCATAGAAGATCACTATTTTTGGAGGGACATTATCTTCAATTAGGAGGGCATGCTTTTTATGGTATGGAAGGAGTACTGCTCATAGATATTTTCAAAGACATTATGTGAGGAATGCTTTACTTTTAGTATGGGAAAAAATTAAATCACAAAACTATAGGAAAATACCAATCTGGCTTTCTACAATGGAAGCATTGATACATCTAAATCTAATTAACTTGGAAAAAATGTATTTTATAAAGACATTCTAAATGAGAATGGTAAACTTAAAACTAAACAGGAATTACAAAATCAAGAGGTGGACTTAGCTTGTTGGCTACACTTGCAAATACAATCGAGATATAAGAAAAATGCGAAAACATGAGTTTTTTATAAAGAACCAACAACACTTGATAAGATGTTGTTAGGGGCAGATGAAAAACTCATAAGAAAAATATATAATTATATATATACAATACTGATTGAATACTGGAAGGAAATTGAGGAGGAAGGGAGAGAAAGTAATGTTGTGAAATAAACACTATGGAAGGATTTTTTCTGCATGTAGGCCTCAAAAGCGCCCTAATTTATAGATCTGCATTAATGCAAAGCAAATCCTCAGTATTCAACCTATGCATTATTTAAAAACAAAACAAAACCTAGAATTTATTCATATTCATTGCCACTGGCAATCATATTTTTCTTCTTGACACTGAGATTTTATGCTTCATTTACCTGTTAAGAAACTCTGACATCATTATTATTTTAGGGTAATTATTGACTTATCTCCAATCATACACTGTGTTGGTTGTTTAGACTTGCTGGGAAGTATTTCAAACCTCCTTTGAGTTTATCTGTGTTTATCTTGTAGGGAGACAACACCTTTGGATTGAACACAAGCATAAATGCCCTTCCCTTTTGAGAGGCATCAAGCTGTTCTCTTCAGGGATATTGCTCAAACTTGATTAAATCTTGAAAGTTCCAGCTAACAAAACTTTTCAATAAGCACATGCACACTAGCGTTTAACATCTACTTAGAAGCAGACAGGTTTCTTGGCATTGACATCAATCTATGAACTACTACAATTCATTCCACTCACATTATACATGCCTCTTATGTACAACTTAGTAAGAATGTGTAACATTTCAAAGACCATAATTAACAATGCAATCAAACTGGAGCTAAAATTACATTTTGAGCAAATTCCAAATGTGGTAATATTTCCCCCCTCCACAAAATTATCTATTCAAGAATGCATTTTTTTTACTGATGTAATATTAATGAATTGCTGACTACTCATTTTTAATTTTCCTGCTGCATGATAGTTCTGAAGGGGAGGACACTTGTGATGACCCAGGGTGGGATACAAAACAAACACAGTCACAAAAACCTGGTGAAGCCCCTTTTATTCCTTCACTTTGCTTCTAAGCTCCAAATATTCTTGACGGAAGACAAAAAACTCCCACACAAACAGTTACAAGAAGGAGGAAAAAAGCAACACAAACCAGGCAAGATAAGGGCTGGAGATAACAGAACACACACTGGGAAGGATGCCAAACTCAGAGAGGAACCATACACTAGAGATATTTTCACGCTTTGTTTCCAGCGTTGTCCGTCCTCTTATTCAGTTGTCACAGCTGCAGCCCATGAAGAGGATCAAGGCCCTCTCCTCCCAAGTAGATCACATCTCTCCCTTATCCTCTCCTCCCTGAGTGCCCAAGGATGGAGAGGGGATGGGCCTGGGTCCTCCTCTGACTCCTCAGCCGGTCTCTGCCCTGCCCCAGCCTCCTCCACAACCTCCGGAGCCACACTTCCACTCCCTGTGGGCGGTTCCTTCTCTCCCTCAGAGTCAGCCTCCACCAGGGGCATGACACATTAGGAAATAACTCAAGAAGGAGAGATCTCAGGTTTATGTAGGTCCGCAAATGTTGCTGTATAGTTTTAGCAAACCCAGTTTTCATGAGAAAATGAAAGATGCTGGAAGTTAAAAGATCCGAAGAATCAAAAATTTTCTCATCTCTTTAGGGGGTGATTATGAACACTATACTGGACCATTTATGCAGGATCAAATAAGAAAAAATACATTATCAAAACTGGGGACAAAAGAGGATACCTACAGACATACAATAGGAATATATGTGTGAAATAATTACTTTTAACTCTAAGTAAATACACCTCAATATTGCAAAGAAAGCCAATAATTTGTGAGTCTATTTCATTTGTTAATGGAAAATTTCAAGAAAAGACAGAATTAGATTAAAATATAAAGGGACTGTAATTTATGAAATTTATGCTCTATATTCTATTCTATTCTATTCAAGATTTTGTGCCACTTTTACAAATCTTTCAAATTAAATTAAATTAAATTAAATATAAAGGGATAATATCTAACATGAGATGACAAGATTCAAATAAATGATCCACACCCTTTGGACTTCTTTCTCTCATTCATTCATTTGTTCATTCATTCATTCATTCATTCTCCCCCCCCAGATGTGAACCGTGTCCCAATTATACAAGTTATACAAAAAACTTGAAACAAATTTACTGAACTACAAATTCAACTGTATACAGTACTAGTTCTGAGCCTTGAAAAACATTTTGCTCTGTAGGGCTTCATCAACTTTCAATGGAAACCTTATTTCCCTTGTCTCACCCCCCCCCCCTTTTTTGTCTTTTTCTTTGGATTTACCCATTGTTCTCATTTCTTTTATAACCTATGATTTTTATGAGATCTAGCCTGAATCTCATTAAATATCTTCAATGGAATTGATTTTGATCATTTGCAACAGAAGATTGCAAAATTGGAAAGAAGTAGCAATGTTATGGCACAAAATTTATTTATTTTATTTGATTTATTTGATTTGTCAATCGATTACAAGATAATAGATATAAGTATAAACATGAGTAAGAATACAGGAAATATGTATGAATAAATGGGGACAATAGGACAGGTATGGTAGGCACGATGGTGCACTTATGCACACCCCTTACAGACCTCTTAGGAATGGGGTGAGGTCAATAGTGTTAGTTTGAGGTTAAAACTAGGTTAGAGGATGTAACAACAGAGTCAGGTAGTGCATTCCAGGAATTGACCACTCTGTTGCTGAAGTCGTACTTTCTGCAATCCAGTTTGAAGCGGTTTATATTGAGTTTGTATCTGTTGTGTGCTCTTGTATTGTGGTTGAAGCTGAAGTAGTCATTGACTGGTAGGACATTGTAGCAGATAATTATGTGCTATGCTTAAGTCTAACCATAGGCAGGGTAGTTCAAGGTTGTCCAAGCCCAAAATCTCAAGCCTGGTGATACAGGATATTCTGTTGCAAGCAGAGGAGTGTAGTACTCTTCTCGTGAAATACTTCTGGACTCGCTTGATTGTATTAATGTCTGATATGCAGTGCGGATTCCAGACTGATGAGCTGTATTCGAGTATTGTTCTGGCAAAAGTTTTGTATACTCTAGTTAGCAATTTGATATTTCCAGAGGAGAAGCTTCGTAAGATTAGATTTACAACTCTTAATGCCTTTTTGGCAATGCTGTTACAGTGAGCTCTGGTGCTTAGATCATTTGATATGAGAACTCCAAGGTCCTTGACAGAGTGAGGATTATCAACGAGGTCATATCCGCCTAGTTTGTATTTGGTGTAGTGATATTTTTTTTTACCAATGTGTAGGACAGAGCATTTGTTGGTCGAGATTTGGAGTTGCCAGATGTTTGACCATTCAGACACATAATCAAGGTCACTTTGAAGGATAGTAGCATTGTCAGTAGTGTTGAATAGTTTTACGTCATCCGCAAAGAGGACACAGTTGCTTATAAGGTGATCCCAAAGGTCATTTATGTAGAGTATAAAGAGTGTGGGTCCTAGAACGCTGCCTTGGGGGGCACCGCTGTTAACTGGAGCAGGGTTTGATATAGCACTCCCTATTTTGACTATTTGCTGCCTGTTTGACAGGAATGCAGTAATCCACTTATGGAGGGATCTGGAAATGCTGTAAGAGTTTAGTTTTCACAGTAGTTTGTTGTGTACCACTGAATCAAAGGCTTGGCAGAAGTCTATGTAAATTGCATCTATAGCTTTACCCTGGTCAAGTAGAGTAGTGCATATGTTTTTGCAGTGTAGGAGTTGTAGATTACAGGACAATTTTTTCTGAAACCAAATTGTTTTTTGGAGGGTAGGTTGTTTGACTCTAAGTGGAGAGTGATGAATTGATTAATGATTGATTCCATGACTTTGCATGTGATACAACACAGTGAGATTGGTCTGTAGTTTTCAACCATGCTGGGGTTAACTTTTTTGAAGATAGGGATGACCATAGCTAAGGACCATAGGTTTGGTAAGGAGCTGAATGATATCTCATATCCTTAGGGGTTTCGTTATGGAAGAGGAGAGCTTTTTTAAGAAGTATGCACATAATCCATCGGGGCCAATAGATAGGGATGGTTTTAGGTTTCGTAGTGCCTTGTCTCCGTTATCTTCTGTAAAGTCAATATGTAATAG
This sequence comes from Notechis scutatus, assembly GCF_049901735.1. Lineage (NCBI taxonomy): Eukaryota > Metazoa > Chordata > Lepidosauria > Squamata > Elapidae > Notechis > Notechis scutatus. The sequence goes on along the minus strand of NC_142025.1, from coordinate 94,056,061 downwards.
GTCATTTCAGTTAGTTAGTTAGTAAAATTAAGATATAAAGTACTTTCTACCTTAAAAACTTTGACTACGATCAGACCAAGTAACAATTTCCTCCAAAATTTAAAAACATATAATAATCTATGCAATTCTGTATCATTAGCATTATTTAAAGAGTTTCTATAGAAGGATGTTGCATTCCAATGTCATCCCCTAGGCAATCTAGGAAGTGCACTGGTTAAAAAGAGGCTAAAGAAGAGTGTGAACAAAGAAGATGACACCCACCCCCATAAGATGTAGATGTAGTTCAGAGATATATTACACAGGGTTTTATTATACTAAATATGAGAAGTTCAAACTTTCTGAATTCAGTTGCAACCGATTTGCATTTCTCTTTTGTTAATCAAATCTTGATTAATATTTACAGACCCCTCACATCCCGGACATAAACTGTTTCAACTCCTTCCCTCAAAACGACGCTATAGAGCACTGCACACCAGAACAACTAGACACAAGAACAGTTTTTCCCCGAAAGCCATCACTCTGCTAAACAAATAATTCCCTCAACACTGTTCAACTATTTACAAAGTGTACACTACTATTACTGTTAATCTTCTCATCACTCCTGATCACCCATCCCCTCCCACTTGTGATTGTAGGACTGTAACTTTGTTGCTTGTATCCTTACAATTTATATTGACTGTTTCCTAGTATGATTTGATTGTTGATTGTACCCTATGATTATCATTAAGTGTTGTACGTTATGATTCTTGATTCTTAATGAATGTACCTTTTCTTTATGTACACTGAGAGTATTTACACCAAGACAAATTCCTTGTGTGTCCAATCACACTTGGCCAATAAAGTATTCTATTCTATTCTATTCTATTCTATTCTATTCTATTCTATTCTATTCTATTCTATTCTGTTCTGTTCTATTCTATTCTATATAATATTTTCACTTTCTAAATATTCAAATATAGTCTCATTTGAAGTGTGTTTGGTATGTCTAATGTAAATATCATTTTGGAAATACTTATTTTGGGAATGTTTGTGTATTTGTGTGTATATGCATATAATTGGCATTTAGATACCAATATATATGAATCTATTTGGCAGGAATAACTAGTTAAAGCAGGAATAAAAGTGAAGTTTGGATGAATATATTCAAAAGTGACACAGATTCAAATACATGATTTTGTTCTTATGTGGTGAAAAGAATTAGATTTGAAGAGGAATGTTATTCTGTAATTTCTTTGAAAAGATATTAGACAGTTGTATGTTGCTACGTCATAAATACTGAAGTTAATTAACATCTTCTTTGACTCATAATTAATAACTGAAAAGCCCTTCTTCAATTAGAAAAATATTCTATCTTATTACGTGATAATTGCAATTAACCTAACTCTGAAAATATTATCTATTCTAGCCTGTTATTTTATTGTCAACGTACAATCTGTATAAATTTAATTAATAGATCTGCTTTGATATTCTCTGTTCCCAGCTGGCCCAGTTCTGACTTAGAAAATAACCTGGCAATTTGAAATTATATTTTCATTGTATTCTTCTTGCTCTAACAATGCTTTATTTTTCTATCATCTATTGCAGGGGTCCCCAACCACCGGGCCGCGGACCGGTAACGGTCCGTGGAACATTTCCTACCGGGCCGCCAGTTTTCTGGGCGCCGCCATCTTGTTTGACGAGAAAGTGCTTCCGGTTGAGCTTTTCCGGTTGGAAAGCGGTGTTTGGGTGCTGAAGGAATCCTCGCGCCTTATTTTCATCAAAGGGGGGGGGCTTCGAACGAAACTAAGGCTCTTTCAGCACCCAAGGCAAGACGAGCCGAGCGACCATCCCGAAGCCGTCCCGAAGCGAAGCCCATCAACAAAGGTACAAAGGAGGAGTTGAAGGTGGCGGGGAGAAGCGAGGGACGGCTGGCTGGCCGGTCGCTCAGCTCGCCTTGCCTTGTCATGCGTGCTGATGCCGGTACCGGGCCGCGGATCATTTTGTGATGCCAGTACCGGGCCGTGGCACAAAAGAGGTTGGGGGCCACTGATCTATTGAACTAAATTAGGACAAACCGTTGTAAGTGACCCATGATCAACTAAAATTTGGTGAATTAAAACCCATCTCAGCACAAGAACATTAGGTTGGGGAAAGCCACTCACTGCATTTTATTAAAGCAACTGGAAATGTATCCTATTAGCATTCTTTCCTTAGATTTTGTTTTTTCTTTTTAACCTCCCATGGAAATTATTGCCACAAATGCCTGAGGGATAGTAAGATTGTAAACAGGAAGGGAGGCTTCTACAAGGCAATTTTCTTATTAAATGCAGACTTAGTAATTATTACAGGAAAGTCCAGGAAAGCCTCTAAAGAAGCATTTCTGGTCACTTAACCATCATCTCAGAGCTTTCAGCAACCTACCTCCATTGACAAGAGCCGACTGTCCATAACAAGAGATACACTATCCAGCTACTAATTAAAATATGTGGCACCCCTTTTTTACAGGAACAAAAATGTCTAATATATATGAGTGGATGAAATTATTCTCTCACAGTCTCCGTGGAATTTTCATTTAAGAGCCAAAGACCTTTTCCTTAGCAGTAGTTTTTATTAGTAATTGGCTGGGAATTCAGTTAAAGTGTAAGCAAAAACTGATTTAAAATGAGAAGAGTCTACAATTTCCATCCCAATCTCTCCAGAACCTTTGTGAATGAACTGTTCCTTTAAAAAAAAATGTTAAGTTTACCTATTCACTAGTGGTTATAAAATGTTAGGATTAATTCGAATTTACAATTCAGTTCATTTTTAATTTGCAATTTCATTCCAAGAAATAAGTTGATTCAAAAGTTTGACTTAATAAAAATGTGTTTGTGTGCACTGACGATGAAACTTTGATTCATGTTCAGTTAAAAAGCAGTTCAATCAAATTACTCCTTCAAATTAGAATCCAACTGGATTCTAAAGGCACCCAGTTGGGTTCTAATTTGAAGGAGTAATTTGATTGAACTGCTTTTTAATTGAACATGAATCAAAGTTTCACACAATCCTATTGATTATTCCCAACTCATGGATTACTGTGGAAATTTGATGTTTGCCAAAAAAAGAAGAAGAAGAAAAGACATCACTAAACTTCTAATAAAATAAAATAAAATAAAGTGATTTTTTTTTTCTTAAAAAGCACCCATCTTGCCTACAGTTCTTGGAAGGAAAGATAGAGGTAGTGCTTGACTTATGACCGTAATTGAGGCTAAAGTTTCCATGGCTAAGCAAGGCAGTTGTTAAGTGAGTTTTGATACATTTTATCACCTTTTTTGCCACAGTTAAGTGAATCACTGAAGTTGGTTAAGTAAATCATGCAGTCATTAAGCGCATGCACCCCCATTGACTTTGCTTTTTGGAAGCCACCTGGGAAGATTGTAAATGATGTTTATAATGCAACTTCTATTAATATATGCCAGTTGCCAAATTTTGACATGTGAAGCTGCAACATAAGGGTGAAAAACAGTCATGTTTTTCAGTGCTGTTGTAACTTCGAACAGTCACTAGATAAATGATTGTAAGTTGAGGACTACACTTCTATACAAAAAATCTTCAAATGTTAGCTTTTTCCAAATCAAATTAATAATTTGAGAACAGTTTCCATTTGTGCGTTTGCTTGATTACTTTTTTTAACCACATAAACCTCCATGGATAGGTCATTTTAGTTGACCAATCACAGCCAGCAATGACAGGAACAATCTGGGCTAATGGACACAGATATCCAATTCTTGTGATTTATCAAGGGTAAGGCTATATCATTCTAAACCTGATTTTTGCTTTAATTAGCAAGTGGCCACTTTTACCAATCCAAGGCTCTCACTATGGAGTGGCGCAGTGACATGAACATACAGTCATGAAAATCAACTTTTCTTGAAGTGATCACAAAGTTTGAGCACAGTCAGCATGGACATGATATATCATCACCAGCCTAGCTCCATAAAAAATATGAATCAGTGCACTTAACAAATTAAAGTTCTTTTTATAGCCTAAGTTATTTTAATAAAAACCAAGAATCTTTTGTCAAAAGAAGTGTTGGATCAGGATCATGTGGCTTCATCAATTTCTAAGATCTACTGGTCTAAATAGCATGAGTTATTGTAAGGCTTTTATCACAGATGATACTTCAGGCAAGTTTTCATTCAAGAAACAGTCCCAGAAACTCTTTCTCTTGTCCACCAAGAGAAACACTTTCTCTTGTCCACCAAGCAGTTTTAAAGCATGTCAGTGCGAATAGATGAATAGGTACCACTTCAGTGAGTGGGTAACAGTGTTCCACGCACCTTTGGTATATAGCCATGCTGGCCACGTGACCACGGAAATTGTCTTTGGACAATTTGGACAAGAAGTGGAGATGAGCACTGTGCTTTAGAGTCAGATATGACTGACAGGGAAACCTTTACCTTTATCTTGCATTTCCCAGGATGCAACTTTTATTAGACTCAGTGGTTGAAATCACAAAATATGCTCAAAACTAATTTAAGTCAACAACAGTAACAATTATTTTCTTTTGCATCCTATTTGTAATTCTTTCCTTTTTTTTTCTTTTTTTTTCTCCTTCCTAAAAGATTGCTTGGCTGAGAAGGAACAGAGAATTCTTATCAGAGATCTAAAGTGATGACTTTGAATAGAAGATTTGAATTAGGGTGACAGCTACACAGAGGCTGAATTAGACTGAGAACTGCATAGAGCCCACAGGAGATTTCTCACCTCTTGTTTGATGCACTAGGAGATACATCATTTAATACTGAAGTGGTACCTATTCATCTATTCGCATTGACATGCTTTCAAACTGCTTGGTGGACAAGAGAAATGTACACCTTGGGAATGTTTCTTGAATGAAAAATTGCCTGGAGTATCATCTGTGATAAAGGCTATACCTGTGGAAGAATAAAGGTGTGCTTATTAACAGGTTTTACTCCTACTGGTGCAAATTAGACCAAATTAGGTTGAAATCACACGTTGCAATAAACACTATGGCACAACAAAATGCCAAAGCCGTGGAACGTGTTCTCATTCTTTTCTATAATAATATTTATCTGTGCTCCAATGTCAAACACAGGTTTGTTTTTCTCTTTGCCAGTCAGTCATCTGGAATGTTATAATGTTATGATTCAAGAAAATGTAATAATGATGGGGGCAAATTTGACCTGCTGGTACTTTTTGGCAGTTGCCCCATATTTATCATAATAGGCCAGTCTGCCCCCATGCTTTTATCTCTATTGGCATGGCTGCTCTGTAATCTCTCACTCTAAATCAGTATGTTGTTGCCAAAATGTCACCATCCAGGCACAACAGAGAAATGACATCAAGTCTGGAGATTTAAAAAAAGAAGAAAAAGAAGAAGTAGGGGAACAAAGTCTGATGGGAGATAAAGAGACCCCAGTGAGGGCCATATATACCATATAGCACAGGGGTCTGCAAGGGGCAAAATGAAGAGAATTAGAAAGAAAAAAAGATCAAGCCAAGGTTTCCTTCAACAATTTTAAAACAAAATTAAACAGCATTAAAATTTGATCCACAATTATGCTTGAAAGTTTGTGTTCTTGAAACCGGTAATAGAGCATTATGTCAAATATTCAATTAATTAGATTAGATTTAAAAATAAAATCCTTTCCACCTCTGTTCTCTTCATCAGTTAGAGAGATGTCTACTGCTCCTGCTTGCAGGAATGGTCTTCCTTTATGTTTTGAGCCACAGATTATAGAGACAATCCTTGGTATGCAGAGGTTCTCTGTTTAAAAACCTTCTCATCCACATGCAATCTAAATAATTTAAATATTAGGTTTACACAATGTGGAGAGAAAGCAGGTGCAATCCACAATGAAAACCTGAACTAGAACAGATATATAATTTATGTACAGGTAATCCTTGATTTACAACCACAATTGGGACCAGAATTTCTGTTGCTAATCAAGTCAGTTGTTAAGTGAGATACCCCATTTTATGACCTTTTTGCCACAGTTGTCAAGTGAATCCCTACAGTTGTTAAATGAATCATATGGTCATTAAGTAAGCTCAGCTTCCTCCATGAACTTTTCTTGTCCATTCGCAAATGATCACATGACTCTGGAATGCTGCAACTTTTGTAACTTCAACTGGCCCAAATTTTGATCATATGATTGTGGGGATGCTATGATGGTCATAAGTAGGATGACTGGTCATAAGTTGGTTTTTTTCAGTGCTTCTGTAACTGCCACCAGTAACTAAACAATTGGTTGTAAATCAAGGAGTAACTATATCCACAAACTTTCCAGGATTACTGAGATGCATTGTATTTTAAAATAAGCCAAAGTCATTGTTTCTAAATTTGAATCTATGCAACTTTGTCTCTCTTTTTTTATAATAAAGCACTTTGGGGAGATGGACAAGTGGCTGCACTTCTTATCAAGCTATTAATTATAAGCATGAATAAAAAGCAAGCCTGGAAGACTCCAAGTCATAGTTATGTTTCTACAGCTTTGAGACATCAAAGCAATGCTCATAGTTTGGACCCACCTGCTTTTTCATCCATAACACTGAGCAATTTCCTTGCAGTTGGGGACCACCATGCTTATAATTTAACTGGTTTCAAAGACCTAAAACTGTGTTTTTAAAAGCATAAAGCTCTATGCTACACAAAGTGATGAAAAAAAATGGGAGGGGAGGATTTGGAAGATATCTCTCTTCATGTTTCAGTTCTGAAAAAGTCACGAAGTTTTTGTTTTTTGTTTTTTTGCTTTACTTTGGAGTAGCAACAGCCAGCAAGACATAAAGTTGATGTTCGTTCTTTATGACAGAAAGTCCCTCCCTGAGACTTTGAAACAATTAAGCACATTTTTTTAAAAATTATCCTCAAAAACAATGCTCCTAAGACCCGAGGGGATGGTAGAAGACAGGAAGGCCTGGAGGAACATTATCCATGGGGTCACAATGAGTCAGACATGACTTTGCAACTAATAACAACAACAACAAAGACTCAATAGGAATTTTAAAAATGCATAAAACTTCACCTCCAGCTGTGGAAGAGTCAAACAATCTATTCAGAAGCAAAGGGAAGGGAAAAAATAACACTGATGGGTGAAAATAAGATTGGTGTTTCTTTTAAATGTCTACATTTGAGTTTTAAAGCTGGACTCAATCCAGCTTTGGTGTCCCTTTATCTGTAGACAGTCATTTTTATTGAGAAAATTGAAAATGGCATTTGCCTTTTAAGATGGCATCTTTGCTTAAGTTATCTTTAGCTGACAAGTGCTATTTATTTCTTCATAGAACTGGCATATTTGTGACTGATTTGTTTGCACTATATTTCCAGAAAAGAAAATTAGAGTTTCCCTCTTCCTGCTAACTATAGCTTACTTTTAAAATGAGAAGATCATCTTAAATTCCCTGAGAATAACCAAATTTTTGAACACTATCTTACTTTTATATAAATGTAGGAGGTTTTAATTAGTATGTATCTTTCTACTCCTTTTTGAGTACGGATAGTAGAAACCGGGACAGAAATGAAATACATAGTGAATCCTGAGACCTTATTTTCTGCCTGTATCACAAAAAACCACAGCTGCCATTTAAAGACTGCCTCTTATACATGCCTGGTAAAACAAGTCCACCAAGTGAGAAATGTTTATGCTTGGATTCCCTACCTGAGTCTTGTCTGGTTTTTTATTCTGAGTTGATACAAAATGCTTTAGGCTTGGGAAACAGCACAGTAAACAACCTCAGTTTTAAGGATCCACACTTATTTATTACTTACTTGATTTTTATCCTGCCTTTATTTCAGGATACATTTTATTACACCTTTACACCTCCTATTTTCTCCATAACAACAACCTTCAGAGATGGGTTGGGCTGAGAAAGAGGGATTATTCCAAAATTACCCAACAGGCTATTGTGCCTGAGGGAGAAAGAGAACTCAGGGCCTCCCACTTTCCAGCAGTCTAACCACCACACTAAAGAGTGTCACTATGTGAGATGGGCAGAAATCAGTAACATAAAAATAAAATAATACAGCTAGCAATAAGTAAGTATTACATGCTTCCATTCATCAAAATTATCTTCAGATACAGATACAGATAATCAGAGTTTGAAGGGACCTTGTAGGTCATCTAGTCCAAGCCCCTGCCCAAGCGGGAGACCCTACACCATTTCTGACAAATGGCAGTCCAATCTCTTCTTGAAAGTCTCAACTGATGGCGCTCCCACAACTTCTGAGGGCAAGCTGTTCCATTGGTTGATTGTTCTCACTGTCAGAAAGTTTCTCCTTGTTTCCAGGTTAAATCTCTCATTCAGTTTCCATCCATTATTCCTTGTCTGGCCTACAGGAGCTTGACCCCTTCCTCCCTGTGGCAGCCCCTCAAATATTGGAAGACCACTATCATGTCTCCCCTGGTCCTTCTCTTTACTAGACGAGCCAAGCCCAGTTCCTGCAACCGTTCATTGTATGTTTTAATCTCCAGTCTCCTAATCATCCTGGTTGCTCTTCTCTGTACTTTTTCTAGAATCTCAACATCTTTTTTATAATGTGGTGACCAAAACTGGATGCAGTACTCTAGGTGTGGTCTTACTAAGGCTTTATAGAGTGGTATTAGTACTTCCCTTGATCTTGACTGTATCCCTCTGTATCCTAATACAACTTAGGATTGCATTAGCTTTTTTGGCGGTGGCTGCACACTGCTGGCTCATATTTAGCTGGTTCTCCACTAAGACTCCAAGATCCCTCTCACAGTTACTGCTATTGAGCCTGGTTTCACCCAGTCTGTACTTTTGGTTTTTCTTGCCTAAGTGTAGGAGATTACTTTTCTCTATATTGAATTTCATTTTATTAGATATGGCCCAGTGTTCTAATCTGTCAAGATCCATCCGGATCTTGAGCCTATCTTCTTGGGTGTTAGCTATTCCTGCCAGATTAGTATCATCTGCAAATTTGATAAGTTCCCCTTCTATTCCCTCATCTAAGTTGTTAATGAAGATATTGAAGAGTACTGGGCCTAAGACGGAACCTTGTGGCACCCCACTGCTTACTTCCGTCCATGTAGACTTAGACCCATTAAGGACTACTCGTTGAGTACGGTTTGCCAGCCAGTTGCGAATCCATCTAGTGGTGGTGCTATCTATTCCACTTTTTTCTAGTTTACTAAGAAGTAGGTTGTGGTCTACTTTATCGAATGCCTTGCTGAAATCTAAATATATTATGTCCACAGTATTTTGCTGGTCTACTAATTTAGTCACTGTGTTGAAGAATGAAATAAGATTGGTTTGGCATGATCTGTTTTTAACAAACCCATGCTGACTGCTAGTTATTACTTTACTTGTTTCTAGATGTTGGCAGATCTGTTTTTTTATTATCTTTTCCAGTATCTTCCCGGGTATTGATGTTAGGCTGATTGGTCTATAGTTTCCTGGGTCTGTTTTTCCCCCCTTTTTTGAAGATGGGAACCACATCAGCTCTTTTCCAGTCCTCTAGTAGTTCCCCGGTGCTCCAGGATTTTTGAAAGATATGGTGCAGTGGTTCTGAGATGACTTCTGCCAGCTCCTTTAAAACTCTGGGATGTAATCCATCAGGCCCCGGGGATTTGTTTTCATCAAGATAAGAGAGGTGTTCTCTTACTATTTTTTTGCTTATTTTAACTTTTATTTCTGGTCTGTCTTTTACAGTTATGTTTTTGGTGGGTTGAGCTACAGTTTCTTTTTGCGTGAAGACGGATGCAAAGAATGAGTTAAGCAGTTCTGCTTTCTCTCTGTTGCCTGTTACTTCCTTGCCATCTACCACCTGCTCTTAAAACATCATATGAGCATCATATTATCAATGCCAAAATGAAATACTAGATGCTGGACTATCATAGCAGAATCTCATTGCATCCAGCCACTAATTCAGAACCACAGAGGCAGAAAGGGTTGTCAGATACTGTATTTATTGTGATATGCTAACTGCTTCTCTACATGGAACTTGTCTTTTTTTTTTAAATATCAAACGGAATCCACATGTTCTGAAAAAAACATGTAGTAAAACAGACAGGAAGACTTAGGGGAAAATTGTTTCCTCAAGAACAGCTTTCTCTCTATATGCCAATTCTTAGAAATGCAGGTTAGGCATGGTTGTTAAGTATGGGGTCCCTGCTGCTCTCTGAGCTTGGTTGTTGTATAGACTTGTGGCTAGTTTATAATCAATATATATAAAAAAGAGCAAACCCCATTCCCTTCTAGGACTGACAATGTTACCTGGTTGGGTAATGAAATGTCTGTAAACTATAAATATTCTCATCTATCAGCATGGTTGTTAAGTGCTGTGACATAGCAGTGAGATTGACATAAATTCTGTCAGGTATTTGCAAAAAAAAATATTAGAATAATTCCACTTTTCTTTTAAGAAATGTTATGCTGATCTATTACAATGAAGGAGGAGGAACTCACTCATTATTAATATTTCTTTTTGCTGGGAACTATGGGAGTTTACGGCCAAAGCACCTGGAAAAGTATCAGATTGGGAAATGCTAATCTAAGATTGGAATCTTGCAAGCCAAAATCAAGATTTGAAGTATTTTACACTGTGATCAAATGATAGCCTCAGATATCCCAATTCTCAATTCACACTATTTTTGTAATACGATGCTTGGTGCTCATGCAAACACAAGGGTGACAGCAATAAACAGTTACAGGGATGGTTCTTGGCAAACTACCATCTCAGTACCGCTACCTTATACGGTCATGCTTACTAAGTTTAGCTGCCTATTCAAAAACATACCTTATACAGATGACTAAGTTTCATGCTTTGGGATTAGTAGCAGCATAGATCATATTAACCAAGCTCTGACCAATTCATTCGTAGTACTTCCTTGACAACTGTTTACTGAGGAATGAGTTTTCATTCATTCATGCAAGCTGGCTCTAAATTCAGCTTTTAGGTGGGATCCCTCACTTACCTTGCAAATAAAGAGAGGTGAAGCATCAGTGCTCCTGAATCTGGATTTAAGCATTCCCTTCCATATATTCCACACACTTCCCTTCCATAAATTCCTTCTCTCACCCTTGTCTGAAAAGGAAGGAGAGAAGTTCTTTGAAAGCTTGCAAGCTATCCTGAGGGGGATATCTCATCAGGGAATGTGTATGTTGCCCATCCTTACAAAAGATGTGGGGAATAATTTACTTAACCATTTCAATAAAAAATATAAAAAACAAAGCATGGCACTTTCCCTTAAAAAGTCCTGAGAACAAAAAGGAGATTGCTTGATATGCTTGAGGAGCATGGCTCAATCCTGACAATCTCCTAATACACATCCATCAAAGGTTCTTTAGACAATGCTCCAAAGTGTGCATTAGGGCATTTCCACCCGAGGCTTTGGCACTGCTCCTATAGCAGTGCCACCCTTCTTTGTTCTTGGATTGGTGTCATCCTTGAGCAGCTGAATTGATTTTCTCCCAGTTAGATCACTAACATCTCAATGACAAAATTCTGCTTTGTGATTGGAGAAATTTCAGTGCTGCATGGCTCAAGGGCAAGGAACTCCCATGAACGGCTTGCCTCCTGACTTCTGGGCTCACTTCTTTTCTAACAACACCAAGTCTCCATAGCACCATACCACTGTTTACCAGAGGTTTCTAAATACAATTTTCCATTCACCTGCACAGAGACTAATCAAGCCTTTTAAAAACCACTCCCACAGCAACCATGGATTGAGGCAAATATACAGGCAAGCAATAAGGTGACACGGGTGGCATCTTTGGGCAGAGAAAGGAGGCCTATCTTGTCATAGGTGCATGAGGATGATGGTGGCTCATTCTGTGACCACATCTGAGGAGCATGAGACACAAAAATACCAGCAATATGGAATGCTCCAACCTCAGGCCCAGTTAGGACTCCTATAACAGCCTCTTCCAATAAGAAGAGCTTTTTATTGACCACAAGAGGCATTTAAGTGATTTCTTCAAGGAATATCATAGAAAACATGAAGATAACTTCTGATTATGGAGCTACCTACTCTGAAAAGAGAATAATGAGCATAAACATGCACATGACCCATAAAGAGCAAACGGGGATTTTGAAATCAGTCTAGGTTGGCAAAAGTGATATTTGAAGTCCACAGACTTTATTGATCAATGTAATAATCATGACAACAGGCTAAGAGATCCTAGAAACTTTTATTGAACCCCTGGTGGGCAAGTGGTCTGGAACTGTTGATTCCCTTGAATGTGCCTGGAGTCGTTAGCAAGGGAAACAGATTGTATGGGCTGGATGCAAGTGGCAGAGCAGGTGAACAAGTGGGGCCAAGGGTTCTAGTGAGATAGAAGAGACTTGTAGAGACTCTGTGGGAGCTTTTCTTCTTTATTACAAAGCAAGACTAGGAGAAAGAAAAGAGGGTAAAGAGGACAAACTGAAAACACAAAAGGTCTACCATCTTAAAAGGATAAGCTCTATGCTACACAGATGCTAGGGAGGAAGGGGGAGAGAGAGTAAATGTTAAAAAGTAACAGTTCAGCATTCCCAGGCTCATTTAACTGAAAAAGTGAGTATACTCCACTTTGGCAGAAAGAAGGGATTATTTCAAGGTAATGAGAGACTCTCTGAACCCCTTTTTCCCTTCCCCCTTTTTTTCTTCCTGATCTTGTTGCTGACTCAGAATTCTGTCTGGGGTTTTCTTCTTTTTGCTGTCCAAGCAAAAGTTGACTACGGAAGAAACAACTATGGCAATAGACATCAGAAGAATCAGTAAGCCACCAACACAATAATTTCCTTTATGAGAATGCAGGTCTCTCAATATCAGGGAAATATGTTGTGCCCAAAGAGCCCTAATTCTAGCATACCTGACTTCCTAAGAGAGTCAGACAGTGAGTAGTGAATTCTGTAAGATACTTTTCACACAGTCCTCTCAACAACTAACTACATTTAATTTGCCAGACAGGTGTGAAAGGCGAGTTGCCCAATTGTGCTCAAGCCAAAAAAGGATTTGGGCTACATTTCCTCTATAGAAATCACTAATTGGCAATTAGATCCTACTACTATACTAAACAGATTTGTCAAGGCCATAATTTGATGGGACTGACTAGCTAAAAATGGCATGAGAATCAACAATTTTGGCAATCTTTCTCAATAACACAGACCAGTTGTAAGCATGAGACAAGACAAGTTAGAATTTGTTTAGACAAGGTGCTACACAGCCTGCCATTCTCATGTTCTATAATTAGAAACCACAGGGGATTTTTCTTCAAGTTGTTGTTGTGACTCTATCACACTTCCAAAAAGAAAAAAAAACTCGCAAGTAAAATTACAGGGATCTTATACTTGAAAGCACAGGAAGAAAACATCATAGAGAAGATTCTGGAATTAAAGCTTCAATGTTTTGCCATCACAGAAAAGTATCTGCAGGTGCTACAGTTGTCCTGTGTTTTTACTTACTGGCCCAATATCAGTGTACTTGCTGTCATTCCCCCGCTACATATGCTTCCTTATGCATGCTTGCATATCCTGGGTGCAACTACATTAAGATGAATTTATAATCAGCTGAGTATTTATAAACTTCCTCAGAAAATATTTTGAGAAGAGGACCACAACGTTTATTTTAGTGTTCTTTCCAAGCTGACAAGCTAAATTGGGAGAAATTACCAACTGATATTTTAAATAAAAAAAAATCCAGGAGAAATAATAATGGGAATTGTAGTCCAACACTTTTAAATGTTATTGAGTTGGAATTCATACTTAGGTATAAAGAAATTCTAGCTGTACCAGTTTTCTGTAAATTGTAGCAAGGAAATATTCAGAGTAGGGAGGTAAAATTCTCCTTACATGATTTATAATGGGTTGTGGGTAATCTTTATCAGTGGTAGGAACACTCCCACATTAGTGTCCCTAATCAAAACTGTCTGCTATGAGCTCCAAGAGCTTCAACCTTACAGCTCATTTGACCCTGAGAATGAAATTAACTACAGATAGTCCTCGACTTACAATAATTGAGCCCAAAATATATGTTGCTAAGCAAGACATTTGTTGTGAATTTTACCCTATGTTATAACCTTTCTTGTCACAGCTGTTAAGTGAATCATTGCAGTTGTTACGTTAGTGACACAGTTGTTAAGTAAATCTGGCTTCCCCATTGACTTTGCTTGTCGGAAGGTTGCAAAATATGATCCCATAATTCCAGGACACTGCAATCAGTCATAAATATGTGTCAGTTGCCACACATTTGAATTTTGAACATGTCACCAGAGATGCTGCAAACGTGAAAAATGGTCATAAAAGTGTCACTTTTTTCAGTGCCACTGTAACTTTGAACAGTCACTAAAAGTTGAGGACTACCTGTACATAGATTTTTTTTTGGCTGTGTAGTTAGTTCCATTCCTAGATTCTGAGTTTTGATTATATTAGAACACGTTCCCCTTAGCCTGGATCTCTCCAGATAGCTATGCATATTAAGGATGATGGGAGTTGCAGTCCAATATATTTGGAGGGTGCCATATCATAGAAAGCTATGCTTAAGAGGAAAGAAACTTGCAGATGATGTTAGATTCTGATCTATCTATCTATCTATCTATCTATCTATCTATCTATCTTGTTAATAATTTTATATGCAGCATATTGTACATAGTGATTGATCATTGCCATGCCTAGTTGGTTAGTTAATTTGTTCGTCTCAGCCAACATATAGTAAGAAAGCTGTCATTTACAGCTACTTCACTTTAAAAATATTTTTAAAACTATTCTTATCTCCAAATGACTTTCAAACTAACAAAATATTTCTGATGTGGCAATCCTCGCACTTAAGACTGAAGTCTAAAAAAATTAGCCTACAAAGAAAAGCAACGGATGAAAATGGAAGAAAGTGTAACTTATCTTTTCATGGATTCATTCAACATGGGCAACTGGCTACATTGGACCTTGTAGTGCATCCTAATGTGAGATGCCAGCCATTATTTCTGTATATTGAATTTCTGTATATTGAATGAACCATCCTGTCAAGCCATAATATTGTTACCTGGTTTTAAAAAAAATATGCAATGTGGATGCAGCAATTGCATCTTGGTAGCGTGTTGTGTAAACCTGGCTATAACATTACTCTGGAAGAAATTAAAATGTCTCCTTTTGCTGTCAGTAAGTACTGGCAGGAAATGCCAACTGAGGGGAAAACTCTGTCAATGTATTCACTGATTTATCTGACTTGGAATTGGCCCTATGGTATGCAGACAAGTAAATCAAGAGGATAATTTTGTAGACTTCTGTAGAGAATGTGCATGTGTCAATTAAAGATTTATTATATAGTTGCCTATTCTTGTAAGTGTTTACATAATAATTTGATTAATACAGATGGTGCTTTGAGGGGCTGTGAGAAATGTTTTTAAAATGCAGCTGTTTAAAAACTTTGTCCCTTAAAGCATGGCACCAGGAAAACTAATGCTTTTCAGGATCATGTAATTTTTGTTTTTCTTGTGATTTAAAGAAACCTGAAGCAGAGGCTGGATTGTTTAGGTTCTACACCATACCCCTCCCTTCACTGGCCACACCTTGCTGATAAAATGCCAAAGAAAGAAGTAGAAGAAGAAAAAAAGAGGCAAGAGAGAGAGAGAGAAAGAAAAAACGAAAGCTTTTACTAGGTCCCTTTTTCAAAGAATGACAACAATTGTATTTGCTGGCTAATCAGGCTTTTCAGAATTGACCAAGAGGAAACAACATAGCTGGTGATGACACAATCCTTGTTGGCATAGCCACTTAATGAGGAAACTCCCACAGGGAAAGGCTTTATAAGTGCTTCAGGAAGGTTGAGACATTTCTCAGGCAGTGCCGGTGAGTCAAAAAGAGAGAGGGAAAAAGACAGAAGTGCTGGTAGTACAACCAGGTCTCAACTTGACATCAGGATGAATTCTGGCCATGGCTTCTACCACCTTTCCTCTGGCTACCTTGGAGGACCCTCAGGATGCCTCCTGCAGCCTATAGGGGATTGCTACAGAACTTCCAATTTCCATGGAGTAAGCAGCAGTCTTCCCATGCCTCTGTCCTTTGGAAGCCCTATCTGGCTGGCTTCTCCTGCTGAGACAAGCTGGGGAGCCTTCAGTGGGAGTCAGGGAAACCTCTTCATGGGTGGGAACGAAAAGCGGACCATGCAGGAGCTGAATGACCGCTTGGCTTCCTACTTAGAAAAAGTACGATCTTTGGAGGAAGCCAACACACAGCTGGAGGGCTGCATCCGGGAATGGCACCAGAAGAGATCTCATGGCACCCAGCGAGACTTCAAGGATTACGAGCACAACATCTCAGACATGCACGAGAGGGTAAGTCAGCAGAAATGCCAACTGTTCTATTTTCTTCTCCAAAGGATTGATTCAACCCAGCTGGCTGAATTAGAAACCGCTGGAATATTACAACCAAGGGTTATTTTGCTGAAGTGATGTCAATAAAATAAAATATTGCACACACCAAAAATGTGGATTCAGAGAAGAGCAAAAGCTGAAGAAGTCTTAATATAATTTTTTTTTAAGTGTAAGCACAGACTGAAATCTATACATCTAATTACTTTTCCTGAGAGCAGAGATGTTTACCTTTTCATATAATGTTCTACATGTAGATGTTAGACTCTGGGACAGCAATCTGAAAAGCACATTCATATTTATCTTTTTTCTAGTATTTAATTGCAGCATTTAGTTTTATATACCTTTTCTAAAAATAGCAATGGGAGCAAAGAAAGAAAAAACACTTGCATTCTTAGTGCACTCAAAATATTTGCTGAATTTTAAATAGAAGGTAATATTACTATTTTTTTCCTTTAAGTTATTGATACAGAATGTACCTATTTTAAAACATAATCCTGAGGTGACCTATTCGTATCATGGTTTACAGAATAGACTTCCTTTACAAATATTGAGATTAGATTTATGAATGAATTCTAAATCCTTGTTAAAATGAGTTAATGGAACAGCCACTGTCCTTTAGATATGTTATACTAGATAGAAGGATTCTGAAAACACATAAAAGGAATGAAGCCATGCAGATTGCCTGTGCTCCCTTATCCCCAATATACACTGAATGGAGGAAACCTCAGGTGGGTTTATTTTCATTGTTATTCCTTATTCATTTAAATATGATCCAGCTGCCAAAAAAGTCAATGCAGTCTGGGCTGCATTAACAGAGGGATAGAATCAAGATCGTGCTAAGTGTATAATCAGGAACACTGATAGAGTGGAGTTGCATTATGTAGACAGTTTTGCTTGTGTTTAGATCAGGGCTGACTAGGCACATGGTTTGGCCCCTGATACTGATCAGTTAATAGGTCAGAGAGTGTAAATGTAGACATGCAGGTATGCAGTCAATCAAATTTTATGATCATAGAACAATGTAAGTAAGGTGAGATACAAACAATAAAGAAGTAAAGAGCCAAAAAATATTAAAACAGAAGTTATACAGAGTTTAAAAAGCTTTTTTTTTTATGAAAATAAATATGCACACACACACATACATGCAAATGCATATACACACACATACACAGATGTTTTAATGAATGATGTACATATTTGTCCAGTTCATAAACTTGAAACTCCAGGCAACATACCACCATAAACCAAGTCAAAATATCCAACAATGAGAAAAAAAGTCAATTAATAAAAGTAAATCACTGAATAAGGGCATGAAATTTTGTTTCCTTTGTTATCTATTTGCATTTTTATACCAGTTTTATATTTGTGATACAGTTGATTGACTAAATCAATAAAGTGTTTTCTTCTTCTGCACTAGAAGCATAAGCACCTACACTCAAGGATGAGCCAATCTAATTTCCCAATAGAGGAGACATTTGGGTCTTCAAAGTCTTTTTGAAGGTTGACAAGGTCAGGGACAATGAAATCTCAGTATGTACTCATCCATTGATTTTTTTTTTTAAAATCCCATTCCCTTCTAGTAGTTTTAAATAAGACTAGTGTGAGAAAAAGAAAGATGGACCATTTCCCAAATTAGTGATCTGAAGCAGATTCTCTGAGATTATGGGAAAGACCCATAACCCTCTCTTTGACTATTGCTTGTTTCCCATTGCAAGAATCCAATGATTTTGAACAACATAAACCATAAGTAATGATTTGTTTTCTACTGGTCAGCTAATTATGCTGATTTATTGATTAGAGGCAAAGGCAGATGAGGCTGTAGGGCTTTTATGGCTGAGGACATAGGACACATTTCACTTCCTGTCTTTTGCTTATTCATAATACAAGTAGAAGCCCACCGCAGATCTCTTCACTCACTCTTCACTGTGTTTGTGAAAACTGTGATGGAATACATACATTCAGCGACATCCATATTAGCCATATTCAAATACGCATAATGCCTGAATAGAGTCTTGAGCAAACAACCTGTATGATAAACTGTAGTGAAACATTCCAGGAAAATTAAAAAGCATTCCTGTGGATGAAATGTATTGCACTGGAAATTATCTTGCTCAATTCATTATATTAGCAAGCTGTGTTGAGAAAACACAGAAAAAAATTGATTCTTTAAATCATCACTGGAAAGTTGAGCATTGTTTTACAGGTCTCACCACCACAAGGCAGGCATAATTATTAGCTGCATCAGGTGTCAGATGCCAGAGTGAACAGGAAATGCAGATGATGGTTGGAGGGCAGAGAAGTAGTGGTGATGCTTTGCACCCCTGAACTAATTAGTAGTTTTTTGGTGAAGAGGGAAATCTTAGTCCATCACTATAGTTGACATAAGATATAGCTGCAGTTCTGAGCAGCTTTAATACGGAGAAGGTCCATCTTGTCTTTGGCCCAAAGATGTTGCAATGCCGGTAAAAAAAAGAACAGATAGTTTTTTCATGGCTGCAACATTTTTAACTCTCTCTTTGTAATACTCTCTCCCTGCCTTTGCCTCAGTTTGTTTATTTCTTTGCACTATTGTTACCTCTTGTTCTGAATGTAGCACAAACATACATCTGAAACAAATTGCTGCATACTTCAAAACTAAATGTTCCTCTATTTAAAAAAAAAATCCTTCTTCACTGGAAACTAAATGCCACAGTGAAATTGTCAGAGCTGCTAACTATTGTTAGCTGTTGTATCTTCATTTATCTCCAAGCTCAAGTCCAATAGTTATCTATATTAGGGATGTTACAGATGGGAAGACATTTCATCAAATGAGCGCCAACCTAATTTGAATGGTATTCTATTAATAAAAATGAATCCCTTCTTCTGTGATTCAATAATAAGTCAAAGGATTACCATTATTGTTCATCCATGTTATTATTGCTTCTCCCTATTCACTGATTCTGGGATATCCTTTTTCTTTTTTTAGTAGTCATTCATCTGCCATTTGTCACTGCTCTCTGTCTTTGATTTAGGGCTGTTCTGTCTCTGTTTTTATATGCATATATATGATGTGTCTGTTCTCCTGAACACACTGCTTCTTTGTAATGTGAAACAGTTTTAAAAAACATGGCTAAAATGAAGTGTTTAAGGTGCGAGGACTTTCATATACCATTTAATTCACTCAGCATTAGTCAAGAAGAAAAAATGAGGTTGAATTACTGTAATACCCACCAACATCATTCATGCTTCCTGGATCTAAAATAATTGGAAGAATGCAGTACAAAAATGCAATGCTTTCAACATTAAAAAAAAAAAAGGATGTGAAATTTGTATCTTGGGAGCACATGAAAACACATACAAATGATCTTGCACATTTTGGTAAAACCAACCATAACGTATGTGGACATGAACTTTATGCCAAAGAAACGAGAACCTTAGCAAAACCGACACTGACAGATCTGTTTATTCTTACATCACAGAAGTTTTGAAAAATCTTATCAGACTTTGCAGAATTTGTGAATAGACAAGCATATAGTTTGGAAGGGGACAATTTTTTTAATGTGCTGTATACTTTGTTCTTAATATTTTTGTTACACGGAACTAAGCAAATTATAACAACTGATAACAAGAAAATTATTTTTGAAAATGTTTTCAAATGCCTTTCTTAACAAAGGTAAATGACATTCCCAAAATGAATATTTGAGAGGCAAATGGAGTCTAAGTATAGCAATCACATACAGGAACTTTTCCTGCAACTGTCTGACATCCTTATAATTAAAAAGGAGTCCTTGTTCTCACAAAAAATGATAGGAAACATATATAACTCTTTATATCCTCTCATATATCCAAGCTCAGGTCTAATAAGATTTGTAGCAAAACTTTCTTCAGCTAGGTAATAATCTCTATAATTAATTAGAATAATGACTTTTAACTTCACTTTATTGTGTCTGATGAGTTGGTCTTTGCATAAAGTTGCAGTTTAGTAATGAGGAGTAGAAAGGTAAAACAGAAGTCATTTGAAAACATTTTGAAACATGAATTTCAGCAACATTGCACCCAGGACTAAATAATTCCAACTACATAATGATATTCCCTTATCTTTTTTTTTAATGTGATGGGATTAGAACTGGATAGGAAAAATAGTGCCCATACATACCAAGACAATGTAGATACAGTGGAACCTTGGGTCATGACCATAATCCATTCCTGGATTCCGGTTGCAACCTGATTTGGTCATGTCCGGAAGCATGATTGACTGTGCATGTGCACAGTAAAAAAAAATGATGCTGAAAGTGAAACTTTCCCTGCTGATTTTGTTCACCACCTGATTTTTGAATTGTGACCCGATTCAAAAATTGGGTGGATTTTTAGTTCGCCACCTGATTTGGTCGCAAACAGGAGCATTTGTGACTCAATGTTCCACTGTATCTTTTGTGGCAACATTACCAAGCCATAATTAGATCAGCATAATTTTAAAAAATCCCTTGGGTTGCCAATTGGTTCCATAGACATCCATAAAATTAAAGCAACCCATTATTTTATCTAGAAAAGTACAAAAAAATGTCAAGACTATGGGGGCGGGAAGCTAGTGAGGATAGTGGAAAACAATTCTTTACTGTCTGATAAATGAAAGTTTTTGAATAGCTATACCCATCTTGGCACTCATTTAATGAGAATGCCTACAATCTCATCTAAATTTTTCACTGTGTCCATTGATTCAAAAAGGTTGCCTAATATTGAAGAGGGCTGGACATTGCTTCAGCTTCAAGTTGGGGAAACCCTAGAATAATTTTCAGGACATAGAAAATGCATCCAGTGTCAAGGACCAGAACCAAGGAAAAAAAACATTTCCAGTTGTAAATCTCCCTTTCTTGACATTCCTTGCTTAGTCATGATGACTATAAATGATGACAATTTTTCTGTAGTGGAAGGGAAAGGGATGACCAGCAACAAGGTGCACAGAATATGCTTCAGTGGCAATAGTATAATAGGCCTGTCATAAGAATCTATATGATTGCTAAGAGTGAAAAATGACTGGATGGTCCATAAATAATTAATAATGCAGTTATCAATCAATTCATTCATTCATTATGTAGATGTGCTTTGTGGCTTCTATACACCCCTGCAAACCAAACTGAATGCACATGATGCAGAAGTTCTCAAAAATTAATTTGCCTTTATTCCATTCCTACCACTCTTTCGGTCATGAGCCAGTAAATATATGCTCTGGACATCCTAGCTGTAAAAACTCATTTTTGTTTCATCATAAACTTAATCATATTACTTAAATAGGATAGTTTCTGTCTTTCCTTGACTGAATGTCAATATAGACCAGGGGTGGGATTCAATTTTTTTTAACAACTGGTTCTGTGGGCATGGTTTAGTTGGTGAGCGTGGCTTGGTGGTCATGTGACTAGCTGGGCATGGCCAACTCAACATCACTCACATCGAGGCATGCATCTCCTCGCCTGGCCTCTCGTGACTGTGGTGATGCTGCAATAGTCATAAGTGTGAAAAATGGTCATAAGTCACTTTTTTCAGTGCCATTGTAACTTTGAATGGTCACTCCACACAAGCAGAGTACCACCAAAGGAAGGGGAAAAAACTCCAGAGAAGTTCTTGAGACAGGAAGTCTAGTCCTGCCAAGAATGAAATAAAGGTTAACGGAGAGGCAGTTTCAGTAAGCAACACCAGAATGTTTCCTTCCTGCTTTCCTTACAGGATTAGGCCAGTAATTTTTCTAACAACTGGTTCTCCTAACTGCTTAGAATGTTAACAACCGCTTCTAGCAAATAGGTGCAAACCTGTAGAATCCCACCCCTGATATAGACCCTTCCTGTTTGCTACACAGTGAATTTCCTGGAGGAAATACTAAGAAACAATTCCAGAAAAATTGATACACCCAAGACTTGGCCTATTTCTGGGCCTATAGCCTACACTTAGTCTTACATCTGCTGATATGACAGGTGCAAGAAACAATTGCACATCCACCTTTTCAAATATTAGCATATTTGTGTTTGGTAGTGTTGTGGATAGAATCTGTGATATGACAATGTACAGTACCTTCTTCTACTGTGATTCTGGGAAGGGAATCTGAATTAATGGATAAACAGTCCATCACAAACACACTAATGGAAGTAAGGAATTTAATTCATCCGGGACAGAGTTCTGTGAATCAAGATTTCCATGTTAATGAGTCATTTTGGCTTAAGAAGATATTCACCTTTCAATATACTCTTGAAAGGATTTTCAGCTTCCTCTGGCACATCACAGAGGATTTACATAATAGGTGTTTGGCAAGATATTGTCTCAACATCACTCTAAACCACCCATAATCATAACACCACCCAATTTCCTTTTGACATGATTCATGATGAGTTTTGTTTCCATCTGGGTATCTGAAAGAAGTTTCTCCAGGTCAAAATGGTTAATGACCCTGTCAGTCAAGGGAAGGATAAGAGCAAGAGGAAAGACCTCTAAAATCCTTGGCTTTGTTTAATTCCATTGGAAATATTTCCTAAGCAGTTTTTGTTGTTGTTGTGGCAATATGTATGGTATTAGGATGAGAAAAAGATAAACAGCTGAAGTGAGCCTTTAACACCATTCATATGTATGTCAGTGCAGCAAACATAAGAACTTGATATTTAGGTTAAGGAATTTCATCTAGTATGATTTGCTATATGTCATGCTATCAGAAGCCTAAGTTAAAAAAAAAAGATGTTTCTTCAACCTGGGATCCAAAAAATATAGATTTTAAGGTTACAGTTGCCACCTCTTTTTATTCATAGTATATCAGGCTTTGAATTAAATATTACTAACCTCATTTCTGAACCAATATTAATCATTATATATACCTATATGGAGGAGTATCTTGCCTATCTAAAGTATCTTTCCTGTTTGGTGAATGTATTTCCAGTAGATTCTTTTAAATCTATTGTCTTTTGAGAATGCTTTCAGTAAAGGGTAACTTCTATTCTTACCCATAATTTATATAACTAGAAATTCAAGCTTTTCCTTTTGTAGACATAATATATACCGTGTTTCTCATATAATAAGTCCGGGTCTTATTTTTTTTTGAGCCCCCCCAAAATGGCTAGGCTGTCTTTTTGGGGGTGACTTAATCCCCCCCCTTGCATCTTTGGGCGGGCGGGCAGCGATGGCTTGGATGTTGACCTCGGCATTGGTGGGGCACTTCGTATCGGGGTCAACGCAAGCAGCACCATATCCGGGTGTACAACAAAAGTACTTTCTAATGGCAAGCCCCCCCACCATTCCCCCCATTTCGCATGTTTTAATATAGGCCTTAATTTGGGGGGAGGGGCTTAATTTCATTTCATGCCTATAAAACATGCTGGGACTTCCTATTGGGGGAGGCCGTATTGTTGGAGAAACAGGGTAGTTATTGAAAGCCTTTGAGAATCATTATAATGCAGGGGTTTCTAATACAGCCCCTGTAAGTGTGTCACATTTGCTATTCTGCCAGGAAACATCCACAGGATTTTAAAAATAAATTTTAACACATTTTTTTTTTAAAAAAGAGATTCATAGGACTACAATCTCAGCAGACAATTAAATGTTATGAAACGTTTATGCCCGCAGCTGAAATCTTGCAATATATTGAACTTTAAAACTAATAAATTTTCTGATTATCTCCTTTAGGTCATTTAAAAATATTTTTTTTCATTTTCATTATTATTTTAGCACTCACAGACTACCGATAGTCAGGAGTTTTGCTATATGTAAATTTGGGACAAGATATTATGGTTTTTTTTAATCCAAATATCATAACCCTTTCATAGTTACTTGCAGCATCACAATGATGTAGTAAGAGGATTGCAGCTTATATTGTGACAGCAATGCTTTTGCCCCATTTTGGTACTCTAACCCAACCCTGCAGATGCCTCTAACATTGCTGCCACTGCTATCCCAGTGCTCAGTGTTTCACCTGCTTTCCAATATTCCTCTTGGTTACTGCTATTGCTTTCAGGATTATGGCTTGACTAAAATTAGAAGGGTAATTTTTTCCTTATATCTCTTCTCATCAACAGGCCTAGAGTTCTCCATCTTTTGATCCTTCACAAATCCTTCTCAAATCTTGTATCAATTTCCATTTTAATATGAATTATCCAGCATGTGTTTCACAAATCAGTACACAAGTTTGAACATATTTGAAATTACAATCAATTATTGGAATATGTATAGCTATGCTTTCTTATTTGTGCTTTACTGAATTTTGTGACAAAGCTCTTCAGTGGAAAAATAGGTTATTGAAAAGCATATATGCATCACATGCTAGAAAAGTTGAAATGAATAAAATATCTATTAGGGAGAAGTATTCATAAAACATGAACA
This sequence comes from Notechis scutatus, assembly GCF_049901735.1. Lineage (NCBI taxonomy): Eukaryota > Metazoa > Chordata > Lepidosauria > Squamata > Elapidae > Notechis > Notechis scutatus. The sequence goes on along the minus strand of NC_142025.1, from coordinate 94,031,440 downwards.
TTCTTAATTTCTTAATGTTCATCACATTCCAATCACAACCGAACATTAGCAGTTGCTTGCCAGCTTTCTTTCATCTGTTCTTATGGTGGAATATAATATTATGCAATTGTAATTAATATGTTTACCTTGAAATTATAATGAATATTTGACAGCTGGAAGAAGAACATTCACATCTGAAGCCAACCAAAAGCAAAACAAGAGGTGCTGAAAAGCTAATACATCCCAGCTTTGCATTTTGAGTTTCAAACTCTAAGCAAGTAATATTTTCTTGTAAAAATTTCTCATTTTTTTTCATTTTAATAGAAAATTGAGAAAATATTGATTGTAGTTTAATATTGATATGGTTATGTGCAGCAGTGCACAATAAATTCAATTAAAAACCTAATGACTATATTGGCACAATGTGCAATTTAATTAATTTTAACATGTTTATTTTATGGCTAGCCATGTTTGGCACATCCAGCTGATTTGGTTATACTTTGGTTCAGTGTATTTTGCAAAATCAAGGACTGGGCTAATTCAGTGACTAAATAAACCCACAAATGCATTCCAGAGGTGAAAAAGTAACTATAGTTTTCTTAGCCTACCAAAACAACAAATCATGAAACTTTTAGTCTACCTCTACAGTAAGATTAATATTTTGTCATTTACAGATTGAGACTGGACGGGTTACCAATGCAGGCCTTGTTCTACAGATTGACAATGCCAAAATGGCAACAGAGGATTTCAGGCTCAAGTAAGTCTTTTCTTGAGCTTCTCGTCTATTTTGGAAGCAGACAAAAATTCTTAACAATCCAAATATAACTAAAAAGATTAATTTATGCTTCAAGAGATTGAATTTGATTAAAATCACAATGGACATTATAAGTTATACCATCTGTTGTTTGATATTACATTACATTCCAAGAGATAAAAGGTTAGTGGCCAGCAAATATGCTGCTCTGGAACAAAATATTGGTTTGAGAAGTACCTTAATTGATTCTCTCTTTGCCTCTTACTCACTAGCAAGTGATATATAGATGATGAAGACGGATGTTTTGAACTATTGTGCTGTCTTTTCTGGACTCCAGGGGAGATGTCAGGAATTATATAGGCAACACAAATTGCCTGCTTTTCTCATTTCCTCTTTTCTTAAAACAAGTTAATGACTGCTTGTTTAAGGTGGAACATCATTATAAACATGTTGACACCATGAAGATGATATACTTGAGAATCATACAACCATAGGTTAGATTTACACAATATGCTTAGACAAGTCAATTAAAAACATGCTTACAATTGCACAACATGCCATTCCTTTTCTTTTTGTTTCTGTTTTGTCCTCTTTTTTTCTGGCTTGTCCTGATACACAAGTACAGCCCTTTTGGTTAATGTATAATGACATTTACTATGTGAGGCCAGTCTTCAAATAAATAGGTTATTGAACTGAATTGTTTATTGTACATATATACCCAGTATATATACAATGAAATTCACATATATGTGAACATAAATTTGGAAGAAAGTTTGGAGTTATCTAGTCCATCACCTGTCTATGAAGGTTCTGAAATTTAGGATTATTGTTATATCTTTGAGAAATGACCCTCCAACCTTGCTCTCTATATAGAAGAGCCCACCGATCTCCTAAGAATTTGTTGTGTCACTAAACAATTGGATAGAATTTGCCTGGATGTTCAGCCAACGTTTGCTTTTAATACAAAATGTATCATGAATTACATGCATTCTTCTAGACCCATACCTTGAATAAAATTCTGTGCCTAGACATCATCAATTTCTATAGGCAAATTGACTTCAAGCAGCTTCTTTAATGGATCTATCAAAAAATTGTCTTACATTTTCCTCAAGCTAATATTAGTGTGCAAATAGTTAACATTAATACAATTTAGTTAATTTCAATGCGATGAAAGTTGTACAAGGTAACACTGTGCTGACCTGTCCAGATCAAATGACAAGAGCACAAAATTATGTCCTATGCTCACTCAAACATTGACTCCTCTAGTTCAGCACTGTGTGAACCTTTCTCTACTTTATGTAGTCCTGTTGTTTTGGACTCTATTGCCATAATTTCCACAATTCCCAATTTATTTGCATGACAAATATTAAACATTTAGAGCAGGGGTGGGCAAACTTTTTGGCTCGGGGCCGCATTGACTTTTAAAATTTGACAGACGGGCGGGTCAGCACAAGATTTTTGGGAATCGCCCCCCACCCTTCCCCCTCTTCTCCCCTTTCCCTCCCCTCGGAGGCCCCCTGAGTCAGGAGTTGCTACACGCGGCGCGCGCTCCGCGCAGCTCCAGTCCCACGTTGCCTCGGGAAGGGAAAGGCAAAAAGGAAGAGCAGCGGGCGGTGCTTTGCAACGGGAGCAGCGGCACTGGAGGCTCAGGCTCAGCGGCTCCTGGTTTTGCCTTTTCCTTCCCAAGGCAACGCGGGACTGGAGCCGCACGGAGCTGCGCCGGCGGTAGCAACTCCTGACAGCCCCAGCCGGACACCTGAGCGGAGCCCAGGCGAAACTGCCTGTTGCTGCTGCCGGAGCACCGCCGGTCGCCTCCTCCAAGCAGCCCGCCTGCCCGCCGGGCTTCCTCTGATGCACGGCTCGGGGCCAGGCGCGAGCGCCCGCGAGTTAAAAGGAAGCCGAAAGTTGCTGGGAAGTTGCTCGGGTGCTGGGAGCAGGCTTTAAAGTGCCGCCCGAGCAAAGTTTAAGCCTGGAAGCCCCGGAAATCCGAGCAACTTCCCAGCAACTTTCAGCTTCGCTTTTAACTCGCGGGCGCTCGCCCGCCCGAGCCGCACAGCAGCCCGATCCAAGCAGCCCGCCTCGCCTGGCTGGGCGGAACCTTCCCGCCTCGGTGGGAAGACGCCTCCAGCCTGCAAACTTTGCCTTTGCAAAGCCCTGGAAGCCCCGAAAACCGAGCAACTTCCTAGCAACTTTCGAAGCTTGCGTTTTTAACCCACGGGCGCCGCCTCGCCCTGAGCCGCACGGCGGAGGGAAGCCCGAGCGCCGGCGCGTGTCGCTCCAAGCAGCCCGCCTACCCGCCCGCCCGCCGGGCTTCCACTCCGCCCGCGCCGCTCGGGGCCAGGTGCGAGCGCCCACGAGTTAAAACGAAGCGGAAAGTTGCTGGGAAGTTGCTTGGGTGCTGGGAGCAGGCTTAAAGTGCCGCCTAAGCAGGACCGCCGGCCGGAAACGGGCACCAAGGCAGGGCAAGGCTCCACCAGCAGCGGCCTAGCTTTAGGTGGCTCAAGCAGCCCGCCCGCCCGCCGGGTGGAAGACGCTCTCGCGGGAAGACGCTCCAGCCTGCAAGCTTTGCCTTTGCAAAGTTTAAGCCTGGAAGCCCCGGAAAAAAAGGGGGATCAAGGGGACTCACCTTCGGAGAGGTCGCACTCGAAGGTGATTTCAACTCCCAGCCGAGGCCTTTGCAAATTTCTTTTCTTTCCTACCCTAGATCGCTCCGCACTGTTTTGCAGCTTTGGGGCCATGTGGCACAGGGCAATACGCCACGCCCAGCGATTTTTTTTCAGGGCGGGCCGGATTGGACAGACCAATGGCAGCGATTTTTTTCAGGGGGCGGGCCGCATTGGACAGACCAACGGGCTGATGTGGCCCGCGGGCTGTAGTTTGCCCACCCCTGATTTAGAGAATCATCAAAGACTAATCTATTTTGACTGGCAGTGTTTTTCAGTATATTCATCTGCTGCAGTGTATCATATTAATTTGTCATGAGAAGTGTACTTCACGTTCTATATGAATGGAATTTTATAATAGCATAACACACAATACTTGTCAGGCTCTTTGGCAGCTACCTACAATGAAAAGTGATTTTTTTCTAAGTATAGTTCTGAATTTCTCAACAATCTGTTGAGATATAAAGAGGTGTAACTGAACTATTTTCAATTTAGAACCAGTATATCATCATGTATGTGAAGATGGAATTATTCTGATTTTTTTTTCTATCAGCCTTCCTAACATCTGGGAAGGAGGCTAGTATCTGTACTGATAAGAGAGAAAGTATTTATAGCAGTCTCCTGAATCCTTATCAGTCTGGAAAGCAACTCTTACAATACTTTTGAAATCATTATTCTTCTAATGTGCAAAATAAAATAATACAGCCAACCTTCTCACCTCCATTTATTCACCAATTTGTCTATTAAATTTGCATTTCAAATTAGTTAGAGAGCAATCCTCTGGGACCAACTTTTGCTTTCTGAAAAACAGCACAGCAGAGTATTCAAATGTGATTAGCAAACTTCTCCATAACTGTACTTTTCAATAAATGAAAATTATTCATTGAAATTCAGTGAAATATGAATGTCAATATATTTGTAAATGGAGGAAGATACATGCTTTGGAGACAGAAATAGTAAGCATTAGCAAGCATAGTTCTAAAAGTTGTAGGTTCCATCCCAAGATGGAATTGTTGTCTCTTTCATTCAATTATATTACTTTTCTCTTTGGTTAAGATATGAAGCTGAAAAAGCTCTCCGGCAAAATGTGCAAAATGATGTTGAAAACATCCGTAAGGAGCTAGACAATATGACCATCATAATAACTGACCTGGAAATGGAAATTGAAGCTTTGCGTGAAAATCACATACTCAAAAAAAAAGAACATGAGATGGTAAGACAAGCTTCTTCTCTTTCTCCCAGCCATGTACACACCTTACCAAAATCCTAACCATCTCATATTCTATATAGAAACCAATTTTGATTGTTTGTGCTTATTTTACTTATAAAGTTAGAATAATAAATGTTGAATAAATCTAGTGAAGTGCAGTCAGAGGATACTAATGTAAACTGTTTTGAGGACTGAAGGTTATGATTCAATATAATTTCTGTTTTGTGAATTTTGTCTCTCAAGTCCAAAAAGCATCACTGCAGTTTTGGGACTTCTTAAGTTGATCTAAAAATATATAGGTTGCCAACAAAATAAAGTGTTTACTTAAAATGGCAAGGATTAGAACCACTTAGTTTTGTAACTCTAACCACATCTGAGCAGACAAATGCTTAATATATTTAAATCCTGCCAATCTCAACACTCTGAATTTTCATTGTGCTTGTATAAGCCAGCACAGCATTCCTGTAGTTTGTATAGGCTAAAAGCCTTGATGAATCACACCAAAGGCCCATCTCATTCAAACTTTCTTTCCCACACTAGCCAAAGAGACGTGAATCTAAAGCGTTTTTCTTTTTCTTTTCTTTTTTTGTAAATTTTATTTGAGTTTTCACAAAAAGAAAAGAAATACAATTAAAACATCTTTTTTGAAAGCAACATAATCCTGGGTTACATTTCTTCCGTACAGACGCAAATTCAGGTTCATGCTCATTTTTATATTCTATTCCATATCTTATTACTATTTTACATTTTCTACATGGCTTCTCCCCTCTTTTAATTTCCTCAATTTTATTTTATTTATTTCATCTCAATTCAAATCATTATATTTATATTTTTGTCTGTCCTGTTTCAATTGTCTATTATCTTTTCTCATTAAACAAAATTTCCCCTGTAGTTACTGACTGGAGTATGACGCCTTTATATCTTTCCCCTAAAGTTATAACACTCAATATAATACATAACTTCCATTCGGATTCTGCTTGGTACATTCTTAAACTACACACAGTATTCTTGAACACACACACAAAAAAGAAAAAATTATAAATGTAAAATATAAAATTATAAACATTCCATTCCAATTCAATTTTATCATTAATATTAATATTCATTAAAGTCTTAACATTTTTCACGTTACTTTTCAATTAAATATCATACTTTTATGGGAACAATTATAAACTTTCCATAGTCAATTCCCCCCCCTTCACTTATATTTTATAAAACATTGACTAATTAAAATGTTCCCATTCCTTCCTAATTCAATTTTCTCATTTATTTTATTTCATTTACTTTATTCACAAACATTTCACTAACCATTCTATCCCTCATTCTAATCATATGTTGTTTCCACTTTTCTAAAGTTATTTCTATTACAAATATAACAACACAATCTCATGTACCTTTACAGAATCCCCCTTTCAATTAGATTTTCACCCATTATCTCTAAATAGGTCCTGTTTCTTTATATCTTGCTCCGGACCTTTGTAACTTCTTTTCCTTTCCTTCTTCCCTCTCTTCTTCTCTCTCCCTTTTTACCCCTTTGTCTCTACCTCTATTTCCCTCTTCTGTATTCCCCTTTTCTGTTGCTTTCCAGTATTATACTTATTTTTTTGAATTATTTTTCTTTTCTTTGGTTGTTTTTTTAAGTCTTAAATTCTCCATCCTCTTTCCCCCCTTTCCTTTTTCTTCCCCACATAGAGTTACTTGTTCATTAAAGATGGCTTCTTCTTTGTCCCAGTCTTCTTGTTTTGCAGTCTTTTCTTGTTGTTTCTCATAGTTCCAAATCTCCATTTCTAAGAATTGAAAAACGAAGCCAAAAGAACTCTTCCCTTCTTGTGCATCTTCTTTGTACTTTTAAGTTCCATTTTCAATTCATCCAAAAGTGATGCCATTGTAGAAATTTTTAAACAACCACCCGATTGATTTTAATCATTCAAATATAATAACCAAAAATCCAAAAGTCACCAAGTAATCCAAATACACACAAGCTGTTTCTTTTTGCTCTTTCTTTTTTCTTTCCACATTCTCTTCCTGGGGTTACTATTTAGTTGCAAAGTTTCAGTTAAAATGTATCTTTTAGAAGTCTTATTGAAATTTTACTTTAGATTCTTTTAAAGTCCAGGCAGTCTCCTCCCTCTTCCAGATCCTGCCCTTATTCTTTTTCTCTCCCTTCCTGCTTATAGAAGAAAAAGTTTTTAATGTCCAGAAATCTTTATTGTCCCTTTGGCATTTAGTTATATTTTCAGCTTAATTGCCTATTGATGCCAAAGTGGATTTTTCCAATTTCTTATTCTTAATTGTCAATATAAGGAAGGAGAGAGAAGAGAAAAAAAAGCCAAACCTTTCCCTTTCACTTTCTTTCGCTGCTTCCGACTCTTCTTTGGGAGCGATGTTATTTCTTGTAAAATTTAAATTCCAGGGTACCTTAGTTGTTGCTTTTTCAACTTAGCCTGGTCAGCCAAAACTTTCACTTCTTATCTTCCTCCTGCACGCTCTTTCTGGTTGAGTTCTTCTTTGAGGTGGCCATTTCTGACCACCGCCTCCTACTGCCTTCGGGAAAGGGAGTAATGGCCAGCTGAGGAGAGATGCGGCTCCCCCGACCCTGCTGGCAGTCTCCCCTTCACCACCTCTACGGGTGGCTTAGCCTCAAACCAGCCGGCTCGGGCACTCCAGCAGCGAGCCCAGGCAGAAACCGCGCACGATCGTGGATTCCTGTCTGTCGCCGAAGCCCTTCAAACCGGAAGTCCTAATCTAAAGCGTTTTTCTGTTTAGGTTCTTCAGCAAATGTCCCCAAGATCAGAAATAATCTGAACTCATTAAGGTTTTGTCTAACCTAATTTTAAAGTTAAACTTGTTATCAGCCCCATGGGATATTGGTGCAGAGAATTCCATAGCACAATCAGCTATTATGAGAATGACTTCTTTTTGTTGGTCAATAATCTTCCATTGATCAGATTCATGGGATATTTGTTGACAGCAAAACATTTAAAATATGAAGGAGCAAAGACAAACTTATTCCTATCCATTTCCCCGAAACCACAGAATTTGGGAGTAAGGAGGGTGCTGTTTATCACATACTTGTTGCTGTTTATCATATTACTGCATTTAATTTCCTTTTAACTTGCAAATGATAACCCACTTAAGCTGAGATCACACATGTACACAGTGCTCTTGGCACTTTTATTTTCAAGAGATCATTGCTGCATATTTCAAAAATGTACTATAGCTAACTCATACTATTTTGTAGTCCTCATCTAAATGCCGGACTTTTAAAATTAATGTCAATGCCCCTTTACTGGATGAGGAGGAACCATTTCTTCCAAATGGAACAGTTTCCGATATAAACCACCACAGATGAAATACTCCAGTTGTCCCGTTGATACACTAATGCTAAATCCCACAACTAACTTCCAAAGAGAACACCATGAAAATCAGAAAATAAGTAAGATATAGTGTTTCAAGAGCTGGTGCTATTTAGTGCTTCAGAAATATTTCTAAAATATTGTTGTTGGTTCCTCTCATTATGACAACGCCTCTGGATTTGGGGGCATTCTGAAAACACAATGATTATAGCTTCATTTCCTGAGGTAGCAGTTGGGGAGATACTGCAATGCTGAGAACTTCACCAAACCAGTTTAGCATGCCTCATAATTAGATTGTTTACATAGTAATTAGGTGTTTTCATCCAGCTGCTCCTTTGGTAATTATATAGAACCTTTACATTTTTTTTCTGGATAGAAACATAGATTTTTGTAAAATGGACAACCTAAATAAAAGGAACATTTTCAGATTGAGAAGAGGAAATCTTCCTTCTCCAAAAAAAGAATATTCAAATTCTATTTCAATAAGTATTCAGCACTTCTAAAAGATGATTTAACTGTGCATCAAGTAATTAATACAACATACTTCTAGGCAAACCCTAGTAATTCTTTCACAAACAGAAATACATCCAGCAGAAAGAAGTACATTCTTGCATCCTACGCTCTCTCTGTTTCAGATCTTCTCATCCAATTGCCTTGCTTGTACAAGGCCTGGCACAATGACTCTGCATGTGGTTGGTATGTGCATCATTCTCACCATCACAGGCATCTCTAGTTAATGTCTCTTTGTGTGCCAAATCACATACCTTCATGTCATCCCTTCTCTTCAATTTTTTGTCTGACATTTTTGAAACCTCACCCTTGAAAACAAACAGCCTGACTCAGATCCAAATTTAGCTGTGTAGAATAGATCCATAAAATTAACAGGACAGCTAAATTATCCCTAATTTAGACCTGATTAGTTTTAATAGTCTCCTCCAAGGATGACTAACTGAGGAATTTTAGGATTTGAAGAGCATGCATTTTAAAATTGCTGAGATTGAGAAACATTGCTGTAGAGATATATTAATCAAGCTTCAAACCCATACCTGAACTAGAAAGCTTGCTTACGAAGAGTCACGGTCTTTTCATTATAGATGCTAGAAAAGTCTTTAATTACAAAGGTAAACAGTTACTACAGGGTCTAGGACTCAAAACTACCATGTATAAAGCAGTCCTCAAATGTAGAATTTATGTGTCTTCAGGATGTCTTTACATCCTAATCAACTAAGTGGTGCATGTTTCTCAGATTGAGATGTGATAATCACTACTCTAACAGGCCTTAATTGACAAAATGATTTTAGAAAACTGCAAAAAGAAGAAGGAAAAAAAGACCAGATTGAATGTAGCTTGAATTTATTACAAGAAGCCATCTGAGTCGCTGTTACAAGTACATAATCAGGTGCCTAGAAATAACAAATTAGTAGAAAACACCAAAAGGTTTGTGCAAAGATCAATGCCACAATAGAAGACAGAGTTGCTGGTTAATAATGAACACATTGGGAGAGGTTAATATCAAGAGAAGAATCTTTCAGAGAGACTCAAGGCTCATTTAGAGTTGCCTACAATTGCCCTTAGCCATTGCCACATACCTATACTGCAAAGGGGTTGAACAGAATTTGCAGATGCCTTCAGATGGGCCAATGTTCACACCTTTCAAATTGCATTGTGCAAAGGTGTGTGCTGAGTGCTGATTGTTGATCTGACTTCCTGTTCTGTGTTTTGCTGTTTGAGGACCCTCTACCCAGAACATTAAAATTCACTGACATATTAAAAAAAAAACACCTATGCAATAATCTCAGAATGGCAGATATTTGCATTCCCTCATGTGCACTGCTAAAGAAGTCTGCTCAAGCCTTCATTCTCATTAATACTATTGTCATTGCACAGATTACTCTGTCAACAATATTGAATAAATCAGGCAATGACTATCAAAAACATCTTATAGGCTATTCCATCTACTTTATATGAACAATCTGAAGCTCTATGGAAAAACACCATCTAAAATAGAATCACTGCTCAACATTGTCCATATATACTGCTAAGATATTGCGATGGAATTTGGACTGGAATGTATCACCTTCACCATTAATGAATAAATAGTGAAATAAAAGAAATCAAGATGCCTTGTGGAAATGATATCAAGAGTCTCAATGATCACAATCACTATAAATGCCTGGGCATCCTTCAAGCTGGGAACATTAAGCACACTGAAGTCAAGAGGAATGTTAGAAGTGAATACATCATAATAATGAAGATCTTAAAGTTCAATATCAGTAGAGGAACACAATCAAGGCAATTAATATCTGGGCAACTCCAGTTATTAATACACAGCTGGAATAGTGAACTGGACTAAAGAAGAACTAAAATCCTAAATAGAAAAACCAGTAAAATAATGAAATGTCTTTCACCCATGCAGCAACATTGATATAGTCTATTTACCAAGGAGCATAGATCAGCATGGAATGTTGCAAGTAGATCAGACAGTTGAAGAAGGAAAAAGGGCATTGAAGACTAACTGAAAAAGATACACTGAAGCTAGTATATCATAAAGGCTTATTGAACACTGTAGAGCCAAAATGGCCTACAAGAAAGACCAAATGAACAAAAAGAGACATGATGAGGCAAAGTATTACTGTACATGGCTAATACATTAAAAAAAATAGCAGGGTAGGGAAATAATAAGACTAAGAGAGGGGCAAATTCTGGCTGCAGATGATTAAGATTAAGAACAAATTCACACAAAGCCAGAACTGAGAAGACGGTAATAGAAAGCAAATGCCATCTCTGCAAAAATGTTGGACCACCTAGTTAACTGCTGCAAGTTTGATTACAAACAGGGGTGAGATTCAAATATTTTAACAACCAGTTCTGTGGGTGTGGCTTAGTTGGTGGGCATGGCTTGGTGGTCATGTTATTGGCTGGGCGTGGCCAACTCATGTTATTGGCTGGGCGTGGCCAACTCAATATCACTCACATTAAGGCACGCATCTCCTCGCCTGGCCTCTCATGGCTGCAACAGTCATAACTGTGAAAAACGGTCATAAGTCATTTTTTTCAGTGCCATTGTAACTTTGAATGGTCACTCCACACAAGCAAAGTACCAGCAAAGGAAGGAAAAAAAAAACTCCAGAGAAGTTCCAGAGACAGGAAGTCTAGTCCTGCCAAGAATGAATTAAGGGTTAATGGAGAGGCAGTTTCTGTAAGCATCACCAGAATGTTTCCTTCCTGCCTTCCTTACAGGATTAGGCCAGTAATTTCTTCTAACAACTGGGTCTCCTAACTGCTTAGAATGTTAACAACCGCTTCTAGCAAATAGGTGCGAACTGGTAGAATCCCACCCCTGATTACAAATAATAGTATGACAAAGTAGCAACAATGATGCATTGGAAGATTTGCAAGAAATACCATTTCCCTGCAAGCAAGAAAGAGTCGGGTCACAAAATAGACAAAGTAATAGAAAATAAAGAAGCTAAAGTACTCTGGTACCAATGTGCTTTGATGCAATCCCAAAATATCTGGAACACTATTTGAATACCAAATGTACTGATAAAATCACCAACAATTGCAAAAGGTAGTTTTGCTTGGAACAACTTACATCCTGAGACAACACCTTTAATGCTATCAAACAACATCACCTTGGGAAGGACTTGATAGGTGAATATATGTGCCAAATTCAGTCTAAATATTTGGCTGACTGTCTAAATACACTATCTGGTCTGAACTAAAAATAAGCAGCAAATATTCTACTCACACACAAGAAGTCTGAAACTATAAAAGGTTAAGCAAATTTGCATTTAAATATCTTTTGCAAAATAATTAATCAAAATAGAGGAAGTTTAAAACTGATTTCCTTATCTCAGTGAGGGGTTATTAGGGAATAGAAAGGAAACATTTCCATCCTTAGTTAAGCCCGAGTCAATTTCTTTCTTCTTGAGATAAATTTAGTCAACTGGTCAAGAGGCAAGTATGTCTTCCTCAGTCTCAGGTCATCTAACAGAGTTCCGGGAGTTTGAGATTTCTGTATAGTATCTTAGTTGTTCATAACATTGCACTTTTCTGGACAGAGTTCTGCTGTTGTTCTTGGGATCTGTTGGAGCCACTCGCCCAGTTTAAGAATCACAGCCCCAAGTGCGCCAACCACCACTGAATCTTTACTTTACATCCTCTCTATTCCTCCTTCAGTCTTTGGTATTTTTCCAGCTTCTTGTACTCCTTCTTCCTAGTGTTGCTGTCACTTGGCATTGCTATCTCTATTTTGTCTACTACCAAAATGTCTAATTGATTGGCCAGTACCAGCCTGTCCATCTGGACTTGAAAATCCCACAGGATCTTAGCCCTGTTATTCTCTACAACCTTCTGTAGAACCTCCCATCTGGACTTGGGAGGGTCTAACTCATACACTGTCAGATGCTCCTGTATACAATGACAGTCATTTAGTTGTGTTATTCAGAGTATGCTATTCTTGTCTACCTCTTATACCACTATATATTGTGCTGCCTACACTTTGGGCCTTGTCTAGTATGGTAGACTCCTGCTTCAATGAGATTTAGTGCTATATATATATATATATATATATATATATATATATATATATATATATATATATATATATATATATATATATATATATATATGTATATATATATATATATATATATATATATATATATATATATATATATATATATATATATATATATATATATATATATATATATATATATATATATATATATATATATATATATATATATATATATATATATATATATATATATATATATATATATATATATATATATATATATATATATATATATATATATATATATATATATATATATATATATATAATGGAAGTCTTATGTCACTTTTTAAAATGAAGATCAGAATCCTGTTTAACCAGCCAGAGATCTGGAATAGTTTGTTCTGATCTTTCTCCAGGCTAATACCCTGGATTTACTTAATTACTTTTTAATAGGCAGGAGTATAACCCAGAGACATAGTTGTGAGTTTATGCTGAACCACCCTGGCTCAAAAATCATCTGTCTTTTCCACTGTCATCCCCACTGTTTATTTGCCAGCCTATCAAATAAAGTTTTCCATGCTTAATTTTATTAATTGTACCTTATTAGCTCCTTGGGAAAGCCTTTGTGCTTTACTGAGATGGGACAGTATATTCCAGGAAGCATGCGGTAATGGCTACTATAGACAGTAGATCACTGAGTCATATCATCTCAACATTCTGATTTTGGAAGAAAATTCCCCATTGGTCTTTCTCTTAATTCATATTATGGATTGCAGATAGCATTTTCATCTTAAAACTCTGCAAAAATCACAGAAAGAGAAATAAAGTTGGAGAAACACTTCCTATTAATTGGTGTTTGAAGTACTGCAGCCTTCTCCAAGTTGGTGCCTTCTCAGAATACCAGAATTACAATGCCAAAAATCCTGACAATAGAAACTTAGAAGAATTTCTAGAGTTTACACAGGTTTTTCTTGTATTATTGGATAGGGTGCTCCAGTATTCATAAAGAAACAGGTCAATATAATATTTTCCTTTCATACTTAATTAGGGTCCTCTAAGAAATCTGAGGAACAAGTTTCAGTTTAACAACAGTAGTTACATTTCAGACCCTGAAGTTGATTAATCTCTGGCAGAGTATAAATCAGTAAAACAAAGTGGAAGAGGCAAGCATGTCATATCCTTGAGACCTTCCAAGTTTCCACCAATAAACTGTGTATCATGCCAATATAACCTGGAACATGCCTGCAACTATATATTTTTCCTTAAAGGAGAAATCTTATTTGACTTTAAAAAGAACTGTGTGTCAAGATTTGTGTAAAGCATATTTCTATCTTTTTAATTAAGGCAGTTTCCAGGGTTAAGTTTTGAGTTCTTAAACTTTTTGCCATCACAACCCCTTTAGTATAATCTCAATGTATACACCTCCCCTAAAATCCAAAATTAAAATGAACAGATAAACAACTTTGGAAAAGGTGGATTTATTATAGCAATGAACAACTAAAATACAGGTGCCCTAGACCAGTGGTTCTCAACCTTCCTAATGCCGCGACCTTTCAATACAGTTCCTCATGTTGTAGTGACCCCCAACCATGAAATTATGGCTCGGTTCCTAAGACCATCAAAAATATGTGTTTTCCGATGGTCTTAGGCGACCCCTGTGAAAGGGTCGTTCGACCCCCAAAGGGGTCATGACTCACAGGTTGAGAACCACTGCCCTAAACTTTTGATCATAACTTAGCCCAGAGTTACAGCTGTAAGTCAAATGGGGCCTCATGAGACTGTCCCTGATTTTATGACCTTTCTTCTGATTGTAAAGTGAATGCATGGTCATAAAGTAAATGCAGATATTGTAAAGCAAATGTGCCAGTTGTAAAGCAAATTCATTGTCTGCGATGGGTTTTATTTTATTTTTTTTGCCAGAAACCAGAAGGTAAGCACTGGTTTCTGGCAAAAGATATTGTAAACCACAGTCATGTGACCAGAGGACACTACAAATGCCCATAAATGTGGGCCAGTTGCAAGCACCTAAAATGTAACCATGTGACTGTAGGGGAGGCAGTTATTGCAACTTTGAACTTGAGTCATAAGTAGTGGGAAGGTCTGTTGAAACTTCAGATGGTTACTAAGTGACTGATCATAAATTGGGGACTATCTATATTCTTTGTATATCCTCTGTATTCTGACTGCACCTCCAGAAGAAAGGTACAGTTCACAGTGTGGGAAACCTTACTTTAGAGTACATGAATACAAATAATTAGGGCAACAATTACAAAAGAAGAAATCCTGGTGAGGTTAAATACTCCAATCAGAAAAGAAGAATGGGGTAGGATAGATCACAAATGCAAATCCAGGATATAGCAGATGTAAGAAAAAGAAGCAATTTCCATTAGGATTGGGGGAAAAAAAACTTCTGATATCACAAAATATTTTTATAAATATGCAATGTTTGAAGGCTTGCCCCAGTGGTCCTTGGAACACAGTGTAGCAAGATGAATTATTTGCTGTTTGCCTCAGATAGCAGAATACTTTTATTATACATATTTTGAAGAGGGTTTGCTGAGGTTTTTCTTCATTTTTTTTCATATACAGAATATGGAGACACATGGCACACCCAAAGACTTTAAAGTGAATGTGAAGGTGAACAAAACTCCACAAGAAGATTTATCAAAGATCCTGGCAGGGATAAGAGCGGATTATGAAGCTATAATAGAAAAAAACCGCCGAAGTCTTGATTCTTGGTTCCAACAACAGGTATCCTTTCAGAAAACAAGATAAAGAAATCATGTATGGTTATAACTTTGATACTATAGCTCCCTATAAAAGGAATGGTCTCAAGGTGCAAAGGTTTCACACCCATTGAAATATACAAACAAGATGTCTGATAAGATATCCAGAAACTCCATTTCTTGATCTACATGAAAGCCCTCCCACATGACATCTGATCTTCCTAACATTTAAAATTTCCTCTATATCTTCATTTAATGCTAGCAAGTATCAATATGCCGGTGTCCAATTTTCATATATTCCATGTGTATATTGCATAAAAACTATTATGTTACTGAGAAATTGTTCTGTCTTTTAACTACTCAGTTCTCCTTGAAGTTGTTGAAAGGCAGTTTGCTTTCAAGATTTACCAAAAAAGATTTGAGGCAAATTTCTTATGGGTGGAATATGGTGACCCTACACATATGTAACTGAAATTATTCCCGGAAGTGTACAAACGATTTCCGTGGCAGTGGGCAACCTCTCTGAATTCTCACACTTTCATTTAAAAGGACACATCTTGTAAAAACTCCTGTGATGGAGTTTCTCAATAGGAGTGCTTCCATCACTCATAGCATAGAAATTATGCATTCAGTGTCTTGATATAAAACTGTGTACGGAATTTCATTTTTGGCTAGGTTTAAATAATTCCTTCATTTCCTTTTTTTTTTATGTTCACACAGATTGGAAATGAATCTTCAGAGGGGCAACACAACCACGAAGAACTACAAAACAGCCAGAAAGAAATCTGTGAGCTGAATCGCACACTGCAAACCCTGGAAATTGATTTCCAGACAGAACTAAATAAGGTAATACCCTTAGATAGGATTATTCTTTTGTAATCTTCTAATTCAAACATGATGTCTACCAGATATGTTGAGTACAACTCTCATAATATTTGTCCATAGTGGCCATTATGGAAGTTGTAATCCAATATGTTTGAAAACACCACTTTGGTAAACATTGTTGTAAACTTAATCTGTCCATCCATATTGTATTTTGATTTTCCATAAAGCATTTATGGTTGATTTTTCTGGGAACCTGTAGACAGGGGGGAAGAGAGCTGATATTTTTCAATCAAATGCATTACAATTGCCTGGGTGGATCCATATGAATACCTTCAGTTGGATCATTTATATCCAGGTGATATGCCTTTTTTCTTTTAATTACAAGGCAACTAAAAATGATTTGCATAATAGATTAAAGACCATCAAACAGTTTACAGCCAGCAGATGCCTTTAGAAGTTCGGAAATAAGACACGCAAATGAAAGCCTTCCTATATTTGTCTCAGCATTTGATATAAACAGGTGCACTGTCTATGAACATGGATAGCCAATATGGCATGGTGACTAGGTGCATCCTCAGCTGCCATGGAAGTTCACTCAATGACTTTAGGTGGTCATTTTCTCTCAATCCAACCTACTATTTTGTTACTGCTATACCTATCATAGATTGTTACTATAGGGGGGGAAAGGGGATATATACTATATATATATATATATACCCTACTGAATGTAAGAAAGAATATCAGTATAGTAAATAAATAAATAAATACACAAATAAATAAACATTGTCTCTTGAGGGTTCTGGTGAGATGGAAAGTCAAATAAATGTCATAAATAAATCAGTTAATTAATCAATAGCACTTTTAGAGCTAATCTATCATCTTAATGGATAATACAATTAACTGAATAATGCAGTGCTATGGTACCAAGGCAGGGTCTCTGTACCACTTTAGGATAGATAATTCACAGCTCCCAAGATTCTGAACTGTAGAATTATTTTTATCTTTATAAAAATATAAGTTCTAAAATAGGTGTGCAAATTGCCTTCTGGGAAACTTATTTTGGGTGACCCCTTCCCTATCCACCAATGCTAAAGCATAGAGGATGTCTATTTCAGCAAATGGGAGTGAATGGGTGGAGGCTGGCAATACAGCTTACTCATTCTTGTTGAAGTAGACCTTTGAATAGCATAGTACATTTTTAAGGAGTCTGGTAGATCTAGAAGCAAGAAAGTCTGAGATGTGCTTTTTACTTTCTCTACCATTTCATTGTTGCATGACAGGCAGAAGTCTCATTTGAAATGCTTCTACTATTATAGGATTCAGATTTCTGCTATAAAGATTTTACAGCTGAATGGATATAAAGTTTTAAAGAGCCCCAAGTCCTTTTAAAATCATAGGATTTTAAAGAAAGATCTATTCTGAGGTTTCAGTCTCCCTGAAAGAGATATTGTAGAAAAATAGGAATTTGCCTTTCTGGGTTAAATGCACAAAATACGGTGGTGTGATTAAGTAGCAGGAAAGTAAAAGGGGTTCTGTACACGGTACTATAGATTGTTACTTTCAGTTTTCTTACTATACATTAATCCCTCCTGAGAAACTAAACTGTCATGAAGGGACTGATAAAATATTCCAGATATTGGTCTGGGGCAACTGTGGGGGTGGGGGGGGAAGAAATAAAAATATTATCATTCTCCATAAGCAGAAAAATTGTGCAATCAGACAATGATTAAATCATACCAACACTAATTAACATGGCAGTTTAAAAAGACTAGTTATTGCTTCAAGCGTTTTACTTTTTAGATTTAAATAGAGAGGAAAGGAAGCCAGGATAGGAATGGAAAAGTAAATATTTCTCCACTCCGCATAAATAATAGTAAACTTATAGACAAAATATAAATATATTATTTCAACTCTGCTTACAGACAAAAGCTTTCATTTCATTTCATATCCAGCAAATAAGGGTATTTCTTGGTTTCTGCGATGCAGAACACATAACCCTGAAAACATAACATTTGGTGGCATGTTTTGTAATTTCAGAAATTTGCCCTAGAAAATAATATGGCAGAAACCAAGGCTCGCTATACTTTCCAGCTTCAAAGTATCCAAAACCTCATCAAAAAATGTGAAGAAGAGCTCAGCAAGTTTCGACATGATATCAAATGTCAAAATAATCAGTACAAGGTCCTCTTTGGAATAAAAACACGTCTGGAGAGGGAAATTTCTACTTATCGTCAGCTTCTGGATGGTGATGTTGATGGGTAAGACACAGTCAACCTTAGGTAGAAAAGGGAAAGAAGAAACATATAATCTAAAATTTTAAACTTGTGAAGAAACAATTCTGAATGCAATTTGCATCAAAATACATAGGTGGGCAAATGCTGTCCTTTCCAAGTAAAATGCACTCTGAAGGACCACAACATTTTTTCATAGACCCTTGTTTAATGACCAAGCTCCCAAAGAATTGCCCAAATCCTGTTCTATCACAGGATTTTGGCATGATGAGACAGTTCTCATATGATTTTAAAGCTTTCTTCCTGTCACATTTGATCTATTTCTTTTAAAGGGATTTCTTTTCTTGTTTTCTATTAAGAATCATTTTAGAATTAGCATTCATTTTAGAAATAGCATAGAAGCAATTTCCAGCATGGAGAGGATTTTAATGCAATTATTAAGGGTAAGAAATTAAGTCTTTACAGTACTTTGGGTTTGAAGCAAAAAGGTTCTTTGAACAATCTTAAAAGAGACATGGAACAGATTTGCACAGACCACTTTTACTGATATTGCTTTTATTACTTCACAGGAAAACCGGCACAAGCTTTAGAGGTAAATATAATCTAGATTCTATTTTTGTAGGAAAAACCTCATAGAGCTTTAGAGGAGGATTAGTACATGAACATAAGATTAAAGCTATCATCAGGTGCCAATCATGATGAATATAGCTATTTCATGATCAAAAGTAGCAAGCTGTTGCTGGAAACCAAATGTGATGGTATGTGGGAATGAGTGTGGGAGACAGGAGGACGAACTGCTGACTAGACAACCATCATGTAAAAGAGACATTCCCTAAATATCTATGGAGGTTCTCAATCATCCAGGTCATGGTTGTCCCAAAGGTGCTTTTTCAAGAGGCAACTGGACTTTGCCTCTTGTCCAAGTGGCTCTTGAAAAAGCACCTTTGAGAGACCTTTCCTAATTTTCTGGAGAGTAAAAGAAAAGAAGGGGGAAATAGTTTCAGACTTGCAAGACTGACATTAACCTTTAAAGTAGTCCAATTAGAAGCATAAGAATGAATATTAACTCTATCTTTATTGTAAGGTTACATTATAGAAACTTGCAAGCTTAAAATAATTTCTAAAAGTAATCTCACAGTAACTGTTAAGCCACTGTGGAAACAGGATGTTGATGAATATGTTTTTTCATCAATCCATCATGGTTCTTTTTATAGCATTATATTATCTTATATTCTTATAGCATATTATCATTAGCAATCTATGTTCACAATTGGGTAAACTGGTTCTCACAATTACATGCATCCTACAGTATTATGATCATAAGATGCAAACGTGTTACATTTTCAATCTATTCGAGACATTCAGATTTGTGTCTGCATTTTGTGTTAAATTTCTGTAACTGGGGAAGTACCCAACTCTATATTAATCCCATCACACCATAGCTTAGTCTCAAGCATATTTACAAAATTAATTGTATAATGCTACTTCTCTGCTAATACATAATCAAATTTCTTCCAGAATACAGATCAAGCAATCCAAACCTGAAAAAAATTGTGCAAGAGACTGTGGACGGAGAGGTAGTCTCTACACATACTACTGAGATCAAACGGCAGGCATGATTTCCAATGTGAAGGAAAATTTACTTATCTGCAAATCATATACAGATTTGACTATTTAATGAAAACAGTTCTATATACAGTCTTGGGGATTCTGAATTCTTTTTCTCAATTTTCATCTGCATGTAATTTAATATGAGTGCAAATAATTCTCCATCTTCTGTTGTATCATGCTTCTTTAAAACCTCAAAATAAATAATAGTATCATGAATTTATTCTGGTTCCCAGTAATTGGAGTATCTAAGTTTGACTATCAAAGAACTTTCCTCATTCCATGAGCAAATGCTGCATAGTTGTATTATTAAAAGAATATCTGGCAAGTTATTTATGACTAGAATATCTATAGAAAAGTAAGAGGTGTATTACTTGTCCAAAACTTTCCTAGTCATGGTTAAATTTTCAAGTATATTCAAAAGAGAAAAGTTGGTAAAATATTGAGAAGTTCTGGAGGTAGGGCTATTTTATAATGAAATAAATGCTGAAATGTGGTAAAGACCATTGAACTATGGATGAAACTAATTCTGCATACACGAAACTAAGAACTATCCACTAGAGGTACCTTAATAATGGCTGGGCCTCTATATACCCAAAGAACAATAAACAGTTTCTCTGTAGTAACCTTTTTGATTGTCATCTTTCTTGCCTTTTGCTGCTTCCAAGTGGCATTGGAAGGAGAAAAGTTTATTATTCTTTCCCAGGAGATTGGTGAGGAACTACTGCCCAAACACAGGCTTCATAGGGATTTGTTGCACAAATCAAATGCCTTGCTTAGAAGATGGAGCATCTCCTTATACTAGTGATTCTTTACACTTAAAATATCCTACACATGGAACCAGGGAATGTTATAGTTAGGTGGATAACCTGAAGGTCATTTAGTTGTATTGAAGCAGGATCTACAATGTAGGAGGAAAATGCAACATTTCTGAAAACAGCCATCTAACTTCCAACAAAGAAGGGCTTTCTAAGCTCTCTTTCAAATAATTATTAACATAAATGACCTTAGAGAGAATGCAACATCTCCCTTTTATTTTCCTAGGAATTATTACAAAGGCTTGTTTCAGAAAGGAAACCATCCTGACCTTACCCTTTCTAGCATACTGTGAAATAAGATCATTTTTGTGCCCCTCCCAGGGTTTGGGAGGGAGAAACCTAGGGTTCCATGGGAGCTGGGTTTATGATTTTTAAAGTTGCCCATAAAAGGACATCAAAATGTACCTCCATAAACCAGTTCTTTCAGGGAGCATGTCAAGACCAGTTCATGACTGCAACTTCTAGTTGCATAAGGAAGATTCTGAAGAATCTTGAATGGATTGCCTAATGTTTTCTGGGTAGAACTGGTAATACCAGATAAATAGCACTGGGTGAATTGATCTGTTCTTTCAGATTAATACCCAGAACCTACCCATTCGAGCAAATTAAAATGGGGTTGGTTTCCTAATGCTGTAACATTATTCATATACATATACACATGCTATTAAAGGAAAAATAATGGCAAAGAAAGAGCATGAGATTACAAGGCAAATGATCAGAAAGTTAGATTGCCTATCAGCAGTTCTCAACTTTAGCACCTCTAGATGCATGTAATCTAACTCCCAGAATTCAAAGCTAGCATGGTCATTGCCAATAACAACTAACAAACAACAGATAAACAACATGTTTATTCCAACTTATGTGAAAATTGGGTAGAATGGATTTAAAAATAAATAAAAAGACCCCCTTTTTATCAGTTCCCCATATAATAATAACAGAGTTGGAAGGGACCTTGGTGGTCTACTCCTATCTGTTAAGATGCATCCATGTTAGCAGATAACTTTTATATATTTCTTAAAAAGTTAAGCAACATGCTCCCTGATTTATGAATTTTATAATTAGGTGTGCACTAAAGTGACAAAGCTGAGTACAAAACAGAGTCAGTTGCATATGTAAGTAATCTAGAGTTTGCTCTCATTCAAGCATTACCTTTTGTTTTGGAAGCATACTGAATTCTGAAAAGTAATATTCCCTAATCTATCTAGCCCTAAAAGAAATACAATTTCCAGAGATGGAGCAATGTCACTCATTATCTACCTTATTTTTATTTTTATTCTTTCCACAACTAAGGTCATCATTTATTAGAAAATGTTTTGAAGGAACTGGGATAAGATATTTACACAGTAACAAAACCTTTATATGGTGTTTCACTGTGCTTTGATGGATTATCCAATTTGATGACATCTGTGAGATAAAGATTTAATATAATGTTCAGAGGTTATATATTTTTATAACAAAGCAAAGCAGAAGCTGTTGAAAACAGAGTCTGTTTCCTGTGCTGTTATGGGTGGGGAGCTGACATCTATTCTTGAACTAATCCAACATTAGTCAAATCAATTATCCACTCCAATGCAATCCACTTCAACTTTCCATAGCCTGATGCCTCAGTTTAATCTGCCTTAATTGGATAAACCAAAATATAAACATAGAACTACGAATGAACAACTCTTTTTATTTCGCCAGCTAGAGAACAGCTAGAGAACAGATACAATAAATCTCAACCACAACTGGGAGGGGCACAAGCTGCGCCCAGATTTATGACTCTTTTTGACATGGTTGTTAAGTGAAGCATTGCAGTTGTTAAGTGAATCATGTGGTCATTAAACCACATTGATTTTGATTCTCCAAAGCTGGCTGGGAAGGTCACAATAGAATGTCAAATGTCTGGAATGCTGCAATGGTTAAAAATACATTGCCAAGCGCCCAAATTTTGATCACGTGACTGTGGGCATTCTGTGATGGTTATAAGTGTGAGGATCTGTTGTAAATTACTTTTTTTCAATGTTGTTGTAACTTTGAATACTTGTTAAATGAATGATTACCCTGTTTAGCCGAAAATACAACCTACCCTGAAAGTAAGCCCTAGCTTGATTTTTACACATGCAACCAATATAAGATAAGCCCTACACCAAAATAAGCCCTAATTAAAATCCCACTCACTTCAGAGTACATGGGTAAAAATTAAGCTAAGGTGGGGATGGGAAGGTGGAGCTGCCCTACTACTTACCTTTGGATATTTCTAGTCAGGCCTTGCACATTCCAATACCTGCCTTGCCAGCCCATTTCTTTTGCAGCTGGCAAGGCTTTCCTGAAGGCCTCTGTAGCTATCCAGAGCTGTTATCCGCTGCAGAGGCCTTCAGGAAAGTCTTGCTGGCCTCAGAAGAAGTTCCGGAAGACCTGTGACAGTGAAAAGGAAGCAGGGGCGACGCGCAAGTGAGGCTAGTTAGTGGATGACAATCCCCCAAAATTAGACCTGGTGCCTTTTTTGGTGGCAAAAAATATATAAGACAGGGTCTTATTTTCAGGGAAACACAATATTCCTAGGCGAGACAAGCGGCAAACAAGCCTAATAAATAAACAAACTGAGGACTATCTGTGCTTATATCTGTTTTCTTTACAATGCAAAGGTTACTTTGTTCCCAGAGCCTCATAATTACATAACATCTAGTAGAAACAAAGTGGTGCCAAGATGGCAGGACTCCAGAGTAGACATTCAAGTCCTAAAAAGGAGTTAAGAGGCATGCTACAAATGTTGGTACACTGGTTTAAAAGAATCAGAAATATGCAGACTAATATAGACAACCATTTCAGGAACGATGAGATCAGTGAAACATCAAATCTAGATCTAAAATTATTTTGCTTCCTGATTGTAAATGCAAATGGTCTCAGTCTCATTCAGAGCTTAGTGCCTCGCAGAAGAAACGTAATCAATTAATTCTCATACCTTGCAGCTTACTCATGCTTAGCCCTGATAGCATCCATGCCTGTGTTCTACAAACACAACCCAGGAAGGAATTTACATACTTATTTTCTATTACATGGAAAGCATCAATTTTTTTAATATACGTCAGAGCAAATGCTTGGGATTACAAAAGATTGATATTTGAGGAGTTTAAGGTCTGCCAACAAGTAGATTATCTAAGTAATCATTACAAAAGCCCTGTACATTAAGCCAGGATTATTATCCTTTTTGTGGGAAGGGAAACACTAAAACTGATATGAAAATTAAAGCAGAGACTTCCAAGGACATATTTTATACTTATTGCTATCTTTATTTTTTTTAGTTCTGTGATGGAAAAATCCTGCTAGTTAGAAACTAACTTTGATTAGCTTGGGTACTCATGATCCAATAGAGTGATACTGCAGTGCATTTGACTGATACACAATGATAACGCAATTTCCTAAGGAAATTATTTCCCCTCAGGTTGATGTTTCAAAGGGAATGTTTGAGATTGCAATCGAAATAGCACTTAGACTTATATACTGCTTCATAGCGCTTTACAGCCCCATCTAAGCAGTAAATAGAGTCAGAATATTGCTCCCAATAATCTGGGTTCTCATTTTACTAGCCTGGGAAGGATGGAAGACTGAGTCAACCTTGAGCTGGTCAGCATCGAATTCCTGGCAGTGAGAATGCAGAGTTAGCCTGCAATACTGCATTCTAGCCACTGTGCCATTATAGCTCTTGGAAAGGTAGGAAACTATATGATAGAGTTTAAAAGTTGGGTTGTAGTTCAGTAGCAGAAAACACGTTGCATGGATTACAAATGATTTCCCATTTCTATCACCAGTGTTAATAGGATTATAAATATTTCGGAACTGATATCAAAGAACTTGCCCACTTTCTGAAAAAAATAAAAATCTTCTCTATGGTTTCTACGGTCTCCTTGAGATTGGGATTGACCTTCTTTTCTTTGTGTATTTAAATCTCTATGCTATGATTAAAGAATTGCACATATTATCTCACTTCAACCAGGATTTAACAATCCATATATGACTTCCCAGCTACCTGCTTTTGTAGGAATTATCTATCAGCAAAACAATTACAAAAGAATAGGAGAGGGGACTTCCGGTTTGTCGGCTTCGCGAGCGGCAGGGATTCGCGATACTGCGTGATCCCTGCTGCGCTAGCCGTTTTTGGTGCTCCGATCCGGACGGGTTTGGAGCTAAGGCTGCCCTGCAGGGGTGGCTGAAGATAGGGGGATCTGGAGAGGGGTTTGGGGTGTTGCAGACCCCTCCCGGCCGGCAGAACCCCTTTTCCCAAGACGGTGCAGCGGCGGTCCGTAATGGCCGCCACAAAGAAGCCGGCAGCTGGGCAAGAATGCGCAGGAGGAAGAGGAGAAAGCCTTTGAAAGTGAAAGTTTTTCTTGGTTGACCCAGGACTCTAAGACATATTTAACATAATTCCTGGAAATTATGGCTTTTAGAATGATACTTTCCAGAAGAGAAAACAAGCGGCAATTTTGAGGTGCTGAAAGGAAAGTTTACTCTCCTTCCCTACGGAATCAACAAGTGGATACTGAGAAACCTGTCTTTTTCAGGTAAAAACTGGCTTTATGTGATAAGTGGGAGGAGAGGACAAAAAATATATTTATATGTTAAGATTTTGTTGGAGGAGATGCCTTAAGGATCTGAAGACTGAAATGTATTGCAATAAGGCTTTAAGATACAGATTTGGACTTTCTTTTTTTTGATTGATACTACCCCAGGAAGAGAAAGTGAGAACTTTGTCTTGGCTTGGATTGATTGATGACTTTGGGATTGTTCTATTTTTTGAAATATCTTGGTTGTTGCAAGAAGAAAGGGGGGAAGAAAAGAAAAGATTTATAATGGCTTTTTCTGTTGAGGAACTGAGAAAAGAATATGAGCAAACAAAAAAGATGGCAAAGATGGTGTAAAAGAAGCCTTCCTTTTTTTTAGAAATGGCGCCTACCTATCAACAAACACTACAACAGATGGAGGAGGAGGAAGAAGAAGAAGAAGAAGAAGAAGAAGAAGAAGAAGAAGAAGAAGAAGAAGAAGAAGAAGAAGAAGAAGAAGAAGAAGAAGAAGAAGAAGAAGAAGAAGAAGGAAGAAGCCATCTTTAATGAATTTCAAAATTTAACTAAGAAAGAAGGAAGAAAGAAAGGAAGGAAAATGAAGGACTTAAGATTTAAAAAAAACACTCAAGAAAGAGAAAAATAAGGTGCAAAATCAATATAATGATAGTAAACAAAAGAAAAAAAGGAACACAACAGAGAAGGAAAGCCAGTAAGGCAGAGGCTAGGAGAAGGGGGGTAGAAAGGTCTGGTGGGAGAAGAAAGAAAGGGAAAAGGTGGAGAAAAGCCACAAAGTTTTGAAATCAGATGGGAAAAGAGGAATCTTTTTTAGGGACAAAGGGTAAAGTACAATTTCTTTAAAAGATTTTGCAAGGTACATAAGATGGTATTGTAGCATTTGTATTAGAAATAGAAAATTAGAATGGTTTAAGAGTTAATAAGAGAGATTAAAATGTTGAAATGTTTAGTAATGATTGATTTTAAAATTTAATAAAATATTAAAGGGAATGTTTAGAATATTGAGTTTTAATTAAAGAGTTTAATATGACTATGGTATTGATGTTATTATAAAATTATTATTGTAGCATTTGTCTTTGGAAAAGGCAATGGGAATGTTATAAGATTCAATATTTAGATCTATTATTTAACTATGTATTTAATCATTTTGGATTTATTATTTTTCTTTTATTAAAAAAAATATTAGTAGACAGAATGTACCAAGCAGAATCAGATTGGGTATTAGGTGTTATTTTAAATGTTAATCTAATTAATTTAGGGGAAGATAGAAAGGCATCATACTCTGATTAGTGATTTCAGGAGAAACTCTTTTTTTATTATAAGGAATGAGACAAAGGGATAATAAAGAATGGACAAAAGATACAAATATAATGACTCAAATTAAGATGGATTAAATAAAATAGAATTAAGAAGAGTGAAATGTGTGGAGAAGCTAATATAGAAGACATAGAATGGTAAATAAAATAGGTAATGACATGTAAGATGAGCATGAATATAATTGAAGTCCATGTAGAGAGAGGTACCTGGGGCCAAGTTACTTTCCTAAAAGATTTTTATATGTTTGTGTGTTGTGTGTTTATGTTTTTGGGAGAATTAATAAAACCTTGCAGAAATATAGAATGAGAATAATGGTAACCAAGTCAGAAAGAAATAGATGAAATAATAATAGTGAAATTGAATAAGAGTAAAGAGAAGTAAAGAGAAACTGGATAAGAGGTATTTGTATGCTCATATGGAAATGGTTTAAAATAGAATTATATTGTATAAAATAAGGTTTTATTTGACTTGTAAAATTTATAATGGAAAAAGGTTCAAGTATGTAATGGTTAATGATGATTTGTTTGTCTTTAAAATTAATAAAATTTGTTTAAAAAAAAAAAGAATAGGAGATGAAGCCACATAATAATGGTACACATATTTCATATGTGAGGCATCTAAATTGATATCTTTTATGACTCAATGGACCTCAATTCTTTTCAATTCAGCCTAGGATTAAGCATTAGGACAAGAATTTCAGTGAAACACCTGATATATTCTTACTTCCACAGAGAAGTGGAAGGTAATATGATTTATCTAAAATGATAAACTATTTTCTGGAGTCCAGAACTGATATGTTTAGGCCTGGAGTCCTCAATGATATCCTCCAGTCTTACAAGGAGATAATCCATGGCTTTTAGCACTGGGGATATAATTTTGAAATCATATGTAATTAATGCAAACATGTGTTCTACCATGGAAATGCAGTCAAGTTCAAAAGTGTTTCTTTCATCATAAGCATTCTCTTTAGAAAAAAAAAAGCCTACTTAAGGGAAGACACACCTTGAGTACCTGTTGCATTATATTGTATATCAACTATGGGAAATAGCAACCAGCAAAAGTACTCTGGCAAGACACAAATGGGTGTTTTGCTTTGACAAAGCATTCCTTTCAAAACTGCTTCATGAAGCAACACAGTGTCATCTTAAAATAATGATTATACTGTTTTATTTCACATAGCTTCTGAGGTCTTCTCTATAGCCAAAATAGGTTTCTGCTGTTCCTTACAAGAAGCAACTTGGTGAAGTGCATCACATCATTCTATGTTCACTAAGATCAACCAAATCTTACCTCTGAGATATAAAGTGTTTCATAGAAGCAAAGCGCAGCTTCTTCAGTTTCCAGAATAGCATGACAGCTTAAGCATGATTCTTTTTGTAGAACTGACAAACTTGATTAAAATAGGAACTTGTAAAGGCATCAGTTTTTTGAAACTCCTCTCTGGATTAAGGAGAAGACAAGGATTACCCATGTTTAGCTCCATACAGAGAAGAAAAGAGACAAAGAGAAATTGCTCAAGCTCTTTCTGGAAGAAGAGAGAGAAAGTGATAAGAAATCAATTATTTGATGGGACTAAAGATCTATTTTTTAAAAATGAAAAAGATTTATAAAGTTATCCTTTGTTAGATAAGGATTAAAATATGTGTGTTGTGATTTCTGGTAATAGAATGGGATTTCTTTTTTTACCACTTTTGTATGACAAAGTTTTAAAGATTTGGTTGTAAAGTTTCATTTTTTCTTTATTTTAAAAAATATTTTTTTAGTTTGTATTACATTTTTAGCTTTGAAAAAAAGGGAGAAAATTATCGCTCCCACACACTGGCCTATTTACTAACAGTGCTGTTGGTGAGAAAGAGATATGTATCTTTAGAACATAGACACAAATAGTTCCTCTCATCAAATGACTGTATCATATAAATTGATCTTCAAAACAGGAAGCAAAAAGTGGTAAATGTTTCAAGTGTTTCAATGTTGACATACATTTTGACACTTAACAAAACTGAAGTATAATATAACTAATTCTACATTCTCAAATAATGAAGAATCTAAGTAACTAATTGCTAACCATCTGGTGTACTAAATAAGTATAATTTATTTGCTTAAAGTTTAAAGTGGCAATGGATACACAGGTCGTTTACTTTATAAAGATATATGCACCACAGCTTTGGTTTGGTGCCTTTATCTTTCTGTGCTGGTTCATTATTCAAGGCTGTTGCTAGGGATCTCCCTGTGTCCCAATCACAGTAAGGGCCTTGTTCACAAACAAAGCTCTCAAGAGACTTATGGAAGCAGATGACTGCTTTGCTTTCAGGAAATAATGCAACAATTAATTACAGACAAAGCATTAGAATATAATAGAGTAGAGTAAAGTAGACTAGACTAGACTAGACTAGACTAGACTAGACTAGAATAGAATAGAATAGAATAGAATAGAATAGAATAGAATAGAATAGAATAGAATAGAATAGAATAGAATAGAATAGAATTCTTTATTGGCCAAGTGTGATTGGACACACAAGGAATTTGTCTTGGTGTAAATGCTCTCAGTATACATAAAAGAAAAAATACATTCATCAAGAGTCAAGAATCATAAGGTATGACACTTAATAATAGTCATAGGGTACAATAAGCAATCAAATCATACTAGGAAACAGTCAATATAGATTGTAAGGATACAAGCAACAAAGTTACAGTCATACAGTCACAAGTGGGAGGGGATGGGTGATAAGGAGTGATGAGAAGATTAATAGTAATACTAGTGCAGACTTTGTAAATAGTTGGACAGTGTTGAGGAAATTATTTGTTTAGAATTATTATTTGTGATGGTGTTTGGGAAAAAACTGTTCTTGTGTCTAGTTGTTCTGGTGTACAGTGCTCTATAGCATCGTTTTGAGGGAAGGGATTGGAACAGTTTATGTCCGGGATGTGAGGGGTCTGTAAATATTTTCACAGCCCTCTTTTTGACTCCTACAGTATACAGGTCCTCGATGGAAGGGAAGTTGGTAGTAATTGTTTTTTCTGCAGTCCTAATTACTCTCTGAAATCTATGTCTGTCTTGTTGGGTTGCAGAAGCAAACCAGACGGTTATAGAGGTGCAGAGGACAGACTCAATAATTCCTCTGTAGAACTGTATCAGCAGCTCCTTGGGCAGTTTGAGCTTTCTTAGTTACCTGATTTCACAGCAAATGTTCCCTAATTGAAATATGGGCTGAAAAGTATTGCAATCCTTTCAAGGTTACTGGATGGGCAATGTGGAAATATGGGACTTGATTGAAGTTATCATTTCAAAGTCAATATCTAAAAATAATAAGTGTAATAACTGAGGTGTAAAATAACAAGAATCAATAAACTATTAATAGAAATAATTAGGGATTTGTGAGGAGTAAAATACAATGTTTGTGGAGAGAAAAATTTGGGGTTAAGAATGACATTTAATTAGAAGAAATTAAATTAAAATAATATAGAAAATGAAGAAACCCTCAGAAATGTAAAAGGGCAAAGTTTTAAAGAGATCCAGATAGGAAGTCAGTGTCTTAGGTCTGTGAACATTCCTGATTTTTTGTAATACATTTGCTGCCCAGAGTCAGTGGACAGGGACATGGATGGCATATGAATTTAGAAAATAAAATGTTATCTCTGCTCGATTGCCACCATTCCTTTTAAGTGCCTGTGATTGAGGTTGGCATTTGTATGTCTCCCAACTCCCAACAACTCTGAGGAGCTTGCAATTACTAAAGCAAAAGAAATACAATTAATCATAAATGCAAAAATAAGGTTAAAAAAAGGTAAAAAGCCAGGTACTCAAAATATCACTCTAAATAATAGCAGTGTGGGGCCTACCCAGATCTCAGGACCAGAACTAATTCCAGAGGGCAGGTACTGCTACAGACAAAACTGATAACACTCTGGGCAGGTTTAAGTGTTTATGCTGAAAATGTTCTCAAGAAGAAGTTATGCTTTCTCCTGTATGTTTAGAAACGATGTATATTGAATTTGATTTCATGCAATTTCTCATTTTGTTGGAAACACTATAATAGCAGTGGTTCTCAACCATTTCTTCATCATGGACCTCCTTTAAATACCTTTTGTGGCCATGGACTATGGCCATGGACCCTCAAGCCTTAACTCAAGGTTTAAATCATAACATTTCTTCAAGCCTTCATGATCCCCTCTGATGACATCATGCTCCCCCCAGAGCTCCACAGACCACAGGTTGAGAGCCACTGCTATATAATAACATCCATATTGGTCTACACAGAAACTATACAATTCCTCATTGATGTACTACAACAACAGAGAATTTTGACAGATTTCATCATAGCAGATTCTAATAGACAGGGCAAAATATCAAGTTTTTTTAAAAAAATAAAATAAAGGCACGAGAAAGAACACCATATAAAATTTCAGCTAGTTACCAGCCTCCATTGGCTGTTAAGGTGCCAATATAATGGAGGGCGACAGGGTCTCAGTAACAAAATATTAAATGAACCAGAGCTATAGAAATACAAAGGCTGCACTTGTTTATATGAGGGCGGATGAAAATGGAAGGAGTAAAACAATCATTGAGTTCCTTAACAATGCTATAGAACCAGAAGCCGCTAAGGTAGAATTAAAAAAAAAAAGGACTATACTGTAGGTTTCAGGTTCAATTACTGAGTCATGAGTTTCTTTCAACACCTCCCCCACAAAATGTTTTTGAATGCAACACATTAAAGCAATATTCGTGGAACCCAATATTCACTGCATCATAATTTGCTTCTTTTGTAATCTCTCAGGAATCTGATATATCAGGCTCCAAAGCTATATGTTTGCCAGGTTCAGCTCAGATGGCTCAGAAAGAAGACTTTTAGGATTTATCAGTTGTAAAATGTGAAGACAATAAAATACTGAAGACACAATAGAATTTGTGAATAACATTACATCTGAGCTAAGCAAGACAAATCAGTTATTTAAAAGATTAATAATTTATGCAGTTATAATATCACATAAAGCCCTTGTGAAT
This sequence comes from Notechis scutatus, assembly GCF_049901735.1. Taxonomy (NCBI): domain Eukaryota; kingdom Metazoa; phylum Chordata; class Lepidosauria; order Squamata; family Elapidae; genus Notechis; species Notechis scutatus. Next base: position 93,999,867 of record NC_142025.1, on the reverse strand, counting down.
CACAACTTATTTCATTAGTTACATAGGAAATGGAACAGATGTGAAAACATACAGGTTCAAATACTGTACATTAAAAGATCAAAAGAGATTTTGGGGATGGGTAATTACCACAATAAATTAATGCAGAAAGTGTAATGATCCAGGATCAAGTATCAGCTTCTGATCTGCATCTGAAAAAGCTGCTCCAGCTGAAACCGTGAATTGTTAGTTTCAGGAGACACCAGGTTAGTCAAATACTGGTAGTCCTCATTTAGGGACCCGTTCAAAGTTACAATGGCACTAAAAAAGTGATTTATGGCTGTTTTTCACACTTATAACCATTGCAACTTCTCCATGGTCACGTGATCAAACTTTGGACACTTGGCAACTGGTTCACATTTATGATGGTTACAGTGAACCAAGGTCATGTGATCTCCTTTTGCAAACTGCAGTGAGTCGCTTAACACCTGGGGTAAGAAAGGCCATGAAATGAGCAAAACACACTTACCAACGGTCTCACTTAGCAACAAAAATTTTGGGCTCAGTTGTGGTCATAGGTCAGGCACTACCTGGATAGCTGGAGCAGTCAGATGGGAATGACATAATTCTTCCCAGCTCCTGCACATGGTGAGTAGAGAAGAGAACAGAGATGTTCTGTGAGGCTACTTCCCAAGCAAGGGAATAAATCTTTTGATGAGTGATAGCTAGTTGCATCCTGATTTAAAAAGTAGTTCTGACCCTTTGCTGCAAATAATCTACATCGTGTGACATTCCTGTGAATCCTGTTTGTGTAAGAATTTGGACCTCTGACTTCTGAACTGGTTGACAACAGTGACCTGGCTCTTGTAATCCTGGATTGAATTTGGGCTATTCTTCTGCATGCTCTTATTAAAACCCACCTCTTGGGGTAAGTTTCTGTTTTTTTATTTGTTTTTTATTTATTTATTTTATTTTGTCAAGCAATTATAAGATAACAGGTATAAGTATAAACACAGTTATGAATACATGAAATGGATACATATAAGAAAAGAAAAACAATATGACAGGGATGGTAGGCATGTTGGTGCGCTTATGTACGCCTCCTACAGACCTTTTAGGAAAGGGGTGAGATCAATAGTAGACAGTCTAAGGTTAAAGTTTTAGGGGTTTGGGGAAGAAACCACAGAGTCAGGTAGAGTATTCCAGATATTGGCCACTCTGTTGCTATAGTCGTATTTCCTGAAATCAGGTTTGGTGCGGTTTACCTTGAGTTTGGATCTATTGTGTGCTCTTGTATTGTTATGGTTGAAGCTGAAGTATTCATTGACAGGTAGGACATTGCAATATATAATTTTATGTACTATACTTAGATCAGACCGAAGGCGGCATAGTTCTAGGTTGTCTAGGTCTAGAATTTCAAGTCTGGTGGCATAAGATATTCTGCAACAAGTAGAGAAGTGGAGAACTCTTCTTGTGAAATATTTCTGAACTTTCTCAACTGTATTAATATCAGATACGTAATGTGGGTTCCAGGCTGATGAGCTATATTCAAGTATTGGTCTAGCAAATGTTTTGTATGCTCTAATTAGTAGTGTGATATTACCGGAGAAAAAGCTATGCAGAATTAGGTTAACAACTCTTAATGACTTTTTGGCTATGTAGTTACAGTGGGCTCTAGCACTTAGATCATTAAAGATGAGTACTCCAAGGTCCTTGACAGAGTTTGGATCATCAACAAGGTCTTGACTATTCAGCTTATATTTTATTTTCTGATTTATTTTTTTTTACCAATATGTAAGACAGAGCATTTACTTGTTGAGATTTGAAGTTGCCATTTGTTTGACCATTCTGATACATAGTCGAGGTCTTTTTGAAGGGTAGCAGTATTGTCAGTGGTGTTGAATAGCTTTATGTCATCAGTGAAAAGAACGCAGTTGCTCTTAATATGATCACAGAGGTCATTTATGTACAGTATGAAGAGAGTTGGTCCTAGAACACTGCCTTGGGGGACACCACTGTTGACAGGTACAGAATTTGATAGGACGCTCCCAATTTTGACCATTTGTTGTCTGTTTGACAGGAATGCTTCTATCCAGTTATGCAGTTGTCCAGAGATACCATAAGATTTTAGTTTTAGGAGTAGTTTTTTGTGTTCCACTGAATCAAAGGCTTTACAGAAGTCTATGTAAATTGTGTCTATTGCTTTGCCCTGATCGAGTTGTGTAGTCCATATGTTTTTGCAGTGTAAAAGTTGCAGATTACAGGATAGTTTTTTTCTGAAACCGAATTGTTTATTAGAGAGTGGGTTGTTTATCTCTAAGTGGAGGATAACGGATTGGTTAATAATTACAGGTGACGCAGCATAAAGAGATTGGTCTGTAATTTTCAACTAGGTTGGGGTCTCCCTTTTTGAAGATGGGGATGACCATGGCTAGTGGCCATAGGTTTGGCAAGGAGCTGGTCCTGAAAGATTTTTCAAAGATTATGCTTAGAGGTTCGGCTATGGCAGTGGATAGCTTTTTTAAGAAGTAGGCACATATTCCGTCCGGTCCAATAGATTGAGATGGTTTTAGATTGCGTAGTGCTTTTTCAACATTGTCCTCTGTAAAATCGATATGTATTAGATCATTGTAGTTGTCTGTGGTTCGACTAGGAAATACTGGGCATGATCCATTGCTGTTTACAAATACTGAGCCAAAGAATGTGTTAAAGAGGTTGGGTTTAATGGTGTCATCATTGCAGTCTTTACCATTAGGTCCTTTCAGGGGTGGGATGGACCTCGAGGTCTTTTAGTTTGTTGTTTACAAAACTATAGAAAGCGCGGGTGGAATTGGTGAGTAGAAGGTTTTCCTCTTGTTTAATGTGATAATTGGTGCATTCAGTCTTTATCTGGTGGCATAAATTTTTGTATCGGGCTTTGAAGTTGGCAACAAGACCTGATTTGTTTTTCTGCCAAAGTGATCTCTTTTTGGACTGAAGCTTCCTTATTGTTATGGGTAATCTGTTTTTTCTGATTTTGGGAGTTGTTATTGGTACATATAGTTTGATGACTCTTTTGACTTCAAGTAAAAATATGTTGTAATGGTCTTCAACAGTATTGCATCTAGTGAATAGAAATTGCCAATCAAGGGATGAGAGATCGTTGTCTATAAGATCATAATTGCCTTTTTTGAAGTTATAATTGGGGATCCCATCGTTGTGATGACTTTTGTGTGGACGTATGTTGAGACAAAAGTCAATCATGTTGTGGTCACTGTTGGAAAAGGGTTCTTTAATTTGTATTCCGTAAATTGAATTCAAACTATTGCAGAAGATGAGATCAAGGCAGTTGTTAAGTCTAGTATTGTTGGTTACTAGTTGTTCCAGTCCCAGATATATTACAGCATTGTAGAAGGTTGCATGTACGGATTCAGTTTTACATTCGTTTAGGGTCCAGTTAATATGAGGTAGATTGAAGTCACCAAGAAAGATTAAAGCGTGTAGGCAGGATGTTGCCCCTGTTAGTAGTGAATTTAGCTTGTTTACATGTTCGATGTCATAATCTGGAGCATTGTAACATAGTAAGAATCAAAATGTGATATTTAAGGACAGTTCACAGATGATGGTCTCAGGAAGAGCAAGCTCCTGGGTAACTTGGATGTTTTTTGTTTACATTGCTGCTATCTCTTTAGCCTTGAAGTAAAATTGCTAATTTCCATAGTAACCATGTTGAGTATGTGTGATTGAAACCTGAAGCAGGATAGAAAGAGACTAATTGTTGTATCCCACATGGCAGTTTTTCTTAGTCTAGTGACCTCCAATTAATAGGGATTTTAACCCTCCTAATTCCTAGCCTGACGGGTTAATAATGTTAGTTGGAACTTCTAAAAGTTACAGTCCCAAAACATCTGGATAAAACTGAGTTAGGGATGATGGATTTATGCTACAGAAAATGGAATTTATATATAAGTGACTGTCATTTTTTCACATTCCCTTGCAAGAAAAAGATAAAGTATGATTGCATAAAATAAACTGATAAAAGCATTTCCAAGGGTGAGCACTTTGCTTTTCTGCTTGCTGTTGCATCCAGTTAAACAAGTTCTACAAATACTTGTAAAACCTGAGAACAATTTGTATCACAGAATGTATGCACATCACAGATCTCAATTCTTTCACAGATTACAACTAAATTCATAAAAAATCTATCCTTACTTTTTTTTTCTCCAAGGAAAAAAACTTAAAATTTATTTTCAAATAAATCATGTTGTTTTCCCATATTTCTAGACTATTTATTTATTAAACAAATATATATATAGTTTTTTAATTCATACATCGATGACTCCATGTGGTGTATAACATTTAAAACTCTGCCACATAACACTCTCCCCAGCCCGACGACAAAAACTAAAATCAACTACTTGATTGGCTCCATCTCCATTTGTGATCCCTAGACTTGCTGACAAAAACAAATGTTAATCCATTTCAGAAAAGCAACAAGGAGAGGGCCAACTCTGAATAGTGGGGAAACAGATGTTTCATTGAGAAGGAGCCACCACTAAGAAGGTTCCTTTTTGTAGTCCTACCAGATGTAGACCTCTAAAGTACTCTGGATGGGTGGGTATAATTGGGGGGAGGGGGTTTCCTTCAAATAACTGGGTTCCAAGTTATGTAGGGTTTTAAAGGTGATAATCCTGAATTTGAAGTGTACCAGAAGCAAATTGGCAGTCAGTATAATTTCTACAAAAAAGGTACTTACATGTGAAAGACCAGGCTTGCACAAAACTGTTCAGGTCACTGCGTTCTGAACTAACTGAAGCTTCTACATACTCTTTAAAGACATCCCATGTACAGTGCATTACAGTAGTCCACACACACACACGTGTGTGTGTGTGTGTGTGTGTGTGTGAGAGAGAGAGAGAGAGAGAGAGAGAGAGATAAGGGTGTGAGTAACTGTGAGGAGGGCACAATAATCATCAATAGTGATTCAAACCCATTTGAATGAAAAGCAAATTCAGCAATAGCAATACCACTTAGATTTATATACTGCTTCATAGTACTTTGCAGCCCTTTACAGAATCAGCATATTGCCCCCAAAAATCTGGGTTCTCATTTTTTTTATATTAGAAGGATAGAAGGCTGAGTCAACTTTGAGCCAATCAGGATGAAACTACTGGCTCTGAGCAGAGTTAGCCTGCAATACTGCATTCTAACCACTGCATTCAGGAAGACATAATGTACAGGTAGTCCTCGACTTATAACTATTCACTTACTGATTGTTCAAAGTTACAATGGCACTAAAAAAAGTGACTTATGATGGTTTTTCACACTTATGACCGTTACTACATCCCCATGGTCACGTGATTTATATTTGAACTCTTGACAACTGACTCACATTTATGACGTTTGCAGTATCCTAGGCTCATGTGATCATCTTTTGTGACCTTCTGACAAGCAAAGTCAATGGGGAAACCGGATTCACTTACCAACCATGTTACTCAGTGGTGGGATTCATTTTTTTTTACTACCAGTTCTGTGGGCATGGCTTGGTGGGTGTGGCAGGGGAAGGATACTGTAAAATCTCCAGTCAGTGGTGGTATTTGCCGGTTCTCCGAACTACTCAAAAATTCTGCTACCAGTGGTCCAGAACTGGTCAGAACCTGCTGGATACTACCTCTGGTGTTACTAACTTGACAACTGCAGTGATTAACTTAACAACTGTGGCAAGAAAGGTAGTAAAATGGGGCAAAACTCATTTAACAAATGTCTAATTTAGCAACATCAATGGACTCAATTATGGTTGTAGGTCAAGACTACCTGTATTTATTCACCGGGCAAAAAAACCTGCTCTGTACTCAAAAGAGTGAAATGGAATTACTAGAATAAATTCCAGCCCATCCTGTGAAGATAATTGACATATATAATATTCATGTGATTTTTTTTTTATTTAGAGACAGTTTGATCTATCCATTTCCAAGACAAGGTGATAATATAGAATGAGTGAATACATAGAAAAAAATGCAGCTATTTTAATGAGGTGCTTTATATGTATCCTACATATTGCAAAGCATCTTTTTAAACATTCCAATTAATCCACTGGTAGACAGACGCTATACAGTTTATTGGTTTATTTCTGATTTCACAAAATTGTCTGGATGGGGGTTGTGTTACAGTAAGCTAGTTCTCTCCCCTCTGTGTGGTATGAATTTATTTACTTCAAACTGTGTGCTGTTGCTCAGTCTGATAAGTATGGGGCTTATCTTTTGTCTCAGAATACTGACCTGATAGTATTCACTCTTTCTTCCTTAGTCAACTTTATTACAATGTGTTTATCAGGAGGAATAATGCCTGTGAAGGAAAGAGAGTTGTGAACATGTAAGCCCTTCCATTCCAAAGTACAGGGAAGGCCTTTGGCAAATAGAAAGGTCCTCTCTAAAGATGTAATCCTGAAATATAGATGATGGAGCAGAGGAACTGCTAAGAGACACAGGCAGAAATTAGAACCTACTTTCAACATTTTCACAACTGTAAAAATCTGTGTATCAAACATGCCCTAAGATTCTTTCTACTATCAACTCTGCCAATTTTAACCAGATTTCTGAGCTATTACCGTAAGAACAAAGCCGTTATTTATTCCTTCTCCCAATTTCTATAAACTACTCATTGAAAGATGAGAGGCAAAGAATGGGACTGTAAATATACTTGTCTTGCTCTTCTCTTCATCCTGGAATCCAAATTTCTCTGGATACTCTGGGGACAGCTTTGTGACCAAGCAATCCTAACAATATGAAAGACAGGGCCGCAGATAACCTGGTCATCAGATATATTAACCAGGTTGGGATTCAAATTTTTTAACAACTGGTTCTGTGGGCGTGACTTAGTTGGTGGGGCATGGCTTGGGGGTCATGTGACTGGCTGGGCATGGTCAACTCAACATCACTCACATCGAGGCATGCATCTCCTCGCCTGGCCTCTCATGACTGTGGTGATGCTGCAACAGTCGAAAGTGTGAAAAACAGTCATAAGTCCCTTTTTTCAGTGCCATTGTAACTTTGAATGGTAACTCCACACAAGCAAAGTACCAGCAAAGGAGGAAAAAAAACACCAGAGAAGTTCCAGAGACAGGAAGTCTAGTCCTGCCAAGAATGTAATAAGGGTTAACGGAGAGGCAGTTTCTGTAAGCAACACCAGAATGTTTCCTTCCTGCCTTCCTTACAGGATTAGGCCAATTTCTTCTAACAACCAGTTCTCCGAACTGCTTAGAATGTTAACAACCGCTTCTAGCGAATAGGTGCGAACCTGTAGAATCCCACCCCAATATTAACTGATTAATTAATCATTTAAGTCATAGGTAGCCATTTATTACCATTTGATTCTCTCCAAATATCACTGTAAATCAGACAAAATTCTTATGTGCCAACAACAGCACCTCACACATCTTAATGATTGTACTGTAATTTAAAAAAAAAAAAATAGACAAGCCAAAGGGTGAATTTTTCTAGAAGGAAGTTGCATCATCCGACCTCTCTGATCCTGTCTGTATGGGGGACTAGCTAGGATGAGTCAAAAAGAGATGCAAACATATGTGATTACATTACATGGAGATTATTTATCAGGAGGAGGAGGACAGCAAGGATTCAGTCAACAGTGAGGTCTGAGGAACAAACACTTAACAAATAATTATTTATGTATGCATGCATGCATGCATGTATGTATGTAATAAAGCTCCTGTCTTAGAATCCTATTTCTACATGCTTCCAAGCCCATTGTTACTTTCCCCCCAAGAACAAAAAATGGCTGACATATCAGTATTGTCCAAAATTTTCCACAAAGAATTTCTCCCTTTAAGGGCTACCCTCTCTTTTCTTAGTTTAATTAAAGCACCGCCAAACTTGCCTCTCAGGAGATGCAGTGTAGAAGTACCTATCTGCATTTTGCTAATAATTCCCTTATTTGACTATTGAGAATATCTACCCCACCCCACCCCACCCCCTAAAAAAAAAGAAAATAATCCTAATTCTTGATTTTAAGTTATGTTACTCTTCAGGTTCAAAGTTGGCTACATCAACCAAGGCCGGCAGAAAAGCTGATGTCAACCAATTTGATAAGTTTGAAAGGTGTCTTAATAAGCCATTTCTACTTCTTCTTTTAGATATCTGATAGGCATTGCTTTCAAATGAACTCTTCCCAAAGCATAAAGGTACAAGTGAAATATTTTTCCTCAGAACAATGAGGAAGCCATATCCTTACAGTTTTGACAACTACTTTAGGGCCTTTCCAGGTTGTTGCAGCCTGATTCATGCAAAAGAACTGCCCAGCTACTGGAGATCTTCTATTTACTCTTTCGGGAATTGCTTAAGGCCACCATTTATCAAAGTGTTCTGCAATAAAGCCTTACCTCAGAAAAAAAATTAAATCCCAATAGCTGAAATCAATAGCTTACATTTTGTTGCTCCACACTGCTCCTTCCAGGACGCTGAGCAGGCCTTTTAGCAATTGAGGATTTCATCTTCCTCTTACAACTATAAAGGTGATTTTTACAACTGGATTTTAAGGCCAAAAAGTAGCCTATTATTGTTAACTTCAGCCAATTTTCTCCCATCTTAGTTTGGAGCAGGTTCTTTAAGCCCTGGAAAGAAAGCTTTATACAAAAATGACTTTATTTGTTTCAGTTAGCTATTTTCCCTTCCTTCTCTTGTTTTATTCATTTTAAATTTAGCTCTGTCAAACTTGTAATAAGACCCTCAAAATCTTTCCTAGAACTGGATTGTAAAATGTTCTCTCCTTCTGGGTGCAAATATAATGAAAAAATAAAAACATTATTACTAATTACTAATATTATTATGGTTCTGATTGAATTGACCATATCTTTTCTCAATTTGAGGGAGAAAATGCTAGCTTAAAAGAAAGACGGAGGATCAAAACCATGTTGTGCATTGTTCTATTTGAGGAACATTTAAGTTTCCATGTCCCTGACTGTGACTTTAAATTATTGGCAGATATGAAATCAGAGTATTCTTTAAAGTTATGGATCTTTTATTGATTTGGACAGTAGATTGCCAAGCATAGTTCACATTTCAAATGTTTCTTTTCCAATTTTCTCTTTAGCAACAATAAAGCAACAAGAAGTGAATATACTGTATAGCAAAAGAAGACAGAGGAAAAGATAAATGAAATTCTCTCTGCAAAAAAGGTTTGCATCAGTTAATATGCAAACAAAAAGAAGGGAAATGGCGACCTCTAGTGAAAAAGGAGAACACAAACATTCATAATACCGCAGGGGAAAAGGAAGCAATACTGGATTAATAATACTTAATAGAAAGAGCACAACCCTATGACTTAAGGTGTATGGCATCTATTCTAGAAACATAGTGTCATTGCGTATAAATTCTCTATTAAGACTACATTTTGCCAGAGTGTTTAAGGACACTCATATGTTGAACTCATTATCAACCACACAAAACAATTCCTGTGGTTTTCTTGAAAAGAACAGCTTTTGCAGAACACAAATGGACGGTCTCAATTAATTGTCCTTCAGAATCTGGTTCCTGGCTGATGATTCCACAGTACAGTCCTGTTCCTGCATGCAGAGCTGCTCACAAGGATATCTAACCCATAACAATATAAAAGATTGTTTTATACTGGAAATAATACAAAAGATTTTGGATGATATAAAAAAATGGAAGAAGAATCCTATGATTGACAACTATCATTCTCCCCATGAAAGCCAGTTTGGTCTAGTGGCTAGAAAGTGGGAAATATGAGTTCAAGAATTACCTTAACCATGAAACCCAAATGGGTATTTTGGGCCAATCTCTTTCTATTGGGCCAACCTATCTCACAGGGTTGTTGTTATGAGAATTGAAAGAGAATGGAGTATTAAATATATTTGCTATCTTAAAGTTACTGGTAAAAATAATAAAGGTAGAATACAAATAAATGAAAGTAAAATATATTCACCAAATTAAGCTTTTACAAAAGCAACTATTTGTTAGCAGTAAGAGAGATGGAAATAAAGATGAACTTTGCAAAACAAAATTTGAATTTGCAAATATGCCAGGCAAATGGTTGGCATACAAATGAAACACTTGGATATTTTTATGACAAATATGAATTATCTCCAATTAATTATGTTAAGTCATGGAATGAAATTACAAAGGGGTCTGTTAAGATGGGGGAAATTAAAATTGTTGATGTTAGGGAGAATCTCTGTGATAAAATGAAAGATTTTGCCAAGAATGATGTTTTCGTTTCAGACAATACGGCTTTGATACCTGCTATACCACGTAAACAATAGCAGAAAAATATGTTTCTAGCACAAGGGGTGGGGGGAAGCCATGATAAATGTGCTACAAAATGCAAAAGAAAGAGAAGGGATGTCTTTACTGGATTCAAAACTATTTTACTGTTTATTGTGTGGCCTGGATGAAAGAATAGATGTTCCTGAGAAATAAGGCAGAGATTTTTTAGAGGTAAAAGATCATGGCCTGAGGTTTGGATAGCATGGAATTTGAGTCTCAGGAGACACCAAGCCAAGAATCATGAGACTGATCAAACATGGGCACCATCTGGACAGCAGGAACAATTAGATATGTTGATGACATCCGGTTTCCCAGCCCGCACACACACTGAGTAGAGCAAAGACCAGAACAACCTTGGTCTATGTGGCTTATGGCCAAGAGAGTAAGTCTCTGAATTAGTGACAGCTGGCTGCAACCTTAGTTAAGAAGCTTCCCTTGCTGGAAACAATGTCCGATTTACTCTTGTGTAATGTTCTTGTGATCACGTAAAAAAAAACTTGAACCACTGGCCTGACTGATAAGCATGTCCTGTCCTCAGAACTCTGGATTGGATTTGGGCTATTCTGAAACAAACTCTTCAAGCAACTTCTCTTTTGTTTGTAATCTTTGCTAATTATTTCTTCATCTTTGATGTAAATGTATTAATCTACATAGCAATCATGCTTCAGTGTGTGTACTTAAAACATGAAACAGGACAATTTCAATATATGATTACTGTGGAATATTATATGCATAAAGTTGGAAAGAGCCAATGGTCGCCAATTCAGTTCAATCGTTGGTGAAACTGGCAGATCTTGCTGAGATGAATAAATTAACTTCTTTGATTGGAGAAAAGGTACTGTCTATATTTATTGAGCACTGAAAATCTCTTACTGACATTTAGTAAAAATGAAAAAATGAGCTTGTAATTTATGGTTTTGACGATTAGATAAGATACAGACTGCTCTCTCTGTGTATGCTTTTGTGTGTGTTCTGCTTTGAATAATATAGGAACCCACTGCTTTATCTCTTTTGTCCTTTATTTTTTTTAACTTTTTGCTTCCTCCTTCCTTTTTTTCTCTTTTCTTCATTATTTTATATTAGTTGGTGTTAGTTTTTAATCATCTTTTTAAGCATTTAATAAAAATATATGTAAAAAAAGAAGAAAAGCCCATATGCAACATTTATAGGCACCCTGTTGTAATTAAAGATCCATATTTTATTTATTAAATTTGCTTGCCACCCAACTTGCCTTGGTGACTCTGTTAACATATGACCTTCATGTCATAGTGCTTTATTTTTTTTCATGGTACTTTAAAAAGTACCCTGATATCAGAGAATATCAGAGCCTGAATATAGAGAAAGGAAAATATTAGGAAAAGATAATGAATTTAATAAAAAATAGATAAGAAGAACTTTTTCCTAGACCCTTTTAATTTAAAACTAAGAGAAAAATGGGAAATGGGAAAGAGAAGCTCTTCTTTCATGATACCGATTTACAAGAATGGCTTAATTGCTGGAGACAGGCTGAAACAAGAATCTCTTCCAGTGATCACAGAACCTACAGGCACAAGGTAGAAGCCCACAACTGTAACTGAAGCAGAATCTTCCACCCTACAAATGTATTTATCCATCTAAGATAATATATGTTTGATACAGGGTATATTGTACTATAAATCCTCTGATTGCATCTTGTGATCAATAGGAGTGTTCATCTCATGCCACTAGCAGGATTACGCTTCAGCCGGAAAACCACTTTGACTTAAAGACTGGACATCCTTTTTAATTAAACATTAATTAAATTAAATTAAACATTAATTTCATAGTAAATGCTGTGATAAAAAAAAATATTTTCCTTATTTGAAAAAGACTACTAAAGAAATTTTGCACTCAGTTAGATCTACATTGAGTCCTTCAAAAATATGTGTACCTTTTGATATTTAGCTCATATGGAAATCTGAATATGTACAACAACAACAACAACAAAAAAAAAGCTCAAAAGTGAGCTATTGTTTTTAATCAAATCTGAATTTCTGGAACCTGCAGTTGGATTCCATTTTTTTATATCCATACCCCAAACGTTCAGGAATGCTATTTATTACTTAATGTTTAATCTGAATCTTACCCCCATCACTTTTCAGCATTACACTTCAGGATAATAATCCTGGGGTAATTCTAAAAATGCTGAGAGAAGATCTTGACTTAAAATATGTGATGGTTGAGAATTTGCTGTTTACTTTGGATGTGCTTATAGTAAGTGTGTGTTCATCTATAACAGGGGTGGTCAACCTTTTTATACCTACCGCCCACTTTTGTATCTCTGTTAGTAGTAAAATTTTCTAACCACCCACCAGTTCCACAGTAATGGTGATTTATAAAGTAGGGGACAAAACCCCTACCGCCCACCATGAAAGCTGGAACGCCCACTAGTGGGCAGTAGGGACCAGGTTGACTACCACTGTTCTATAAGAAGTACCTTTTGCTATCAGCAATAAAACTACATTCCTACAACAGAATCCTTTACATATAAAGCTACATTATCTTCCTGCTGTTTTGCAGCTCCCTTAATCTCCAAGATCATACCTCTTAAAGAGAGAAAGAGAGGGAGGGAGGGAAGGGCTTGGTTGAATCTTGCTGGTGATGATGAAATGAAGAGGGTTGTATTCTGAAAGGGTATTGGACAATTCCTATTATGGCTTTATGGCTTTTTCCTGATTTGGATCTTGAGTGATGGCTAATCCTATCATGTCCTGAGAGTGAAGGTCTTTTGTTTTGTAGATAAGCTGGTCCAGCCTTTTGTCTTGTAGATAGGTTGCCACCAAAATATCTGCGGGTGGGGGAGGCAGGGAGCTGAAGCTCTTAGTTTATGTCTTTAGAAACATGTTTTTCCTTTAGGAAAAATATAATATTCTTCCTTTTTAACATTTCCTAGAATATTTCATTCTTCTAGGAGAAATGGTGGGTGCTAACATTCTACAATAGTATGATACTGGAATGATTAAGATACCTGCTTGTTTTGTTTTTTAATACAATCTTCAAATATTTTTCACAAAATGAATTGAACATTTAGGTCATGACTTTTCCAATGCTATGGGGCAGGCAGTTCATATAAATTTTGAAGGGCCAAAAGATAATTTAAAAACTTAAAAGGTGGCCTCATCCAGAAGAAAACTCCCTGCCTATGGTAGAAAATGAAGAAAATCTGGATGATAACATGCATTATCCTTAGTTGTCTATGACAACTCTGACAATTGAACTCTGCTCAGCATGAGAGTTCTGCTTCTGGTTTCATAAGATGAAGCAGAGTTTTTGCAAATGGGACTATTTCTTTTTTTAATGAGAACATGTGAATTGCTATGGAGGATCGGACCTTGCTTTCTTCCTGACCACTAGACATTCCAAGCTCCATTCTATCTTTGTCGTCAGGGAAAGAGCCCCTCCTTCCCGCGACCAGACTACATTCCTCTACACAATTCCACTTATTCCAACCTGAATCATCATCAGTCTTTATAATTATGGCTCTACCTTTATTATTAGTTTACTTTATTTAGTTTAGTTTACTTTATTGTCATTGCACCTTGTACAATTAAATCAAACACTATCTTCAGTGCAGATCAAGGCAAATATTGAATGTTTTACAATAATTCCTTTTAAAACTGTAAATTGCACTTAAAATTGGTAAGTTGAGAGAAAATAGATTTTAAACAAGTGTTTTTATGAGTAAAAGTAGAGTCCAATATTTATTTAGATGCTTATTGGAGATGAACATTGTTTTAATAAAAAAATAGAATTGGCAATTGAGTAAATACATGGCTTGGAGATAGACTGATTTCTCAATCATCTGTGCTTTGTAAAAAATAGGAAATATTTTATTATTACAAAAGCAGCCCGTTAATGGGATAGAGATAAAGTACAATTAAGTCAAGTTACTCCCATTTCATCTGGGAAATAGCCATCTTCATTAGGAAATAAGATTTAAATCTATCTATCTATCTATCTATCTATCTATCTATCTATCTATCTATCTATCTATCTATCTATCTATCATCTATCTATCTATCTATCTATCTATCTATCTATCTATCATCTATAAATCTGCCTCTGCCTGTTCATAACCTATCTCAGGTAAACTAGCAGATTCAGAGGATTGCAGTCTCCCAAAGAAAGCTGTCATGACAATGCCACGAAAAAATGGCACATTGAAAATGGCATATGAACACATTCCTAATGATTGGATCTTTGAACATTACCATTTAAGGACTAGATTCAGTACGGTACGATAAAGAGATTCCAAATGACCTTAAATAAAGATGCATTAGTAAAATAAGTGGAAAGACCTCACCTACTTTATCTTCCACTATTGTACCCTATTAATGTTTCATAAAGAAAAGAGATATTGCAGATGTCTTAACTTTCTTATCTAAGATATTTGACTATCAAATACATGAGCCAGTTATACCCACTTTCCAAAGCTTCCAGTGATTGAACTTTCACCATAGATCCAAGAAAATTATTCCAATTCTTCTAAAGTCTAATGTAAGTAGTTTTTATGAACTAATGTTGTATTGAAATCTGCCTTAAAGTTTCTTAGAAATTGTCTTCTTGCCCCTTTCTATATTCTCTCCTTAATTTCATGGTTTTTGAAACATTTTTTCCAAGTTTTTCTTTTGCTCATTTCATTTCTCAGGGTTCTGGGAAGCAAAGAAGGAAATCAACAATAAAATCATATGATTAACATTTAGTTCTGCTATTTATTATTTATTTGTTTGTTTGTTTAGCTACCCGACTCCATTCTTAATTCTGCATGGCAGTAGAAAAAAAATCAATTAGAACTAGACTAATATAAATATTATACCAAAAAAAAAAAAAAAACTCTGGAAAAGAAATACCAACATTGTCAAAACAAAGAAGGGGTCCCTCAAATCTTCTAACTCAAGGCTGTGGGAAGAGCATTTTTTAAGGACTCATTTACATAGGAGATGACACATGATTTGAGGAGACATTGTTCTAGAGCAGAGGTCACCAACCAGAGGTCTGTAGACCACTGGTGGTCCATGAGAAAATTTTGGTAGTCCACAGTGCACCTGTGTCTGCAACAGGAGTGATACCAGCAGTGGATGGACTTATGCACGTGGGGAGGGAGGATAGCACACAGGAGATCGCGGCATCAGAGCCCTTCCTGGGTGTTCCCTGGCCTGCAAGGGGGTGGCCCAGAGGGGCGGTGAGCGCTTTATGGCTCCTGAGGGGAGAGGTCAAGCCTCCCCCTCGCAACATCTTCACCTACGGGCATTACTGGCAGCCACTCGGCCTCCTCGATGTGCAGAGGCAGGAGGCAACACCAGTTCAGAGGTTCCTTTCCCCTCACCCCCTCACAGGCCAGGGAACACCCAGAAAGGGCGATGATGCCATGATATCCTGCATGCTATCCTCCCTCCCAGTGCACATCAATCCATCTGCCGCTCATATCACCCCTCTTGCCCTACCTCCCCGCCAGCCAGGGATGGGGGAGGGGCAGAGAGAGAGGTGAGAGAGGGAGAGAAAGAGAGATGAGAGATCCGTGTGTTTTGTTTTCTGTGGGAAATGGGTTCAAATGACTCTCTGAGTTTTTAAGAAACAGGCAGCCAAGCTAAGTGCCTGAAGGACCCCATCCCGTCAGTGGGAGTCCAGGCACTTCAGCGAGAGGCATGCTGGATTCATATTAGTAGTCCACAGGATTTAAAATTATGAACTTGGTGGTCCCTGAGGTCCAAAAGGTTGGAGACCCCTGTTCTAGAGGGCAGATACTGCAATAGAAAAGAGCATACTTATTGGGTTCCATGAGATGACACTGTTTAATCCATGGGACCTGGAGCATGCCAATTCTACCCAATCATACATTATAGGCAGAATGTACCAAAGGAACATGAAAAATCAATAGTATTTGATTTATTTTACAAATAAAATAGTATTTGCATTTGCAAAAATTACTAGATTTTTTTGCTGAAAACATTGAACTGGTGAATGACTAATTTTGGAGGAGGGTGAGGAGGCTTTAACCACAACACACAGATGCTCAAGCACACTTTTATCTGCTCCATGCGCTTGAAGCTTTTTTTCATTTCATCCCCCATCAACGTTTTAAATAAGTTTAAGTCAACTTCTGTACCAGTTTTAAAGTAGTGTTTTTCCCTTTAAATGAGCAACATCCCATGCACAAACCCACTCATCATAAAGCACAATCAAATTTTTACAAACTACAATGATGTGTTTTCTTGCCTGGATGGGTGTGAGGTAATCTTGGAAAGTGCAATAGGACCTGACTTCTATATTTTATTAGTGAGTTTACTAAGGGAGGGCTTCTTTGAATATTTTGAATCTTTTTTCCCTGTGCTGTTTTTTTTTTTTTTTTTTTTTTTTGCCTATGGAACTAGCTGCTAATTATTCATGAACTCTTTTCACACATTTGGTTTTTTTATGGCTTACATTCTCTCCCCACAATCTCTGAGACCGTGGCATGTAAAAGCTTTCATGATTTCCATTGGTGGCTTTGTCAGGTGATTCACAGGGGATGGGAACAGCCTGGCACCTCTTGGCAAACATGGACTATTGCAGGCACACCCTTCTTCTCAGATCTGGGAAATTTTCCTCAGATAATATTCTTCCCTGCCTCCTCCCCTCATGTAGAAAGAGGAAGAGCTAGGTCAACAGCTAGTTCAGTTGCACCTGGGCTTTCCATACCACAACCTATGAAACAGCTGTTTAATAGTCTAAGGACCTGCCCATTAAAGCAGGAGAGCAGCTCCCAGTTTACCATACACTATTCCCAGTTTGCCAAATGGCTGAATGAACATTTAGCAGCTGGGATCTGAAAGACTTGACTCTTTGGCTTTAATGAGCATCTCTACAGTGTGACAGGCCTCCTCTTTTGATGTAAATTGTAAAGCAGGGAAGAAGAGTTTGCCATCTTTCAAAACTTGGTATCTCCCCAAGCAGATATCACTATCCTGACTGGCAGATTATTTCATTCTAGCAAGTGGCATTCAGAACACAAATGGACAATAAAGCCAGAAAGTTTCACCACTCATTTTACTCAATACACTCTGCATATTCAGAATCCAGACAGCATCATTCAGCTACAAGCCAAAAAAGAAGCAATGCTTAAAGATACAGATTGGCAATAATAACCACAAATTTGCTGCAAGTAAAATCTGAAGACAGCACTTTAATTCAGAATGGGGAAAGACCTAGTCTCCTACATAAAACAGATCAGTGGAGATAAGATGTCACTGCTTGATATATGATAATTGTAAATTCTCATTGAAAGTATATTTTGGTTCCTCTTTAAATACAGTACAGTGGAATCTTGGGTCATGACCGTAATCCATTCCAGGACTACGGTCGCAACCTGATTTGGTCGTGACCGGAAGCCTGTTTGCACATGTGCGGACCAAAAAATATGGCGCTGAAGAGGAAATCATCACAGCTATTTTCAGGCTTGCTTGGTCTCCACCTGAAGATCTGTTCGGGACAGAAGCAAAGCTGTTCCGAAAATTCTGGTCGTCACCCAATTTGGTCGCAAACAGAAGCGTTTGCAACCCGAGGTTCCACTGTACTTAGCAAAGGCATGCAAATACAATCTCCCACTCTCTTCAGTGTTAATTAAACTAATAGTAACAAGTCAAAAGGTCAATAATTAAAATTTAATGAGAATGTGTATGTATATGTGCCTTCTAATCTTGATTCCTGATGACCACCTGAATAAGTACAAGTATTCCTCAACTTACGACCACAATTGAGCCCAATATTTTGCTAAGTGAGATATTTGTGAAATGAGTTTTGCTCCATTTTACAAACTTTTTCCCCACAGTTGCTAATTGAATCACTCCAGTTGTTAATTTAGTAACACAGTTGTTAAATGAATCTGGCTTTCCCATTGACTTTGCTTGTCAGAAAGTCTCAAAAGGTGATCTCATAACCCCAAGACAATGCAACCATCATAAATATGAATCAGTTACCATGTCTCTAAATTTTGATCACATGAATATGGGGAACAGTCATAAATCACTGTCATAAGTTTTTTCAGCACCATTGTAATTTTGAAGAGTCTCTAAATGAACTATTGTAATTAAGGACTACCTTTAGAAGGGATGAAATCCAACTTCTCTCCAGATAAGATTTCACATTTTCTCTTCAGCAATTTTTAAGTGTGGATTTCAGTGCCTAGAATTCCTCAGCCAGTATGTTTTAAGATATGTGGACAGCTTGGCAGATCGGGAAATTTGAGAATTGAAATTCATACCTCTTAAAGTTACTGAGGTTGAGAAATACTGCCCTAGAGTGTGAGAGAGAGGGAAGTGGGTGGTCCTTGGTGCTATCTGAGCTTGCTTCTTTTGTTACCCTAACTAGGTAATGTTATCAGTGCTAGCAAGGAGTGCTCGGAAAGGGAAGTGAAAATAACAGGCAGACTAGCAAGATTCTGTTACTATAACCCATGTCAAAAAAGTATAGTTCTAGCCTTCCTGCGAGTCAGTTTCCTGGTCTGGCCTAATTTATACAATTGGCAATCCATCTAAAAAAAAAAAGGTGTTGCAGAGGTCAGAAAGGAAAGCAAAGAAAGGGAGTATTTAACAATAGTAATATTGTTAAAACTCCTGGCAATGGGCACAGTCATACTGCATTCTAAACCATGATTTAAACAATTGCATCTAAAAGCAATTTTTCAATACAACAGGAACTCCCTGATTTTCACTAATTCCTCTTTATCCAACTGCAATTTTTCTGGGAATTGAAGTTTTTTTTTTTTTAAATTTTATTAATTTTTAAAAACAAACATAAACAAACAAAACATAGAACATAAAAACATAAAACATCTTTTTTGAAAGCAGCATGATCCCGGGTTACATCTCTTCGTACAGACACAAATTCAAGTTCATGCTCATTTTTGTATACCATTCCATATCTTATTACCATTCTACATTTTCTATATAGCTTCTCTCCTCTTTTAACTTTCTTTATTTTATTTTATTTATTTCATCTCAATTCAAATCATTGTACTTATATTCTTTGTCTGTCCTGTTTCAGCTGTCTATTTTCTTTTCTCATTAAACAAAATTTCTCTTGTAATCACTGATTGGAGTATGACGCCTTTATATCTTTCCCCTAAAATTATAACACTTAATATAATACATAACTTCCATTCGGATTCTGCTTGGTACATTCTAAAACTACACAGTGCATTTTTTTAAAAGAAAAAATTATAAATATATAATATAATTAAAACGACAATCCATACCAATTCAATTCTATCATTAATATCAATATTCATTTAAATCTTAAACATTTTACACATTACTTTTCAAATAAATATCATACTTCTATGGGAACACTTACAGACTTTCCATAATTACTTATCCCCCACTTCACTTATATTTTATAAAACATTGAGTAGTTAAAATGTTCCCATTCCTTCCTAATTCAATTCTCTCATTTATTTCATTTCATTTACTTTGTTCATAAAAGTTTCACTGAATTACACTGACTATTTTAACCCACTTTTCAATCATATGTTGTTTCCAATTTTCTAACATCATTTCTAATACAAATATAACAATACAATCTTATGTACCTTTACAGAATCCCTTTTTCAGTTAAATTTTCACCCATTATCTCTGAATAAGTCCTGTTTCTTTACATCTTGCTCCAAACCTTTGTAACTTCTCTTCCCTTCCTTCTTCCCTTCCTTCTTCTCTCTCTCCCTTTTTACCCCTTGTCTCTCCACCTCCATTTCCCTCTTCTGTATTCCCTTTTCTGTTGCTTTCCAATATCATATCCACTTTTTACATTATTTTTCCCTTTTTTGGCTGTTTTTTTAAGTCTTAAATTCTCCATTCTCTTTCTCCCCTTTCCCCTTTCTTCCCCAGATAGAGTTACTTGTTCATTAAAGATGGCTTCTTCTTTATCCCGCTCTTCTAGTTGTGCAGTCTTTTCTTGTTGTTTCTCATAGGTGCAGATCGGCATTTCTAAGAATTGAAAAACAGAACCAAAGGAGCCCTTCCCTTCTTGTGCCTCTTCTTTATATTTTTTAAATTCCATTTTCAGTTCATCCAGAAGTGATGCCATTGTAGAATTTTTTAAACAACCACCCAATTTTTAGTCATTCAAATATAATTTCCAAAAATTCCAATGTCACCAAGCAGTCCAAATACACACAAGCTGTTTCTTTTAACACTTTCTTCTTTTTTCACTTTCTCTTCCTGGGGTTACTATTTGGTTGCAAAGTTCCAGTTAAAATGTATCTTTTAGAAGTCTTATTAAGATTTAACTTTTGATTCTTTTGAGTTCCAGTCAGACTCCTCCTTCCAAATCCTGCGCTTTATTCTTTTCCTCTCCTTCCCACTTATAACAAAAAAAGAATTTTTTTAGTGTTCAAAAATCTTTCTTGTCCCCTCGCATTTAATTATATTTCCAGTTTAGTTACCTATTGGTGCCAAAGGGGATTTTTCCAATTTCTCATTCAGCTCTCTTTGCTGTCAACGTAAGGAAGGAGACTGAAGAGAAAAAAAACTTTCCCTTTTCACTTTCATTCGCTGCTTCCGACTCTTCTTTGGGAGCGATGTATCTTTTATAAAATTTAAATTCCAGGATACCTTAGTTGTTGCTTTTTATCCCGGTCAGCCAAAACTTTCACTTCTTAACTTCCTCCTGCACTTTCTTTTCCAGTTGAGTGCTTCTTTGAGGCGGCCATTTCTGACCGCCGCTCTTACCGCCTTCAGGAAAGGGAATTTGGCCAGCTGAGGAGGAGAGATGCTGGTGCTCCCCCATCTTCACCACCTCTATGGGGTGGCTTAGCCCCGAAGCCAGCTGGCTCGGGGCGCTCCAGTGGCGAGCCCAGGCAGAAACCACGCACAATCACAGATTCCTGCCTGCCACCGAAGCCCTGCAAATCAGAAGTCCCCCAGAATTGAAGATTTTTATGGAACAATGTAGATGTTACAACAAGCAGGGACTAACGTTATGGAGAGGGCAAAACTGTTATGGATACAAACCACAGAATTTAACATTGTCAAGTGGATTAAATGTTTATTTTTACTTATTGTTATATTTATTATTAAATGTGTTTGCGGCCATCTCATCTTGGGGCTAGTCTGGGCAGCTTACAACAGCAGAACGTAAAATTATAAGAAATGTAAAATTAGCAAAACAATGAAAACAATAAAAATAAATAATGAAAGTACAGCAATATGAATTAAAAGATGGGTGGGAGAAAGCAGGATGCACAAGGGGGGCAGATGTGGTCAGCTATTAGTCTAATATCCACCTCTAGTGTGGTATTTCCTCCATTAGGTCCCTCCCCAGGCCACTCGGCAGAGCCAGATTTTTGGGCTTTTATGAAAGGATAGGAGGGGGTGGCAGATCTCACCCAGGGACAGGATTAGGGTTTAAATTAAACTAAACATAGTTTAGCAGTAGCTTAAGGTCGTTCAAGAGATGGGTCTGAATCCCCCCCCCCATTTTGGCATTAGGAGGATCTTTTTTTAAAAAAAGTAAATTTTCACCACATTTTAGCAGAGGGATTGATAAGGATGAGGGCCAGAGAAAAAGGACTTTGTGCAAGATGCAGGCCACAATTCCTCTACTGGCTGAGATTTAAGCTTAGTGTTCTTTGAGGGTTCTCCTCCCTCATTTCACTATGATTTTGTGAAATGGAACTATTTTGTAAACAGAAATGTTCCAGCCAAAAATGCTTTTTAAATATTTTCTAAGATCTGGATGAAATTTATATTAGTTACCATATTAACATATTCTTGTTCATTTTTCCTATATTATAGTAAGTACAAATGCAAAAGCTCATGAGAATTAGATTGGTAATACTGGACCAATATGGATTAATCGTGGCGCTATTCAATAATCCACAAATTTGCATCCTCATGGAAAATGTATTTTGCCCAACTTACATTACTTCTACTTACTATTACTTTACATCCACAAAGATGGATTTACTACTACAGAACATTCAGTACTTCTACTCCTAGGGAGGTTATGTGAAAATTAATGTTGGAGCAAGAATTCAATGCAAGAATTCAAGGCAAATTTTATTTAAATAGAGATATGAGTATAAACTTTAGCCTTTTTATTGACATTTTCCTTAGTTAGTTTTGAGGGCGAGGTCTCATTACACAAATTATGGCTGAAGGTTGAAGGGGTAAATACTGTATAGTGAAATAATCATAAAGAAATACTAATCTTCTCTGGACTTTGGACTGAAGCACAAAGACTGATTAAATGTCTCTTTTATTACCAAGCCATAGTACAGAATAAAATAGTGCCAATTTCCCCATAATTGTTATCAAAAAAGGCGGAGTTCAGCCATGTCAACCCTCCTTTTTACATCCAAATAAAAAGGTCCGAAACTGCCTTATGCAGCATTTTCTCCTGCAAGAGTGCTTTAGATATTTTGTTTTTTAGACACGTATATACACACTACCAATGGCTCGATCTGGCAGTGTCAATTTAAAAAATGTCTTCTTCGAAAGTGGTGGATCACCTGTTCATGGTTCCATCTATAGAATGTCATCCATAAAAAAAACCCGAACACCCAGTGTCCATGGAGGAGCAGGTGGCTCTGGCACCCGAATTTCATATGGCAGTAACTATAGCAATACCCTTGGCAGTAATTTGCTACGCAGCACTTCCATAAATGAACTGCTGCTTACAAGCAATGAAAAAACTACCATGCAGAATCTGAATGACCGTTTGGCTGCCTACCTGGAAAAGGTACACTCCTTAGAAACTTCAAACTCGGTTTTGGAAAAGCAGATCCGGGAGTGGTGTGAAAAGACTTCCCCTATTGTTAAGCAAGACTATAACGCCTTCTTTAAAGTAATTGAAGAACTTCAAGATAAGGTAAGATTTTGTGTCTGAACAGTTTTACTGCATGAGACAGTTAAGAATAGACAATGTATTGTTTTTGAAGGCAAGTTATGTTGAAGGATATGTCACAGTTATGTCATTAATCAAATCATTGTCTTCTAACAATAATATTGCAGAATGTTTATGAAGGTATTATAAGTGCCTTTCTGTAATTGAATATCGTAGGTTGTCAGATGTGTACCAATTGTGCAGTAAAAAGAAAAAAAGTGGGGGAGAGGCTCTGACACACTAATTGTTGTATATCTAGTCACTCTAGGGCTAACCTAGTCCTGGCAAGTATCAAACTTTTCATTTTCTAATTATCTGACATTATGGCCCTCTCACAGTCTTCCCAAAGACTGTTGAGAGGTGGGTGAGGATATTCACCAGGTTAGCAACCATTCTGTTCTGGGTTGCTATCTATCAACCTTGATCAGAAATGCCTTATGTGTAAGATTTTTAATTAATTCGTTACAACTCTCTTGTAACCATTCTGCAACTATTCTAATCTCGTTAATGATATTATATTCAAATTATCATCATTTTAGCCATTGTCTATACACTGCAGGATGAAGGCCCCTTCCACATGTTTCCAAGCAATACAGTCCTGAGCTTTCTTTTGCCAATAGGGCCCGCAATACTTGCTGATATCATAGATTCATCTTGTTTTAGGTATCTTTCATGGATGCTTCTTATAAAGGGGGATCCATTCTATGGCTGCCTTGGTCCAGCTGCCATTGGTTCTTCTTGATATGTGACCGGCCCATTTCCATTTCAATTCCTTTACTCTCTTGATGTTATCTTATATTTTTATTTCTTCTCTAATCCATGTGCAGGTTTTTCTATCTTATCTTGTAATGCCGAGCATGTATCTTTCCTTGGCTCTTTGCACCACTCATAGCTTTTGTTTCAATTGTGAGGTTAATGCCCATGTTTCACTATTTTAGAGCAAGCAGCATACTGGCAGAAAACATTTCTCTTCAGGCATAGGAGAAGGTTGTTCCTGAAAATTATGCTTAGTTTGCCAAATGCCTGCCAACCACATTTAACACACCATTCAATTTATTATATCATCTTCCATTGAGATCCGTTGGCCAAGGTATATGTTGTGATCTATTACATCTAGTTCTTCTCCAGATATAAAAAAAAATCTTTGGTGAATAAACATAACCTGGCTCTTTTTCATGTTTATTGTTAAGCCAAATGGTTCTCTTACTTTGGCAGCCCTTGCGTCTTTGTATCTCTTAGTAAATATATTGTATGTTTTCTGGGTGGTACTGTTTACTCAAGTAGTGGATGAAGTAGTCTATATGTTACTACAGTTTCTATCACTATTTGGAAAAATTAACTGAAATAAAAATCTGATTCGATCTTTAGCATATACAATCCTGCACTACTTTCAGCAAGGAATTCCTGTGAAGGTGTTAACAAATGGAAAGTCAAATTTATTTTAAATCTGCAGTTTAGTCATCTAGCTCAATAGATGTTTGACATGAGAAAGAGGTAGTGGAGTAGAATAGACATGCTGGTTCAGTAGAAAAGTTTTTTAAAAGCTACAGAAAAGATATATTGCCAGAAAACAGGACAGGTAAAGCTGATGCTTAAGCTGGGAGGTACCATCACCTCTGTCTCATCTTTAGACTTTGTATCTTTTTGTTAGATTCTCCTACTTTATATAAATATTTTGTATGGGTTACAAACTGCTTTGAGATTTAACAGTACGCAAATACTTATGCTTGCAACTGATGAATGAATGTTCCATTCCCAGAAATGGTCCATGATATTTTACCTACACAAGGATGGCTAGTTAGGGAATAACAAGTGCTGCATACTATTATAAATTTCCCAATTTCTGATTTACAGCAATGGTGCAATGTACACATTAGACATTTTAATCAGAGTGGAATGGATTGTATATATTTTTCATTGACTGTAAAATATGTGGGTACTACCAAAAGCTTTGTTTCAATGATGACTTTTATTTTACATGTAAATATATGGGATATTATATTGGGCTTTAGGACCACTGAAAGAATAGAATGAGGTAGATGACTTCACATAAATGCTGGATAGGCTTTTATTTCAGATGCTGCAGTTCTCAGGACCTGTCCTACATTTAAATACTACAGTATTTAGCATTTGCACCAGCAACAAATAGCGCTAGCTTTGTATCTCTTAAGCTAAACTATTGCATTACCCATATATATGTAATTAACAATCAGGCTATTAATTCATCTGCAAGGGAGTAATATTTAAGGACACTTCCACACGTGAGTGTCCAAATACTCAAACTGAAAAGGAAGCTGCTAACTTTACATAAAGCTTGAAATCCAGCTGAAAAAGTAGTTTTGTTGAATATTTACAGTATTCAAGGTTTTTTTTTTTGAAGTATTTAACTTCTAGTTAATTATTCTAAGTACTGAAATCAAAAGAATAAGGCTTTGTTTTTTGTTATATTTTATTCTTTCTCAGATTACCAAAGCCCGAATAGATAACACCAGGATCATATTGCAAATTGACAATTCCAAGTTGGCTGCTGATGATTTCAGAGTAAAGTATGCATTTTAAAAACACTATAGAAAGCAATCAACATCTTCAGCAAGATTTAATTAACAAATATTTTCAAAAAGGCATGGAAGCTATATTTAATATAAATAACTTTAAACAGTGTACCACTGAAAGAATGATGAATTTTAATCATAGCGAACTATGTGAACTATGTTGATATACCAGTACTATTTCTTCTCAGCCCAACAACAACCTGTGAATTTTAATGTGTACAATCTGCTGAATATCACTGCCAATGTTGGTAGTAGGATAATGAGATGACCAACAGGAAGACAATATTATTAAAAAAAACCAGCTTATTCTTTTTCAAATCAAAATCATGTCCTCCTGGTACAACTTAAAAATAAAGGTAGTTTTGCAAGGTTTGCTATTTCTGCCCCAAAAAATAGCTTTTGGAAAGAACTACAAAGCATTCAAAACTGAATTCACACTGGAATAAAGCTATCTTGCAACAGATTGTAATTACACCATAACTAGAATGTATACAAGGTTGATCAACAATATCAAAATGGTAGGTGTGAGTAGGCGATTGTTGTTAAAAGGAATAGAGATTTAACCACCCAGTCACACTCACCATTTTAATGTTATTGACTACTGTTGCTGATGAAGCCCATGGCTAAAACTTAGTAACTATTCCAACAATGTATTTTGTGATGGCTTAATACTTACAAAATGATTACAAGTCTTGTACAAATAATTTCTGTTTAGAAAGTGGCAATTGTTTGGGAGGATCTGCTCCAAAGACATCATTGCAACCAAACTATTATTAAGAAGCCAGTCATATGTAAAGATAAAGTGGAACTGATAGAGAAATTGATTATTTTGCAATAATCCTGACTTGTTATACATTTTTTCTAAAAATAAATAGATATGAAACTGAGTTGAGCCTGCGACTAAATGTGGAAAATGACATCACAGGATTACAGGGACTAACTGATGAGCTCACACTAGTTAGGGCTGATTTGGAACACCAAATTGAAAGTCTGAAAGAAGAACTGGCTTACCTCAAGAAACAACATGAGGAGGTAAGGAAACATCACCAATTGAATCAAAGACTTATGAATGTTCCTCCTATAGTTTGTTATTCAAACTATTGATCTATAGAAGCTACAGATGTTTGTGTTTTAATACACATGGTAGAACTAAGCAAGGAAAACATACACACAAAAAGAGAGAGAGAATTGTGTTAGTCAGAATCACCATAGAACATCACTTCCTGCAGGAGGACTTTCAGATCTGACTGCAGAAATCCAGATAACTAAATCAAGATGACAACAGAAGGATATAAATATTCTACTTCTTTGCTATGAGCTAGTGATTATCTGCATTTTTGCAGCCCAGTTTAGTGTAATATATTAGGCTATATAGTCCAGTGAATGAGGAAGTGAAGTAGATTATATGCCCTAGTGAATGAAGAAGGGTTATTGAACTGATAGCTTTTTATAGGCCACAGACAAAAAAAAATATTGAAAGAAACAAGAGTATTTAGCCATCAAAAGTGATATTGTCTCACAATACACCATACAGTCTACGGTATCATTTTGATTTTCTTCAGCTAGATGTTCATGAACTAATGAACTAACTCTAGATTTCAAAGCCTTGCCTCATGGTTCTTTTTGTGGTTCTTTATCCTGGACTGGACATCTCTTCAAATAAAGCATATTCAGGATTGAAAGCCTTTCCAGAAAGGATTGCTCTCTGTAAACTAGTATACTTTATAACAGGGATCAAGTTCCCTGTGTTTCTGAGATGTCTTAAATTTTCATCTTTCCAACTAGCATGAGCATGATGGAGACGTCAAAGTTCCTGGAAATCAACAAGTTCTGTAATTTGCTTTAGATCTGCAATTCAATTACATTGCCTCTAATTCTTCTTTGTAATTTCATCATTTCTTTTAAACTGGCTATTGAGATTTAGAAAGAATCTAAGATCTATTTCAATCCCAGTTTCTTCGGGAATTCTATGTGATGGCGGATAGCTGCTTTGCTAATAGACCAAATTTATAGCTCAAAATACTTTAATGGAATATAGAAAACTGATCAGAATACATTTTTTGAATTGATCATAGATTTAATTAATAATTTTTGTAAACAATTATAGGAAACAGCAAGACTACGCGGACAGCTGAGTGGGAATGTTTCTGTGGAGATAGATGCTGCTCCAGGCATTGATATGGCCCAAGTGATGGAAAACATGCGCCAGCAATATGAAATCCTTGCTGAAAAGAACCGTCAAGAAGCTAAGGATCGGTTTGATAAATTGGTGATGCTTGTTATTATATTTAATACTTTACAAACTACAGAAACTTTATTGTAGTTTTGTTTGTGTTTCTTTCTACAACTCATCTCTGAAACAAGCTATTAATTGTTCACAAACTGGAAATTCAAGGTAAATTTCCCCAAAGCCTTATTAAGCACATGGCCCCACATAGAAAAATGCAGACCAGCTTCTTTATTTGAATCAACACACTTGAAATTCAGAAACTTTCTTTTTAATTTATAGGTCATTTTTCTTCAGATTTAAGGAATGGATGGAAGAGGAAAAGTATGCCTGTGATCATAGTATTTGTTTGCATCCATAGCTATATTTTAGAATGAGGTTAGAATGATGATGTTGGAAGTAAAGACATTTGAAATACTGAGTTTTGTGAATTCTGATATAAACTAACCTAATCTAACTCTAAAATAGCCCTTTTCAGTTCTTATAATCAAGAAGTAGTAGCAGCTGCAGTATTTATTACTTTTGTATTCCCTTAACTGTGCAGATATTAATGAGATACACTTAGGATATATATCAAGTGAAATATTTTAAATCTCTAATTAATCCTCTTAAACCTCTACCCTGTATTACAGCATTATTTGCCTTGTATTCACTGGATATTTTAAATTTATTTATTTATTTTTTGCACTTCAGATTGAACAATTGAATGTGGAAGTCACCACAACTACCCATCAACTTGAAACACACAGAAGTGAGATTACAGACCGGAGGAATATACTCCAAAGTCTGGAGATTGAACTCCAATCTCAACTGAGCTGGGTAAAGTCTGTTAATTAAAGTATATAAGGTTGCTGATCCTTTTGTTGGAGATTACTTCTGTATTTATTTATTTTTTAAAAATTCTCCCAGCTATTTAATTGTAATTTTTATATTTACACAGTGGCAACTTTTAGACAGCATAGAACCATTGGAAAATCCATAAACTTTGTCCCCCTTGTATTAAAAATGTATTTGATTCAGTACATAATAATGTAGGGCCCAACACTTGATTCATTACATAATAATGTAGGGCCCACCACGCTAAAGTTTCCTACAATGGTAGATTCATCAGTGTTGACTTCATTTGAAATTGCTTGGTAAAACAACAAGCAAGTTGAAACTGTTATTATTCAGAAATAGTTTAAGAGAAACAGGGATTATATACTAAATAATATGTGATGAGGGAGGGATAGGAAGAGAGATGGGCAATTAAAAAGTATGAAATATAAATAAACAAACAAACAAATAAATTCAACCAGGTTTAGCTATATACTGATTTTAGTAAGATTTTAGAAAGCCTATGAGACTGAGGTAATTCTTCTTGTGTTGATCAAAGAAACAGAGTCCCACACTTTTATCAAAACTAATAGCATTGTTAAATCTATCATGATCACAAACAGTTGCTAAGCAGGTGGGGAGAAGAAAATCCTAATGAAATTGACACCCTTCAGTCTGGAAGCCAAATTCCAGCTAGTGCCAGTACTTGTCCAACCATGCATTCATTATATTCCTCTAGAAAACTGAACGAGAGAATGCCGTGGCAGAAATTGAAGCTCATTACAGAACTATATTGACTCAAATTCAAATGGCCATTGGAAACATTGAGGCCCAACTAATGCAGCTGCGGAGTGACATGGAGCAACAGAGTACTGAATACAACATCCTCTTGGACATTAAAGTCAAGCTAGAAGTAGAGATTGCTACTTATCGCCGTCTCCTGGAAGGGGAGAATTGGAGGTAAATAATTCAGATTAGAGAAATTTAGTTCTGAAAGTTAGCAGAAAGCCATTACCTAGGAAAAGGATTTTAAAAACAAAATGGGTAAAACTGATTTCTAACAAGATGCTCCAAAGATGTTTAAGATGGCCAGTAACAAACCAATATACCATTTGCAAAAAAACGATGCTAGGTAATTTTTTGGGAGTCACAAAAAATTGGGGTCGCAGAAAAAATTCATATAGCTCATCCCAAGAGCAATATTGTATATTTTGATTTGTTCAATGACATTTACTCTGTCCAAAGTCCTAGGCCAGTATTTCTCAACTGTGGAATTCTGAGAGTTGAAGTCCATGTATCTTCAAGTTACCAAGGTTGAGAAACTGTCCTGGGCAAATGGAAATGAAGAACTAGGACCTAATAAACCCATTTTAATTCCTTTAAATGGCCATTGCTGAATTGATGCCCACTTGAACTGTGCTTTATTCCTCAGACATTCTGGGAGCTGTAATCCAAGATATGTGAACAGCATCAGGTTTGTAAAGGCTACTTTAAAATGAAACCAGGAGACTGACAATATATATTGTTTTTTTAAACAGAACGATTGCTTCAGATTTAGAGACAAGCAAAGAGATTGAAAAAGGTAAGGGTATGTTCCCAACGCTGCTTTCCCCATTGAAGGGTTCACCACATTTGTGTTTTTTTTTTCCCATTGGAGGAACTATTTCACTGGAAAGAATAATACTCTTTTGTGGTGTTCCTGATCTCTGAAAAAAAAAATGTAGCATAAAGCCTAAACTAATATCATACCAAGAATAAATATATACCAAGAATAAAATATATTAAATAAAATATAATAAAATAAATATAATAAAAATATAATAAAATAAAAGATATTTATAGGTCTATATAAATTTAAAAGATTTATATTTATATCTGTATTTAGCCATGGAGCTTGTTGTTCCAGAGGCTCAGCTTTATTTTCCATTATATTCCAATCATAAGATGATGTGACATTAACAGAAATCTTCCAAAGGACAAGTTTTTTTAAAAAAATGTACTACATTACTCATATCAACACTAACATCCTATTATTGCTTGTTGAATGACTTAATTTTTCCACCATTATTTCCAGAAAAAATTAAAACTCTGAGGATCAAGACTGTGGTCGAAGAGATGGTGGATGGAAAAGTAGTATCCTCCCAAGTCAATGAGAGAGAAGAGAAGATGTAGAATCAACCATGAAATAAATGGCATTTGTAATGTTTGTAATGACAAAAAGAAAAAAAAATGATTTCAAAAATTGTCTTCCCGAAAGAGAAGAAAATGCTTTGCTTTCACTTTAAAATTATCATCTTCAATCCACTATTCTCCTAATTTCTACCATGTGGAAGGCAAAAAAGGTTGATTTAAAAAGAGAAATCTAACTTTAAAAGAATGGTTTAAATCATGTTATTTATACACATTTTCTTATTTTCTACTTTAAAAGAACAGAAAGCTCTTTGTTACTTCATTGGTTGCATAACTGGGCACTTGGGTTAAAACCATTTGACTCACTGAATGATTTCCTCAATGTTTCCCTTGTGGCAAGAGATAGGCAGAAGTTTGGGTCCAGGGAACTGCCTCAGATTTTGGGCAAACCCTCTCAGTTGTGCCTTTGGGCATGCCAAGCCCTGTCACACACAGCACTTAGCCATACATCCAACCCATGTCACTCCACACACATTGCTTCTTCCTGTAGACATGTACACTCTTTAGTTTTAAAAAATAAGCATGACAAAAGAGAAGTCATGACATTTTCTTCCCAGCAAATAAATAGTTTACTAATACTGTATTCTTACTGCTCTAAATTCATTAGGGGGTGGGGCGGTAAGGCTGGTTTCATAGGGAACATGAAAGAATTCACCTCACTATTCAAAAACAGCTTCTGAGATGCGGGCAATCCATGAACTGCAAATGGACCAGTCCTGTATGAGAAAAAATATGGGTTGATTGGTAGTGGGATAAATCACTCATGATTTATGTTTTCTTTATTTTGATGGAAATTTAGTGAAACTAATTGAAAGTTTTACTCTTCAAATTCAGATTTATTAATCAAAATAAGTTGCAGCGTAAAATTGGTTCCAACCCAATTGCTTAATCAGTCATTTAATTTAAAATTTGTATACCTAAATCCTTAGTACTAAATAGAGATGGGTGTTATACACCTGGGCCTTAGATTGTGGATTCTATCTTAATGTTAAATAAGAGAAAAAAAGGACTATTTTAAACACATAATTCTATCTTTTTCTGTAGATGATGTAGCTTTAAAAGCTATTTGTTTGACCCTCTCTTCTTCCTACAACATATGGTATTAAATTCTACAACCAAAAATATATATACATCAAAGTAGAATGATTATATCTGATTTTTAAAAAAATATGTAAATTGGAGAAACATACATTTATTTCATTAACAAATTACAAGTCTGGTTACTTTGTGGGGACACAGGAGATATGTGCATAAAAATGTTAGGGCAATAAATATGTTGGAAATTAATAAACAGGGCTGTTGTTTAGATAGAGAAGAAATTATGAATTACAAAAAGCACAGTTTGCAAACATGATCTGTAGAAATCTTCTTACTTTTTAATTAAATGTTATACATGGTGGAATCTTAAGATATTGACTTGACTTACTGGCTACATACTGACTGGTTTAATAGAGCATGTTATGTTTGACTTGATATTTATCTAAATTCTTATCCATAACCTACTTTAGTCAAAGAAATAGAAGAAGGACGAACTTGGGGGGAAATGATCATATAATTCAGGAGTACTTTTAGAGAAATTGCATGGTTGCTAAGAGTCAATATCAATTTGATAGCACACAATCAAAGTTGAATTTCCTAAAATACATTTTATACTTTTGAAAATGAATTTTAATAAATAAACGTATTGCTCTGATAAATTTAGAGAAAAGCTAATGGAAAAAGATGCTTAAAATGTGTGAGAGTTCATAAAAAAATAGATATTAAAAACACAAATACAAATAATTCCAGTGAGGAAAAATGGAGGGGGGAAAAAGCAGGTACATAAAAAGTGAAATTTATTAAAAAATTAAAAGTGAAAAGGGCACAGATAAAATATGGGAAAAGAGATGATCACAGAGAAAAGCTAGTTGGAGAAGTAAGGGGAAATTAACACATACTAAATTAAAAATAATTAGCATTGCTTGGTCACCCATGAATATTAACAGAGTGTTGAAAAGCAGACAAGAAGCAACTAAAGGAACTGAATAGAAAGGGAGCAGAACTGGAGAAAAGGGCAAGCTTCAGGCAACAGGAGATGGATCCAAATTTTGAGGGGGGAACTGCATCATGGCTAATAGCATTATGGCAAATTCATATCATAGAGATCATTTTAATAGAGAGCACCACACAATATTTATTAAATGTTAGTACTGAAACTTTTTTCCTCAAGTTTATTTTATTTTATATTTGTTTGTTTATTTATTTATTTAGGCTACCCGACTCACTCTCAGTTATTCTAGATGGCTTGCAGGGATGAAAACAATAAAAAAACCCAATAGAGAGCAATAACACCCTCCCATCGGGCAACAACAATCAAATGAGCCATTTGATGGATTCCATCCCATGCTGGGGGTCCCCAGGTCCATTGGCAAAATCAGATTCTCAGGGCCTTGCAAAACAGTGTTAAAGCGGTGGGGAGCAAGTTTATTTCTGTGGGATGATATTTCATGGGGATGGAGCCACCATGGAGAAGGCCCTTCTTTTTGGTCCTGCTAGATGGACCTTTCTAAGAGAGGAGACCCATAACATTCCCTGCCTCCCTGCTCTAGCAGATTGGGAAGATGTGACTGGGAAAAGATGGTCCTTCGAATATTCAGAGTATTCAGGTCCACTGCCTCTAGGACTCTTGCAATTATTTATGTAATATATGCAATAATGTATCAATTTGCTGATACAGATTTTCTTTTGCTTACACTCACACACGTGCATGCACACATGTACATGTGCACATATTTCCCCCAGCAAAATACATAAATATACAAAGTTTACTTTTGAAAAAGTCTTTGATCAATTTGATCTGTACAGAGAAGCCAAAGAAAACAGTGATTGGTTTCACAACCATGAGTCATTACCTAATTCTATTTAAAAAAAGGATTATTTCAGATTCTTTAGCATCCTATATTCTTTAGCATCCTATACCAATCCTTGTGAAAGCCACACCCATAATCCACAAATCCATTATAAAGTGATATACTCAAGGTGACATCATTGTCAAGATAAATAAAAACCAATGCAGAAATTAAAAAGATTGTGTGTTTACTGAATTCATTATGGTATAATGCCTTGACTGAGTTGCAGATTTTCTGTACTTAAACATATAAACAAAATCTAATAATTATTCTTCAAAGAATAAAATAACATGGCCAATCTCACATTTCAAACAGTTCACAAATCATCCTAGGATAAGCTTCCTCTGCCAGAACACTGTATGTACAGGATATTCATTGGTTTGTTGTTTGAGCAAATATGTCCTAATTTCACTGCTTGAATAGCATAAATCCCCATTGTCACTTTCATTCATTTGCAGCAATCAGATCTGCTGTTATTGAACTATTATCTATTCTTCAGTTTACTTTAATTTCTTGCTATGTGTGTATTTGTTTTAACTAGTAATTTCTGACACAGGTTACTATTACCCTCATTTTATTCATGGGAAAACAAAGTTTGTCATAGCAAAAGTGTCTTTGGCATTGGATGCATGGACATACTGGACACATCTAGATCTGAGATATGGAGAGAAGGTATCAAATAGCATGAGGGAACTCTTTGCAAAAACTGAGTGGGTGAAAAAAAAACCTTCACACTTGTACTGTGAAAGGTAGAATGAAATGGAATGGAATGGAATGGAATCCTAACTGTCTTGCTGGAATCCTAAAGAAAAATATTCTACATTGTAGTGAAAAACCCAAGCTAAGAAAAATGAAAATAAGTTATATTTTTTATGATTAGTACAGTAGGATAAGAGAAAAAAATAGTATTTTTTTTTTTAGATATGCAGAAGGAATGAGGACAAATTGCAGAAACAGTATTAGTAAACGTGAAAATAGTTTTGCTTCAATGCTACCAATGGATTATTTCAACATTTATCTTTATTACACCAAATCCAGAGATGGTATTCAGTAGGTTCTGACCAGTTCTGGAGAACTGGTAGTGGAACTTTTGAGTAGTTCAGAGAACCGGCAAATACCACCTCTGACTGGTCCTGCCCCCATCTATTCTCTGCCTCCGAAGTCCCAGCTGATTGGCTGGTTCTTCTTTCATTGCCCTGCACAGGAGAACAGAGCTGGAAAGCAGGTTAGTAGAGTGGGAGGGAATGGGATTTTGTAGTAACCTTCCCCCAGGAGTTGGGTGGGAATGGAGATTTTGCAGTATCCTTCCCCTGCCACGCCCACCAAGCCACACCCACCAAGCCATGACACGCCCACCAAGTCACACCCACAGAACTGGTAGTAAAAAAAATTGAATCCTACCACTGACCAAATCCAACCCTATTAGGAGAACACATAATGCACAATACTGTGTCTTTACAGTGACAGAAAAATTGATTAAGTTAGATTGGAATTGATTTTTCAATATTTGGAATATTCCACTCCCAGTAAAAACAAGTGAAATGTTGCACATAAGCTAATAAATGCAGGCAACCTTTTAGGAGTCCTTTTTCATCTGGAAGGGAGAAATGAAACAGGCACAAGCTGCAACATAACAAGTGCTCTGCTCTGATCTTAATAGGCTAATTACTTTCTGACTACTTTTTTCTTCAGCGCAACTTGTGCTTAGCCATCAGAGGATTTACAAAACAAACAGCTGTGTAATTTTCTGTGAATTTCCCATTGTCTATATATGCTTTTCTTCTCCTTATTCATTTATTTATTTATCTAAAGTATTTAAATATCCACCCACCCTCTAATTAACTCTGGGTGGCTCCTCAAAATTAAAACAACATATAAAATCATATTAAAATGATAAAACTAAAACAAAGACCTGGTATTAAATCAAGTTCTAGTGTGCAATTATCCAATTTTATCCAATCTAAGGGTTCAATTGTCTTTTGCTTAATTTTTCCTGAACTAGGGTGAGCATTCCTAGAGATGGGAGAAAGAATAGATGGACTATAAGATCTGCCCCATAAGGGTGGCTCTTTGCAAGTAGATGCCATGGCATTAATTCCTTGCTGTGATTCAGGTTCACCATGGCCAATTAGAATAGGATCTCAAAATATCTAGACTTTATTAATAAACATCCAGCCAACAGTATAGGGCTGTAGTAATATTTTATTGGTAATATGTGTTTGAACCTATATGTTGATGTGGCCTATAGCAGGGGTCGCCAACCTTTTGGACCTCAGGGACCACCAAACTCATAATTTTAAATCCCAGAGACCACTAACTGGTTCTGTGGGCGTGGACTAATTTGTGGGTGTGGCTTGGTAGTCATGTGACTGGCTTATATGTAAATATTATAAATATTTATATAAATATTGAATTTTTTATAAAAAAAGAGCAACTTTTACCCAAAATCAGGCAAAGCAGGCAGGCAGATTGAGTTGCTCACAGATTCATAGATTCATATATCTATCTATCTTCCATTGGCTAGCTCAGTCTGTCACATAAAATTTGCTAGCAAGCAAACTCACAAAATTAACTCACAACACACCATGTATGTAAATATTGAATTTTTATTTTAAAAAAGAGAAATTTTTACCCCAAATCAGGCAAAGCAAACAGGCAGATTGAGTTGCTCACAGAATCATTCAGTGATCTATCTATCTGCCATCGGCTAGCTCAGTCTGTCACATAAAATTTGCTTGCCGTGAGTCTGCACTGAATAAAACACACCATGTATGTAAATATTGATTTTTTTTATTAAAAAAAGAGCAACTTTAACCCAAAATCAGGCAAAGCAGGCAGGCAGATTGAATTGCCGTGAGTCTGCACTGAATAATAGAACCTTCAGTCCTAAGGGAGGTTCGGCTGTGCTTAAAAGCAGAGCTGAAGATCTAAAGATTGCTAGAAAGCAAGAAATCCAACCATTTCCTAAATCTCCCAGCACAGCAGAACAGCTGCTGGTCGGAAAAATAGCAATTTAGCAGGCAAGTTTGTGGGTAAGGAGTGAGTAGGCAGGGAGGGTTCCTGCGGGCCATGTGGGTGGCGCAGCCTTGTGTTTCTGTGCAGCTTGGATTAATTGTTTTGGGGGTGCTCTGGGGGTGAGATTTCTCTGCAGCCCACCAAAATTTTCCCACGGCCCACCAGTGGGCAACCACTGGCCTATAGGCTAATCTTTTTTTTTTTTTTTTTAATATAGGGCTGTGCAGATTTTTAAAGGAGTGTTTCAGTTCACTTCAAGTGAAACACTCCTTCAAAATGCCTAGCCAGAGATTAATATGGCAGAAGCTGGTTAAAGAAAGCTGGGGTTGATGAACTATGCAGATATAACAACTCACTTCAGAAAGTCCATCAATCATCCTTTATGAGATGCGTTGTCAACAAACCACATAGGCATATAAATGTGTAGTAAAGTCCTCTGAGAAATGATGAAGTAGAAATTTTAATGTACTCTGTGTGAAGAGACAAATATCATCCACAGGATACAAATATTATATATATAAGATATAACGCAAAAGTAATATCTGTAATTATCTTTCTTACCATTGCTTCCACTAGCAGCATTTTCAGCTTCTGAGATACCTGAGATACTAGAATGATTTATTAAATCCTCTAAAACTATGAATAAATCAATTTGATATGCAGATTTTAAGAAATGAGTTGAGTAAGGAATTAGATGTTCCCATATTGCCTAGAATTGGGATAGTGCCTAATCTTCTATAGCACATAGAAGGTAAGAAGGCAAAAAGGTCAATGCACCTCAGATTATGACATACAAAAAAAATATATTTAAAATTCATTAGACTCTATTACATTTGTATAGAAAAGGAATCATATTTGACTAAAATTGTCAAAGAATAAAATTCTTTTGAACTATATACACAGTACACCAAATATGGACAACATAAATGGATTTTGAATACTATGCCTAGAAGACTTATACTACAGCATTGTAAAGATAAATGTATAGCCCCATTTATTCATTTATCATTTATCCATTTATTCAATGGATTGAAGACCTATGATACTTGCCATTTACAAGCAAAATGTTAAGTGCCAGGGAAATCAGGAGATTCAAGTAGTTCAAATGAGTGTAAAGATATATTGCAAGCTTAATCTCTCTACAAGAATATGAACTACTAATGGTCAAGGGAAATTAGCAGGAGTTAAGAATAGAAAACAATTCAAGATGGGCTGGCCTTAGATTTCTTGTGGGCAAACTCATGACTGATAATGTGTTTGACCCCTCTCTCAGGCTCAACCTTGCCATCTCCTGCATGATTGCCTATAGACATAGACTTTGTATAGACAATTACAATGAAATATGAAACTCATTTATACAAAATACAGTATTGTGATCATAGGACACTGCAATAGCAATAGCACTTAGACTTATATACCGCTTCACAGTGCTTTACATCCCTCTCTAAGCAGTTTAGAGAGTAAGCATATTGCCGCCAACAGTCTGGGTATTCATTTTAGCCACCTTGGAAGGATGGAAGCAGTAGTGGGATTCATTTATTTATTTTTACTACCGGTTCTGTGGGCGTGGCATAGTGGGCGTGGCAGGGGAAGGATACTGTAAAATCTCCAGTCGGAGGTGGTATTTGCCGGTTCTCTGAACTACTCAACATTTCCGCTACCAGTTCTCCAGAACTGGTCAGAACCTGCTGAAACCTCTGGATAGAAGGCAGAGTCAACCTTGAGCCGCTCAAAATTGAACTCCTGGAATGAGCAGTGAGTTGGCCCTACACTACTGCATTCTAACCATTGGACCACCATGGCTCAATAGTACAAGATTCATCTAATAACCACAACTGGGATTGCCGGAATTGCCATTTTAAGTCAGCGCAGACATGTGACATCACACCTTACAACTATATCAGTTAACAAAGGAGTTACAAAGGAGGTCTTAATTACCATCAGTAAATGAGGATACCTTTAATGTGATCTAGGAGACTGACCACACCCGGAAGAGAGAGAGGACTTCATGGAAAGGTTCAAGGATTTGTGGTTCATCAAGCAATGAGCTTTTAGATAGATACAAAAACACAAAGAAATAAAGAAGAAATAA
The DNA here is from genome assembly GCF_049901735.1 of Notechis scutatus. Classification (NCBI taxonomy): domain Eukaryota; kingdom Metazoa; phylum Chordata; class Lepidosauria; order Squamata; family Elapidae; genus Notechis; species Notechis scutatus. Next base: position 93,960,976 of record NC_142025.1, on the reverse strand, counting down.
AAACAAAGGGATAACAAAATTTTGATATGTATTTCCAGTGGTAGTGAGTAGGAATTACAGTTTTGGAATGAAAGCCTGCCACCTCCTGGTTACTCAGGAAACACCTATTCAAATTTTTTTGTTTCTCTCTTCTGATTTTGTGGTTTTGGGCACACTGGCAAATTAAGATTAGGCCTTTACTTGCATGGATAAAATGGTATTCATCAGGACAAAGACTTCATTAAAGCCCAACAATTATTATCCTTTATTGAAGTGTGCCTTATGTTATTTTGGAAGCACGGTTTAGGATCCTATACCTGACCATTGTTTCATTTCTACAACTCCTACAGGTTGTAATTGTAGCTTAAGCATACTTGGGATCATCTATATTTACATTATATTAAGAAAACTCATTTCAGATCTATAAATATACTTTGTTATGCTAGGCTCATAAAAGCTAAGGCACAAGAAAGTTAAGAAGGAAGTGAGATGAGGTGTAGGAGTCTTAAAGATACTTTCTTCTCTTTTTTTATTAAAAGAATTGGGAAACTTCTTGACAGAAAGGGGGGAAATGGGCCAGAGAACCAGGTATTAGCAAAGAATTCAGAGTAGAAATGAGATTCTAGTAAAAACATAAATGAGCATAAGGTAAGAACAGATAACAATGTTTCTAGGCCAGATAAATAGTAAAAGAGGAAGAAATCATATATCACACCTTACAATTACAAATCAGAATTCATAAGTAAGACCAAAGAACTGTAGGAGGGTAGTTTTTATAGTTTATCTTTTCTTTTGCCATATATGAAAGAGCCTGAGAAGCTGATCTTTTTCAGAATTGTTCAAGCAGTCTACAAAATTGAAGGAAACAATTTGAATCCACAAAATAAACCAAAACCGTGGAGTAATGGACAAATGAAACTAATCCAGGGATATAAGTGGTCCTCGTTTAGTGGTTAGAATTGAGACTGGCAACTCAATTACTAAGTGGAAAATCACATCACAGGTTTATAATCTTACTTTCCATTTGGTTGTTAAATGAAACATCACATGACTGCAACTTACACTCTTCCTGTTATGTTCTCTATTAACTCTGCTTGTCTCAAGCCAATTGTGGTAATCACATGACTGTGGGATTCTGTGGAGTTGTAAATGCATGCCAATTGCAAAGCACCTGAATGATCATAGGAGTGTGGGATGTAACAGTTGGTTGTAAATGCAAAAATTGGCTGAGGCAAGCGGTAAGCAGCTGCAATCTTACTGTTATAATAATAATAATAATAACAACAATAATAACAACAATTGGAAAACTTGGACCAGAAAATACATAAACTATTGAATATGTATCATATTTCCACAAAATGATATTGACAGGTTGTACCTGCCAAGAAGAATAGGGGGCTATGTGAACCAGAAAAATTGCTGCAGGCTGTGAAAATGGAGAACATTATAAAAACAACAGAAACAAAGGCAGAATATAAGGAAAAATCACTGGATTACAGATTAAATAGATGGAAAACCAAAGCTTTGTATGGACAGCATTTGAAACACATTGAAGGAAAATGTGATAACAACTTGATATGGGCATGGCTCAAGATGGGAACCATCAAGAAGGAAACAGAATGCTTGCTGCTCAAGAACAAGCACTACAAACTAATGCCATGAAAGCAAAGATACAAAAGTCCACTTACAATACAAACTCCAACTTTGCAATGACAAAGTTGAAACTGTTTCACACTTAATAGGTGAGTACAGCAAAATCGCACAAACTGATTACAAAGCTAGAAATGACCGAGTTGCTAAATTAATCCACTGGTCATTATGTAAAAAATACGACTTATCTGTATCTAAAAAGTCATGGGAACATAAAATTGAAAAGGTTGTCAAAAATACGAAGGTGAAGATCTTGTGGGACTTTCAAATAAAGACAGATTGTCATTTGGAACAAAACACACCAGATATCACAGTTGTCAAAAACCAAAGCGTACAATTTATTGATATCACTGTATTTAATTTTTAGATAAATGTCATTGCTTGGACTCTACATAATTGAAATGTAGCACACATTTTGAAAATATCAAAGTATCACCCAAGCCAGATTGGACATGTGAAAGTGTGCCTTGACAAACATAGCAAGATGACTGGTGGAAACTGAGGGGATTAAGAATTTATGAAAGAAATATTACATCTGAATTGTATTATCCAGGCCTTAAGCACTCTGAAAACATCTTTAAGAGAATTTTTTAAACAGAGCTTTAGATACATGTACTCCAAATGATATTGCTAGGGAGTGGCTAGTGGACAAGGGAGTCAAAGTGATGAAAACAGCATTTGGCTTGCAATACGTGCCCTTTCCCTTTTGTAAAAACATCATGATGTGACAACTACTTTCCCAAAAAAAGGAATTGAGGATTTTCATTATCTCAGTTGAGAAATGGAAAAATATCTGATATTCAACATGAAAGTTAAATATTACATAAGCTTATCTTTCAAGCAAATAAAAAGTATGGTTGCTTTGCTAGTTTATTGCTTATTATCTCAAGAAAGATCTAATCCATCATTCAGAGCTTCAGCCTCTGATATTTTAACTCTGTTACCAGATACAAGTTCAAGTTCAAACTTTTACTGTCAGAGTACAACAGAGTACAACCTACAGACTAGTACAGGGGTCGCCAACCTTTTGGAACTCAGGGACCACCAAACTCATAATTTTAAATCCCAGGGACCACTAACTGGGTCTGTGGGCATGGCCTAATTTGTGGGTGTGGCTTGGTGGTTATGTGACTGGCTGGGCATGGCTTGTATGTAAATATTATAAATATTTATATAAATATAGATTTTTTTATAAAAAAAAGAACAACTTTTACCCAAAATCAGGCAAAGCAGGCAGGCAGATTGAGTTGCTCACAGAATCATTCAGTGATCTATCTATCTGCCATCGGCTAGCTCAGTCTGTCACATAAAATTTGCTTGCCGTGAGTCTGCACTGAATAATAGAATCTTCAGTCCTAAGGGAGGTTTAGTTGTGCTTAAAAGCAGAGCCAAAGATCTAAAGACTAGCTAGAAAGCAAGAAATCCAACCATTTCCTGCTTCCTAGCTAATCTAAATCTCCCAGCACAGCAGAACAGCTGATGGTCAGAAAAATAGCAATTTAGCAGGCAAGTTTGTGGGTAAGGAGTGAGTAGGCAGGGAGGGTTCCTGCGGGCCATGTGGGTGGCGCAGCCTTGTGTTTCTGCACAGTCTGGATTAATTGCTTTGGGGGGTGCTCTGGGGGTGAGATTTCTCTGCAGCCCACCAAAATTTTCCCACGGCTCACCAGTGGGCCGTGGCCCACCGGTTGGCGACCATTGAATTAGTAGGTTCAAAATAAAGAACAGAAGATGCCGCTATTTTCTCCTAACATTTTTCTTCCAGTGCCTACTTTAAAGGAGAAGAAATAAATAGACCAATTGTTAAACTGATGTTAATTTTACTTTTTCCAGGCTGTTCTTGCCCAACCATTGGATTTCAACTATAGTAAAATGGAATGCAATCAGACCCAGATATCATGCTGCATATAGTATTATATATGATCCAGCAATGTGCCAAAACCTTATTGACATGCATGATAGAATAGAATAGAATAGAATAGAATAGAATAGAATAGAATAGAATAGAATAGAATAGAATAGAATAGGAGTGGGATGGAATGGAATGGAACGGAACGGAATGGAACAGAAAGGAAAGGAAAGGAACAGAACAGAACAGAACAGAACAAAACAGAATAACAGAATTGGAAGAGATATTGGAGGTCTTCTAATCCAAACCCCTACTTAGATAGGAAACTCTATACTATTTCAGACAAATGGTTATCCAATATCTTCTTAAAAACTTCCAGTATTGGAACATTTACAACTTCTGGAGGCAAGATGTTCCACTGATGAATTGTTCTGTTAGGAAATTTCTCCTTAGTTCTAGGTTGCTTCTCTTCTTGATTAGTTTCCATCCATTGCTTCTTGTTCTGCCCTCTGGCGCTTTGGAGAATACCTTGTCTTCAAGGAAAAAACAAAGTCCAGTTGTCTTTTGAAAAACATCTTTGTGATGGCTGTGGACATGGTATACTTGGACTTCAGCCAGACACCTGACAAAGCAAGCCATAACCTACTTCTTAATAAGATAGAAAAATATTGGATAGAGACAGCACCATCACCATTGAGCCATGATGGCACAGTGTTAAAATGCAGTACTGCAGGCTAACTCACTGCTCATTCCAAGGGTTCGATTCTGACTGGCTCAAGGTTGAATCAAACTTCCATTCGCTGAGGTCGGTAAAATGAGAGCAATATTGGGAGCAATATGCTGACTCTGTAAACCATTTAGAGAGCACTGAGAAGCTGGAATTTTCAAAAGCAGACTATACAACCATTTGCCTAGGATGGAATAAGGCTCCTTATGGAGAATCATAGAATTATAGGCATGGAAGGAACTTCAAAGATTTTCTAGCTGGACTAGAAAATCATTGAAGTCCCTTCCATGCCTATAATTCTATGAGATGGAGATTTTCCAATATAGGGTGTATGTCTATGTATAAATTCATGATTCCCCATTGGGGAAAATTTCTTTGCACAAGAAGCTTTCAACTTAGTTAAATGGAGGTTGGTAAACAAAGGATAATTATGCCTGCAAACCTTATCTAATTGTTTTAAAATATCTCAGAAAAGGAAATGAAGATTAAAGGAGTGAAGCTGTGCAAACTCTGCATCCATTTATTTAAAATTGAACAGGTTTCTTGTTTGGTGGCATCTCTAACAAGACAACCAGCTAACCTAGATATTTCCCACCCAAAATGAGGAGAGGACTCTAGTCTCAAAATCTCATTCATTTTCTTATGGTCATACAAGGGAGGGGCTGCAAGCCTGTTACTTTTGTTAAACAGAGCCTGTCTGCATCTATTCATTGAACCAACTCTCATATATATGCTGCTGATGCAGGGATGGGATTCTACCTGGTGGGACCAGCTCTATAGAACTGGTTGTTATGATTCTGCACAGTTTGGAGAACTGGCAAATCATGCCACTGGCTGGCCCCTCCCCTTCCTACCCTGCCCATTCACTCCTTACCTAGCATGTGCACCATTCAAATTGCCTGTCTTATGCCTTTGCCTAAGTTTTGGTATGTTGCTATTTTTCCTTTTTCCCACCGATCATCAGCTGTTCTGACTATCAGCTGTGCCAGGATATTTAGATTAGCTAGAAAGCAGGAAATCTTGGATTTTCTTGCTTTTTAGCTAATTTAAAAAGCAGAGCTGAGCCTTCCTTAGGAGTGAAGCTTCTATTTTTCAGTGCAGACTCACTGGTGTGTTGTGAGTTAATTTTGTGAGTTTGCTTGCAAGCAAATTTTATGTGACAAATTTTGACAGACAAATTTTATGTGGCAGATTGCAGAAAGAGAGATCTCTGAGTGAATTTGTGATTCTGTGAGCAACTCAATCTGCCTGCCTGCTTTGCCTGATTTTGGGTAAAAGTTGCTCTTTTTTATAAAAAAAAATCAACATTTACATAAATATTTACAATATTTATATACAAGCCACGCCCAGCCAGTCATGTGACCACCAAGCCATGCCCAATCAGCAAGCCACGGCCACCCAGTCACATGACCACCAAGCCACATCCACAAATTAGGCCACACCCACAGAACCAGTTGTTAAGTAATTTGAATCCCACCCCGTGCTGATGGACTGGAATCTGGAAAATAAGTGGGGTTAACAATGGTTCTTTTGTTAAACATGGGCTGGCTTTCACTATAGGTGCTATACCTTGCCCTTGTGAACCTATTAGTCAGCTGACAGAGTCAGATTTTAAGTGAAATGGGGCAGACGTTACACAGAAGATACTCATTTTTTCCGCAAATGTGATGATCACAGTTGAGGATGACTAATAGGCTAAAAAACTTGATTCTGAGGTGTAAAATCACGAATTTATCTTTCAAAGTTTGTCAAAAAAAAACCTACATAGAATATTATTTTAATAGAAAACAGAGATTTAAGTAATCAACAGTCATTTCTGGCTACAACTTAATTGGTGGGATGAAGGACAACAACTTGATCTGTTCCCTGAAAGCAGATATGATTAGTCAGTATATAGTAAGCATGTCATGGTAATTCAGCAGTCACTGGCTACCGACAGCACAATCAGTTTCCACCTACAGACAGGGCAGTGAACAGAAAAGTACTTTGCTAAGCAAAAAATTGTGCTTGAATCAAAATGATTTATTACATGTGATATTCTCTTGCTTGTGGTCTACTTTTTATTTCCTCCTTTCACTGTTTTTAATTGGTTTTGTAGCATGCTTTAATATGCCATCCAGAATCAATTTGGAGGAGGTGGGGAGCCATATTTACTAGTCAATAAATAATATTTTGACCTTGAAACTGGGCAATATATTTGCTTATAAGGCATTTTATTTTATTATACAATGTCATTGTCAAATACCGTATATACTCGAGTATAAGTCGACCCGAATATAAGCCGAGGCACCTAATTTTACACAAAAAACTGGGAAAACTTATTGACTCGAGTATAAGCTGAGGGTGGGAAATGCAGCAGCTACTGGTAAATTTCAAAAATAAAAATAATTAATTTGGGAAACGATCTCACTATCATGAAAGGTTTAATTGATTCACTAACCCAAAAGAAGAAGATGATGATGACAGCGGGAGGCAGGAGTCACTCTCTTCCCCTCCCTCGGAGGCCCCCTGAGTCAGGAGTCACTACCGCCGGCGCGGCCCCAGTCCCCGCCTCGGGAAGGGAAAGGCAAAGCGCTTTTGCCTTTCCCTTCCCGGCTGGGGCTGTTGGGAGTCGCTGCCGCCGGAGCGGCCCCAGTCCCGCCGCCTCAGGAAGGGAAAGGCAAAGCGCTTTTTGCCTTTCCCTTCCTGGCTGGGGCTGTTGGGAGTCGCTGCCGCCGGAGGCCGCGACTCCACACCATTTTTTTTTTCAGAGGGGAATCTGACTCGAGTATAAGCCGAGGGGGATTTTTTCAGCACAAAAAATGGGCTGAAAAACTAGGCTTATACTCGAGTATATACAGTAACCAATAAACCTTCTCTTACTGTCCAATAAAATTTTTAAAAATTTATTTTACCATCTTCTAAGTGCTTTAAGTGATTTACTCTTAAATCTTTGCAGCAAGACCTATGACTTATCCCATTACTTTCAAAAACCTAGGAGCTGCTAAATATCCAAAATCAAAATCTAATTTAGATTAATTAAGGATTAATGCAACAGTACAGAACAAAGTGTAACCCTTCGTAAGTACTAGGAATCACCACTAGTGAATTTAGTCAATCCCTTCCAATAGACCTCACAACAGCATTGGACACTAGGACTAAATGGAATTCAAGAGGATTCATTTTTCTCTAATCAAAAATTCTGATAAAGGAAAATATGCTCCTAAAAACTATATTCAAATAATAGTGGTAGAGTATTTGAACATATATTAATTGGAAAAATAGAAGCACCTAAACTGGAAAAATTAAGGCGCAAACAAGGACATTTGAATTCTAAAGGTGTGCTGGACTATATAGAATAATTACAGAAAAAGATATCTGAGTACTAGGAAAGTAACAAGTGTGAGAAAGAAAATCAAAACAACTGCACCATGGCTGTATTAGGTATAATTTGAAGTAGACAGAGGCTTTGACAGGCTTTGAAGGTCTTGTTACATTAGCCTAACCACATCAAAGTACCTTCCATTTCTCTAGCAACTCCCGTCTTTTCACCTTGACTACCTCAAAAGGCTGTCAAAAGATTGCTGGGAAAGTTGTGTTAATAGCTTTGTAAATTAAGGGAAGATATGTATAACACTCCATATGTTTGTTCAGAAGTGCAATATGTTATTCCATAGTATTAAAAATATCTAAAAGCTCTTTAAAATTCTATTTTTAAAGGGGCACAAGTGGAAAATGATTAAACTCATAACTAACAATATTAAATATATTAGCCCTGTATTTCCTGGAATATTCAGGCAAATCAGTGGAGTTTTATGTTGTTCTGCTCCTTCTGTTAAGCAACTCTTAGGGTAGCCAGCTTCTGTGTAACTGGTGTGAAAATGCAAAATGATGTTAATGTGCTGCCTTGAATGGAATGGACTCCCATTAGAATGTAATTAAAATATATCTACTATGCTTTGTTTCAATTGAAGGTCGGTGAAATAAATTTACTTTTGCCCTTTTATTCACTACGTTAGAACATTACTTCCAACATATTAATAAAAATGACTGTGCTAGGAAACAATACAATCTTATTAATGATAGTAAAATAATTTGGAATTATCCCTAAATATGATTAAATGTACGAACAATTTGCCTTGTTTATTAGAGATCAATCTAATATGACATAGAAGTTTCATTGTCAAACAGAAATTTTACCCCTCAACTGGTTTTCTGATAAGTATAGCAACATGTGGAAACGTTATATTGGAAGAGCACATGCGGTAAAATAAAAATACAGTTTAATATGAACAGTTTGAATATACATATGTTGTACAACATTAAGAAGCAAAGTTAAAAATGGAAAGTTTTTACATGAGTTTTAGGGAAAAAAATGCTTGAATTATAATGAAAGGTTTGACCCAGACTACTCCACCTATTTTCCATCTCAACAAGTGAATAATCAAGGGGAGGGCCTAAATATATGTATTAGGATTATCTAATAATTGTTTTAATTATTTAATGATGGGCTAGGCTAATCTGTTGACAAAATTATCATACGTTTGTGCTTATGATGCAGTGTTAAACTGACATATAAAAGGGTAGAAAACCACAGTCCAAGGACAACCTAAGCTACATTTCTGCACAAGGAAGATCCTTTCTCTTGTCCTGGAATCATGAGCTTCTTGAGTCAGTCATCCAGACAAGCCTCTTCCTCCCGCAGTGGCAGAGGAGGAACAAGAGTATCTGGTGGTGGATCGTGCAGCTTTAGTAGTAGATCAAGTAGCAGGGTCGTTGGTAGTGGTTGCAGCAGTGGTGGCAGTGGTGGCAGTGGAGCATGGGGCATGTGCAACTTCAGTGGGGGGGCAGAAAGCAGGAGCAGGTTGGGCTCTGGTGGCCTAGCATGCAGAGGCAACAGATCAAGGACCTTGAGTGCTGGATGGGGCACTTCTGGTTCAGCTGGAGCATTTGGTAGCTTTGCAGGTGGTGACAGTGCCCTTCTTTCTGGTGGTGAGAAGCAAACAATGCAAAACCTTAATGACCGCTTAGCAACTTACCTTGGAAATGTCCAAGCACTGGAAGAGGCTAACAGTGAACTTGAAAGTAAAATTGCAGAATGGTATGAAATGTTTCAAGCAGGAAACCAAGCGGGACAACAACAAGACTATAGTGAATATTATGCCATTATTGATGACCTTAGGAATCAGGTAAGAAAAGAAAGAAGTTTAGTAGGATAAATCTTTTTTTGTCTTTTACTGTATGATGGTGCTATATTAGCCTTAAGAGATGAGCCAGAGTGGTTTCTAATGTTCATTAACAGCAGGCAGTTCCTATTGCCAAGTTTAATGATCAGGAAATATCTGAGGAATGCTCTGCAGGAGAGGAGCATATACTCTGCAAGTGAGGGAGTAGAATTCTCAGTTGTGAATGTCTCCTTTGGAGACTCTTTTTATCTTTAATAGATGTGATGCAAGGCAGTAAATTTTATTGCTTTCATCAATACAGTCTCAGTTTCAATAAACCAACTGAGATATGTATGTATTCATGGATAAAGCTGAAATGTTAGTCACCCTCCTTTAAAGAGAAAAAAAGTTAAGATGTGCCACACCTCTGTAATTTCTCACAGTTTATGACATGACAATAATAAGATAACTTTTGAGTTCAGTAAAGGACAAATGGTCCTGTTAGGTTTTGGATGAGATCTTATTGAAAGTTCTTGAATTATGCAATCTGATTACTTGAAAGAAATTTGACATTTACTAATTGGTCTACTTTATACGGCATAGTATCTTATATAACAGAGCCAGTTTAGGTTAGTGGTTAAGGCATCAGGCTAGAAACCAGTAGACTGAGAGTTCTAGTCCCACCTTGATCACAAAAGTCAGTTGAATGATTTTAGCCAGTCACTCTCCTTCAGCCCTAGGAAAGAAGCAGTGAAAACTTTGTGAAAATTCTTGTCAAGAAAACTGCAAGGACTTGTCAAGGCTGTCTCCAAGAACCAAAACAATTGAACACAAGGAAAAAAAAACCTTATATAATATACATTTACATTTACCAAATATGCCAACAATTGAAGTATTAAGTATATTAATCTAATTCCATTTCTAATAAACTGTAGTGGTGTAGCGGTTAGAATGCAGTATTACAGACTAATTTTGCTAACTGCCGACTGCCAGCAACTCAATAGTTCCGTTCTCACTGGCTCAAGGTTGACTCAGACTTTCATCATTCTGAGACTGGTAAAATGGATACCCAGATTGTTGGGGAGAATATGCTAACTCTGTAAACCACTTAGAGAGGGATGTAAAGCACTGTGATGTGATATGTAAGTCTAAGTGCTATTGCTAATATACTTATTTAGAATTTATATTATGCAGTGGGATTGCAATATTAAAGTTGTTGAAAATCATCTATGTTAAATAAACATTCTATGTTATGTCTTTTAGATAGTTGCTACATCAATTGACAATGGAACAATGATTTTGCAGATTGACAATGCTAGATTGGCTGGTGCTGATTTCAAACTCAAGTAAGGAGGAGGAAAATTAACATATTTCCTATATTCTGTTTTTCTTCATGATCTAGAAGAACGTGCCTCTCAAAGTAAAGGGCTTTGCTGGTTAAATTAAAAAACAGATCTCAAAGTATTTCAATACAAGCAAATTCCAAATGCCTAATAAAGTTAGCTATCAACTCTCAGTTTAGAGAAAATATACTGGTGATGCAAGTGGCAGGCTAATGATCATCATTGCTGATAATAATTTTATATATGAGAGAGAATGAGTGAGGAATGCAATTCTGAACTCTGGTGTATTTTTGAATATTCTTATTTGCTATAGCTACAAAATGCCCTAACGTGGTGCCATAGTGGTAAAAGATCACAGCCCACCACACAATGCAAATTACCTACTATAAATTACAATGACATTGGTAGTGCAGCAAATACATTTTCTATTGCTCCATATTGCTGAGCAGAGGGTTAATAGGATAATTCCCCTCCAGCTCTCCATTTTATTCCTTGTCACTTAACAGCAGGGCATGGCCGTTACAAATATGGACTATTGTTTTAAAACCAATCTTTAACAGCTGAAGAAAGCATTGAATGAAGACCAAGGGGGAAAGAGGAAATATACATTTTCCTCAGATGTATCAGAAGCTGACAATATTTTTAATTACTTTTAGGTATGATAATGAATTGGCCATCCATCAAAGTGTTGAAATGGACACCAATGGCTTACGAAAGGCCCTGGAAGAAATTGAGATAACAAGCAGTGATCTTAAAGTGCAGATTAACAGCTTTACTGAAGAACTGGAATATATGAAGAAAAATCATGAGGAGGTACTATTTCGGGGATTATTTATACATAAAAACAGGGACAAAAATATATGTCAACAAAAACCAATATGTGAAAGTCTCAAGATGCTACCTGGCAAAACTCTCATTGGCTAGTATTAAAAGAATTGGAGAGGATTAAATTGGATTGTCTTAGCCAAAAAAAAAAGGACATTAATCTCCCTAATCCAACTCTAGTGGTGTATAAACAAGATATTCATGTCAATCATGAATAGAATACAAAATGGGAGGAGTGCTGACATATTTCTCCACCCGAGATCCACTTTGGATTTGAGCCACATCTTTCTGGAGTTTGGACCAATACCAGTTATATCAATTTTGTCCTATAGGTGTTCTCAGAAAATTTATTTTTTCCTTAGTAAAGAATGAGAATGTGGGAGGGGAAGATTGCTATGGCATGTCACAATATTATTACAGACTTCAAATGACAAGTAGAATAGAAGATTTCATGCTTCATAGTTAATTCAGATACTGCTGCAATTCAGAGCCCAAATATATCTACATATATTCAGGAGAGTATTAGGTTGTCAAATTCAGTCTAAACAATTACTTAAAAGCATCAAGGGCAAATTCTGCACATTGCTGAGATGGATTTAAGTTTCCCCACCTCCAACAACAAACACAGTGCAATTTAGAGATTATACATTTGGTTTAAAATTTGCTGTCTAGGTGTATATTAATGGTCTTTAAATTTAGTACACTGAAATATCTGGATAACATTGCTTAAATTTTTACCTTTCTAGAAATTAAAATTGAAACTATCATTGGTTGTCTCAACTGCCAATTTGTGGATTTATATTAATCCTATATACAAGCACACACCAAATAAAAATTCCAAAATACTAAACTAAAACTGCCAGGTATTTTCTCTATATGCTACAAGCTTTTTTGACCATCAGAAGTTTTAAGACATGTATTGAATCATTGCATAAGATGAAAGTGTATGCTAAAGATTCACAGCATCATAATATTGTACTTCCAAGTCTGTTAGACATTGATTTCTGAACATATTCAAACAAAATGAGATAGACTTAATCAAAACTTTCCAAGTCTGTCTTAATTGTTAAAAACATAAATTATTATTATTTCTTCCTGATACAGGATATGGGCTCAATGAATGATTCTACTGCAGCTGGAGGTATCAACGTTGAAATGAATGTCACACCTGGAGTTGACCTGACTACTCTCCTTAATGAGATGAGGAGTGAATATGAGGTTCTGGCTGAGCAGAATAGAGAGGATATTGAGGCTTGGTTTAATGAGCAGGTGAAATAGATCCTAATAATATTCTTTATAAAGATTCTTTTTAAAACAAAATTATTTTTAATTGAAAAATGTGGGCAACAACCTTTTTCAAATTCTGATTTTTTCAGAGCCAAGAACTGAACAAGCAGATCAACATCAATGTTGAGGAAACCAGTACCAACAAGAGTGAGATTACTGAACTGAAACGCACTTTGCAGAGTCTTGAAATTGAACTGCAATCTCAACAATCACTGGTAGATTTTCTTTTTCCAGAAGTATTTTAATAGTAGCTTTAAATTATGGATTAATTAAATGTTTAATCTTCTCTTGACAAATAATCATAGTCTTCTGTCTCCAATTCTTGAAAATTTGAGAAATTGACAGTAATGCAGGGTAACCATCAAATATTATTAGAATACAACTCCCACTATCTCTGATAATTGCTATGAAGATGAATTTATCACAATTTGGATCCATCAACACCTAAAGAGCTAAACACAACTATCCACCATTGATTTAAAATACATAGAGACTGTATTAGCACTGCATGCTTAATAATGTTAGTGTGTTACTCCATACTCTAATATGCAATAGTAGAGGTGGTTCATTTTATCTCCAAAAAAGCACAAGATTAATTAATTAATTAATCTTTCAACTACCAACAGAGATGAAGCCCTGCAATACCTGTAATAACTAACATTTCTTCCTTGACTCAACTTTTCATTCCTATGTCCTGAGACATGTATCTCTATGTGTAAGAAAGAAATAGGCAGGGCATGTGATCCTTTCTAAATTCCATTCATGAAATTTCAATCAAATTCAATCAAATCATGCAATCTCCATTTTTTTTCCCCAAAGAGACAAATAGTAGGGGGGGGGAGCACCAACAATGGCTGTTCCCTATTTAAATTTGGAATCTTTGGCTAGTCCAAATGTGTGAATATTTCCCACAATCAGGTTGTCTAGTAGCTGAAACTTGAAATTATTCATATGGAATATACTGCATGGAAAATGGCTTTGAATGAAATTCTATAATTTCTTACTTGCTTATTCACAAAGGATTCATAGTAATTATTGCAGAAAAAGAAAAGATCCTTTAATATTTTTTCTTAGAATTCTAACATGCACAAACCTAATTCATGTTAACTATCAATCACATGCAATATATCCAACTTTATTAGGATAACAAATTCTATATCTGAAAAATAGAAACTATTTTTATTCATATTAAATATAACATCTAAAAGCAGATTATGAAGGAAATATATGAATCAATGCTATTTGACAGATGCTATTTGACAGTGCAGATTTAGTGGCTATGGAAAACTGGAAGTTGAAGTCCACATGTCGGAAAAACATATCAATGGTTAAAAAAAATATAAAAACAAAAAAGACCTGGCACCATAGTTAAACTTTTCACACAGCCCACAAGTTTGTTTAGACTGTTTCCAAGGGAACATTGCTCTTGATAATAGAAAAAAAGATTAGTCAGTCATGTTTTGCATTCATACAGTGTTCATTTTGCATTCATACTATTTTATTTTTCCATCAGAAACAATCTCTTGAGGCTACTCTAGTAGAGACAGAAGGTCAGTACTGTGGCCAACTGTCCCAAATGCAAGAAGTGATTGGCAGTATGGAAGGCCAAGTACAGCAGATAAGAGATGACATGGAGTGTCAGAACAGAGAATACGAACAGCTCCTGGATGTTAAGATCCGCTTGGAAAATGAAATTGACACTTACCGAAGTCTCATTGATGGAAGTGAAAGGTAAGGTGAAAATTTGGAGAATATTGTATTTCTTAAAAATCTTTGATCTTGCCGGACCTGAGTTTCTCCCTGAAAAAGGTACCGAAACATATACCACTTCAGATCTGCTTGAACTACAATAAACTTTGTCTAATAGATGTTGTCTGAAGATGTTGTAGGCTAGAGTCAATCAGTAGTTGCAGACCAGTAGTTCCTCAAATACTAACCAAAGACTCTTTCTCAGATGTTTTAATGTTTCATTTTTCCTTAATTTTAATATCATTCTATATTAGATGATAGAGAACAGAGAATGGTAACCTCTCTTTAAAAGATATTTTCTATTCTATTCTATAACATGAACAACTCTCCCACCCCAATCAATAAAAAAAGGCACAGCAAATTGAATTGTTCATTTCTACCAAAAATTGAAATGGGGAAAAAACATTTTAGGGTTATCTACAGCAAAATGTTTAAATAGTTTTTTTTCTCTCTCTCTCTCTCTGTCTCTGTCTCTGTCTCTGTCTCTCTCTCTCTCTCCTTTATATAATTTTGAAACTGGAAGTACTGATAGAACTTCAGGAGGAAGAGACATGAGACCACTTTCAGATGTTAAATCCAGAGGACAAACAGGTTCAAAATCTAGAGACCAGCCATCTTTCAGCTCTAGATCTAAAGCAGATTTAAGATCCAGGGAATCATCATCAGGTACTCAATCTAGAAGTGGGGAATCTGCAGAGCAAAGATTTAAGATACAAGAATATGCCACCTCTCAGTCCCAGTCCAAAGGTTCTGGATCTGGAGATTCTAAACAGACAGATAAATTAGGATCTGGAAACAATCTCAGAGGTAATACATTTTGCTTATTTTATATATATTTACTTCCATATTTTGATAAACAGTGTTATCTTGCTATCCATTGAACCATTAAAAATGTTGATTTGTTCCCTATTGAAACTTAATCTTACTTTAAAACTTGTTGTTATATAGATATGGTGTAGAAATAAGATAAAGGCCAGCAGTGTTCTTTCAATGAGCTATGTATTATGAGTTATCCTGTACAATGTGGATACTAAAACCATGGAAGTTGGGTCTGGCAAATAGAACTCATATTTTCTTCATGTGCCAGTTCAATTTTCCCTGCCACACAAAACAGTTGAGATGGGTGCTGTAGTGTACATTTGTATACTCTTAAAATGCATTTTTGAGAGAACAGCAACAAATGCTTTGATAATATTAAAATGTAGTACATTTTAAAAATATGAGATTAGATTCCATTAATTAATTGACAAAATGCAATATTGAATATTTGCTGACTGCTTTTTCTTGGACACCAGATTTTCCCTATTTGATAGCTAATATATATATTTTAGATTAAATTAAGGACTACCTAAAGTGAAGCTTAATTTATGATTTAAATGGATGTGCCCATTTAGCTTCCTAGTCCACTAGAAGGCCATTGCTTTCTTTGGTGATTTTTTAAAAAAAATTTCAATCTAGATTAGTTCTGGGATTCCCCAGAAGATATTATTCAACATGTCTAAACTGCTTCAAAGTGATAAAGACTGCAGTTTATATTGAAAAATAAACAAATTCCATCAGAATGGGCCATTTGTTGCAGTAAATTGGGTCCATCAGTCAAATCATATAACAAGTCTCAAATAATATTTTTTTAAATATGGTTGACATGTTTTTTGTTAAAAAAAATAATCTTTAGCCAACCCTTTACACAAAATGAAAGTTATAGGATCTTCTTCTATATAACTTAAAGGAATTATCAGAGTCAAATATCATTCCTTTCCCATCATTTCTGAAACCTATTGATGGCCAATAGACTATCAAGCTTTGTACAAATTTTGATTGATGGAGTTAACTTCCAATATTTTAGCCATAAATATTTTATTTAATTGCTGAGACTTATTGGGGAAGGATTGAAATTCAGTATGAAGCAATGAGTTGCCTGCAGAAAGAGCCAGGTTCAATCCTTAGATGTTCAGCATGAAATTGTGAAAGATTCTTATTTGCTGTAAAACAAACTAGACTCGATAAATCAACATTGGACAGCTTCCTCTTTATCTAAGCCACACCTTTTTTTTTTCCGGCAAAATTGGCTTAAAATTAAAAATGATTATTTTTCTCCTAAATCTCTGAATTCTTTCTTTACAGACCCCCAAAAAACAAGAGTGATCAGGACCATAGTGGAAGATAGAATTGGTGACCAAGTTGTCTCAACTCGTGTTCAATCTGTTGAAGAAAAGCCCATTAAATAAGCAGCCTCAACTTTACTACGAAGTCTTTCAAAGCATAGCACACAGATAGAAACAGATAGATACCTTTGAAAATAGGATCACCTTTCCTTCTTGGCTTCTGCAACTGCTTCTTTTCAGAGCACATTTCTTCTTTGCAATTCTAAAATGAAAATGTTGACTTCATTTTTGGCATTCCGCAATAAACATTGCATGTTGCAGCAAAAACTGTCAAGTTTCATGTTGCTTACATATAAACTATTGATCACATATTGCTCACAGTGTATGTCAGCAGTCAATAAAGCAGCAAAATTAGAGTCCAATCAAATGCACCACAAAGACATATCAGGTAGCAATCACTCTAATTACTCAAATTCTATCTGCCAGGATTCTGATTTATGGTGGTCCAGTCATGCAAAACTATAATTAATATCATATCAGTAATCTTACTGAATAAGTAAACAGCATTTTATGGAATGTTATCGTAATTTGAATAGCTGCAATCTACCTTATATAAGCTTTTTAAAGTATATGTGGGTCAAAAGAAACAAAATATATGTGAGTCAAATCCTCTTCTTTGGATCAATTAGTACTTTCTAGAGCAGAGTTTCTCAATCTTAGAAATTGTAGTCCTATAATTTCCAGGCCAACATGTTGAAGGAATTGAAGTTTACACATCTTAAAGATGCTAAGGCTGAGAAATACTGTTCTAGAGCAGAGGTCGCCAACCTTTTGGACCTCAGGGCCTTTTGGACCAACAAAACCTCCACCCTCTCCAACTGTACCTTTCTGATTGTCCCTGGGATCAGGGGAAGGGGTGGGAAAGCATACAATAGCCCCTGTGGCCATCTGCACCGGAGAGCATAGACCCCTTTCACCCCTGGTTCTGGAAACCTTGCAAAAAACCTCGGGAGTTGCGAGTTCTCTGGAGACGCAAATAAGTCCAGAATCGGTCGGCCGAACCATTCTGACATCTCCTGGAACAGACTGGGATACAGGCACCTCTCCGACTGGTTGACCGTGGCCCTGCTCAACCAGTCTACCTGCACATTGGAGACCCCCAAGACGTGCTCTGCTCATATCAATAACAGGTGTCTCTCCACCCACTGGCACAATTGAGTCACCTCCTGCATCAGGGATCTGGAGCAAGTGCCCCACTGGCAATTTATGTGGGCCTTGGTGGCCACATTGACCTCCTGCTTTAGACCCTTGAGAGCTAAGCCAGTTTATGTTGTTGGCGAGCTCCTCCTGTGACCACCACCCAGGGGCAACCTGGGTTCCTAGGTGAGCCCCCCAACCATACAGACTGACATCGGTGGTGATGGAAATTCTCTGGGGCTCCCTGTACAAACATCCCTGATCCATGGCCCTGGACTGCCACCAATGGAATGAGCGAAGTACTGCCATAGGCACTCAAATCCTCGTCTCTGAGTTACCCTTGCCTGCCCTCTGATAGAGGAGCATCTTGCTGCTGCCACGGTGCTCTGGGGGCTGCCAAGTGAACTGGACCTAATGTCCAGGTCCCAAATTCCCCCAAATTTGGTCGAAAGCAGGACTTGCCTCCAAGGACTGTAAAAGCCACTCTTAAAATAGGCAGTCTAATGCGATTCGCAGCTGCCACAGCTTTCAAAAGTCAGGAGAAAAGGGTCTAAGACAGTCTGAAGAATTGGAACCACACAAGCCACATGGGCTCTAGGGGCACTCACAGTCCCCAATTCACTCCAAAAACAGCAAAAACACAATACACACATGAAAAAATTCAAAGTATAATAGGGAAACAAATAAAATGGTGCAAAAGGAAAAAGGCACGAAAAAACAAAAAGTGGCTGAATCAACCACGCTGGCCAGCTGTCAAACCTTTTCACTAAGCTACTGAAGAGAGGAATTCAGGGGATAGAATTATTGTTCAATAAAGTCCAATATTTCAGAGCCCTTTTAGGCTGAACTCGCTGAGTCCGAGTGAAGAAGTGGGGACTGTTACCGGGGGGGGGGGGGTTGTCCTCAGATTTCAACTTGGTCTGGAGAGTTATGAGGCTTTTGATGGTCCAGCCTGGATTCTTCCTTCGGCTCAGTGGAGAATATTCTTCAATAATTTTTTACCTCTGATTATAAAGACTGGTGCAAACTAATTTCTCTAGGATTAGGCTACATTTTTTCTAACATTTAATACCCAATATATGTCAAATCCTTGTGAGTGGCTCTTCTCAGAAGTTAACCACTGCTTTTTAGAGATCATTTGTATTTTCAAGACTACTTGATTCAATACAAATAATCTAATTTGCTTGACCTTTTTTCAGTTGTGAGCTTTTAGTCAAAACTTTTATATATTTTTTTCCATTTGATTAAGCTAGCTATTGAAATGTCTTTCATCTGCTGGATCTTTAATGACATGAAAGGGAAAGAAAAAATGGCAAGAAATAAAACCATTGATATTTAAGAAAGAAATTAGTGAAATAGCTTTTACACAAGAAAAAAATACATTAAAATAACATAAGGATGCTTTTCTAGAAATAAACCAAGTCACATAGCTTTTTGTACCAACACCCAGGGTGAAAAAATAACAAAGAAAAACCACTCTCCTCAAAAAAGGCTTGTACACCCTCCTATTATGAAAGACTTTGTTTCATAAATGCAAAAATGAAAATATGTATATAACAATGAGCTTTTAAAATGATGGAAAGACTAAGATGTAGATAATTACTCAATCTTGATGAAAAGTTAATGAAAGTTTTGGCCTGGTCAAATCCACCCATTCTCCACCTTAAAAAAAGGGGGGGGGATGACAAATAGCCCAAGGGGAAATCAGCAGGATGGAATATTAGGTCTCATTATTAATAGCCATCAGTCAAGTGGGTTTGAAATGATAAATTGGCCAAACAATGTAGGTATGAAATGACATTCCAATGAAAGACCACACCCTTACAAATTGACATATAAAAGCTTGGAGATTATTCTTTATGATTCAGGTTCTTCTTGGTTGTCACTAGTTCATTTTCATACTCTTCTTGAAACTTACGGAACATCATGTCTTACTTTGGCTGTGGATCTAGGCAAACTTCTTCCTCTCGCAATAGTGGGACACCTCTTAAACTTTCTAGCTGTGGTATATATGGGTCAGGTAGAGGATCCAGCACAGGAAGCTTTAGTAGTGGGGTAGTTTGGGGCTCCAGATCAGGATGGAGTAAAACTGGTGGTGGTGGTTCCACTGGTAGTTGCTTCCATATCTACAACTCTAGTCCTTCTGGTGGTGATGTTGGTCTTCTAGCTGGAGGAGACAAAGAAACCATGCAGAATTTAAATGACCGCTTGGCTTCCTACCTGGCTAAAGTGCATGCTTTGGAAGAGGCAAATGGTGATCTTGAGCAAAAAATCAGAAATTGGTATCAGAAATCTACAACACACAAAAATGAAGGACTCCACAATGATAGCAAATATAATTCTTCTATTGATGACCTTCGAAATAAGGTAAGTCAGTTCTTCAATGGATTTTGAAAAATCAAATGAGGAATTATCTTACCACTTCAGGTTGTTTAGCAAACAGACAATGTAATCTGCAGAGCCACATGCCAGAATCTATCAGTATTTGGGAGCTTCATCCCACAACATTCTGTTTCTGTTGAAATTGGTGTGTGTGTGCAATGTGTGTGTGTGTGTGTGTGTGTGTGTGTGTGTGTGTGTGTAATTGGAGTAGGTATCTATCAACAACTTACCTTGGTACCTCCATTACAAAAGCCTCTATTTATCCCAGAAGTAATGAAAATATTTATCATAGCATTACGTACTTATTGACCATAGACTACTTCTTAGCATTGCAACTTCAGCTTTTTCCACTTCTGATTTAGAAAGTCATCCCTCCATCCTTGACAATAAACTATATCAGCCTGACATCTGCAGTCCCCATTACCAGGGTCCTAACAGCCTCTGTTACATCTTTTCCTAGTCACCGTAGCCACTTGATTACTAATTTTTGATAAAGCATAACAATTTGTATGCATTTTGACCTACCTTTGCATGTTGGAATTGGGGGGGAGGAAATTTACTTTTAACATTGGTTAAGCTAAGAGCAACTTAAAAGCTCTTTCATTCATGAGCTTAGGGGAAATAATGGCAATGTGATAGATACACAATGGGAAAAAATGTGTTATCAGATTGTGTTTTGTCATGGTAAAGGGAGTGTGGAGAAAGATTTTCCAAGCTTCTTCAGCAAAACTGGACATGTGTTCTTTTCACAGCTATTTATAGCAATTTCTTCAGAACCATTTTTAAGCTGTCCATGGTTTTTTCATTTCTGCTTACCTTAGAATGCTGAGATAGAGAGGTATACTATGAACTAATCACTAGTTTCTTCTCCAACCAATTAGCCAAAGAGTGCAAAATTTCAATTTTAGTCCATGCCCCATCCCCTAAAAGACAGCTTTTAACAAAATTTTCCTTCTTCACAGAAAAAGAGCATCAGCTTCCTATTCCACTCAATTTTTTTTCAACACTTGCTGTGTAGATTAAAAATAAAAGAAAGAAAGAAATGTGGTGCATGTTATTCTTCATATAAATACATTCTCACTAAAAGCACAATATAATTTTGTAGCTAGATGCTTTTTCCAATGACTGCAATCGTATTTGTCTCTTGCAATGTAGTGCTTTGAACCCAGAGGGTGGGAGACAAGGTGAAATAAAAATACTTACACAAACAGGCAAAATCAGTCATGACAAGTTTTATGAGTGAGTAGAAAATAACTAGAAAAATTAGAATATGGCCCAGATTAGATTCATGGGAAATACTAAGTTTATGAGAAGAAGACTGATATATATGTTTGCTGTTAACCAGTATGATACCAAAATGATGAAACGTGTCATAATGTCACAATGCAAGCCCCACCCTTTCATACCTGTGTTAGATCATATGCAAGTATATGACATGTTTCATCACTTGGCACTTCCATCATGAAGACCCATGGAAGAGTCAACAGTTCCTATGAATAAAAAAAAAACAGCCCTTTCCCAAATTAATTTTTTTTATAGGTTGCACAACTTTGTCTTGAACTATCAGTCAATTTCACAAACTCTATAATAATGAAAATGAGGGAGGAAAGCTTCTCTTTCCTCTCTGTCTTTCATTTATAGAGTTGGAATCATTGCTACAAAATAAATTGTATTTTTTATCACACAATCTGAGATTTTAGGTCAAGCTACTTGTTCTGTTACATATACAATGGGCATTACTTCAACCTGCCAAACTTTTTCAAATTACTTGACCAACACTTTAGATCATGTCAATGTCTACCAATAACTTTATGGGCTATGCTTATCTTGTTAAGTTTTTAATTATGATAAATTTGTAGCAAACCAGCTGTGTAGTTTTTCACTTACTTATTTATAAACTGAAAGTACATAGTTACCTTTACCATAACAGCCATTTCAACAAAACAATAATGGTTTATTTTGCAAGTTACACTTTTATGAGCCACTTTTAAAGCTGCTTTCTTCATATGAGAAGAAGAATTGAAATGAATCCAATTGTCTATTGAATCCAATCCTAGTCCTTAGATGGATAGATAAATGATAGGTGGATGGATGGATGGATAGATAGACAGACAGACAGATATAGATATAGACAGTAAAACTGTTATTGTCAATCTAATATCTCTATATATAGATATTAGATTGACAATAAAGATATAGAGATACATATTATGCAGTATATAGATATTAGATTGACAATATTTTACTCCTTTTTATATTTCTCCTTTTTTGTTTTTAATACATTTTTTACTTTTTAAAAATGCTTTTAGTCTTGTATATTTCATATTTTTAAGTTATAGAATTACTAATTGTTTGTATCCCATCTTTCTAATGCTAGTCTATAACCATAACAAATATTTGATTGAGATTGTCAATGTTTCCAAATACCTAAGAGAACCACTACTGTACATATCTGATTCCAATGATCAAATATACATTTTAGGAAATTATTTTAATTGAACAATTTTATACTAGATAATAGGGAATTGCTGTGTTTTTAGTTGAAAGTTATTAACAGTTTAAAGATTTCACAGTTATTATAAAACTGTATTTTTATTTATTTTATTGTTTTCTAAAAAAGCAGCCACACACTGTATAAATGTTACATTTTCCTATATGTCCATTGTATTTGGCCTCTTTTTATTCTGAAATATTCTGGAAGAAAGGGAAGCAAACTTTTTTTTTTTTACTGCAAGCTTATTTCCAAACTCTTTCTTTTACAGAGCTTTATCAACCCAAATAATTTCAGATAAATAATCTTTCATTGCAAATGCAAATTTAATAAGCTAATGGAAATGTTACAGGATAATTATTATGACCAAATAGAAAGGAAAATTAGAAGAAAACTCTGGTCATCTCATTTATCATTTTCTTCATCTTCCTTTATTGATTTGATTTAATTTAATATAGTTTCAATAATATTTTTCAAAATATAATTATTGATCACTTCTCAACTGAGACAGTATCTACAAAACATAAACTATCTTCATTTAGATACTTTGGGTAATCATAGTGCTTTGTTTCATGTAATTTTCATGTTAGTATCCTGATAAAATTAAAATAGTTTTTAAAATGTATAACATGCAGGTTTCAATGTATATTTGATTTCCTCAATATTAATGCAGGGATTGAATCACAGTCTGCAGGGACTTTTAATATCTGCTTCTCTTGTTGTCAACAAAAATCCCTTTTTGTTGGTGCCAAAATAGATCTGCCACCTTTTAACTGTTGTGAAGGAAAACTACTCCTCGTAGAAAGTATTTTGTTAAAGATGATTTCAAACTTTCCCTCCTAATATGCTGCACACAAATGCAGTTTACTTTAAGTCAGTACTTCCCAAATCTGGATAAATTACCTAACGCTGGATAAAAGTTTTCCTTTGGGTAACAACACGCAAAGCCATTACCCAATCACAACAGGGATATTTAAATAAAAATCTTTCTGACAAGCAGTTTGGCATAATGAAGGAAAAAATATGAGAAGTAATATTTTAATAGAATCAATACCAACAGAGGTTTTTATATTATATATTTAGCATAATACAAAGTTTAACGTATAATTCCCAACATAGAGATAGTGAACTTATGGCTTTCTAAATGATGCAGTTTTACTGTCTTTCCCAATCTGGTAATGTTAAGATATGTTTGGGACTGCAAGTCACACTATTCCAGCAAACTAGATTCATCTTGAGAAACAAATAATGGAAGACTGTTTATCTTTATTCCTGTAATATAATTATTCCTGTAATAAATTTGTACCCAGCTGTGGAGGACTATAAATCTCTCTATGCTGTTGGTGTTATGAATTGAATTCAACAAATCCAGCAGACGATGAAGCCAGTAGTACTTTAAAATTCAATTTTCTACAAAAAATTAATATAAGATATATCACGTATTTGATTTTTCTGATCAGTTTATCTACTTTTATAGAATGCAATAAACCTGCTAAAATGCTTTCTATCTTCCTTCCATACAGATCATCGCAGCAAGTATTCGGAATGCCAGCATGATTCTGCAGATAGATAATGCCAGACTAGCAGCTGATGATTTCAGAATGAAGTAGGTTCTTCAGCCCAAGATCAGCCAATTCAAAATGTAAAAATGCTGATAAAAGCAAGCAAAACCAGATGTGACCTCAGCACATTCAAACAATCCACCTGTTAACAAGCCTCTGTTACAAGTTTGCAATATTTTGGTCTACCAAGTTGGCACTTTTCAAAACACTCTTGTTTTCTTTTCTTTTTTCAAGATATGAAAATGAGCTGTTCCTCCACCAGAATGTGGAAGCAGACATCAATGGTCTTAAAAGAGTCCTGGATGAATTGAGTATGTCTAAGAGTGACTTGGAAATACAGATTGAAAGCCTAATTGAAGAGCTGGCTTTCCTCAAAAGGAACCATGAAGAGGTAAGGGAACCAGTTTTCTAAAACAGTTCATATCCCACAACCACATCTAATCAGCCTTCAGGAACTTGATGTACTCTAAGAAATTCTGGGAAATGTAATCATAGTTTATTTGGCAATTTGTGATTTATGGCATTCACTATGGTTAAATTTAGGAGCTATCTGGCTCTCAGAAGTAGTAATTAGAAAAGAGGCTTCACTGAATTATAGTTTTAATTGTGTATGTTACTTTTTAAAAATCAAAGAAAGACTAAACAGTTGTCAGTGCAGGCTGCTAGACTGCATTCTCCACTGCAACTCTTGCATGGAAATATTTATAAAGATGTGCAAAGTGAGACAATTGGTTTACATGCAAAAATTTCAAATATCAAGCCAAACTAATTGTACAGTGAAATAATGAGTTAGCATTATGGTTCATTCTCATTCTCTCTCTCTCTCTCTTTTTACCCTTCTCATTGCCTTCTGCACTTAGGAAATGAAGAATTGGCAAGGCACAGTTGCTGGAGATATAAATGTTGAAATAAATGCAGCACCAGGAGTGGACCTGACTGCAATTCTGAACAAGATGAGAACAGAGTATGAAGCTTTAGCAGAACAGAATCGCAAAGATGCTGAAACTTGGTTCATTGAAAAGGTGAGAACAAAGAAGAAACGTCTCTAGACATCTACAAAGCCAAGTACCATGTCCAACATAAGGTTGCCATTTTAAAAATATGTTGCTGGGGTTTTTTAAGGTTAAAAAATTTCCAAGATCAACTTCCTCAAGAGTGAAGGGACTTATAGTGATAACATCCTTTGGATGTCAGGTTAGTTCATGCTCTGATTTCACTATAAGGAATGAAGCCTTTTCATGCTTTTTAGAAGCTATTATTCTTACTATACAATAATACACCATCAGTGTTTTTAGTGCTACAATGAACTATAGTTAAGTTGCTATAACAGATGGCACAGCAGGGCACAATCTACAAAGAAAGAAACTTGGACAGCTTCCCAAGTATTCTATTAGCACCAGAGGTGCTATTCAACCGGTTCACACCTATTCGGGCGAACCGGTAGCGGTTATTTGGCATGGGTCGCCGAACCGGTGGCAATCCCTGGCTGGCCACGCCCCCAACCCAATCGCTCGGTTGCTCACTTGCAATCGCTTTTCTAGCTTTCCGTTCCCCACGTCCTCTTTCTCCCCGGGGAAAAGGAAGAAAGACATGGACTCTGCAAGTATCACTTTCCCCATGTGAGTTAAAGTGTCGGGAATGAAAAAGAGTGTGGTCTGACAGAGGGGGTGGGGGTGAATCGAGCCTTGGAGCACTTTTGCAATGTAAAAGAAATGCATTTTGGAAGCAGGTCCTTTAAAAACTTCTCCAAGGATTCCCCATGGACACTGCAAGTATCGCTTTCCCCATGTGAGTTAAAGTGTCTGGAGTGAGAAGGAGTGCAGTCTGACAGAGGGGGTGGGGGTGAATCGAGCCTTGGAGCACTTTTGCAACATAAAAGAAATGCATTTTGGAAGCAGGTCCTTTAAAAACTTCTCCAAGGATTCCCCATGGACACTCCAAGTATCGCTTTCCCCATGTGAGTTAAAGTGTCTGGAGTGAGAAGGAGTGCGGTCTGACAGAGTGGGTGGGGGAATCCACTCAAGCCTTGGAGAAATTTAAAGGAGCCACTTCCAAAATGCTTGTCTGTTCAGTGCTGTGTGTGTGTGTGTGTGTGTGTGTGAGAGAGAGAGAGAGAGAGAGAGAGAGAGAGAGAGAGAGAGAGAGAGAGAGAGAGAGAGAGAGAAGAGAAAGAAAAACAATAGGAAGAGAGAGAGAGATAAAACTCTGTGCTATTATTTTTAATTGTTCCATTATTTATCATGTGTTAATATTTTACACTGTCCCTACACCTAGAGTGATTTTTCTGCCTTTCTTTTGCCCAGTGATGGCATTACTACCAGCAGCAACCATTTAAGAAGTTTTGAACATCTATGCTCTTTTAATGTTTATATTTGGAGCTTTAAAGCAGTATTGCCCAGGGACTATTAACTTCACCCTACACATATATAATACAGTGAGTTTCCATTGCAATGCTGTGTTCCCCCAAATATTGTTTTGACACTTCCATGGATGCTGCATCTGATGGCAGGTGGCAAATTTTATGGAAAAAATGCAATCAAAGACTCGATGTTTGTTTCAGTCATTTCAATTGTAATCTTATGTTTGAATTACTGTAGAGTAAAGAATTAAATATGACAATCAACGTGAGTGCCAAAGAAACCACTACTAACAAAAAAGAAATTGCAGACCTGAGACATACTCTTCAGAGTTTGGAGATTGACCTGAAAACCCAGCTTTCTTTGGTAAGGACATTCTTTATCACCAAATAAATCATTCTAATTATAAAGATTGATTCTTAATTTAATGCTAATTGAAAATTATGGGTGTTGAATTACAATACTTGGGGAGACGGCAGGGGTGGGATACGACAGTGTTAACTACCAGTTTGGGATTTACGAGCTTTCCTGCACTCTGCGAGCTGCGCGCCTGTAAATTGTCATCAGCATGCTGTGTGCAGAGAAGCAGCCTCTGAAACAGCCCTCTTTTCCTGCTTTTTTAACTGCAGCTGTGCCTCGTTCGGCAGCTGAAGTTGAAAAATCAGGAAATAAAGATCAGGTAACAGCCTGGGTGGGCAGGTGGGCAAAAACATCAACAGACATAAAACTGGTTCTATGTCTGCTGCTCTTCAGAGCTACCAGTTCTACAGAGGTGGACAGAACCAGTAGAAACCCACCCTGGGAGACAGTAAATTGAAGAAAGCTATAATGTGCTATAGTTAAAACAGGCAGCTTTAAAATGTGTGAACTTCAATTCCCAGAATTTTACAACCAGCATGCTCACAGGGAAATTCTGGGTGTTGAAATCTAACAGATTTTAAAGATATAGATGTCAATGCAATTTGATGCTGGTTATTCTGGAATAACGCCTCTTAAATTTATTCCTGGTTTATTTTCAAATTTAAAGAATAAAAAGATCAAACAAATGAATATTTCCGGGAAACACTCCCTATATATTATGCAGAAAATTGATACCAAAATTTACAGGCAGACAGATCTTTTTGGAAAAGCAGAAGAAACATATGTCAACATTTAACAGTAGCTCAACGATGAACCAATTATCTGGAAGGGTTCTTCCTTGTTGGATTACTTCAAACAGAGGCTGGAGAGCCCATTGGCTGCAGATGCTCTAGCCTTGGGTTTCACACATCAAGCAGCAGGTTGGTTTACACTGCCCCATCCAGCTTCCACTGAATAGCAAACACTTGGCACTGGCATTATTACCTCAACTCTAGATATGCTGAGACTTTAATGCCCAAAATCTGCAGCCAATTGCTTATCAGATGTATGTTGACGAGAACTTCTGGAGAACCCCTGTTATCTTTCTTAGATGGTATCACATGAGGAAGGCAAACTGCACCATCAGGTTGCTTTTTAAAGTAACACTTTATATATATTCAATGTGATTCTTCTTGTTCAGTTAGAATGCTCCTAAACTTTCAAGAACAAAATGACAATCTAGTTACAACAATTCAGATTACGAACTCAACAAGATTGAGATGGAGCCTAATCCATGCAAACAGTATGCTGGCATATATATGGTTTTAGAAAAAGCTTTATAAAACAGGATAGGGTACAAAGAATTGTACCACTTTATTTTGTTGGTGAATCATGCTCTGGCTTGAAATTTTTACAAAGAGCTCAAATAAACATTACATTATTCCTGAAATTTAAGAAGTGAAGGGCATTGATTCAGGATATGACAGCCTATTGCCAAAAAATCACGTTTCTCAAAATGCTTAGGTGTAAACAGCCTGACATTTCTTGTCGATATAGATTTGTACAAAGGTACTCCCCACCTAGGCACTTAACTGTTGAAGGACTGATTGTACAGAAATAAGCCCTGCATCTCTATTCCCTTTCAGAGGCAATCCCTTGAAAGCACCCTTACAGAGACAGAAGGCCAATATTGTGCCCAACTCTTGCAAATACAAGGGACGATTAGCAATGTGGAGAACCAAGTACAACAAATCAGAGAAGACATGGAGTGTCAGAATGCAGATTACAGGTGTCTCCTGGACATCAAGATCGGTCTTGAGAATGAGATTGAAACTTATCGACACCTAATTGATGGAGAAGCATCAGGAAAAGGAATGAAGGAACTATCAGACAAAAGAGGGTATATCACAATTCAATGTTGTCATTAGTGGAAGCATCTTGGAAGCATTAGCCAAACGGGTTTAGAATTCCTAGATTAGAAAAATCCACAGAATAACTGATTCACAAACCAACATAAAAGAGCAAATTAAATGAGTGTAACAACTCTGACTACAGATTGAGTGTGGGATACTGTGTCATATTTTTCTGCTTTATACAAGCACATAGTTTCATGCATGAAAACCATTCAAGATTGTCAAAAGTGCAGATTTACTATTCCAATTGAACAACATGGGATTAAGTTTATGGCATTCTATGGGATTAAATTTATAGTTAAGAATTTTATAGTTCACATTAATATGGTGAAGATCTCATAAACATATATTGGCTATGCATAGAGTTTCTATTAATAATATTGGCAATACAATTCCCCTAAAAGTAACATGGTCAAATTATTGCTTATTACAGTAAATCTATACAAAGAAGTAGCAAAGATCTGGGATCACAAAATCTGGGATCTGAAAAAGGTTCAGGATTAAGAGCTTCAGGCTCTGATAACAGAAGCGCAAAGACTGGCACAGAGACCAGTACTAGAAAAAGTGAAGCCAGAAATGTTGAATCCACTACCAAAGATAAAGGTAAATATTCTTGGAATTCAATAGAATTATTGTGATTGTTTCGGATTCAATGCAGTGTTTTTGTTTTCTACTTCTATTACCTCAGCACATATGTGATTTTTTCCCCTAGAATTCCAAACAGAATGACTCCTTATGGCAGGGGTGTCAAACTCAGGGCCCACGGGCTGGATCTGGCCCATGGGGTGCTTAGATCTGCCCACTTGGAAACAGCAAAGATCTGGCTTGCAGTGCCTCTGCTAACAAAAAGAGAGCTTGGAGAGCTCAATTTTCACTGGCAGAGGGCTGCAGGAGGCCATCACAGCCAAAAATGGAGCTCAGGAAGGCCATGTACAATCCCCCCAAACTTCGTTTTCGCTGGCAAAGGGTTGCAGGAGGCAATTGTGATCAAAAACAGAGCTCGCGGGCCTGTTTTCTCTCGGGCCACAGATGCCCACCCAACATGAATGACATCAAGATGGCCATGTCCACCCCGGCCTCCCAAGGTCAAACACAACCGTGATGCAGTCCTCAATGAAATTGAGTTTGACATCCCTGCCTTATAACCTTTCCTAAAGTGCTAAAAATTGTTGAAATTCAGCACAGATCTTACCATTTTCTTAAAATACAGTAAATGATCTCTTCTTCCTATATCTCATCTCTTATTTATAGACAAGTTCATAAAAACCTTGTCATTTCAGACCTGATGGCACAAAAGTCTATTAAGGATTACCAACAATAACACCATATTGTTTCCCCCCCACAATTTGTATGTTTTTACTGTTGCAATTATAATTATTAATAAAATTACTATTTAAAATTGAAACATTTTATATGGACAGGCTAATACCTACACATACTAATTTCGTTAGCAAGACCTGAGTGGTGCTGGAGGAAGGGTTGTTCCCAGAGGTGGTATTCAGCCAGTTCTGACAGGTTCTGGAGAACAGGTAGCGGAAATTTTGAGTATTTCGGAGAACTGGTAAATACCACCTCTGGTTGGCCCCGCCCATCTATTCGCTGCCTCCCAACTCCCAGCTGATCGGAGTCCCAACTGATCGGCTGGGTCTTCTTTTATTGCACTGCACAGGAGAACGAAGCTGGAAAGCAGGTTAGTGGGGTGGGGAGGGAATGGGGGTTTTACAGTATCCTTCCGCTGGAATAGGGTGGAAATGGAGATTTTACAGTATCCTTCCCCTGCTACACCCATCAAGTCACACCATGCCTACCCAGCCATGCCCACAGAACCAGTAGTAAAAAAAATTGAATACTACCACTGGTCGTTCCTCTCTCAGAAATGTGCCCATCTGTTTTGGTCTGGCACTAGCCATGGCTCCAGGAGAAAAGAAAGGTGGCAACAGATGTCGCCGTTGAGATGTTGTGGGTTTTCAAAGGCTCTGCTCTGCAGATAAGCAGATGAAGCTGGCTCTATAGAACAGTTGGGAATTGAAGCTTATGTACTGTCTCCAAACTGCTATTGTCATTTGTTTTAGCTCCTGTATTTTGTTGCAGAACTGGCAATATAGCTCTCAAAGCTATAGAAGCTTGAGGATTTCAATTTGCCACATGATGGCATTAAGTCTGGGGTAACTCAAGTGTTTGTGATCTACATTACAATCATTATAGGCACTGCATATTAGGCTTGGTTTTTTTTGTCTTAGGCTGGTAACAATATGATCTCATTTTGAGGAACATCACTGTCTGTCTCTCTGTCATGCTTTGATTGTTTATTAGCTTGTGTGTGTCATGGGAAGAGAAGGATAGATCAGCCAGATCCAAGGAAGCCTGATGTTTTCCCTGAGGATCTGGTGGGACAGTCTGACTGTTCTCCCAGGCCTAGAGTTAAGACTGTTCTTTTTACCCCCTCTTTCCTGGTTTGACTTATTTATTTGATAGGTTTGTATAGTTGCCCAACTCACACACAGTGACTCTGAGCAGTGTACAGCATTAAAATTAATTTAAAAATTTAAAACCTCAGGAGCAAGGTGCTCTTTTCTCTGGGATGAGAGAGGCCAAAGAAAATGACCTGATACTGGCAACCCCTTCAATAAAGGTCAGGCAGAGGGGGGGTACAGACAAAATCCTGAGGTATCCACAGTCTCTCTCTCTCTCTCTCTCTCTCTGCTCAATAAGTCATGACATGCTGAAGACTCAGTGTTAATGGATTCATTTTTCTAATACTCATCCTCATGTGCAAATATCATACTCTACCAATGGAATAATGTACCATTTGCATGCAAAATACTTCTCTTCCTTCTTTCTGTCCTTCCATTTATCATGTACATTTAGCATGTGATAAATAATTATCATTGTTTGGGCAATGCATAGTTATTGAATGAACATGAATAATGTGTAATTGACCCAAATTTAACAATTTGCCTCCCAAGTATGAATCTAAAAAAAAAAAAATTCTTTGTTATTATGAGAATTCAAAGACATAGCAAAATTATATCTGTAATAACATGGGAAATAGGCAAGCGTTTAAATTTTTTAAGAAATTTCTCCAATTTCTTTAAATTGAAAAAAATTCTTCTTCAATTTCAACTATCTCTCCAAGAAGGTAAGAAATGTAGATTATGTGTCTCATTTTCAAAATGGGAAATGAATTTATAAAATTATGTAATACAGCTTCCAGAAATTGTACAGAAACCTCTGTTTTTCTCCAGCATCACTTAGCACAATTGAAAACATATATTAAAATCCATGGTTTCTAGTTTCTTACATTAAACAAAAGAATTCATTATTTAATTACTTCAAACGAGAAGGAAAAAAGTTGAAGTATCTTATGTATAGCTATTGTCCCTAGACAACCTGCATCAACCAGGCACAAAACCTAGAAATTAACTCAATTTGAAGAAAAAAAGAAATAATTAAAATCAATTGGTTTTAATGCAGAACTTGTTATATATGACAAATGCATTTCTATGTTTTGATACAGCTATTTTTAGTAGCCTAAGGAATGTTCTTTTCCTATTAATGAAATTTCTCGAGCAAATAATGTTTCCATTTGCATTTTTGATATACTTGCTTTTCTTTTCTTTATTTTATCTTTAGAGATAAAGAAAACCAGAGTCATTAAAACAATAATTGAAGAATTAGATGAATATGGAAGAGTGACTTCCTCCAAAGTCCAGTCTGTTGAAGAAACTAAGGGATAAAAAAATATATAGCAACTTTTTTTTCAAAGGCATTCTTGGCTTTAGGTGATGCTGCAAGCAGAAGAAACATACATTTATATTAGCAGAATTATATCACAATAGAACTGTTTCCTTTTTTATTATGTAATCACTTTATAGTTAATTTGATCACCTGGTGTGTTTGACTTTAATTCTGATAATCCCTTAATCAACGTACAGCTTTTAGAATTATGGAAGAGGCAACATCAGATTAGGTCCTTTCCCTAATGTCTCTTGATTAATGGTGCAACTTCTACATATAAAATCACTTAATTATTAATATATAAAGGTATTTCAAATTTAATTTTGCAGTTTGCAACTATTTATCCACTCCCACATACATTTCCAAGGACATTTCCTATTTCAAAAGGTTCATATTGTTTTCTAATAATCTAGACTAATTTCATTCTGAGTGAAATTCAGTTTAGTGTAGTGGTTAAGGTATCAACCTTACCCAGAAGCCAGGAGAGCATGAGTTCAAGTTCTGCCTTAAAATGGGCAACTTTGGACCAATCACGTTCTCCCAGCCCAAGGAAGGAGGCAGTAGCAAACCTTTTCCAAAAACTTGCCAAGAAAAATATAGGGGTGTGTCCAGGCACTCTTTGAGTCTCAGAATAATCAGGCTGTGGAAAAGCACTGGGAGTTTCTGATTTAACCTAGCCTCGCTTACTATATGATCACTATAACCCTACATATTACTCCAAATACTTATTAGGAAGTTATCACTCATTTCTAATTCAAAAACCTATGGCAATTTTAACAAATAGGACTTCTGGTTTCCAAAAGCAAATAATAACTAAGACAGAAAAGGGGATGAACTGCAAATAAGCAACATAGGCAATAGTGTTAGGAGTTGTAATTCAGCAATATTTTAAAGTCTGTAGGTTCCCTGTTTTTGGTCTAATCAGATATCTGAACAGCAAATTGATATCTCCTCTAAAATACATTTTATAATTGTGTCCACACTGAAGCATAGGAGAGCTTGTAATAGTAAAATGCAAAAACAAATGTCATTGCTGCAAGAATTATAGAAGTATAGTATGAATGTAGTATACCCCCCTAAAAAAAGCATTTTTAATCATTCTCAGATCAGATCCATCCCTGCATAATCCCACACCTATCCTGTTTTGATATCTTACATATTTCCACTTCTAACATTCTTCAGTAAGAAGCACACTGCAATGATTATGATTTATGCTATGATTTTTTTTGCTGTTGCACAAAACTGAGCAAATAATGAAGGCACCATGGTAGCAAGGTTTCATGGTATTTTTGCAGAGCCTATATATAGAGAACAAGAAAGATTACAAGAAATATGCAATAACTGTCAGATAAGCAAAAGGGCTGAAACATTTTTTTGGTTGCAGAAAAATTAAAAAACATTTTGAAATGGCTCAGGCAGACATTGCCATGATTGATTTGCCTTTAAGAAGCAGAAAGAAATACAGCATAATCAGACTTGAGTAATTCTGTTATCAGAGTCAAATCTCAATAAAATTAATTTTAGTCTTCCTGTGGAGTTGATTTTGTGATCTAGTATATGATATCTAGTGGGATTGACACCTCAATTGCAAGCATTCAGAAGTTTTTTCCTTGATTATTTATTTGCATCAAACATCCAGAAAGTAGAAACAGCAGATAAATAATCAGAGGAGAAGAAAAAAGTATCATAAATCAAGGAATCATCAGAATGAAATCACAATGCAATCAAGCTGCTGCAGAGAAACAACTAGCAAACTGTGCTCTTTCACGCACTGATTCATCTGAAACAGCTACATCCAGAGAATACATGAATCCACAAGCAATCCTGAGCTATTGATATAGTCTACTATTGGAAATCTGCTGTCTTCCAGCACTGCAATAGTTCAAAGGAATACCTGTTCTTACTAGCATTTATTGATTAATTTCATATATATAGCTATGTTTATCTTATAATAAACTCCGGGAGCTCCCAATCAAAAATTAAAATAACATAAAAACCAAATTAAAGCCAAAAACGCAAGAACAAAACCTGATGGCAATCTGGTTTCTAATGTGCAGTCAACATTTTATCCCAACTCGAGGGAGGCAAAGCTGGGTCTTCGGGGCTTTACAGAGACCTGTGGAACTTCAGGGGCGGAGTATTCTGTAGGGCAAGGGCTACCACAGAAAAGGCAGATTTCCTAGTTCTTATCAGATGGCAGTG
The DNA here is from genome assembly GCF_049901735.1 of Notechis scutatus. Lineage (NCBI taxonomy): Eukaryota > Metazoa > Chordata > Lepidosauria > Squamata > Elapidae > Notechis > Notechis scutatus. Next base: position 93,926,140 of record NC_142025.1, on the reverse strand, counting down.
CCTGAAACAAGGGACTAAGAGTATGCCTATCTAATCTGTTAGGATGGGTAGGTGCCATTAGAGACCTCTGGCCATGTGCCATACAGGGCTTTAAAGGTGATGGCCATCACCACCTAGAAGGAAACTGGAAGCCAGTACAACAGAGGTATTACATGGGAAAACCAAGGGAAACATGCTGCTGATGCATTCTGGACCAGATGAAGTTTTCAGGTGATATTCAAGGGCAACACCATGTAGTAATCCAAATGGGATGTGACCAAGACATGAGTGACTATAAGCAAGGGCTTCCAGTTCAGGAAACGTTGCAATTAGCACAGTAGACAAATTTGTGCAATGAATAATATAGATTCTTCCACATTTTAACCACCACACTAGCTTTGCAGATACCCCTGGCAACTGATTCACATTAACAATACTGCACGCAACCAAACACTTTATCATTTAGCAATCTATTCAGATATTAGGGACACACAGTTACAGAAAACATTTTCTGAAAACAAACAGTTTCATAAAATTCAGTATATCAATTAAACTTTATGGTGCAAATTACAATATAAATTTAATCTCACATAACTTAAATTTGCCATTTCCAAGACCAAATGAAACAGGAAGCCTAACATAAATAGTAAACATTTATAATTCTATCAACATGCATAGGTAGATTAATCAGTTTATAATTCTCAGGAATCACATTTTAATATAGAACAAAAGATTTTTAACATAAGGCTGAAAATATACCTAGAATTAATCTATATCAAGAGAAATAATAACTACTTAGACATCTAGCAGTTTCTTTGGCCCTTGAGAAAAAAGATTTTTGTTTTACACTCTAAGGCATTCTTTACAAGTAAGGATCATGATGCAACATGCTACAACTCAACAGTACTGGAGGCACACACAATAAGAAAAAAGGGTGTCACTTTCCCCTCTTTGCCCTATGGATGCTTCAAATGCTGCTTTGATCTTATGCAGCTAAGGAAAAGAGTTGATAAATGGCCAAGGTTGCTTGCAAGGAGAGTAGTGAAGTAGGTAAGTGCTGTACATGTTTCTGGAATGGACCATTTTTTCCCAACAATGAGGTGAATGGAAAGCGACAAAGAGTTAATCCATTAAAGAGAGCTTCAATCATCTTACTCAAATAGAATCCTGGATATTGAATATAAAAGGAGAAAGTGATCAGAGAGAAGCCAAATGTGATTTTTGAGGCAGGCCAAAGAAACCACAAATCAAAAGGAATATTAGTCAACCATTGTGCAGGCCTCTAACTTTTTTCTTCCACAATGGAAGCAGAAAAATCTGCTACAGGGATGGGATGCTTGTGGATGAAGTTTTTAAGAGACAATTTATCTTGCTTTATTTATCTCCCATAACTTCCCACAATTTTGGCTTTGAGAGGGAGTCTTAAGGAAAATATAGTAATATTCATAGTAGAACATATTTTGTTTAAGGCATGGATGAGCCATGTGGCCATCCAACTGTTGTTAGATTGGAGTGTGCATCACTCCTCACAATTGACCATGATGGCTAGAGCTGATGGGCATAAAAGTTCAACAAGACATTGTTGTCCTATTGCTATTTTAATTCATATCATATTTAGCACGTCATTTCTAATGTCTCTAGACACAAGTGATACTTCAGAGTGTGGGATTTTCAAATCTTAAGGCAAACAGGCTGGAAAACATTTATATCTTTCCAGAGGTTTCTGACTATTTTCTTCAAACATGTAGATATTTTGTCTTTCCTTCCCACCCATTTTTTTCTAAGTTTGGTAAACAAATAAACATAAAAAGGGCTAGGAAGACCCTTGATGATTCCTAATGTAAGGTAACAAGATCGGAAGCCCCTTTAAAATAAACAATCATGGCAATGCTACATTGAAGCTCTAATGTAGAAATGCCCATAATGATTTTAACTGTTTTAGTACATGTATTTAATCTGTTTTTCATACATGATGTCAGGATTAAGGAAGACACATGCCATCCTTAGGGGTGAGAAGGTTTTTTCCTTCTTCTTTTCTTTTTTGTATATATCCCAGTTTAGCTTGATTTCAAAAGCAAAGTAAGAGCCTAATATGAAGCAAAAAAGAGAAATGTAAGAATAGGAGATCTGTGATACAGTGCTTTCTAAAACATTGGCCAGAACATTTTAAAGCCAAAACATATAACATAGAAAAGCAAAGGAGAAAACTACAATGTTAAACATGATCTGCTGGGAAATGCTGGCAATAGTATCTGCAGAAGAATTAGTGGAAATAAAATGTTGGTGATCCACATCTAAAATAACTTGTTCTGTTCCATCTTAGAGTTACTGTGAAAGAAAAACATTTAGTCTATTAATCTCAGTTCCCATCCCATCTCTAAGAACTTGCAAAGACAGGCTGCACATCAAATTATGAATTCCAATATAACATCAAAGATTTTTAATATCAGCTACGAAGGTTTGAGCCAAACTAATGACAAGGTATTTAAGATCTGTATTTGTTTGATTAAAAAGAGAAGAGGGAAATAAATCCTTACCAAATGAAATGGAATACTATTGGTTTTGTTCATACACGTTCCTTGAAGCTTTGTTTGGCTTCCTCTTTCAGTTAAAAGAGCTGTGCCTGGGGGCTGGAGCTGTTTGCAATCTAAAGTTAAAAGAAAGTGTTGCTGAGGAGCAAAAGACAAAAAGAGTAGCTCATCAAATTTTAAGGATAAAAAGAAAAGTAAAACAGATCTGGCTCTTTTCCATCCCACCTGATCCACAAAGCTGGCACAACAAATAACCCAAGGGAACATATTTCCAAAAAGCAGAAGTTGATAACATCACTTTTTAATTAGAGAAAATTATTATCTGGCCATGGACGTAATGCTTTTGGCTTGGCAAGGAATCCTTTTTGCAGTGATGGGGCGGAAACAATACACCCCATTAACTTTGTATATAAACTTCAAAAGCCCACCAAGCCAAAGCACTCTTTCTAAATCAGCTTGCTTGCTGGCACGGTACAGGCCTTCCTTCTTGCTCAAACACTATGGCTCTCTCTGTCCTCACATCAGGTTCTTCTCGGCAGATATCCTCCTATAGTATGGGAGGTGGAGGTGGGGGATCTGTTAGACTGTCAAGTGGTGTAGGCTTCAGTGGTGGTTCCAAGTTCGCTGGAGGTTATAGTGGAGGGGGTTATAGTGGAGGGGGTTATAGTGGAGGGGGTTATAGTGGAGGGGGTTATAGAGGAGGGGGTTTTGGTGGAGGAAGCCTTGCTGGAGGATATGGTGCTGGCATGGGTGGTGGCTTTGCCAGTGGCAGTTTTGCAGGTGGCTTTGGTGGTGGCTTTGGCGTGGGAGGAGGAGATGGAGGTCTCCTCACAGGCGATGAGAAGCAAACCATGCAGAATCTTAATGACCGCCTTGCTAACTATTTGGGCAAAGTACATGCTCTTGAAGAGGCAAATGCTGAGCTAGAAGTCAAAATCAAGGAATGGTATGCCAAATTCAGCACCCCTGACACTGATCGAGATTACAGCAAGTATTTTAACATCATTGAAGATCTTCGGAACCAGGTAAGTAGCTCAAATACTTTCACAAAGTATTCCAACTTCAGTGGACACTCTTTCCAGACTCAGTAAGTTGTCAATAACTTTCCACCTTTAATACTTCCTAATTAAGTCATTACAGTAAGGGTTCTCTTTTTCAGCATGGAATAACCAGCACTAGTAAAGTTTCCCATATCCCTCAAGGAAATCATTTGTGTTGGGCAACAGGAAAATTATACATCATTGAATGCTTAAAGCATTTCATTCACACTCCATCCTACTCTGGCCATTTTAAAATTAAACTTGGTTTATTGATAATTATGGTGTGAAAATCAAGTTCCAGAATGGTTAGATGATTCATATTCTTATATATATATATACTTATTTATTTCATTTTTGTTACTTACCTAAGATTTTTTTATTCTAATTTATATTTAATACCTATAAATTGCCTAGAGCCTATGAAAATTTAAGTGATAGATAAACTGCACACATAAGCTGAGCACACTAAGGGCTAGGTGAAGATAGAATGAGGTCATTTATGATTCAGCCTGTGGTGGGAATCCAGTTCTTGGTTTAGCATATTTTGATTCAGACTTTTCAATTTAGTTATTGAACTTAACTCCTGAATTTAAATAGGTTAGCTATCCTCATGTATGTTTTGTGTGTATGTTGAATTTAAATAACTTAAGATAGCAAGAGTAAAGATGATTCTTGTGTATTTATGTCTCTGTGTGCTTGTGTGTATGCATGTGTATGTATACCTGTGTGCATGCCTATATTCTTAGATGCAAAGTATCCAGAATTTCGGGGAATGAATGTATTTCTTTTAAATGTTTGATTATAGATATGTCGACATACAATTGAGAATGCTGGGATTGTATTACAAGTTGATAATGCTCGACTAGCTGCTGATGATTTCAAACTTAAGTAAGTAAAACAATTTCACTCAGGAAAGGAAAACATGTGTTTAACTTTCCTCCAACCTACCACCTATTCAGTTTTTTAAATCATCCTTGATTATAAATCCATCTGCACTCCTTAAATGATTACTATAAATGATAATGAGCTAGGGTGGTGTAGTGAATATAGGATTGCTAATTCAGCCCACTACCAGGAGTTTGATCCTGACCAGCTGAAGGTTGACTCAGCCTTCTCAAGGCCAGTAAAATGAGGACCCGGATTGTTGGGGGAAATATGCTGACTCTGCAAACTTCTGTGAAGTACTATGAAGCAGTATATGAGCCTAAGTTTTGTTGCTAAAATGTCATTCTTCTATCAACTTTAAAGGTATGAAAATGAGTTGTTCCTACATCAAAATGTGGAGAGTGATATCAATGGCTTACGCAGAGTCTTGGATGATCTAACCATGAATAAATCAGATCTAGAGTTGCAGATTGAGAGCCTGAATGAGGAACTTCTCTACCTGAAGAAGAACCACGAAGAGGTGGGAGAAAGGTTTTTCTAAAGCCTCATTTATTTATTTATTTATTTGATTTGCCAATTGTTTACAAGATAATAAGTATAAATGTATACATAGTTGTGAATACATGAAATGGGTACATATAAGAAAAATAAAAGAATAAGAGAAACAATAGGACAGGGACGGTAGGCACGTTGGTGCGCTTATGCACGCCCCCCTACAGGCCTCTTAGGAAAGGGGTGAGGTCAATAGTAGACAGTCTAAGGTTAAAGTTTCTGGGGTTTGGGGAAGAAACTACAGAGTCGGGTAGAGTATTCCAGACATTGACCACTCTATTGCTGAAGTCGTATTTCCTGCAATCAAGCCTCAGAGATATATTTTATCAGGATATATTCCTGACACTGGCAGGTATAGCTGCTGTTAGATGACAGGAATGGTTCTCCTTTGACGAAAAGCATAGAATTTTGTTCATTTCCAAATGTCATTTTCCAGATTGCTCATACAAATTTCTGTCCCCGGCTCTTATCCCCATTGTCGATCTCTGGCAACCAGTGGAGCGGGCGGGGGAGCAAGAAAATTTTGGTACTGAGTAGAATTTAGTTACAATTCCACACAAATAATTCTTTTTTATAGCACTTTCCCAATGCATTGAAACAATGGTTAAATCCATATGCACTTTTGCTGCAGCTGCACACACTGCTGTAAAGGAAACTTTTCAGGTTTCTGCCTCAAGATAAAGTAATGCCCTGTATCCAGGATTTTCTCAAACTTGGAGTTGAATCTGCCACTGGCAACACCATAGTATTGGTAGAAAATGGCCACCAATTGGGGGGGAAAGGGCTTTTACCAGGCAAAATGCAAAGTAGATAAATGACAGACAATAAACGATATTAGTTTTAAGTGTTTATTTCAGAAGATATCTATGAAGATTCTCAGTCATCCAGGTCATAGTTGTCCCAAAGGTGCTTTTTCAAGAGGCAACTGGACTGTCTGGAAAAATCCTAGCTGTTGGAAAAACTACAACCACAATAGAGTGTATAGATACTAATGTGTTGCTTTGAAACAGTACATTTATATGTGTGTGATAACAATGGACAAAAGGAATTGTAGATTTTCGTTCTAATTTCTTCTCCCCTTTCTAAGAAGCACTGAAAATTCCCTACTCCAGTTATGTCTGCCATCTAGTGGCTAAATGAAAACATTTTAAAGGATAATAATTCATTCATTCATTTATTTATTTATTTGATTTGATTTGTCAATCGCTTACAAGATAATAGGTAAAAGTATAAACATGAGTAAGAATACAGGAATAAATGAATGTCACAGGGTAGAAATGAATGTCCTTGGTACTCTCTTAAGCACCCCGCATTATAATCCAACATTCATATATTTATCCAAGGTTGGTTTCCCTTTATAAATATGCCCTTTCTTTATTCATAGCTTCTATACTTCCCCTCTAATTATATATGTGGCAATAGATATTTATTTTATTTATTTATTTTATTTGTCAAACATGTATTAGATAACAGATATAAGTATAAACATGATTACGTGAAATAGGTACAAGAAATAGGTAAGAATAAAAGGAAAAATTAGGACAGGGACGGTAGGCACGTTGGTGCGCTTATGCACACCCCTTAAACACCTCTTAGGAATGGGTGAGGTCAACAGTAGACAGTCTAAGGTTAAAGTGTTTGGGGTTTGAGGAAGAAACCACAGAGTCAGGTAGAGTATTCCAGACACTGACCACTCTGTTGCTGAAGTGGTATTTTCTGCAATCGAGTTTGGTGCAGTTTACCTTGAGTTTGTATCTATTGTGTGCTCGTGTATTGTTGTGGTTGAAGCTGAAGTAGTCATTGATGGATAGGACATTGCAATGGATAATTTTATGTACTACGCTGAGGTCGGACCAAAGTCAGTGTAGTTCTAAGTTGTCTAAGCCTAAAATTTCAAGTCTGGTGGCATAAGGTATTCTGTTACCTTAGAGGAGTGGAGGACTTTCTCGTGAAATATCTCTGGACTCTCTCAATTGTGTTAATGTCCGATATGCAATGTGGGTTCCAGACAGATCAGATCAGATGAGATAGATAGATAGATAGATAGATAGATAGATAGATAGATAGATATGATAGACAGACAATGCCACAAATAAAACCACTACTTCTCTAGAGATGAATATTTAAATTAAAAAAAAGTACAGTTGAATTTTATAAGGATTGATAGAGGAAACTAATTCAGGATCAAAATATTTCCCAGGTTAAACTATCTCCTTTAAAACTGCCAATAGTTCTCTGAGAGTTCTCTAGAAAAATAGTTCTAGAGAACTAGAACTAAAAATTCTAAATAGTTCTAAAAATAGTTCCCTAAAAAAGAATTCAGTGAAAAACTGAATTGCAAAACTAAGTATACTCAAATCATCCAGTAAGTTCTGCTCTGCCTGTAATAAATGAGGATTCATTTATCATACTGCAGATCCCTTCAACACCAGTGTCACACTGGATCCTTGGATAGATGCCTTCTCTATTGCTATCTCAACCCTTCTGCGCATATTGCCTCTGAACCCTGGAAGGCCTGCTATTATTTTAGGAACTTGGTTCTTCCAGTAGGATCTTGTCCTTGGTAATTTGTGAACTCATATGAACAATGGTTAAATCATATGAACAATGGTTAAATGGTGATTTTTTATTTTTTTTACATTTCCTCCCTGCTCCTTTTTATTATTTATTTTGGACTGGTTTTTAAATTTAGTAATTTGTCTTAGAACATGATGATTTGCTACCTTGCAAATTGAATAAATAATAAATCACCCCAATCATTTAAATGGGTTTTGCTAAGCCTAATGTGGCAATTGCCTTGGATAGCAGATGCCAAAAGGCAGCACTTGTTATTTCCCTCTGTAGCACAATATAGTTACATGCAGGACACTGCTAGTCATATGCCTTCAAACTGTTGTTCTTCCATTAGGTGCTACGTATCATCCATATTGAAAGAAGATTCATCTGGAAATGTTTCATCTGGAAATGTAAAATGGGGAAGATGCATGAGAATAAAAACAGAATCAGAGATATCCAGAATACATCATCTTATTTGTTGTCCATCAATTTCTATCATATAATTGTCACAATGTCTACCACATTTCTCTACCACAGGAATTGATGAGTTTCCGAGGAATTACCAGTGGTGATGTCACTGTGGAAATGGATGCTGCTCCTGGAGTTGATTTGACTAAACTTCTGAATGATATGAGAGCCCAATACGAAGAACTTGCAGACAAAAACCGGAGAGAAGCAGAAGAACAGTTCAATAAACAGGCAAGAACAATCTGCTTGAGTGTCAAACACAGGAAATGTTCTATGCAGCCCGCTAAATATTGTTCTCTGACTTGTCTAGGTTGGAGCATTGAGGCAAGAGATATCTGCCAATGTGGACCAACTGAGTTCAAGCAAAAGTGAAGTTACTGAACTGAGGCGTACCATGCAAGGCTTGGAACTGGAGCTTCAGGCTCAGATTGCTATGGTAAGTGTACTGCCACACCAGCTTGATTTCTTCTGCATGGAAACATTGGGTGGTACAAGGTCAGCTTCCCTGCCTAACCTACAGCCGGGTAGTCCACCTCTTCTTTCAGTTTTCTGGAATTAACCAAAGTTAATTAACTCAATCAACCATCTGTGGGTTGTATCTACTTATCTGGAATTAGTAAATCACACTGAAATTAATAGGATTTATTTCCAAGTTAACATGAGATTACAGCTTTGTCTTTGTAAATGTCTTTCTAATTGGCACATTATAAATAACGACATTTTGTGTGGTTCAAGTATTATACCAATCTAATTTTACTCCAGCCAGAGGCCAGCACGCTTAAAAACAAATAAGCAGACAAAAAAAGTCCTTATGGCATATCTGCCCATTAATTAAAATACATTATAATTAATTAAGAATGTAAGTGATAGTCTTAAAGTTCATGCTGCAGAAGTCATCATTTGCTGTGTTCAAAAAGCTAGCAAACAAAATTTGGAGATATTATATAAAGTAGTCGTTCTTATTAGCCAAAAGAAAAATTATATCAAATCTGTCCTGTCTAGAGTTACTACTAAAGAAAGAAAAATTAGCTTGACATTGCAGTAGAACATGAATGGTTCTTTCAACCACTCACCTACCATATAGAATATAGTTATAATATTCTATTAAATATTGGCTTGCAATCCAGAACTTTCTTCCAACTGTTTAATTCAGCAACTGCTGCTTCATTTTGCCACTGCCTGTCTCTCAACAGAAACAATCCCTTGAAGGCACTTTAGCAGAAACAGAAAGAAATTACTGTGATCAGCTTGGCCAAATGCAGGCTCAGATCAGCAGTTTGGAAGAACAACTTCTGCAGATCCGGTCGGATATGGAAAACCAAAATGCCGAATATCAGCAACTGTTAGGAATAAAGACACGTCTGGAAAAGGAGATTGAGACCTACCACCGCCTATTGGAAGGAGAAGCGGGGTAAGGAATTTGCAGCATATGTAATTGGAAAAAAATACATTCTTACATCAGAATAGAGTAAGATGTGTTGTAGCACCTGGAAAACACATTTATTATGACATTTGCTCTCACAATATATAAATACCAGCCCTCCATCTGATTAGTTTCAGAACAAATTCTGAAGCTTTGAGCCTGTGGTATGTTCCACATGACAACTTATATGATATATGTGAATCACTTTTATTTTCTGTAGGAAAAAACCCTTCCAAAGTAAGTGAAACATGAACAATAAGATGATGATGATTTATTAGATTTAATATAGCCAATCATTCCAATGGATTCAAAACACTAAATTAAAACAATTAAGACATAAAACAAGGCAGCTCAGACCAAAGACAACCATTAAAGCAAAACACAACAAAAAGCTCAACACTCATAACACAGAGAAACATTAACTTTAAGCAGAGACCAAACAGACTATTATAACAGCAAATATTTCTTAGGTCCCATAAAATGACAACATTTAATAAATGGGACTTGGAGAGCATTTATTCTGTTCAAATATATTGAATGTACTGATATAATACTTACTTTCAGAATTTGGTTATAGTAATGTTATTCCCATCTTAAGCTACATGCTGAAAGCGAAGCATAGCATATGCAAGAAATCCTACCCTATAGGAGTTATACTTCATCCATCATCATAAAACTGCACTTGCACATTTTAAATACAAACAAATCAACTATTCTGGTGAGAGAAAAGTTCCTTGAGGATGGGCTCCAGCATCAGTCCGAAAACTCAGAAGACTAAGCCTCTGGTCCTGGTGACCAACCCAGATTGGATCCTGCAACATTATCCTCAGATGCACCTTCATTCATGACAAATCCATCCCTTCACCACCTTAGAAGATTAGATTTGTTCTGAGCTGTAGACATGGTTTGGAACAAATGTTCCAGTGTATAACTTTTCTGTGGTTCCCCTACCCAGTTCATATTTCTCTCCAGAGAGGGGAAGCATAGATTGGCAGATCATACCAAGATTACTCCCCATACCCTACATTTTCCCAGATGATCTCAAAAGAGTCTCTCTCCTAAAATTAGTCTCAGGCTTTCCATGATCAGACAGCTCCAGATAACCTTTCCCCTCTTGCATCTAACCTTAGCTCATAAGTGCCCTGACAACATAATTTTCTGCTATATCCTCATAGCATGTTCCCAACTCATAACTGAGCAGATTTAGTACTGTGAATCTTAGCTAAATCTGATGCTAAAAAAATATTTCCCCTATTCTTTCAACACCGTCTCAAGCTATAGAAAATCTATTAGGCTTTGTCACCTTAGACAGAAGCAGTAATTACAATTATTTAAAACAAATGCAATACAGGCAGAACAGGGATTAGAATTAGAGAAAGCCAACGTCATGCTGATAAAGAGGATTTTTTAGGGGGCAATTCAAGATGGGTGGAGAAAAGATGGTGGGAATGAATAAGCTTGGAAGAAGTGCCCTGACATCCATACTTGGAAGTTGACAATGATAAGGACCACACAGTGGAGGAACAAGATTTTTATAAAGCCCAATGCTTTATAAATCCCACTGATGGTACTGAGAAAGAGCTGAATATTTACAAAACATAAATTCTTTCTTTACAGAGGATATTCCACAACTGTCTACAGTTCAGGACCTCCTATGAAAGGTAATGCATATATTTCTATAAAATCTTGCTTGTAGTACTTCCTGTTATTTTCTTTCACATTAACAATATACTACCTCTCCTATGCCCTTGCAATATTTTTTGCAATATCCCCTTTCATCTTGATGTTCCCTATTCCAGATCTGCTTTGAATGAAGCCTCTCAGACAAGTGTACCTAGGCCCTGGGTGGATGATGGAATTGTAGCTAAGTGTGTTGGCTTCAAGGAAGCTGAGCATACAGGGGTAACCCCTGTGCTGGCATGACCATATCACTCTGCATTACAAATTTAAAAGACCCTAACCTAACCCATTGAAAAACAATAATTATCAAATCATACATATTATACTTCTGCCCCTCATCATTACCAAATGATAGATGCTGAGTACTGAAGCTATTTGAAGCTACTGAGTATTGAAGCTATTTGTAAAGGAGTAGGGTACAGAGTTGATAGATGCTGAGTACTGAAGCTATTTGAAGCTACTGAGTATTGAAGCTATTTGTAAAGGAGTAGGGTACAGAGTTAGCCATGGACATACTAAAGGACGGAACAAGGGAGTATTGGTAAAATAGAGTACACAATCCTGCCTTGATTTTCTTTAGTATTAAGATGGGAAGAGAGGAATTTGAACTGGCCTTCAACTCCGAGATTGTATCTTATTAAAATAAAGAGCATTAACTTTTTTTATGCCTCTTTCCTGAAAAGCTCATCTTGAAAATCACAGTACAATATTCATTGCATATACTTGAGACTTATGAAAAGGCTACAGATTTGCCCATATTAATGTGTTTGGTTTTAGATACTTTAACTACTCATCCTTATTATTAATGTAATACTAAAACTTATTTTCTTAATGTTGAATTAAAATATTAGCTGGATTACCACATGACACTGAAACATGGTTCTTTTTAACTATATCTTGTGGATATATTGCCCGGATTCAATATATTCAGGATATATTGACTGGATTCACACATAACAGCAATCAAAAATTTAAAAGTATATTTATAGCTTAATGTTTGAACCTAGCAAAAGCAGAAGTCTCCAATTCAAACCAGACAAGGATGATTAAAAATAGAGTGTTACACCTATCCTTGCTTGCATTTTTCTACAACTATTTTTCTCCCCAGGGGACTTATTTATTCCAACATGATCTACATTTGGTGTGTCCCAGGACATATGCCTTCTCTGCCATGGCACCTGCCTTATAGCACATTCTTTTCGCCCACAAAAAAAAATTAAGTTGACCTCTTCTCTTTTATTATTCTAAAAGGCCACAGATCTGGTTATGTGTCCAAACCTGAAGTCTCCCGCAAAACTGGAGATTGTCTGGAGGGGTCCATTGTTGAGGTTTTTTTTAAAAAAAATTCTCTCTTCATCTATGGTTTATATTTTTGGTTTTTATGTAATTTATTACTATGGCTTTTATATTTATTTTTGCTGTTTTTATAATTTCTGTTTTTATCTATTGTTATCCACTACCCAGAGTTGCTTTTGATGAGAAATAAATAAACATTTGATAAAGAAATAAATAACATTGTACTGTATGTATTTTATTTCAGAGTCAACAAAAACCAGAATGGTTAAAACAATCGTAGAGGAAATGGTGGATGGCAGAGTGGTTTCTTCCCAAGTCAAATCAGTTGAAGAGAAGCCATCGAGTAAATTACAAAAATAACTTTCCATTTTATAAACTTTCTAACACAGAAGCAAGAAAAAACTTCTTCAAAAGCTAGACTTAGAAATCATTCTTTTTTTAAAAAGCAATAAGTTTTTTCTTTAAAACTTTCTAATTTCTATCTACTTTTTTATGCAAGTTTCTAAAATACACCTCAAAATGTGCTTTCTTTTAGCTTGAGTAGCATAATAAACTTTTTCACTATTTGCAAGTTACAACAGTGTTGCTGTGCTCATTATCAAAAATCTCCACTGAAGTCTGCAAACATGTTTTATTTATAGTATTTTAAAACTGCTTTATTTCAATAAATATAGAGATGCTCTACATTTTAGGCATACCTATGAAAAAATAAATGTTTGCTGCAGCAATTAAATCATTAGGAGTGTTATATAGTAAACACTTTTACTTTAATATGTATGTATGTATGTATGTATGTATGTATGTATGTATGTATGTATGTATGTAAGTAAAAGTATTATATATATATATCTTCCCCTTCACCCTTCCACCTCAAAAATGAAAATGAACAAAGTGAATCAAAATGACAGAGTCGGGAAACAGATTTTGTTTTACTTAATGTATATTAATTGGGCATTAATTAAATTGAATTGACATTATCATTTGCCTTGTATTACCTCCTATCATTAGTGGCAACTTTTAGACATACCTCTATCCCATGAAGTGGCATGCCCTAATTTTTGCTTATACAATCAAGTATGTGTTTAATAATAGTGATATGTGATGTGCGATCTTAAGCTCAATTAGCCTGTCTCTTTGTAGACGAGAAAAGCAACCAGACACTTTGTAACAATATCAAATAATGCCACATATGTCACTGTTGCATATCTTGCCATATGACATAATAATCTGATATCTTCCACAAGTAGTGATAATCTCCAGAATATATATCTGCAGGGAATCTAGTTTTTAAAAACTGCCATTTTTCCACATGAATTAAGTTCTAAGTTATTGCAATCGCTAGCATGAAACATGGACCTTACTTACTGTAGGACCTTACCTATTGTATTTATGTAAATGTGAAAAAGTACACAAAAACACTAATAAAATAACACAAAGGCAGCAACTATATGAAATACATTCATTCATCTCAACATTACAGCAGGGAGTAGCTTATCCATCTCCAAGTCCTGTTGAAAAACTCAGCTTTTGATGCCCTTTCTGAAACCCAGAATGTCCAGATCTCAAGAGAATACTATTCAAAGGAGACAGCAGTTGGAAAAAAAATCTGACTCCTCAGCTCCTGAAATTAACAGCGTTTAAATCATGAGTGTCCAACCTTTTGACTTGCCTGAACCATAATGAGTAAAGAGGAATTGTCTTGGGTTACTTATATATATATATTTTTGGGGGGGGGAGGTGGTTCAGCTGTTAAAGATGCTGAGCTTGTCAACTGGAAAGCTGACAGTCCAGGTTCAAGGGTAAACTCCTGTTCCTGCTCCTACTCACCTTGCTGTTTGAAAGCATGAAAATGCAAGTAGGTAAATAGATTTCTCACTTTATAGGAAGGTAACAATGTTCTGTGTGCCTTTGGTATATAGTCACATGACTCTTCAGACAATGCTCCCTTGGCTAAAACACAGAGATGAGCACTGCCCCCTAGAGTCGAAAACGTCTGGAGGAGGAAACCTTTACTTTTATACACTGCTCAAAAAAATAAAGGGAACACAAAAATAAGACATCCTAGATCTGAATGAATGAAATATTCTTATTAAATACTTTGTTCATTACATAGATGAATGTGCTGACAACAAAATCACACAAAAATTATCAATGGAAATCAAATTTAGCAACCCATGGAGGTCTGGATTTGGAGTTACACTCAAAATTAAAGTGGAAAAAAACACTACAGACTGATCCAACTTTGATGTAATGTCCTTTAAACAAGTCAAAATGAGACTCAGTTAGTGTGTGTGGCCTCCACGTGCCTGTCTGACCTCCCTACAACGCCTGGGCATGCTCCTGATGAAGTGGCGGATGGTCTCCTGAGGGATCTCCTCCCACACCTGGACTAAAGCATCCCCCAACTCCTGGACAGTCTGTGGTGCAACATGGCGTTGGTGGATGGAGCGAGACATGATGTCCCAGATGTGCTCAATTGGATTCAGGTCTGGGGAACGGGAGGGCCAGTCCATAGCATCAATGCCTTCATCTTGCAGGAACTGCTGACACACTCCAGCCACATGAGGTCTAACATTGTTGTGCATTAGGAGGAACCCAGGGCCAACCGCACCAACATATGGTCTCACAAGGGGTCTGGGGATCTCATCTCGGTACCTAATGGCAGTCAGGCTACTTCTGGCGAGCACATGGAGGAATGTGCAGCCCCCTAAAGAAATGCCACCCCACACCATTACTGACCCACTGCCAAACCGGTCATGCTGGAGGATGTTGCAGGCAGAACATTCTCCATGACGTCTCCAGACCCTGTTACGTCTGTCACATGTGCTCAGTGTGAACCTGCTTTCATCTGTGAAGAGCACAGGGCGCCAGTGGCAAATTTGCCAATCTTGGTGTTCTCTGGCAAATGCCAAACATCCTGCACGGTGTTGGGCTGTAAGCACAACCCTCACCTGTGGACGTCAGGCCCTCATACCACCCTCATGGAGTCCATTTCTGACCGTTTGAGCAGCCACATGCACATTTGTGGCCCGCTGGAGGTCATTTTGCAGGGCTCTGGCAGTGCTCCTCCTGTCCCTCCTTGCACAAAGGCGGAGGTAGCGGTCCTGGTGCTGGGTTGTTGCCCTCCTACGGCCTCTTCCACATCTCCTGATGTACTGGCCTGTCTCCTGGTAGCGCCTCCATGCTCTGGACACTACGCTGACAGACACAGCAAACCTTCTTGCCACAGCTTGCATTGATGTGCCATCCTGGATGAGCTGCACTACCTGAGCCACTTGTGTGGGTTGTAGACTCCGTCTCATGCTACCACTAGAGTGAAAGCACTGCCAGCATTCAAAAGTGACCAAACTATCAGCCAGAAAGCATAGGAACTGAGAAGTGGTCTGCGGTCACCACCTGCAGAACTACTCCTTTATTGGGGATGTCTTGCTAACTACCTATGCTTTCCACCTGTTGTCTATTCCATTTGCACAACAGCATGTGAAATTGATTGTCAATCAGTGTTGCTACCTAAGTGGACAGTTTGATTTCACAGAAGTGTGATTGACTTGGAGTTACATTGTGTTGTTTAAGTGTTCCCTTTATTTTTTTGAGCAGTGTATATAAATATATATGATATAGGTAATGTATATAAATCACATAATGTTAAAAGTTTTGATCTTGTGGGGCCACATTATTTGCTGTCCAGGACCACATGTGGCTTGCGATCCATAGTTTGGCCACATCTAGTCTTAGTGAAGGGCCTACAGATTCTAATTGGAAGGGTAGAACTAATTAGGATAAGACAGTCCCAAAGAAATCCAGATCGTATGTAAGGAACAGCTTTAAAAGGCATAACCAGAACCTTCTAGTCAGTGGAACTCTCAA
Organism: Notechis scutatus; assembly: GCF_049901735.1. Lineage (NCBI taxonomy): Eukaryota > Metazoa > Chordata > Lepidosauria > Squamata > Elapidae > Notechis > Notechis scutatus. The sequence goes on along the minus strand of NC_142025.1, from coordinate 93,909,863 downwards.
AGCAGCATCACATGGACAGACTGAAATGTGCATCGCTATATAAGCTGCCACTTTCTGGACCAGATGTACTTTCAATTTAGGTTTAAAATGTCAGCTGCGCATGAAATGTTTTGCACCAGTCCAGGCATGTGACTAAGCCACATGAAACTAAGAAAAGGGTGTCTCATTCCAAGAAGGGTTGAAATTAACTAAATTGACAGGCATCACTGAAAACTCATTCAGTTATGCAACAGAGTTGTGTTAGGGACCTATAAGTGATATTTCTCACTACTCTGGTAAATGCCAATATGTCCATGCTAACTGCTATCACATCATTAGCAAATTATCTCTAATGTGAAATAGTATATAGCAGTCTAGCAAAGCCAGGTAGCTTTTTACAATATATGGTATTAATATAACTGCTCAGTTCAGTAATAGATGTGGAACATAAATATTTCATCAGCAAACCTACACATTCTTAACATGGAACACCATGGAATTTCATTTTGAAAGATAAGCAAATGAAACTATGTCAAAGCTTGGTAATCAATTAGAATTTTGCCCTTCCTACAGTAGCCGTCACAGCAAAAATCACAGAACTATAGCACAGGAAGAAAAATCAATACCTGTTCCAAATTTATTGGGCTTTTCAAAAGATCTCAAGAAAACATTCTTGAAACATGATTTGGTGGCACTGCGAACAACATTCACAGAGCAAGATTGGTATATTCTGAAGAAATATCTTGTCTGTTCAAGTAGATATAGTTATTTCAAATGATTTGCTCTACAGGAAAAAGTAAATCTAAAATAAGAATATTTTTGGACAACATACTTTAAAGAAGTATAACTTGCAAAGTTAAAGTAATGATTAAAGGGCCAGTTATCCTGCAATATGCCTGTTCAAATAAAACAAATATATATCTCGAAAACAGAATTTACCATAGAGGTTAAAAATCAGAAGATTGGGAAAATAATTAATATGAGTGCCTTCCTTGCTTTCTTGTTTCAGCTATTTTTGCTAGTCTATATTTTAGCTCCCTCGAATTCTCTTGCAGCTAGCAGTTGTTGCAACACTCACAAAGAAAGAGAAGTAGATTTATGTAATTAGTTATGAACATGCTGCCTACTCATCAGATTCTAGATAGTCTCAGTGTTCTTAAAATATGTGTGAACAGTACAAAAATGAGTTTGACATTCATATATTAATCTGCAATCTATTTAACAATTACTGTACTGTATCAAACAGAGAGTTCCTGGCAATATTAGATCCCCAAAGCATCAAGCAATGAGCAGTTAAGTTGGTGACATCTGGAAAGTTTTTAGTCATTTCCATGATGAAAGGAATGAACACAAATTCATACCACAGTAGTAGAAACAGAATATCCACGGTATTGGATAGTGTTTCTCAATCTCAACAACTTTAAAATGTGTGGATTGGCTGGAAGTTGAAGTGTACAAATCTAAATTTGCTCAGATTGAGAAACATTGATATAGAGTGACCACTTTCTAGGTCTGTATGGACTGGAAACCAGCTTGAATAAGAACATATTCTATTAATTCTGCTCTAATCAAAGATAAAGTGCTTCTCAAAGTTATCATTGAATTATCACAGCATTGTTGAATTTCTGCAAAAAATATTAACTTAACCATCACATTTTTTTAGCTGTCACATTGCCTTCTATAGAGCAAAGTGGGTGCATGGGATAGGAAATTAAATTTTTCTCTTCCCAACAATATCTTCCCTGTTGGAATTCTAATGAGAGAAAATGACATTTTGAGAGAGATTGGGAGAGGATTTTTACATGTATGTTATATTTATTAAAAATGCCCAATCTCCATAAACTGGAAAACAGAAGCAATTTAAAATAAGCATTTCTCTTATTTAAACTCCTGAGCCTTCCACGGAAACAAGGAAATTCTGAAAAACTTCATAAAAAAGAACTCTCAAGTGCAAAAATAAAGGGAAATTCTGAAAAAAAAAAGTTACATCTAACTTCAAATAAAATCCAGGAAATTTGGATTTGACTAATTTGTAAGACAATGAAATGCTAGATCACAGTACTAAGATTTTAGAAGAAAGAACTGTGGGTAACCCTACATTCATTAACTTAATTGGTAGATTTAAAGTTCACGAAAGGATCCTGTGCCACAATAAAACTTGAAAAAAAGAAATCAAAAACCCAGAAAGACAGCACATATTCGAAATGGAGCTGGGAGCATCTAGTAACTAAATTTTTCTTGAACCTCTAAGACAGGGGTTCCTAACCAGGGGTGCGAAACGATATTCCAGGGGGTAGAAAAACTTGGGTTTCAAAATTTCAAAATTATAGCATATATGTATGATTACATGCATATAATTATTTATTTTTTTAAGGGGTGCGAGAATAAATCAGAAGCATTCTAGATGTGCGGGTTATAGAAAAAGTTGGGAACCCCTGCTCTAAGATAAACCAAAGAAACTGAACCCATTTCTGGAAAAATCAGGCAAATGTGGGCTTTGTATAAATTATTTGCTCACTTAATTAAATATACTTTGACGCCACAAAGGGCTGTTAGCTTTGCCATATTACAAGTTCTGAGGAAATATTTGCAATTTCAGTAGCATGTATGTTTTAATGTGCCAATACCGCTCCCTAGTGAATTTACAGAAATGTAATAGCTAAAATTCTCTTCCCCTCCCTTGCTCTAGGCTTTTTCTCACAGTACAGCGATCCACTTTAAAGCATTATGCTCTGGCTAGATGCCAAGCATTCAGATTAATCTATAATGATTAAAGTATTATGCTATCAACACTTGAATTGAACATGGCTTACCTGCTCTTATCAAACAACCCTGGAAATAAAGTTATCAGGTATCTTTGATTACTATTAAACTCTCCCTGTGAGTATATGCACACACACACATTTGTGAGCACTGAATTCAAAGAAGAAAAATAATCTTAAAGGTAGATGGCACAGACTATAATTCAATTCAATATATAGTTAATAATGTGGATTTACAGTTTTCTAGTCTTTTTTCTTTCTTGACCCAAAGCTGCTCTATTACAATGGACCCAACTGATTCGAGACATTCCCTCCAAAAATACCCTTATTCTGAATTTTAAAAGATGTGAAGAGAAGTTCTATAATTAGTGTTACAGTGCTTCTCAGAAACATGTTGACTCTGACCATAGTATAGGCACGCTTAACCTTTGCTGTAAATAAGTTTGTATCCTGGTTATTATGCCCTAACATTTCCTCCTCCTCGTCGTCCTCCTCTTACTTTTGCTCTCTTTCTTCTTCTACCTTTTCTTCCTCTTGTTCTTCTGAGAATACATTTTTAAATTAAAATATTATGAAGTAGATAGTTTAGTCATACTTCTCATTTAAAACATTTTCTTTTTACAGCTGTGATTAAATACATAGAAAAAGATGCAGACTGACATATTTAAAATTAAGAGATCCTTTCTGGAGACAGATGCAGGAAAAAGGAATGAGGTTTATTGCAGCATTCATTTTAAAACAAGAAATATTTTTGGATTCAGTTATCCTACCTATATATATTAAAGAAGCTTATTAAGGAACTATTTCACCCTATGTTTCCAGATATGTTATGTTTTACAAATATTCTTTACTTCACAGAATATTCCCATACGAAATGTGACACCTTATATTAAATAAAACAAAGGAGTTTTAACTCAAACGTGTTATATGAAAATCTAGGGAAATATATTATTTCAGTGCATAGAAATCTACTTATTTTGAAAAATTGGTTCTAGCTCCAGAAGTCCCCCTAATGTTTTCGGATTCCTAACTGTGATTCGTCTCAGTTTCTGGAATTCTGACCTGGCACTTCAAGATACTAACTTGTGAGCTACTCAGGTTTCTATATCCGTTTATGGTGCCACAGTGAACAGATATGTCCTCAACAGCTTGAGACACAAGGCAAGCAAAATGTTGTATATATTAGTTTCACAGATCCCAATCAGCTATATATGGGTGGGAAACTATCACAGGTGTGCCAACTAAGAGGAAGGTCTAGAATTGCTTGAGGTAGAAGATTGTGAGAAGTAGCTACTGAAACAGAAAACAGGATATCTATTCTCTTGAGGAAAGCCCTTTCAACCTGATTTCATCAGACTGCAAAGTGTGGGGTTTTTTTCTAATTCAGTTGATCTACCATCCAATCTTAGGGAACAATTGGCTGCCGAAAGTGCAAACTCAGGTGATAGCAAAGTAGAGGACCAAATATCAGAGAAACAGATCCTGTTCATGAGTAAGTCATTTAAGTGAGCAGAAAAAAATTGGCTACCTGATAATTGAGCCTTGAGGAGGGCTCTGGGAATTCAAGTCTTAAACTGCCTTCAATCACTGCCTCCTGGAGCAACGTCTGCATACTAGGTCTATTTGTTGCTCACACTTCACTCTCCACCTGTTATTCTGATGAATTCACTGTTTCATTTGTGAGTTCACTCGAAGTCTCTTTCTAACTGCTTTTATTCTAATTTAGCACAACTGCTATTTTAGGCTTGGTTTCTGCTAAACCGGTCAACCTTCATCTTAAGCAGGACTTGGCATATTCTGGATTCTTGAAGTGCAATCTTCTATCCCACTTAACAAGCATTCTCAGAAAAAGATTATAAGTGATGCCAAACTTAAAAGGACTTCAGTCTTGCAAAGTTTTCCTATTTCCTCTCCCCCTCCAAAAAAATAGAAACAGACACCTCCATTTTAAAGGTTTATGCTTTTTGTTTAAAATTCCAGTGAAGCATATCACCTCAAAGAGGACAAGACAAGGAAAATGATGTAATATTTCATGTCTGTGCAAATTATTATTCCAGTAGCAGAGAGATAGGGTAAATTGTCAAATGATGCAATTGATGACTTAAGCAAAACAGAATACAATCTTCTTCTGTGGTCCCATGAAGGCATGACTTTGGGGGAATTCCCCAAGCCCCACTCAACAGAGTGACTGGGAGGAAACGTATCAACCCATGAAAGCTGATTATTACATTTTAAAGTGAGGCAACATACATATTACCTATCTGTACTACCAGCCAGGCCTTTATCCTACTGACTTCAGAGATGCAAATTCTCAATGAGAAAATGTGACTGTAAGGCAAACACTGAGATCCTCCATTCTTCTATTTTGTGAATGGAAAAAAGGTTCAGAGGGTAATATGATAAATTAATGTTACTTGGAGATTTGCTCTGGGAATAGGAAGAGTAAGGCCTGGGGTCTAATAGAAGTTGAGGGAAAGAATTACTCACCTATAACTGCAATATCATAATGAATTTTTCACTTTGTTCCTCCCTACTCCACCCTCAGCATAACAAACACCCTTGGGGCACTAAACTGCAAATGGACATAGGTTGAATTAAATGCTAATAGGGTGGGGGGGGGAGGAGAAAACCAGTTGTAGCTTACATCTGCTGAGCAAACAAAAAAAAAAATTTCGCCAGAAGTAGGAGGAATTTCAGAAGCAACACCCTAATAATCCTATAAAAGGCAGAGGGAAGTGCCCCGTTAGCATACTCTCTGCCTGCCCTTTGACTCTGCCTATTATATCTCAGCAGTAGAACATCACTGAACTGCAATGTCTCTTCGAATTTCTACTGCATCTAGGAAAATATCTTCCTATGACGGAGGTGCTAAGATGTCAGGCATTGGTGGGGGAAGTCTATATGGCTTTGGTGGGGGATCTATGGGAGGGTTAGGCAGTAGCTATGGAGGGGCTATATGCAGTGGTTATGGTGGATCTGGATTTGGTGGTGGTGTTGGCTTTGGCAGTGCCTCTGTGGCAGGTGGTAATTATGGAGCAAACTATCGCTCCAGCTCATCTGTTTCAATGAGTGGGGGCTATGGAGCTGGTGATAGCGTCTTTTTGGCTGGTGCTGAAAAGGAAACTATGCAGAATTTAAATAGCCGGCTGGCAAACTATCTGGAAAAGGTGCGTTCCCTGGAGGAGGCTAATGCTGAGCTTGAACGTAAAATTCGCCACTGGTATGAGAAAAATGGACCTGGGGCACCTGGAGTGACTCGTGATTACAGCAAGTACCATCACATGATTGATGAACTCCGCAACCAGGTAAGAAAACATTTTCTCAATTTCTGTCTAGCATTCTCTGACATTTTCTCTAATTTCTATAAGAGTGCAAAATAAGTTAAGGATTCTATTTTAGCCTATACTACAATGAATGACTCCTATGACATGATAGCTTATCTCTTTATCAATACTTAATGTATTTAATAAAGATATCCAAAATATCTAGCATAAATGGAAGTAGAGGGAAAATTTCAATTCAGAAAAAAATATATACTTTAAGAAAATAATTTAATAATGGAACTGTCTAAAGCACTCTGCTTAACTAGATTGGGTTGTCCAATTGATTAGAACCCCAAATGAAGCTCATGTAAAATTATTGATGTTTAATAAACATTAAGGAAAGCAATGTAATTTAAATAGAATTGATCATATTATCATAAATGTATAGATGTAAAAATCTGGTTTAAAAACAAACTCAGTTACCTATCTGTATACTTCATATTTGAAGAAGGAAAAGGTCTAAAACAATATATCGACTACAGTAATTTGGGGGGAGGGGGGAAATAGTATGGTAGATTGTTTATATCCTCAGCAAATAAATAAAATTGAATTCAAGATGTTATTTTCTCTACTATCAATCCCTTATAAAATATATTACTAAAAATAAGTATTTTCTACCAGAACATGCACTTATTATTGATTTGTAATAAATGTTGTTCTTTTTAGATTATGAATGTAACCATTGAGAATGCTAATGTAGTCTTACAGATTGACAATGCCAGGCTTGCTGCTGATGATTTCCGAATGAAGTAAGTTTAAATGCATTTTTCCATTTTGAAACTCCTGAAAAATGCAGTACTTTGTACCTTCTCACATCTTCCAGAAATACTAGGGTTATTAAGAGCATAAAGACCAGGGTAACATTTAAAACTCCTTCCACCACTTTAATATTCTCTTGCACTAGGAGTTAGATCTACGTTTACGTTATAATTAGAAAATATCCACTGAAATTAATTAGACTTTGTTTAGCAGAACTTTTTTTCCAAATCAGTTGAAGTATGGTGTCATATTTCTATGACTTCAATTGGTAGCCATTAAGTTCTGCAAAATTGGCAATCTACAGTTATGTACAAATATAAGAAGGCACATAAAACTATAGTATCATATCTAATATTCAGCTCTCTACCCTCATTATATTAATTATTGTGCTAATATATTGTGTTAGCATAATAGTTATTTTTTTTTTAAAAAAAAGATTCACTATAAAGATTCATGGTTGCATATACACTATAAATGAGATGATTTTCAAGTCTTACTTTTCAATTCCGTATCAACACCTTTACTATTTATCAGCTATAATAACTTGAACAGATTCTAGCAAGTCATACAATCCAATAAGAACACTGTCCTTTCCTGATTATTGTTCAACCATGGAACTTTTGAAGATAACTTTTTTTCATGTTTGTAAACAGCTATTCAATTTCTAAGCTACTAAGCAATGGGACAGAATTAATGGAATCAATATGTAGCAATGTAATGTCTCTATTCAGTCAGGCATATCTTCTTCAATATGCTGCATTTTATTCTCCATCATTTTTTTTCATTTCACTTTCATGTATCAACAATATATTCTTGTGCATCATCCATGTTGGGTAGCTTGTGGGAGAAGATTTCTATTTCTTTATACTTCTTCAAATATTTATCTTCTCAGGAACCTGATGATACTTTTTGTGTGCACACATATGTATAAACTTATATTTTGATCAAAGAATAACACCATTAGGATATGCATTTTCTGTTTAAAGCATTCATTACGTCTAAAACTGAAGTTCTCCTGATATTTGGGAAGCAGGGAGATATTACTCAAAACTGAGTTTGGGTTCTACAATAAGTTAATGTATAGATAAAGAAAAAGTTTCCCTTTCTTCATCATTTTGTTTTCAGCAGTTTCCAGTTAATAAGAGTGATATTTTAGGGTCACCAGAAGCTGAACTCGGAAGCAGCAAGATGAACATTTTCCTTCTGTGAACTTCCTTAAATTAACTTACATTCTAAGTTAATACTTTTAATTTACCAAGTGCTTTCTAGCTCTGATTTTGTCTATTGCTAAATATAGCTATTGCTCAATTAACAAATTCATGTATTTCCCCCAGATTTGAAAATGAGCTCTTCCTTCGCCAGAGTGTTGAAGGAGACATCAATGGTCTGCGTAGAGTACTTGATGATCTTACCATGAATCGCTCTGACCTAGAAGCACAACTTGAAAGTCTAACAGAAGAGCTGGCATACCTTAAGAAGAATCATGAGGAGGTAAAGGACTTATTTGGTTTACATCCCAATCCACAGAACTGACTGCATGGATTCAAATGCAACCAAAAGGGAATCTGAATTTTTTTGAGTTTCTTTATCAATATTCCAAACCAACCTTTTTAAATTTATAGTTGTAAGATTCCAGATATGAAACTAATCCTCAAACTCTTTGCCAGTACTGACTGGTTGGGAATTCTAGAAGTTTTAATCTAGGACATCCAGGGAATCCTAAATTGCAGATAATACAGATAAGTTACAATTTAGTATGATATCTGAGTTAAGACACCAGAAGTCTGCAGAATACAGAATAGGAGTCTAGTGCTGCCCATAGAATGTTCATTTGGGATAGGAAAAGACTCCAGTTTGAATTTTCACTTATCCATGACACTTATTTGGTAAGCATAGTAGGTAACTTTCAGTCAATCACCCTCACACTGATCTCTCTAACTATTCAGCTTGAGTGATTCATCTAAACCCTCAACAAAATAAGAATATTTAAAGAGAATACTAGTCTTACATAACTTTTTTATCATTATTTAACAATTAGAATGGTTTATTTAAACCATTACATTTAGTAGCATTGATGAAAAGAGAATAGTTCTTTCATTTTCTTTCAAATGTTGATCACATTTATTAAAACATTATGAAAAAGTCCACCTGAACAGAAAAAAAAATCCATATCTAAGAGGGCAGCTGAATTTTCAGAACATAATATATCAAAATCAAGGAGGTTAGTTGTGTCATAATGTAATTAGTAATGTGCTTTCATCTGCTGCCAATGTGATATAAAATTATTTCCCAAGACAGATTGGGGCTGGGCTTTGTAACTTGGATTGTAAATTCCTCCAAGTATCAATTAGTAGATCAGTATGTTATTCTTAGATAAAGCTGGAATATTTAGGTCATTCTCAGAAAACAAGCTTAGTCATCAAAATCTGGTAAATGTTGAGTTAAAAGCAGCCAGGTTGGTCCACATATATCTAACTTCAAAATTTAACTGAAGTTTTTGATTGGAAGGATAAAGGTATGTGTTATTACTGATGTTATATCTTTGCTCAATGGGCCCAGTCAAAGACACTTCTTTCTACCTTTTTATCAGTTTTTCTTCCAAGTATATTTGAGTATACTGTGCATGGTTCCTGAATTAATAATCCTTTCACATGCACTTCACTCAGAAAACAAATCTAAAACTTCCTTTCACTGGCCCTGATCCACTTATTTGTTACTGTGAACAAAATAATAACCTTTCAACCTAGGCAGCCGATTCCCTGAAACGTACATTAGGTGGATTACTTCATTCAAAGCAGGTTTGGCATGCAGAAACCCAAAGGGCAGAAATTAGTGTGAATTTCCATAATAGGCATAGGATGAGAAAAGTATGAAATGTCCCAAGGCTGAAATGATTATGAGTTGAGACATGTTACTAGGGGGGGCGGGAAAGTCAGATTGACTGCAGTTCAAAAAAAAAAAAAAAGCAACATTGGTACTGATTATTCAAAATGGGATTGAGAATGGGCAGTGCCAGTGCTGAAACAAAATAACAAGAAAAATTCCTATTGTAGAACACATGTAAACAGCATTGAGTGCATATTCCATTTTTGAAACACCTTACTTAGTACTCCCATGCCGGATAGATGCTCCAAAGCCAGGCAGGAAGATTGGATCCATTCCAAAGCCCCAAGGCAAGCCTTCATAAGACACACATCATTTTCCATGTTGTCCTGGGGATCCTTCCCACAAATATATTAAGAATTTCTTATCAGCAATCTGGAAATGCCACTCTTTCACTTAAGAGACACATGAAAAGGTTTGCTATAAAAGTCTATCAAAGTTCAATTGAGTTGGTTTGTTCTGTTAGTGCTTACACAGAAGGAACTTTGTTTGCCTGCTTTAGCCTACAATAGATATAAGTAAACAGGGGGATCAACAAGGATACTATTGGCTCTTACTATTCTCCATCTCTTGCAGGACTACTTTAAAATGGCTTCATTTCTATCTCTCAGGTAGATTTCAAAAAGCCACCATAACCACATTTCACTGGTTCTGAAGTGTACAAGTAACCTGCTTCCAATTTTCACATTCAGGAAATCACTCTACTGAGGAGTAGTTCTACAGGAGATGTCACAGTGGAAATGAATGCCGCTCCAGGAATAGACTTGACTAAGCTACTGAATGACATGAGAGCACAATACGAAGATCTTGCAGAACAAAACCGTAGAGAAGCAGAAGAACAATTCATCAAAATGGTAAGATTATATTTTTTCAAGTTCTCCAACTGCACTAAAATGTTAGTTTGATAACTCACAACAAAAATGAATGTATGTGTTGAAATAGTTTTTAACATAATGCTTTAAAAAAGAAAAAAGAAAATACTGTACTCACAAGAAAATCCCCCTAAAAACCAGAAAGTTCTGATCCCACTCTTGTGTGTTACAATCCACTTCTGCCTATTGTGCACCCAAATTGAATTCTCCCCAGAATTGCCTACGTTTGCTCTATATGTTGCTTTCAAGTTATATTTTTATTGATCTGTCCCTCCTTCTAGAGCCAGCCACTGCAGCAACAGATCCACGATGATGCCGGTGCTGCAAGCACAGCCAGGAATGAATTAATAGAACTCAAACGAAATTTTCAGTCCCTGGAAATTGAGCTACAATCGCTTTTGGCAAAGGTTTGTGTTTGCTTCCTTTCTCTCAAAAACAGCAGGAAATCAAAAGAAATGTCTTGTTCTCTGGTCTGAAAAATACTTACCCTTTGTTTTCATAAAACTCTGTTTACAAATTCCTAAATTGAAGAGTCACAGAAAATAAAGATCCACAGATGCACTGATGCAAATTCCAGATTCAGACCTCAGATCACAATTAGGATCCCCACGAATTATAACAGTCTGGATTTCATTGCTGGATTAGAAAGGGATAACATGAGACAAGCATGGAAACAATGACAATTAGCCTCTAGCAAAATTGTGGGTAGAAAAATAATACTGAGAAAATCATAACAAACCTTTAACCAGCTTATGTGTATTTCTCCAATTAACAGAAAGGATCTCTGGAAGGAACCTTAGTAGAAACTGAAGGGAATTACAGCACTCAGCTTAGTCAGTTACAAATGCAAGTCAGCAGTCTGGAAGAACAGCTTCAGCAGATCAGGGCTGAAACAGAGTGCCAAAATTCAGAGTATCAGCAATTGTTGGGCATCAAGACCCGACTGGAAATGGAAATAGAAACATACAGACGTCTGCTAGATGGAGAAAGGTGAGTAAACATTTTTCAAAACTGAATGAGGCAATAATTACGCAGTGAGTGGGTGGTAGATTCAGGCTTAGGATATTTATTTACACAAATATCTGCTACTGCAGATACTCATCTCTACTTGTTGATTTCTCATATTCTGTGTCACTGTAAGAAAGACTAGATTGAGCTACATACGCTTCATATTGGATCAGACCAAAAGACTGAGTTTTTAGACAGCTAGCTAGAAGTTGGACCTAAATCTTCCTTTGGATCCATTAGAGGAAAAGCATCTGTGTGTTCAACCTCTTACTAGTCTATTTGTTGATGGATTGATAAGAAATGTAGGGTAGAAGTGTGATTGACCTGATCAATCCTAGTGTGTAATAAAGAGCATCACCCTTCCAAATTCATTTTTTTTCTTTTTTAAATTTCTTTTTACCAATTGTAGAACTGTAGTTTTCAAAATCATAGAATATAGCATTTAAAACAAAATGCTTCTGTTTAAAAACATCAAATTATTAAGGATCTCTTAGAGAGGTGTTTTTATTTTCTTATTTATTGATTACTCCTGCTAGTTATTCTCTAATTTTATCAAATAACAAGTAAAACCACATTAGTGCTCTCTGAAACATGAAAAAAGTAAAAAAGAATTCTAATTTATATATACAATCCTCTCTGATATTGCTTAGAAATTAATAGAGTATCCATAAATGATTAAATTACTATAGTTCCTTTAAAAACAACCCATATGACTTAACATCATTAATGAATTAATTTAGTTGACTTCAAATATTTTATCGATAGGAATAATAAAGTTATAAGATGCATGACACAGAATGTATATTTCTCTCTTTAGTCAAATATTTATTGCTCTCAAGCTTTAAAAATTCAGATAATACTACAATATTATTAATACTGTGTTTCTTCTTAACAGTATCCGTACTGCTTACGAGACAAAAGTTCAAATCAGAGGTAATTATAATCCTATTCTTTCAGAAATAATACATTGCTATTTGTATTGACTTGGTATATCTAAAAATACATCACACAAAATTGAAAATATTTCCTCATGAACAATTTCATTTCATAAAACGAAATGCATGAGTTTAATTATCTTTAACTCCTCCAGTAACCTTTATTCCACCTGTTAACTCTGCACAGATCTGATGCCCTCCAGCTGTACTGGGATTATGTCTCTGAGAATATCCAGGGAAGACAGTCAAAAACTAGACTAGTTAGGAAGTTGAATGTTAACATTTCTGAAAGCTAGTAGACTAACAAAAGCTATTTCAAATCCTTGGCTCTTCCATTCATATCCAAATTATATGTTTTTCTGATACTTTTAAAATCTGCTAGACAGTATCATAATCTAATCTGCCATCAGGATTTTGAATTAGAAAAAATCAACCATTAATACCAAGGGCATAAGACAAAAATTGATGATACCAGTTTGAGGGGTGAGATGTCCTATTTCACAGCTGACTGAAATAATGTTGGTTTAATCTACAAATGTATTGATCTAAAACTTCCACCATTCCCAGCCAGCATAACTAATACCCATGCTGAATAAAAAGTATGAGTTGAAATATAAGGTTGAAGAATAGGCCCTTTTGTGAGGCTGGCACAATTGATTTTGGCTTCAGCTTGAAAATCACTGCAAAACTTAGAATATTACAAGAGGGAAAAGATTCCATGAACTAAATGACTGCTTGAGTATTAAAATAATGGTCACCCATACATATCTTTATCAGCAATAATTATGAACCCATTGACTAATTTTTATTAACTTTAGTATCATACTTTAAGGTGGCTAAGTTAAAAAGCCCAAAAAGTTGGACTGTATAGGAGAAAGGCTTTTTGAGGGAAGGGATTGCTTTCATTCATGCAGTTCTCCTGAAATTATAGGAAATGTTAATAAGAAAGAGAAAGAAAAAATGTAGAAAATAAATTTGGATACTAAGACGAAAGTGTAAGAAAAATTTGTTTTAATAGTTTCCAATCATCAGCAGCTAAAAAGCTTGCCACCCAAAACAGGTGCAAAAAAAGAAAATGTATTACCATGACCCATTTGATATTTGTATCTCAGGAGCCAATATGGCTGTAAATATATTGTCAGTTTATAAGGTACATTGATTACATAATACCGTAGTTGGAAACCAGTAGTATATCAGACTATATTTAATATCTAAGTGGGATGAGATGATAGAGTTTTGCAACATATAGTTTTTCACATTTTTCCAGGGATTTTTTGTTGTTAAAATGTAATCTCTGTGCCCAAATTGCTCTTCATCTCATTTCCAATAATCATCATTTTATGACAGGTTTTACTGAATAAAGTGCTGTTTTTAAAACTTTTACTATTAATCAATAAAACTATTATAATTTTCCTTTGACAGAACCTACCAAAACCAGGGTTGTTAAAACCATTGTTGAAGAACTGGTGGATGGCAAAGTCATATCTTCCCAAGTGAAATCGGTGGAAGAAAAGACAACTAAATAAACTGCAAGAAGGAAATATTTCAAAGCTTGCTTTTGAGGGAAAACTTGGGTAGAAGAAAGCCATCGGAATCAATTGTCAATTTGCAGCTTAGTAGCTTTTTGCTAATACGGGACTGGGATTCAAATTTAATCAAATTTACTTAGACAAGACTCAGTGAAACCAATGAATGATTAAGTATGGAAACAACCCAAGGAATCTAGAAAAAGAAATTCTACATGTTATGCTTTCTTCTAACTTTAAAATACTGATTTAAAAACCACATTCTGTTTTTCTGCTGCAATGCAATAAATCTTCTGTTTGCAAGTTATATCTGTTTGAGATTCTGGTTTTACATTTTCATTTTCATATTTAAAAGCAGATTTAAAACATACTGAAGTTGCAGAGTTCTGTAATTACATCAGCATCCTCATAGCTAAGTAATATAAATAAAAATTTAACTGGGTTCACATTAATAATTTAGTTATCTGACTGGAGATTTAGCTCACCTTATTCTTGGAAAAAAAAAAAGGTTGTGAATGTCACAGAAGAAAGCACTGTGAAAAGCAATCCAGATTACCTCTGCAAGAAAAATTAAATACAGTTATCAATAAAAGATTTACTGTCGGAGATAACCTGAAAAAAATCAGTATTTGAAAATGTAGGTGAATGTATTTGACCGCCAGGAGCAAATCAGACCATAGAAACAAAACAAAATGAAACAGAAGATGCAAAGAGTGGAGAATACTGAGTTTGCTGTTCCGAACACAGTAGGGAAGCAAGTTCTGAGCTAAAAGGAGCAAATTGGATATATTATTTTACTTGATTTAGAAATTATGCAGCCTAAAATGGCATTTGATTTTTTCTTTTCTTTTTGTGTAGCCACTCCACACTGCTGAGTTATATTCTCATTGCAATCAACCGCTGTTTAGATCTGTTTCACACATGTCATTATCAAAATAGGTATCCCCTATGACAGGGGTCTGCAACCTTAAACAAAGAGCCATTTGGACCCATTTCTCACAGAGAAAAAAACCACCAGGAGCCACAAAACCTGGATGGGCATGGCCAACTTGATGTTACTCACTCCCACCCAGTCACATGATCCCCTAGCCACACCTACCTAGTCCAAAACCCTTCTATATCTCTCCCCGCTCTGTATCTCTCTGCCCCTCTCCCTATCTCCCACACTCTCCCTCTTCTCTGTATCTCTCTCACCCCTCTGTATCTGTCTCCCCCTCTCTCTTCCCCCTCTATCTCTCCCCCTCTGTATCTCTCTCTATATTTCTCCCTATCTCCCTCTATCTTCCCCCTCTCTCTGTATCTTCCTCCCTCTGTACCTTTCTCTGTATCTCCTTCTCCCTATCTTTCCCCCTCTGTCTGTATCTCTCCCTTCTCTGTCTCTCTCCCCCCTCCCATCCGTTTCTGTCTCTCTCTCCCCCTCTCTCTGTGTCTATGTCTCTCTCCTTCTCTCCCTCGCTCTATCTCCCGCTCTCTGTATCTGTGTGTGTGTGTGTGTCTGTCTCTCTATCTCTGTCTGTCTGTCTATGTCTCTATCTCTCCTCTGTGTGTGTGTGTGTGTGTGTGTGTGTGTGTGTGTGTGTGTGTCTATGTCTCTATGTCACTCTCTCTCTCTCTGAAAGCTGAGGCTGGGCCAAGCCAGCAAGTTCTCCTTGGAGCTCTTTACTATCCTTTTATTTCTTCTTTTTGGAAATCCAGGCTGGCTCCTCCTTATCCTTTCATGACCTCCGGCCAGCTGTGGCAGAGCTGGGAGGGTGCGCGTACACAGGGCAAGTGGCTGGGCTCGACCAAAGCAAAGGAGCACACAGGGTGGCAAGCAATAACTTAAAGAGGGTCTCCCCCTGCATGCACACCCTCCAGGTCCCACCACAGCCAGGAGGGTCAGCTAAAGGGAAGCCTCTGCTGTAGCTGATGCGCGTTCCTCAGCCAGCCCAGATTTTCAAAAAGAAGAAATAAAAGGAGTAGCAAAGAGCCCGAAGGAGAGCTTGCTGGCTTGGCCCAGCCTCGGCTGTCCAAGAGATATACAGTCAGAGAGAAAGAGAGAGAGACATAAAGAGGGAGAAACTGGCTGATGGGAGAGCATCTTTGGCGAGGGCACTTCAGCTTTCTAAGAGCCTGACCCCATGGGTGGGCATTAAGTTCAGCGGGCCTGTCCCCTTTTCCTGCTGCCCTAAGCTTCTTAAAGCTGTGGCTGGGCTTCAATCGTGCCCAGGTTGTGCCAGTGTCTTGGGGGTGAAGAGTAGGTTATGCATCTCCCCAAACAACCAAGGCATGCCCAGCACCAATAAGGGCTGGAAGACTCCAGCAAGAGTGAGGCACCGGAGAATCAAGCCCCATCATTGCCCTTACCTTCACAGGGCAAGTGAGGGAGGAGAGGGTGAGGGGTGGGGCCAGCCAGTGATGGGACAGGGAGCTACAGCAGAGGGCCTAAGACCCACATGCAGCTCTGGATCCGCGGGTTGCCACCCCCCCCCATGCTACACCTGTGCATTTGACTTGTAAGTGAAGAACTCCCCTGCACTTCCCTGTTAAATTTCATTCTTTAAACTTTCAGCCAATTTCTAATGCAGTCTTCTGCAGAACTTTAGAATTCTGCAAGAAGGTTTATAGGCATTGTGCAAGAGATTGTTGATGTTGATGATGTTGATGATTCAGTTGTGTCCAACTCGAGGCAACTCTATGGGCCAAATCTCTCCACATCTTCCAATCTTGCATAACTTCTTCTGCTCTGCTGGTGTCAACTTTGATGGTGTCCAGCCATCATGTTCTTTGACAGCCTAGTTTCCTTTTGCTGTTAACTCTTCAAAATATAATTGTTGCTCTAGTGAATTCCCCTGTATCACATGGCCAAAGTAAGTGAGCCACAGTTTCATGATTTTGCCTTCCAATAAACAAATATCATCATTTGAACTGGTGGTGGGAATTTTTAGACATCACAAGCCATCTTATTGATCACTCTAATCAGAGGTGGTATTCAGCAGATTCTGACCAGTTCTAGAGAACTGGTAGCAGAAATTTTGAGTAGTTTGAAGAATTTGCAAATACCACCTCTGACTGGAGATTTTACAGTATGCTTGCCCTGCCACGCCCACCAAGCCACGCCCATAGAACCAGTAGTAAAAAAAAATGACTCTAATGTATTGTGAGTGGTAGATTTATTTAATTATTTCTATTGCCTGAGATTATCTGAGACATAACAGTTATTTCAAGAGATCCTGCAGAGTAAAAAGATGAAAAATTCTATTGTAACCTATCAAGTTTATTCTGAATTGTATATATCTTCTAAGGCAGGGGTCCCCAACCACCGGTCCGTGGACCGGTACCGGTCCGCGGAACAAGCCTTACCGGGCCGCTGGTTGCTGGGCGCCGCCATGTTTTTGGTAAAGCGCTTCCGGTGAGCTTTTCTGGGTAGAAAGCTCACCGAAGCGCTCGTCAAAAGATGGCGGCGTAGCGCTCGGTGAGCTTTTCCGGGTAGAAAGCCATTTCTACCCGAAAAGCTCACCGAGCGCTGGCGCCATCTTTTTCGCCATAAAAAGATGGCGGCGCCCAGTTGACACCGGTACCGGGCCGCGGCGCCCAGCTGATGCCGGAACCGGGCCGCGGCGTCGAAAAGGTTGGGGATCCCTGTTCTAAGGTATAAGTTATCCCATCAAACAATGTATCATCTGCAAATTTGATGTGCATGCCTTTCACATCTTCATCCAAATAATTAATGAAAATATTGTAATAGACGATCCAAGACTGACTCCTGTAGCATCCTCTTTCTCTCCATTTTGGTAAAATACTTGGTGAATATTTTTTGTATATAATTTTTCAGCCATTTCACAAATAACAGTGAAGATTTATCAGAGATTCTACTGATAAAATTCTGAATGATTACACTGGATAAGCAAAGATGAGCTGAATTATATTTTCAGAATACAAACATACCCTGTTGGAGGATTATTTGGTGAAACTCTCAGCCTAATGTTTCATTCTGAAGATTCCAATTGCTAACTATTGAAGGACATTTTAATTTTTCACATTAAATACATTACAAGGTCTGTCTTTAAATTGCAAATTTTGATCCCTGGAAAATTACATTGACTATTAATTGAAATTGACATCTGACATATCAAATAAATTGGAGGGTTTTATGGTCTAATTGTAAAAATACCACATCTCTTTATATTATCCACCAGAAAAATGTGATGTGCAATAGCATGCTATCTGCAATTTGAATATTCTGATTATGCTAATTAGCAAAGAGGGAAATTCAGATTTGGAAATTACAAGGTGATCTTTTCTTTGGGAAACATGTGGAATGTGTTTTCCAAAGAAAAGTTCACCCCATAATTGGTAGGACATTCATTCTCCTCTGATTATATAGCTGTTTGAGCAACCAAATTCCCTTTCCATATTTGAGTAATTATTCCATTATTTGGAAATATAATCAAATTTATGTATGTATATTATTTCATTTATAATCTTCAGTGTCCTTTTTTCCTCCTTTTTTCTTTTAAACTTTAACAGACTTAAATGTAAGCAAACTAAGATAGACACAGGTGTAAGACTAGTAGTAATTAATATGAAGGTAATTTCTCCCTTTGCCTTCTTTTATTTTGTCTGTGTATGTGTAAATTAAATTTGGCTAGTTATTATTTTGCTATTTCAACTGTATTTAAAAAATTAAAGAGATTAAAAATGAAGTATCAAACTACAAACCCACAAATATCATTTCACAATTTATTTAAAATCTCCTTATTAGCAAATTATTTTATATCTTAAATTTAAAATAAGTTCTTTTTGTAGAAAGAGCCCAGGTTATGGAAATCAAATAGGGAAGACTATTAGAATAATTTTGTTAGTTTTTATAGTAACCAATCAATGTGACTATCTTATGGAAACTAGAGAGCTATAATATTACATTTCAGTGTTGCAAATTTGTAGAAAGTCTAAGCTTGTATACATTATTCTTTAGCACCCTTTCAACCAAAGAAAGGTTAACCATGTCAATTAGCTGTAGGAAAGCTCAGATGATTACACAATGATTCACAAAGTTGTAATCTTGTATAAACAAATATTATAATTTATATGATTCATAAGATTTACTTATTATTTCTTTTTACCTAGCACTTAAGCCAAAAGGTAGCTTATAATTACTTTTCCAAAAGAAAAATGAAAGGCAGTCCCAGCCCTCAGGCTTATGTTCTAAAATAATGGCACAAAAGAAATATGGAGGCACCATATTAAATGTTATTCAGTTTTTAGCAAGTTCTAGTTGTGTATTTCTAGTGTAGAAAATAATACAACAGCTAATAAAGGTGCTTATTTTTCATCCTCCCCCTTTGAAGCTATGTTTAAAAATATTTAAACAAAACTTCCTTTTAATCTTAAAGTTTAAATATGAACTTAAAAGTACGTAAGTGTTCATATTTCTCTGTCTTTTATCAAGTTTTCAATAATGGCTTGCCCCTTCCATGGACAGCCATTCTTCTGAATGACCAGCATGCTGCTGGATTCATATAATGTAGTTTGCTTTTTGATCAATCCTTTGAATTTAAAAAAAATCTTTCTAGGCTCCTCCTATTGTTTTTTTTTTTTTTTTTAGTGTGCTTAAAAAAACTCACTGCTAAACAAAACAATCACCTTTTCATTTTTTTTGAGTGAAGATTCAATGCCATGAACCAATTTCCCACTACTATACCAAAGGGTTTATATTTCATTTGAATTATTTTACCTGGTGAGTGAATTAAATCATTTGCCACACAGACTGACTGAATAACGGTGAAAAAGTTAAGAAGTATGTCACAGAATATTTATTGTCGTGTTAGGAAAAAAAACTTGTGGGGGGCATATATGTATGTCAGGAATAAGCAACTTATGTTTCATTGGTATTCCCACAATCTTTGCAAAAGGTACTTGGGACTAAAACCTATGACACTCATCTCTGGTATATATGATAATAATAGTAAATATCTGCTATTTGTCAAAAGAAGTATATGAGCATGACATGCAACAATTAAGTCCTACATTTTTAAAAATCATGCTGAAATGTCTCTCACTTTATGCTCTTAAAAATAAATAGTATGCATTTTTCCAGTCCTTGGTTTGTATACAAATGGACAGCTTTAGCCAGCTTTAGGGGAAAGTTTGAAAAGAGCCATGATAACTAGTTCTAATCAAGGAATGGGACGCTGCTGCTTTAAAAAATCTGAGTTTCGCCTTCTGCTCTCCCTCCTCTCTGCCCCCCCCCTTATTCTAATTGCAGGCTGGGAATGTTCTGCAGCAGTCTTCTCACCCTATCAATAAGGTTCAGTTAGCCAAGGTGGAGGATGGGAGTAGCATGGAACTGTCCCAGCTCCTCAATGAGATCAGGGCAAACTATGAAACGCTCTTCAGCCGAAGTCAGATAGAGACCATCCTCTCGGCAGGGACCCAGGTAATGTCCATATACAGACAAGCACCTACTTGAATAAGGAGACAATCCAGTTTGCTCTCAGTTCCTCTCTCAGCCTCTGTGAGGTACAGTATTTACATTTTCAATGCAGTGTTTTTTGGGGGGGAAGCAACCATCCATCCCTCTCCCTCTCTCTCCCTCCCTCCCTCTCTCATCCACAGCATGTCTAGATTCCAAGACTAGGGGGAAATATGTTGAGGTTTTTTAAAATAATGATAAAGTAAAGCTTTGCATCGCCTTGCATCGAGATACTTCTCAAAATGGAGTAACAAATGTTGTGCAGCTCCTCTGCTCCATTCGTCATTTAGATATAATTTTCTCTAGGGAGAAAACTATTTAAGACTTAAGATTTTTACCATTTAAGATTTAAAGAATTGGTTTTAAAGATAGGTCAAGAGGAGCCTGTGTTTTACAGCATCTCCAAAAGAGAAAGGTCAGGATCACACTGTTCTGCAATGCTTTGCTTGTCTGGCTTAAGTCTCATGATTGCTAAAGATTATCCAATCACAAGGACAGCATTAAAAATTCACCCAGAAAAAAACAAATCACAGTAATAAAATGCACCAGACTGCTGATCTGACTTCAGGAATAACATTGAACTGGATGCCGGCTGAGCATCCTATTGTGCGTTTGAGTTTGGTGTTTCTGAATGAGTAATGGTTTAGGGGTGTTTTTTTTTTTGTTTTTTGTATCTTTTAATGGCTGGCTTGCTTTATAGTTTATTTAGGTATCTGAGCAATCCAGTCCCAAAACCTTCAGAAAAGATACACTCATCTTTATCCTATGCTCCAGATAACTTGGCCTAGAGTAACTTGCCGCTTAGTAAGATTCTCAGCAGATTAGTATCAGGACTAGTTTATTTGGATGGAAAGTCTCCAGGAAATTCTAAAACAAGGCAATGGCAAAGTCTTTGCAAACTGTTACAAAATGATTTGTATCCATGTATTATTTGCTTCAAGCCACTATTACAGGTAGTCCTTGATTTTACAACCGTTTAGAGATCATTTCAAAGTTGAAATAGCATTGAAAAAAGTGATTTTTAATTGATCCTTGCACTTATGACCATTGCAGCATCCTCACAGTTACATGATCAAAATTCAGCCACTTGTCAACCAACATGTATTTACCAGTTGCAGTATCCCAGAATCATGTGATCACCTTTTGAAACTTTCCCAGCTGTCAATGGGGAAGCCAGATTCACTTAATGACTGCATGATTCATTTAACAATCATAGCAAAAAAACAAAAGCTCATAAAATTGGGCATGACTCACTTATCCAAAGCCTTGCTTAGCAACAGAAATTTTGATCCCAGTTGTGTTTGTAAATTCAGTGACTACCTATATTAGGCTTGTAATAGGACCGTTCCAGTACTTTGGATTCATTTTTTTAAAGTATTTGAAGGATAAGGGAGCACAAACATAACACTTGTCTGAAATATCTCAAAACAACTGCATCTTTCCTTGGGAATGTGACCTGGAAAATTTCCCAGGATCAAAATTCTCCCCATCAGGCAATTCCAGCAGTTTTAAAGTTGTATTTTGTTTTTCAGAAGATTGTTCTAAACAGTTGAAAGCAGAGTTCCACAGGTCTCCCTCGTTCATTCATTAACATAACTCCAATATCTGTATAGACTATATGGCTTTTGAAATAAAGATGCTAACTAATATTACACTTATTTCATCTTTGTATCCAGAAAACCTGCATCTCTGTGGCCAGTTATCCTCTACAGCTGCCATGATATTCCAGCTGCTTTATGTTGATGCAGATGAGAGATATCTGCACATTCCATATCACCTTTTAGAATCATATTCAAAATGTCCACTGGCTTCTTCAGACAGCCTGTATGTAATAACTGAAAATATGATTTAATGTTTTAAAACTAGTTTTACATACAGTATTCTTGTGAACAAAGAAATACAAAGACACAAAAGGGTCAGTGGCCTCTTGTTCAATAAAGATCCTGGGGATAGGAAAAATGGACGTTACCTATGTTCAGGGGTGGGATTCTTCCATTTCGGACCGGTTCAGGAGAACCCCTAGCTCCGATGATCAGCTGGCTCTGAACTGGTTTTCTCCAACGATCATGTGGGCCCACCCGCCCACCCCTGTGCTGTACTCACCTATATCTGCACAGTTGATTCGCACAGCAGAACGGATTGCTGCGCCTCAGCTGTGTTACTTCCCTGAAGTAACATTGAAGGGAAGTAGTTTTGAAAGCTGTGCACATATGCACAGCGCGCATCATGTGCATGCACACACACGATTAGCGAACCAGTTGTTACACCAGCAGCATCCCACCACTGCCTGTGTTGTTTGGTCAGGTTTTTCAACCAGTATTTTCAGATTTCCACCATTATTTATCAAGAGATAATAAAGCAATTATGATGCACCTTAATTCATCATAGATTCATTTTCAAAGTAAGATAATACCTTTAGCCTCTAACGTCTTTAGCAGCTTCCAATTAACATTCCTTAGAGAGGATTTTTCTCCTTTAGGGCCATATTCTATGCTCCCATATTATAATCCCATATATTAGTATGTGACAAAGTTTACAATGATAGTTCTAACATGAAACTATCCTATGGACTTTCCCTTGTGTATATCCCTCAATGTTTTTACAAACAGAAATGTAAAAGTTTTATTTTACTTGCATTAGAGTGATTAATATATTGCTCTTGACATTTAATTTTTTTATAGAGATGCTGAGTTTGTTGGTGCCTAACTTAAGCTATGACTGTGTGGATGCGAATTTCATATGTATGCCATTTACTGCTTTGAAAGGTTATTGTTAGTGAAATATTTTCATTATGGTTAGTGAAATGGTCCTTAATTCAGAGAGCATATTTTTAGCAATAATTTATTCAGTAAAATATTTTTTTCATTTAACTTCCTATGCACATGCTATCTCTTTTTTTAAAACTTTGTTTCAGAAGACCTGATAAGTATCTTCAACTTCTGAAAATGTATGTTTCACCTTGTGTTAATTCAATGATTAAAATTATATCTATCGATCATCTATCTAACCTATTTATGGTTTTGTGGATTTTCTTATTCACTGGACTCTCAGAATGTTATATTTAGGTCTAGCTAGTTCAGGGATCAGCAACATGCAGCTCTAGAACTGCGTGCAGCTCTTTGGGCCCTCACCTGCAACTCCCTGTCGGATGATCCCACCACTGACTGGCCCCTCCCCTCCTCCTCACTTCTTGCCTGCCCTGAGAAGGGAAGGGCAATGGCGGTGGATGGAGACTTGCTCCATAGACTCGCAAAGCACCCCTCTACTTGCCTCTTCTTCTGGCCCTTCTTGATGCTGTGTGCACCTCAGCCGCTGGGGGAGATGCACGACTTTCTCTCTGCCCCAAGACACTGGCCAGGCTGGCTGCAGCTGATGCTCCACATCGTAATGAGCTCAAGGAGGCGGGATTGCTGCCTCCCCCATTGTGAAGCATGCTAAGTTTAAGTGTGCTGCACAAGGCGCTGCAAAAGCAGCAAGCAGCCATGGAAGTAGCAAGAGCAGCAGCAGCAGCCAGTGTCTCAGGGCAGAGAGAAAGTTGCTCATCTCCCCATATTCCTTTCACCACTCCATGGCCTGCTCACTGCTCTTGCAGCACCTTGCAGCATCCCCTCCTCCTGGAGCCCATTACAATGCAGAGCACTGGCTGCAGCTGGCCCACCCAATGTCTCGGAGAAGAAAGAAAGTCATGCATCTCCCCAGTGCGCGCAGCACCAAGAAAGGTCAAAAGAAGAGGCAAATAGAGGTATGCTTCGCTCCCACTCTGGAATATGGAGCAAGTCTCCATCCGCCACCACTGCCGCCCTTCCCTTCTCAGGCAAGAAGTGAGGGGGAGGGGAGGGAGGGGCTAGCCAGTGGTGGAAGCATCTGACAGGAGCCACAGCAGGGGGACGAAAGAACTTCATTTATCTGGAAACCTAAAATGATTCTTGATTTAAATCATATGGTAAAAAGGCACTCAAAGAAGAAAGAACAACATCAGCAAAAAAAACCAACAACATCCCAACCCTCGCCTGTTTTTGGAAATGGCTCAAGTGGGAAAACACACACACATACACACACACATGAGAGAGAGAGAAAGAGAGAGAGATGAGAAACAGAGAGAGAGGGGGAAAGAAAGAGATGAGAAAGAGGGAAGAAAGAGAGATATATAAAAGAGAAGTGAGACAGAGAAAGATGAGAAAGAGAGGGGGAGAAAGAAAAAGAAATGAGAAATAAGAGAGAGGGAAAGAAATAGAGAGGAGAGAGAGGAGGAGAGAGAAAGAGAGAGGGAGAAAGAGATGAGACAGAAAGACAGAGAGAAAGAGAGATGAGAGAGAGAGAGAAAGGGAAAAAGGGAGAGAGAGGAGAGAGAGAAATAGAGAGGAGAGAGAGATGAAAGAAAAAGAGAGAGGAGAGAGACAGAGAGAGAGGAGAAAGAAAGAGGAGAAAGAAAGAGAGAGAGATAAGAGAGAAGGAGAAATAGAGGGAAAAAGATGAAAGAGAGGAAGGAAAAAGAGAGGGAGAGACAGAGAGATGAGAGAAACAGAGACTGAGACAGACACAGAGAGAGCAGGGAGAGAGAGAGAGAGAGAGAGAGAGAGAGAGAGAGAGAGAGAGAGAGAGAGAGAGAGAGAGAGAGAGAGAGAGAGAGAGCTGTTTCCCAGAGAAAAGAAAGAGTGTTGGGCTTACCTGAAACGCCTCTTCTAGTTGTAGGGGAGGAGAATCCAAAGCATGGGCTGTCTCCTGCTTCCTTGCTTAAAGACAGAGTCAATCAAAGTTTAGTCCAGCCCCCATGCCTAGTTTTTGATGAAGGCTGATGATTGACTTGGAGAGTTCTTTGGTGTTTGTTCTTGACCGTCCTGAGCTCGGGACTAACTATCTAAGGGTGGGATTTGGATTCTCCTCCCCTACAACTAGAAGATGCATTTCAGGTAAGCCCAACGCTCTTTCTCTTTCTCTTTCTCGTCTTTCTCTGTATCAGGGTCGGAGAATCCAAAGTGTGGGACATACCCAAGCTAATTGTCCTAAGGGTGGGCCAACTCCTTGTCCCGAGCCCCCATCTCCATGTGAACTCTTTGTAGCACTCTTCTTCCAAAGGATGCTTCCGCTGATGCAAATGTATCCAGTTTATAATTTCTGATGAATGGAGATGGCGATGACCATGTTGCTGCCCTACAGATCTCTTCAATCAAGGCCTGTGTGTTCCATGCCACTGATGTGGCTGCACTCCTGGTTGAATGTGCCGTTATGTTACCCGGCAATTGCAATGACTGGCTTTCATAAGCTTTTGTGATACATGTCTTGATCCATCTGCCTATGGTAGATGGTGAAACCCTTTGTCCCAACGAACTCAGTTGTAAATGAAACGAACAATGCTTCCGTTTTTCTAATGGGTCCTGTTCTCTTAATATAAATGCATATAGCTGTCCTAACATCCAAGGAGTGCCACTTCCTTTCTAGGCTATGGATCGGTTCTGGGCAGAAGTCTGGTAGTACTAACTCTTGTGCTTAATGGAACGTAAATTGATCTTTGGGATAAAGGTCAGGTCTAATTTAATACTACCCTATTCGAGTGAACATACAGAGGTCCTCCGTCACGGATAATGCTGCTGCCAACTCTGAAATTCTTCTGGCTGATGTAATGGCTATTAGGAAGGCCACCTTAAGGGTGAGTGAAGGTAGTTCTACTGACATCAGCAGTTCAAAGGGCTCAGTCATGCGCACCCTCAGCACTCTTGTCAATCCCAAGTAGGGTACCTGTGTATCACTGGTGGCTTTAAATTGGTTGCTCCCCTGATGAATGTGCTGATTAGGGGGTGTTGTGAGAGGGACTCCAAGGTCCCGCAACTCAATGTTGAAGCTATTGCTGCTACCTGCCTCCTTAAGGTGTTAGGGGTTAAGCCCTTCTCCAGGCCTTCCTGGAGAAAATCCAGCACTTGAGTAACTAACACTGTGGTTGGATCTATTTGTTTCTTGGAACACCAGGTTCCAAATGCTCTCCAAGTAGCATCATAAATTCTGTTGGTTGATGGTCTCCTGGATGCCTGGAGTGTCTGTATTACCTTGTCTGAGCACTCTAAACACATTAGCGTGGTCCTCTCAAGTGCCATATGGTTAGTTGCAGCCACTGTGGCTCTGGGTGTTGTATGGCTCCCTGACTCAGTTCTACCTTGTCTGGGGGAATTCTCCATGGTCTGGATACTGACAGATCTACCAGATCCACGTACCAAGACCAACTGGGCCAGTGAGGTACTACCATTAAGACCTCCGCCCCCTCTTCTATCACTTTCTTGATTACCCTTGGTATCAAGGGGAGTGGGGGGAATGCCTAGAGCAAACCCCTTGGCTTGGAGCACATTGGTTCCTTCTGCTCCCTGTGTTGGGAATCTCGACTAGAATCTTGGGAGTTGTGCATTTGCTGGCGTTGCAAACAGGTCCAGGACTGCTCTCCCGAATCTGTGCGACAGTTCCCTGAACAGGTCTGGGTGTAGGTGCCACTCTGAGTGGTCGACCATTGTTCTGCTGAGCCAATCTGCCTGAATGTATTCCACTCCCGATATGTGTTCCGCCCTGATAGGTGTGTCTCCGCCTAGCGGCCCAATCACTCTGCTTCTTGCATGAGCGCTAGGGAGTATCCCCCTGCCTGTTGATATGAGCCTTGGTGGTCATGTTGATTGTCAGGATCAACACATGCTGTCCCACTATCACTGATCTGAAGGCCCTTAGAGCCAGATGAGATGCTCTGAGCTCCAACCAGTTGATGTTGTTCTTGAGGTCTGATTGAGACCATTGACCCTGTGCAATCTGGCTTTGACAATGGGCTCCCCAGCCTACTAAACTTGCATCTGTTGTGATAGTCGGGTGGGTTCCTTGAACCCACATTCCCTCGTCACTGCAGGTGATCTCCACCACTAGAGTGACTGCTTCACTCGGGGGGGGGACTAGTACCTTGGTTCCTGTATTGCCCTTGCCAACTCTCTGGTAAGGTAATAGGAACCACTGCAATGTCCTTGCGTGCAGCCTGGCCCAAGGTACTATCGAGATGCACAATATCATCTTCCCTAGTATTTGTGACAGTAAGTCCAGGGACACCCCCGGAGCTGTGCTCACTTGATTTATTGATGACCTTATGTTGTCCTGCCTTTCCTGTGACAGGTAAACCTTGCAGGAGTTGGTGTCTATTACAGCTCCTAAGTGTTGTAATCACCTGGTCGGTTCTAAGTGGCTCTTTTCAAAATTCACCGAAAAGCCATGCTCTTTTAATGTCTGTATCATGGTTTCTAGATCACTCTGTGCTCTTAGAGTCGACGTTGACTGTATTACTATGTCATCTAAGTAGCATTAGACCCGTATGGGCTTTGTTCTGAGGAAGGCTGCTACTGCTGCCAGGACCTTGGTGAAAGTCCTTGGCGCTGAGGACAGGCCGAATGGTAGAGCCCTGTACTGGTAGTGTCTCCCTGCATAACAAAACTACAGGAACTTCCGATGCCTCCTGGTAATAGGTATGTGTAGGTAAGCTTCTGTGAGGTCTACTGATATCAGGACATCCCCCTCCCGTATGCTCCCTAGTATAGCTTGCAGGGACTGCATCTTGAATCTCCTGTATACTATGTGCCTGTTTAGTAATTTGAGATCCAAAATTAGTCTTCACCCCCCCTGAAGCCTTCTGCACAACAGGTTTGAATAGAACCCTTGTCCCTGTTCATACTACTTGTACCGCCCGAATGTCCAGCAGATGTTGAACTGCTGTTTCCATAATCACCCTTTTGGTTCTGTCCCTTGTTGTCGGGCATCTTCTGAATGAGCTCAGGGGTATGGAGATGAATTCCACAACTAGGCCTTAATGTGTCTAGGACCCACTTGTCCATTGTAGTCGACACCCATCGGTCGGTGAATAGGCCCAGCCTCCTGCCGATGGGCGCATTGTTCCAGCCGTCACTTTGTATGCCAGAAGGCCCTGCCGGTCGAACTCCAGAAGGGGCGCCTTCCCTGGGACTATTGTCCACCCCTATCTCTAAATCCTGACCTATCTGGATGTCTAGTAGCGGTCTGTGTGTACTGTCTCTGTGTGTATAGACAGTGGCTGAAGCCATCCCCCAAGATAGGAAAGAGCTGTTGCCGTGTATATGGAGAAGGTCGCCTATCTGCCTGACCAAATTTCCTGGGTAAGACCTTCCTCTTGTCCTTGGTTTCAATCAGTAATGGCTCAATGGCCTCCCCAAAAAGTTTGTCCCCTTTAACTGGAGCTGATGTCAGTTTCCATTTATGTTTCAGATCTGCCTGCCAGTGGCAGAGCCAAACAAGTCACCTTGCAGCCACTGAAGCTGTGATGGCCTTAGTTGCGTACTTGACCCCATTAAGTGTGGTGTCTGCTATGAACTCTGTTGCAGCAGTTATTTTGTTCAAATCCTGTTGCAATCAAAGATCGCCAGGTGGCATCCTTTCCTGCATCTGTTCAATCCATATCAGGACTGCTCTGCTGAAAAATGATGCCGTGGACGTTGTTGTTTTCTTATCCTCCCTTTTAGACCATCCTCAGCTTCGTTAGCCAACACTGTAGCAGATGTGGAGGCTGCCACAGGGCTATATATCGTGGGAACTGGGAATAGGTCCGCTAGTTCTGCATTATAAAATTTCCTCTCATTCCCCCCTGGTGTTGGGAAAATAACTGGTCTGTCCAACTGACCTTCCACCACTTCCCTGAACAATTCAGATGAAGGTATGGATTCACTTTCAACCTTGGTTCTAGCAAAAAAATCTACCTTTGGAATCAGATGGTTCTAACTCAGACCCTTCTGTCCCTGTGATTCTCCCCAGGCCTGTTGCTATCTTAGCCTTCCCCAGCAACATCTTAAACAGCTGGTGACGAAATAGACCTGTGAACATTGGAGTTTCTGGTTCATTAATTTCCTCATCTGAGAAAGCTGACTCCCTATATTCTTCCTCTCTTGAAACAGAGGCCTCACTGTGAGTGTCTGATCTACTGGAACTGTCTCCCTGGAAGTCCAGTTTCTCCCTTACTCCTCCTGCTCGAGTAGAATGATGATGAGCATCCCATCTCCTCTCATTATGTATCAGGCTGGGTCTGTTACCCTGACTATCCTCTAGGGCCTTAGAGGCTAGCCTTTTCAAAGTATTCCTTTTCCTTGTATAGTCTATTATCAAGCCTCTAGCATATGCCTTCATTGTCTATTATCAAGCCTCTAGCATATGCCATACATTCTGAATCGATGTATCTTCTTTTTTATTTTATCTAAAGAAAAAGGCCAATTCTTTCTCCATCCACTGTGTAAAGTCTTTTTCCTTTAAAATAGTATTATTTAACGTCCATCTAAATCTTCTTTTTTGTCCTTTCCATTTAATTGTCATTGGATTGTGATCTGGCCAAGTACTTGTTTCAATATTTATTTCTTGAATATTAGGTATTAATTCTGTTGACATCCATATCATATCTATTCTGGACCATGATAAGTGTCTATTTGAATAGAAAGTATATTGTTTAGTGTTAGCATTTCTTTCTCTCCATGTATCTTTTAAGTTTATTTCATCTACCATTTTAAAAAAAGATTTAGGAAGAGTCTTTCTGTTTTGCTTTGTTGCTTTCTGTGCTGTATAGTCCAATTTGTTGTCTACAGTTCCATTAAAATCTCCCATCATAACTATATTAGCATAGTCCAGTTCAATTATTTTCATATGTAGTTTTTTGTAGAATTCTTCTTGTTTGTCATTCGGAGCATATATTACAATCAGGAGTGTTTTCATATTATTGTCCATTATTTCCACCATTAGTATTCTTCCATCATCATTAGTATAGATCGATTTTGCTGGGGTAGTCTCTTTAATATATAAAACCACTCCTCTTTTCTTACATTGGGTCAAGGAAGTAAATATTTTCCCTAGTTTTGGCTGTAACAACAATTGTTCATATTGTTTTTTAATATGTACTTCTTGTAGACAGATTATATCAAATTTTAATTTCTCCAATTTATGAAAGGTTTTCCTTCTTTTAACAGCTGAGTTGAGTCCATTTATATTAATTGTAATCATTTTTTTCTCTTCCATGGTTATATTTTATAATTAGGTTTGGCAGCTCTCGTAGATCTTAATTCATGTTGTTCTTTGGCTTCCACTTTTCCACCTACTGCGCCTTCTTCTTTTTCAGTCACCATTTGACAGTCCTCTTGGAATTCAATTAATGAGATCTCTTTTTTTTGCCTCTTCCTCTTTCCTTCCAAAAAATTATGTATAAAATAATTCCGCTTTCTCAATTGAGTCAATTCTGTGTCTCTGTTCTTGCCATGTGAACATTAAACCTTCTGGAATCAGCCATCTATAATTC
Source organism: Notechis scutatus (assembly GCF_049901735.1). Classification (NCBI taxonomy): domain Eukaryota; kingdom Metazoa; phylum Chordata; class Lepidosauria; order Squamata; family Elapidae; genus Notechis; species Notechis scutatus. Next base: position 93,879,044 of record NC_142025.1, on the reverse strand, counting down.
ACCTCTTTTTTTGAGTAGCATTTTAGTCAGGAATTGGTATTCTCTTCTCATCTCTCTCACTCTTCTGGGTATTTGTTTCAAGACCACAACCTCCTTGTCTTTGTATTTCAATATTTTCTCTTTTTCCACTTGCAATATTTGCGTCTTAATGGCTTTCTTTGTAAATCTAATGTGAACTTCTCTTGGTAAGCTATTTCTCATCGCATATCTTGTGAAGACTCGATAAACCTCATCTATTCCATCCATCATCTTCTCTTGAGTTATTTCCAAGGCTTCAGCCAGTATTTCTATCATTATCTCAGCTAGGTTTTGTCCTTTTTCTTCCTCTACGTTTTGAAATCTAAGATAGAATTCTGATATATCCATCTCCCATCTCAACATGCCACTTTTATCTTGTTCGACCACCGTTAATCTATTATCAATATCTCCAATCTTCTTGTCTCTTTGTTTATCTTCTTCTTCAATTTTTTGGAATCTCTCGTCATACTTCAACATCATTTGTTGGATGTTTTCCACTTTTTCATTGGTTTTCCCTATTCTTTGTTCAATGCTCTCAGTTCTTTGTTCAATGTTCTCTGTTCTTTGTTCAATGTTCTCTGTTCTTTGTTTGATGTTTTCAATTCTCTTTTCAATATTCTCTGACCTTGCTTGGATATTTTGAATTCCTTGCATAATCATCTGCAGAGTCACTTTTTCTTGTTCTTTTTCTTGCTTTGACATTGTCTGTATTAAACGTTGTCCTCCAAATGGTGGAGAGGAAGAAGTAGAAGTTGAAGAGCCAGGAGCTGTAAATTTCCTACTCATTTTAGGCAATTCAAAATCTTCAGGTTCTTCTAAACCTTAATCCAATTGTGAAATAACCAATTGTGATTCAAAATAAAAATAGCAAAAAAAGGAAGGCCAGTAATAATAATAAAAAAAGGAAAAAGAGAAAAAAAGAGAGGACAAAATTTCTTCAAGTTCTTGTATACCTTAATCCAATCAAGAATAAGAAAAAGAAAAAGAGCTTAAAAGAAAAAAGAAAAAAAGGAAAAAGGAAAAATTCTTCAGGTTCTTCAACACCTTAATCCAATTGAAAGGTCTCAAATAGAAAGAAATGCATAAAAATAAACCAAAAGGTAGATGAAAAAACAAAAATACCAGGAAAGGGGGGGGGAAAGGGCTTTTAAGGCTTTCCCTTTAAAATAAAAAGCAAACGTAGAGGTTGGACTTCCAAAAAAAAGAGAGAAAAACAAAGGCAAGCTCCAACAAAGCCAGAAACCCAAACAGTTATTACAAAGAAGGAGATTTTTAAAAATGCAATAAAGCTGGTGAGGAGGGATAGCACAACTTATGAAAAATAAAAAGGGCACACTGCACTTTATTTAATTATCCAAGGCTCTTATTATAGCTCTCTTCTCCAAAAACTTATCACCTTTTCCCCCCTACATTTCAACACCAGACTCCAGCTTTTGATAGAAACCCAGAAGAGCACCTGCAATAATACTCTCTCATGCTCTTCCCTCTATCTTATCAAATAGCAATGTCCTTGAAGAAGAGTCTCAGTTCTTTCTTTCTCAGCTTTGTCTGGTCACAGGGAAAAGAATATTTTCAAGCCTCTAGTTGGCAGTGTTACAAAGTTTCTTTGCTCTCACTTTCCCCCTCCTTTTCCGAGCAGAATATAATGAGAGTTGATAAGAAGAAGAAAGATATTTTTTTTAAAAGTGAATTAACTAAGGGGAGCCTCTAGCCTAAAATATTACAAAGTCAAAAAGGAGAAGAAGAAAAAATAGATATGAATGACAAAACCAGTCCAGTTTCAAAATACAAGATCGTATATAAAAAATCCAGCAATGAGAAAACAAAACAAAACATTACTTTGACACTCCTGTTTAAAATCACAGCTTAATTACTTCTGTCAAAACTTCTACAGATTCTTTCTTTCCCTTAGGGTGTCCTTTCAGATCTTAGAGTAAAAAAAAAAAAGTTCTCACCAAACCGGCACACTTTCTCTTTCTGCTCTCTTCCGTTTCGGAGCTGTCCCAACTTCAGCAGCAGGATGCGCTCTTCACTTTCACCGTCTCTTCGGGACGGTTTAGCTCCAATTGGATCGTCCAGGAGCAAAGATATCGGCAGTGATCTCAGACCTCCAAGATTGCATGCTGTATCGTCGTGACGCCAGCTCCGCCCTCCTATATTTTCTATCTTTCTTTCTGAGCACTCTCTCCTCGTGTCCTCTTTGCATGAAGACAGAGTCAAAAACTGGGCATGCGCAGTGAAAAGGGGGCTGGACTAAACTTTGACTGACTCCGTCTTTAAGCAAGGAAGCAGGAGACAGCCCACGCTTTGGATTCTCCAACCCGTACAACTGAGAATACTTCGGGTAGGCATGGCTGGGGGGATGTCATGTGACTGGTTGGGAATGAGTGATGTGTTGGCCATGCCAATGCAGGTTTTGTGGCTCACAGCATTTGCTTTTCTGTGGGAAACGGGTCCAAATGGCTCTTTGAATATTTAAGGTTGCAGTGTTTTATTTAGGTCTAGCTACTAGCTGTATCAAGAGACAGAAATCCTCCCACACATATGGCAATCTGGAACTGGTAGCTATCTTGGGTAGCAACTATTCAGAAGAGATAAGTAGACAAAACTGGCATATTCCCTAAAGTACTCTTCTACTCTCAGATGCACCAAAGGCCATTGTTCTGTCACTGGTGCTAAACTACAATTTAATAACCAGTTCTGTTAGCTTCCATATAAACATATGGAGAAGCTCAATCTTAAATATAATGGGGTGGCTTTGAAATCTATGAGTCTGATCTGCAACTATCAGTTACTTTGTCTGCTCCACCTTGAAGTTACATCTGAAGTCCAGCCTCCACTAACCAGGCATATTTCTAACTGAGCTCAATTGCTGGTTGTTGTATTGGTCTAGACGGACACACCAGGCAGACACAGGAGCTGAAGAATACGTTTCTTTATTTGAAGCAGTAACAGATTAACGTGGCTGCCCAGCTGGGCTGGCAGCCGGCTGGCTGGAGCCGGAGCCCCAACTCCCCCAGCTGATGCCGTTTGACAGCTCCTTATATAGTCTGCTGTCAAACGGCACCAACCAATGGGAACAGCAAGATGGTCCCGCTCAAAATGCGGACCAGGTTGAAGACTTAGCTAGTCAGGGACACAACACCCCTTTCCCCTAGCTAAGGACATGCGCTGCCCAGCCTTTTGGAAACACAATGGTATAACCAGGAAATTGAACTAGTGAGGAAATTGAACTAGTGGCCAGGGACGAGCACCTGGCCTGGGAAGGAGACCCTGACAAACGTGGCAAGCAACCCTGCCCAGGTGACCTCCCGCCTGTGGCGGAGTAGGGGCCCCCACATCCCAAGGGTTGTGGGTCAAATACTGACAGCTGCCTGCCTTGGAACCAACGCTGCAGAGATGGCAGGTCTAGCTGTGGCTTGCACAAAAAATGGCACCCCACCTGTCACAAGGCAGGAGCCTGAGAAGGGAACCAGATAAGATGGTGAATAAACCTGTCTGGTGACTGCCTGCATGGGGTAGGGCAGAGGTGCCTGAACCCTAAGGCTGGAGGCTCGTTGTGCTCTCCTGGCCCCCCTTGGGACAAGAACATCCAACCTCCCACCTACCTAGCTTTCGCCCCCCCTGGGGAGTGTAGTGCTAATGACAAGGGAGACAAGCCAAGGTGGGAGAGACCCTGGAGGTGGGTGCATGGAACCTCCTTGTTCAACGCCTGACACCCCCCTCCCCCTAAATACCGGATCCATCCCCCCAGAGCCATTGGAAAGGGGGGGGGGGCAGAGAGAATTTTTATTATCTGCATCTCTGCAGAGCCAATGGCTGCACCCATGTCCACAATGGTGAAAAGCCTGAAAATGGAGGAAGGCCTGGAGCTGGACGCGGCAGGCCCACGAAGAGCTGCACCCGCAGTAGGCCCATCGCTCGGCAGCCGGTGGAAGTCGAGGAGGCGCTCGGGCTGTCGGCGGAGGCGGCAGCGGCGGCGATGGCCGGGACGGGGAGGCGACTGCAGCGGAGGCCGCGGCGGCGGCTGCGGAGAGAGACGACGGCTGCGGATCATGCGCGGCGGCGGCGGCGGCAGAAGAAACGGAGGCCGCGGTGGCGGCAGGAGAGCGGAGGCCGCGCGCGGCGGCAGCGAGGCCGCGGCGGCGGCAGAACGGAGGCAGCGCGGCGGCTGAAGAGCGGAGGCGCGGCGGCTGAAGAACGGAGGCGCGCGCGCGGCAGAAGAGCGGAGGCGCGGCGGCGGCTAGCGGAGGCCGAGCGGCGGCTGAAGAGCGGACGGCGCGGCGGCGGCGTAGCGGAGCGCAGCGCGGCTGAAGAGCGGATGGCGCGGCGCGGCTGAAGAGCGGAGGCCGCGGCGGCGGCAGCGGCGCGCGGCGGGCGGGAAGAGCGGAGGCGCGGGCGGCGCGGAAGAGCGGAGGCGCGCGGCGGCAGAAGAGCGGAGGCCGCGGCGCGGCGCGCGGCGGCGCGAAGAGCGGAGGCGCGCGGCGGCTGAAGAGCGGAGGCCGCGGCGGCTGAAGAGCGGAGGCGCGGCGGCGGCTGAAGCGGAGGCGCGGTGGCGGCTGAAGAGCGGAGGCCGCAGCGGCGTCCTCGGCGGGAGCGGCTGCAGCGGAGGCGCTCGGCGTCCTTGGCGGGAGCGGCTGTCGGGTCGCGCGGCGGCGGCAGCGACGGTAACAGCGGCCGGATCGGTGGGGGGCTGGAAGTGTAGTCTCGCCGGCCTTCACGGCCTTGAGGCGAAATCTGGACCTCTGCTAGAGGCTGTAGGCTTTTGCGCTCTTGTAGCGCCCACGGGTGGGGGTTTTTTCGCCAGCCTTCACGGGCCTTGAGGCGACGTCTGTTCCTCGACTGGGAGGCTTTTCAGACTTCTGCGCTTTGGTAGCGCCAACGGGGTTTCGCCAGCCTTCACGGCCTTGAGGCGACGTCTGTTCCTCGACTGGGGAGGCTTTTCAGACTTCTGCGCTTTTGGTAGCGCTAACAGGGGTGCCTTTCGCACGGGAGGCTAGAGTGCCTGTCAGGCAGTAACTTTCTCCTCAGCTCAGGGAGACTTCTTTTCCTCAGCTCAGGGAGACTTTCTTCTCAGCTCAGGGAGACTTCTTTTCCTCAGCTCAGGGAGACTTCTTTTCCTCAGCTCAGGGAGACTTCTTCTCCTCAGCTCAGAGGCTCTTTTTTAAATTTGGCGCGCGCAGAGACTATCTGCGGCTCCAGACATTCTGTGGCTTCAGCTCTTTCTTCAGTGACTTAGCTTCTTGCCTGGGTGTCTCTTCTGACATCCCACCTTCGTCGCCAGTGTTGTATTGGTCGGACGGACACACCAGGCAGACACAGGAGCTGAAGAATAACGTTTCTTTATTTGAAGCAGTAACAGATTAACGTGGCTGCCCAGCTGGGCTGGCAGCCGGCTGGCTGGAGCCGGAGCCCCAACTCCCCCAGCTGATGCCGTTTGACAGCTCCTTATATAGTCTGCTGTCAAACGGCACCAACCAATGGGAACAGCAAGATGGTCCCGCTCAAAATGCGGACCAGGTTGAAGACTTAGCTAGTCAGGGACACAACACTGGTGACTTTATGAACACATTCATGTCATTTTCTTGACAATAGTCCAAAAATGAACTGCTACTTTTTTTTCTGGAATGTTTTTTTTTTACTTCTCAATCTAGCCCATAATTCACTGAAAGTCCTCCCAAGCTGATCAGTGAGCACTTTGATTCTGCTTGGCTTTCTGGTCTGCAGCTTCTGCCATCTTTCAAATCATTCCTGGGTTATATTATAGCTTTATTATGATTACCTTTTTCTTGTCTTCATCCTCTCTCTTTTGGTTTGATGAGGGTTGTATGTTTTTTTCATTTATTGCTCCCCTTATGTAAGATGTACACTGATTCTGGCCAGAAAAAGAAAAAGAAATATTGATTGCCCTCTTGTCAGTCTGTGCTCCATTCAAAATCCAAGAAAGAAATACTCAGACTCCATAGATTAGAGCAAAGTTTTTTCTTTTACTGAAATTCAAAGTGGAAGCTACAGGTAGAATTCTGAATCTAAGGGAATTGGCGCGCAGGCCACATATACAAAGGGATGGAATTGTTCCCACCCCCAAAAGTTCAAAAGATTCTTCCAATTAAAAGTTCTGAATATGATCATGTGGGCATCTTCAGGTGGTGATGAGGCCTCTGTCCGTTGACCTTGACATATTTTGATAAAGATTCGCAGTTGCGCAAAGGAAAGAAGGCTAAGCAAGGAAATAGAAACTTAAGAGCAGGAATTTATACTCCCCCCCCCCACTCCTCATTTATACAACACAAGAATGTAACACCTCCAGCTTTCTTTCCAGACGCAACCCCAGCAACCCCTCCCCCCGTTACTCATGGCAGCTGAAAGATGCAAAGCAGTAAAAAAGTAGAAAAGATCTTGAAGGCTGACACCCTCCTCCCTACAGAAGTTATCTAGTTTCTTCTATTTGCCACTTTTAGAAATAGAACAGCATCTTGCTATGTGCCTGGGCCTCCTCCTTAACAGCTAATTCACTTCTTTGAGAAAACAGAAGGATCACCCATCCCCAGAAGGGAATCTGTCAATCACCATAACTCCTATAGCTTTTGTGGATTATTTGGTATGAGTTTCTTTCCAAACCAATTATTTTATTTGTTGCATTTATAGCTCACCTTTCCTACTACCACACCTTTTACAAATTTTCCTCATAATAATCCTATGCCGTATATCAAGCTAGGATATTGTGACTGATCAAACCTACTCACTGAATTTTCATGAATTTAATCTATTTATTATAATCTCAGGAAAAATATGACATTATTACATATTATTAAATATTCCAACACTAGAATCTATCCCAGGGATCTCAAATCCATGTTAGTTTATTAATTATTAAGGCTGATTTATTGTGCACAGTGGAGTTTTAGAATCTAATAAATAAAACCTATTTTCCAAACATCAAAATCTTCAAAATTTAACTGCTAATAATTACGTCTTGGGCACAAAATCAGGTGCGTGACTTTGTACCAGTCCCTCTTTCTCATCCCTACAAAGAAAGTATAGCAAGCCACTTCCAAAAATGTTACCAAGAAAATAGAAGGACTTGTCCAGGCAGTCATCAGGAATCAAGACTGTCTGGAAGGCATGGGGGGGTGGAGTTCTTATTTTGATTGCAAGGGAGAGAGAAATTTGACTTTTGTTCAGTATTTTGTTTTATTTGTTTGCTCCTAAGGGCAATGAAAAACAGAATTGTGTAGTCATTCCTATGTGGAGTAAGGAAGAATGTCAGAAAAAAAAATCTTTATAACAAACACATTCAAACATTATGTGCTCCATTCTTTAAACCTATCCTGATACACAAAGATATGTAGTAATCTCAACTCCAGGGGTGTTTTTCTGTATCAGCTTTCAAAGATCACTGAAAGAATGCAGTTAAAGCTTTTCTTTATCTGCCCCTTGTGAGAAACTGAACACTGAGTTGCTCTAAAATAATTTAACTCTTTTCAACAAGTTGTATTTGCTTCAGATAATTCTTCCGGTACATTAATAACATCCTTAACTTGCCATTTTTCCTCTATGTAAACATACCTCTTCACTTGTGTTAAGACAATCCTAATTTTATGATTTAACTTTTTAAGCCAAACTGAAGTTAAGGTCAAATAACTTACAGATAACCGGTGCAAATGTTAATACGTAAGTCTATGTAAAGAAGCTATAGAGGGACTACCAATTTCCAATCTTATTTCAACATTCTTAACAAAGCAAAGTAGCCTTAGTACATCCCTTGAAATTTATGTTTCTTTCACATAAAATAAAATTGAATGCCATATGTAATACTTTGAGTTTATAAACCATATATATCTAGGAAAGTACATATTATAAAGTATTATAAAGGAATCAATTGATAGCAGAAGATATAAATTCCACGTCTTGAATAATGCAAGTTCAATCTAACAAATAAATGTTTAGAAAAGAATACTGATAGTTTACTCATTTGATAAATGGAGTATCCATCTGTCAATCAACTTTATTTCGTATGTATGTTCAATTTAGAATATAAAAGAACCTTTGTTTTATTATAATTTATCACTGATATATTTCATTAATATAATAGATGGAAAACTTCTACATAATTCTGGGCAAAACATTTTTAGTTTGTGAAAGCAGTATGGTATAATCTGTATATATATATAATATAGTAATTTCCTTCCCTACCAGTTTCAAAGATGATATTCCAGAAATAATAAATTAGAGGTTATGTCATTTACATGTGGATTGAACTGTGTGCCAGCATGCATCAATGACATACTGTATACCTTGATCACTGGGACTGATTTACATAAATCAACTATTGGGCTACTATGTAACTTGAAGAAAGTATTTTTATAGAGGTGCTTCATCAAGAAAATCAATCTTTTATTCCCCAGAATCATTTTTAAGAGGGAACTGAAGTCAGATTTAAGTCTACAAACACGACATATATCTTCCCTCTCAAATATCTAAAATATTTCTCTGTCTGAAGTTATAAAAGTATTCCCAGCTTGAAAATTGAACAACCACCTTTAAAGCTATCTTGCTCCGCTATTATAATAGTAGACTCTCTTTCTTTGTCCAAATTCCCCAATTTGGGTTGACATGAATCTGACTTGCTCAAATCTTAGTTTCATACTTCAGATCTAATTTGATGTGCACCAGGAAAATTATACTTACAAATAATTCCATCAACATGCATCAGAAGGGGCATTGGTCCTACCTGAGCACTTCTTCTCGGGGAGCTGAAGGGAGAATCCACGATGGGTAGTCTCTAATCTCATAGCTCTGCAGTCTCTAGTCTCATAGCTCTGCAGACCGAGTTGAAAAACTGAGGACACACCCCCTGGTAACGGTCCCCAGTTCTGAACAACATCGAAGTGAATCCAGCTGCTCCTCGTTCTCTAACAGATAGCCTATTTGATACTACAAGAAAAAAACACTTCCTCCCTACTCCGACCAGACAGAATACAGGGCGGGATTGGATTCTCCCTTCGGCTCCCTGAGAAGAAGCGTCCAGGTAGGACCTACGCCACTTCTCCACTGAGCCGAAGGAGAATCCAGGATGGGACATACCAAAGCTGGCTGATGGCTGTCCTACGGGAAGGAACACTTCTACATGAACGCCCTGCAGGACTCATCTTCCAAAGGACACCTCTGCTAAGGCAAAGGAGTCAATTTTATAAGGTCTTATGAATGGGGTCACAGATGACCAAGTCGCAGCTCAACAAAAGTCCAGAACCAAAGCCTGCATTGCCCAGGGTGCAGTGGTCGCCGCACTCCTGGTTGAGTGCACAGTGATTCTCCTGGACACAGGAAGAGCCAGTAACTCATAGGCCTTTGCAATACAGGCTCTAAGCCAGCGGCCCACAGTAGAAGGTGTCACCCTGCGACCCAAAGTTGACGGCTGAAAGGAAACGAACAGGGCTTCAGGCCTCCTAAAAGAGGAGGTCCTTTTGATGTATATACGGAAGGCCCTCCTAACGTCCAAGGTGTGCCATTTTCTCTCTAGTGCACGGGTAGGCCCTGGACAGAAGTCAGGCAAAATCAACTCCTGTGAACGATAGAATAAGGAGTTCACCCTGGGTAGAAAGGTAGGGTCCAACCGCAGAACCATCCTGTCTGCATGGAAAACGCACAGGTCCTTTCCGATGGATAAGGCCATCAACTCCAAGATACGCCTGTCCGAAATAATGGCCACTAAGAATGACACCTTGCATGTGAGTAGGCAAGGGTTCAAATGGGGGAGAAGTCAGTACCTGAAGGACCCTAGGCAAATCCCAGGTGGGGTAACGGTGGATCAACGGTGGCTTCAAATTAGTGGCTCCCCTAAGGAAGGCTTTCACCCTGGGGTGTTGGGCCAGAGTGGATGAGTCATTGACCAGAAAAACAGAGGCCAAGGCAGGCACCTGTCTCTTCAAGGTACTGGGGGTGAGACCTCTATCCAACCCGTCCTGCATAGGTGACTGGCACACCAGCCGCAGAAAATCCTCCACGATGTGTCGTATATCCTGGTCTTCTGGCCGCCTGGATGGTCTGAATGACCCTTCTGGAAAACTTCTCCTGTTTCAGGAGCACCCGCTCAAGCACCAGACGGTCAACCGAAATCAGGCTGGATATGGGTGCTCGATCAGGTCCTGGCTGAGGGAGATCCTGTGCAGGGGAATTCTCCAGGGTCTGGCGACCGACAGGCCCACCAGGTCAGTGAACCATGGGTGCCTGGGCCAGAAAGGGGCTACTAACAGAACCTCCACCCTCTTTGTCAGTACCTTTCTGATTGTCCCCGGAATCAGGGGAAGGGGGGAAGGCATACAATAGCCCTTCAGGCCACCTGCACCAGAGAGCATTGACCCCTTCTGCTCCCGGTGCTGGGAACCATGCAAAGAACCTTGGGAGCTGCGAGTTCTCCAGAGATGCAAAGAGATCCAGAATTGGATGGCTGAAACGGTCCATCATCTCCTGGAACAGACTGGGATGCAGTCACCATTCTGACTGGTCGACTGTGGCCCTGCTCAACCAGTCTGCTTGCACATTGGAAACTCCTGAGATGTTTTCTGCTCACAGGGACAACAGGTGTCTCTCCGCCCACCTGCACAACTGAGTTGCCTCCTGCATTAGAGATCTGGAGTGAGTGCCCCCCTGCTGGTTTATGTGGGCCTTGGTGGCCACATTGTCCATGAGGAGAAGAACCTGTCTCCCCATCACCTCCTGCCTTAGATCTTTGAGAGTTCAGCGGGCAGCCCTGAGCTCAAGCCAATTTATGTTGTAAGCGAGCTCATCCCGTGACCACCTAACCTGGAGTCCCAGGTGGGTTCCCCCCAACCATACAAACTGGCGTCGGTGGTGATGGTAATCCTCTGGGGCTCCCTGTACAATCCATAGCTTGGGAATGCCACCAATGGAGAGAATGAAGAACCAGCAAGGGGACGCAAACCTTCTGGTAGGGGAGCAGGAACCACTGCAGGGTTCGGACATGGAAGTGGGCCCATGGGACAATCCCGATGCACAATATCATCTTGCCAAGAAGTTGATACAGCAAGATGATAGGCGCCTCTCTGGCAGACAGGATCTGTGATGTGACGTCCCTTATACTGTCTCGACGCTCCTGTGAGAGAAAGACCTGGGCAGTTAAGGTGTCTATGATAGCCCCCAAATGCAAGAGACGAGTCAATGGTACTAGGTGGCATTTGTCCAGGTTTATCGAGAACCCATGGTCTTGAAGGATCCTGATTGTTGACATCATATCCGCCTGGGGTCTGGAAGAAGATGCTATCAGGATTCCTCCAAATAGCATTGGATTCTTATGGGTAAGGATCTGAGGTATGCCACTACAGCCACCAGGAGCTTGGTAAAAGTCAGTGAGGCTGATGACAGGCTGAACGGGAGAGCCCTGTATTGAAAATGGTGGCCGCCATAGCAAAACCTCAGGAACTGATGGTGGTTGGGGTCTATGGGCACATGGAGGTAGGCCTACTGAAGCCAAAAAAATCTCCCTCCCGCAGGCCCTGTAGGATAGAGTGGAGGGAGTGCACCTTGAATCTTCGGTAGATTAGATCAGGGGTTGCCAACCTTTTGGACCTCAGGGACCACCAAACTCATAATTTTATATCCCAGGGACCACTAACCAGTTCTGTGGGCATGGTCTAATTTGTGGGTGTGGCTTGGTGGTCATGTGACTGGCTGGGCATGGCTTGTATGTAAATATTATAAATATTTATACAAATATTGAATTTTTTATAAAAGAGAGCAATTTTTACCCAAAATCAGGCAAAGCAGGCAGATTGAGTTGCTCACAGAATCACAGATTCATTCAGAGATCTATCTATCTGCCATTGGCTAGCTCAGTCTGTCACATAAAATTTGCTTGCAAGCAAACTCACAAAATTAACTCACAAGACACCATGCATGTAAATATTGATTTTTTTTTATAAAAAAGAGCAACTTTTACCCAAAATCAGGCAAAGCAGGCAGATTGAGTTGCTCACAGAATCATTCAGTGATCTATCTGCCATCGGCTAGCTCAGTCTCTCAAATTTGCTTGCCGTGAGTCTGCACTGAATTTGCTTGCAAGCAAAATTTTAGTCCTAAGGGAGGTTCGGCTGTGCTGAGCCGAAGATCTAAAGACTAGCTAGAAAGCATGAAATCCAATCATTTACTGCTTCCTAGCTAATCTAAATCTCCTGGCACAGCAGAACAGATGATGGTCGGAAAAAGGAAAAATAGCAATTTAGAAGGCAAGTTTACCGGGTAAGGAGAAAGTGGGCGGGGAGTGTTCCTGTGGGCCATGTGGGCCACGCAGCCTTGTGTTTCTGCACAGCCTGGATTAATTGCTTTGTGGGGGTGCTCTAGGGGTGAGATTTCTCTGCGGCCCACCAAAATTTTCTCGCGGCCCTTGAACCCTTTTAAGTTGAGGATTGCTCACCCCCCCCACCCCCCCCGAGGCCTTTGGAATCACAAACCAAATTGAATAGAACCCCTGTCTCTCCTGGTCTCCAGGAACCAGCTGGATGGCCCGAGTGTCCAGCAGATGGTGGATCACTGATTCCATGAGATCCCTCCTTGATCCCCCCCTTGAGATGGGGCATCATACAAAGGCACTGGGGAGGGAAGAAACTCCCGAGAGAGACCTGACCATAAAATAGTCAGGATCCAAGCGTTCATCGTAATCTGTTCCCACCTATGCCAGAACAGTCCCAGACAGCCCCCTATAGGAGAGGAGGCTTGGGTGACACTTGTTGCATCTGAAAGCCCGAAAGGACCTTCTGTCATCTTGCCTCTGATGCCCTCAGGCGGCAAAGGACAGTCTATCGGCCTGAGATGAGGATCTTTGGAAGAAGGGCGTACTTTGATGGGAAAAGCTTGCCCCAGCTTCCCCCTGTTTAAAAGAGGGCATTCTGTAGTAGGGTGGAGACCTGTAATCAAAACAGGCAGGATCTTTCACTTGTCCCTGGTTTCCAACAAAAAAAAGGGATCCTCTCTCCCTTGAAGGGAGCAAACACCAGCTTCCATTTGTTTCTGGCGTCCATCTGCCAATTTCTTAGCCAGGTGAGCCTACATGCTGTTACAGATGAGGCCATGGCTCTAGAAGAAATTTTGGCTGACATGAGGTGGCATTAGCTGTCGATTGAGCTCTGGCTATTATCTTATTTAAGTCCTGATGCACCTTGAGGTCCTCAGGTGGGCTTCTACCCTGCAGCTGCCACAACCACCCATTAAATAAGGTAGACTCAGACCCACTGGGGCGAGTGTACCCCCCAGGGGACTCCCATTGCTTTTTAATCACATTCATAACGTCTGGAGCACAGGTACAGCATCCATCACAGATGCTTTCTCAGTGAATAGGTAATCTTCCTGATCCTCCCCCTCTGGGGGAAGATCCTGGGTGACCTTGTCCCTTTTTAAGATGAGCCGTGCTCTTAGCCTTAACCAGCAGAGTCTTGAAGAGAGCCAGCTGGAAAAGGTCCTTAAAGGAGGGAAGACCTGCTACCTCTGACTCCCCATCCGAAAAGCCCTCTCTGGAAGGAGGTCCCTCTTGGAAACATAAGACTGGCTTCTTTCCAAGGGGGATGCAAAATGATTTCTTTTCGGCTGTTCTGCATAAGCCTGCCCCTGCCCCTGAGGAACATCTCTGTTGGTGTCCAAACCAGGCAGCTGGCGCAGCTGGTTGACTTCAGCCTGAAATTCTTGTCTAATTGTTTGGGGGATCCAGGCTCTCATAAAGGATGGCATCTCTTGCCTGTGGGTCTCCTCAGACCGCAACCCAGCCAGGTGGCTTCAGACGCAGGTCTGGTTCTACTGGAGGCTTGGCTTCCAGGTACAGCAATCAAAAATCCTTGTGGTGGCTTTTTATTTATGATTATTATTTTATAATTATTATGAGTGGCTTTTCCCTTGATTTGGAGGTTTCCCTGCAAATGCTGAGTACTTGAGCCACCAGGAGATCAGGCAGTCAAATATTGTCTATCTGCCAATTGGTTTTCCTGCCTGCCATCTTGTGGGAACAGAGGAGAGATGGCTCTGTTTTCAGCCATCTTGGAGTCTCTCACCGCCTTATCAAACTCCTTATCTAGGGCTTTTTGTCTATGCCTGGCCTGCCTATCCTCTGCCCTAGAGGGTCTTTTAGGGCAGGGATCCCCAACCACCGGTCCCTGGACCGGTACCGGTCCGTGGATCATTTTTTACCGGGCCGCAAAGCTTGGGCGCCACCATCTTGTTTCGACGGCGCTTCCGGGTTTTCGTTTGCTTCCAGGTTTTCGGTTGGAAAGTGCTTCTGGGTTTTCAGTTGGAAAGCGGCGTTTGGGTGCTCGCGCCTTAGTTTCGTCGAAGAGGGTGGGGGCAGCTTCGAACGAAGAGCCGTCCCGATGGTGGTGGAGTCTCGCGTTACTCAGGTACCAGTCCGTGGAAGAATAAATAATCGTGAAACCGGTCCGTGGTTCAAAAAAGGTTGGGGGCCACTGTTTTAGGGGATAGGGTCCTAGCTCTGATCCTAGCTGCTGCCTCCAGCCCAGCAGACCTGGACTTAGTTAACAGATAACAGATAAACAGAGTTGGAAGGGACCTTGTAGGTCATCTAGTCCAACCCCCCACCCAAGCAGGAGACCCTACACCATTTCTGACAAATGGCAATCCAATCTCTTCTTGAAAGTCTCAAGTAATGGCGCTCCCACAGTTGATCCCCTTGCAGCTCTCTCCCTACTCTGCTGAGGACCTGATAATTCTTGACCAGCTCCCCGGGTGGCCATTTTGAGCCCGCCAAAAATAATTGTCACTGACAGGGAGAGAGAAAAGGAAAAAAGGGGGCAAAAGAAAAATAAAAACAAAATTTATTTGATCTAAAGCTTCTGCTTTGGTCACAACAGCTGTCCACCACTTCAGGAGGCTAGTGCGACCCAGAAGTGGTGAGCTCAGCACAGCTCCACAATTTAAGGCAAGAGTCAAGGCAAAAAGGAAAAAAAACAAAACAAAATGGCTGACTCTTTAAAATTTCTACAAGCCCTGACAGATCAGAGGCTTGCAAGCCAGTGCTGGCTGAACTGCAATCAATTTGGCAGTCTCAAGCATCTCACAGCTGCCACAGTGCTCTGGTGACTGGACAGGGGGTCAGGATTCAATCCAGATGGCCAGTACCCCCCCAAGGGACAATCCTGGAGACAAACTGCAGAATTGTCCTGAAACATCTGAAATGGCCGACGCCAAAAAGGGGCAGAAGCGCCTCACGGTTTTCACAGCTAACACAGATAAATAAGAACGGACCAGGAGAAAGTGAGTTGAATGAGACACTGATTCCCCCCCCCCCAAGCCCGGGCCATATGGGCTTTCAGGGGCACCTCCAACCAAATTTACAATCACAATTCCAAAAAAACCAGTCCACCAGCCAAGAAATTTTTTTAAAAGGCAGTCAAAAAAACGCAAAAAACAAAAGTGCTAACCAGCAAGCCGGTTAGCTGTCAAACCTGCTCTAAGCCTCTCGAAGAGAAAAAACTCAATCCAGGGGATGATTCTTCTACAATCTTAACTATTCAGAGCTCTTAAAGGGTGGTCTGAACATGCTGAGACAGAGTGAAGAACTGGGGACCGTTACCGGGGGTCCTTAGTTTTTCAACTCGGTCTGCAGAGCTATGAGACTAGAGACTACCCATCCTGGATTCTCCCTTCAGCTCAGTGGAGAAGTTAGGAATTGATTCCTAAGCTAACAGGTTTCAAATTTCTCATTTTCCCATTTTAAGTGAACTGACTCACCTGATAACCAGCTTACAGGAAATTTAGGAGAAACAGAATCGAAGAGTTTTTGTCATAATGCAAGAAAAATTACAGTACATTGGTTTTAAACTGAAATTAGTTCACTTGCTGACATTCTTGCAGCATTTTCCACTTCATCTTCATACCATAAATCTTGCTAAAGAAACTCTGTAAACGTGCTTGGGAAAGACTCACTTTCAAGTCAAAGAACTACCGAAAAGGCTGGAACTAGATTATGTTGCCTATTTCCCAGGCTGTATTATCCACATTATTTTTAAAAGCTTTTTTATTTAAAAAGAGAAAGTGGAAGCATTATCAGGTGTTTAAAAAATCAGCCTCAAGAATAATCTTGTGAAAAATACTTCTGGATCCCACATATAATTCCAGGGTCTTTTTGAAGATAAAAAGAAGCTGTAGCCCAAAATTCTATATAAAATCATACACATCTGCTCAGAAGAAAAGATAAAAATAATTTGGCATAATAGAGAGCATCCAAAAGATTAGACAAGATTATGGGGAGCTATTTTATCCATTTACTTTCTAGTAAATAGACTTTTTATACCTGGCCGTGCCCACCACGGCAAACATTTTGAGAATATTCAAAATATATCCAAATGGCCTTAAATATTTGGAGATCCCTGCCATACCATAGCACCATGCTGGTTCTGAAAAGTATTTTTATATATCATAACATGCTCTGCAGTAATCTTCCCCAAAGTGGTACACTCCAGATATTTTGGATTATAAATTCTTGTATATGATGGGAGCTTTAGACTGAAATGATGCATATGCTAGGTCCTTCCTAGTCAATACATTAACTTTTTGGCATCCTCTAGTATTTTCTAAATGCCATAGAGGAATTCTTCCAAACAGCTAAGCATTTAATTTTTTGCTTTGTTTCATTTTCCAGTCATCAATAATCTACTCTTTGGCAAGAATACTGTTTCATCACCCAATGTGGTTGCATCTTGGAATTATATTACTTTTATCTGCCTTCCTGCTTTGCTTCCCAATCTTCATTCAAAATTTGAATTTCAGAAACTATACACATTCATTTAAAAACTCTCATAATCAGTCTCCACATGCTCATTCTGTAACATGAAAATAGTAAGAAAAGGGTACTGGCACAACTCAAATTCCTACACATCTCCTCATATTAGAAGCCTACTTGACTTATATAGATTCCTCAAACAAGTAAGAATCTTAACCTTTCAAAGTTTTAAATCATACTACTCAAAGCTAACACAGCCTTGTCCTTGTTGAAGACAAAGGACTCATCTCTAATCTAATCCTTGGGTCAAGAAATGATTCAAAAAAGTTCATGTTTTATATGGATTCATATCTCAGATGGATTTTTATCTTTCCCCCATCACATAATCTTCCTCCCACAACATAATTTCTAGAAAACTCCAGATGTGTCCCTGAACTTGGGCTTTCATAATCTTTTTAAGTCATGGATGCAATCAATCTACCATAACACTTTTAAAAATCACATTAAAACAGATTCCAATTATCTCCACTGTAATTTTATAATATTCCTGAGAATCTTCTTTGGCTATTATAAATAGTACTCTCGGCCTGTCCAAACTAGGAGAGACACTGTGTGAGGTTACTGAAATTTCAGATTTAGCAAACTGGCAATACTTCTATCATTTTGTATTTTTTTTAAATGCTTGTAACTTTTGAGGATTTGGGAGTATCATGTGGAAAGAGAATAATATTTTAGTATCTGTGACAATAGATTTTACCACTCCAGTTTAGCAAACAGGCTGGTAGTATCAGAATGAACTAAAGTTTAATGATTCATTTTAAGGCAAGCACAAGGGAATCACAAATAAACCAACTACAAGTAGTCCTCAATTTATGACATTGTTTAGCAATCATTCAAAGTTCCCTGACTTCACTGAATGGTCAGGTGACTGTATTTGGCAACTGCATTTATGGGTCTTTGCAGCATCTCATGGTCACATGACCTTATTTTATGACAGTTTTGACAAAAATTGGAATTTGCTTCCAGCTTTCGGCAAAACTGGCCCATAGCAAACCATTTATTTGCTAAACAAGATGTGGCATTCATTTAATGACCACTCCCAAAAAGGTTGGTCACATGAGTGATCTGATTTACAGCCATGATGGGTAGGCTCCATTGCTGTCATAACTTAAGGACTATCTACATGTCACTAGACACCATGCCTAGTACTGTAGTACATCCTGTAGAAATCTTCCCCAAGCTGGTAGCATTCATATATGGACTACAAATCTTACAATTTTTAATCATGTTTTAGAAGTTATTATACTAAAATCATTTTTAGCATTCAGAAATATGTTTACCTTACTGTTTTAACAACCACAGTATTTTGATTGAAATTGAAGATATTCTTTGCTTCAGTTGCAAGAGCAGCCAACATTACAAAAGGAACAAATGAACGATGATTTGTTTCAGAAAGTTGGGGGTTCGCTCACACAAGTAAAGTTTAAATTTTCATTGTTCCTGACAATGTTGACCTGGCATTGTAAATATTCCCTGCAGCTAGAAAAAGTCATAACTGCAAGAATGAACAAAGATGAAGAAATCTTAAAGGCAGCCAGGGCCGAGTTAAATGAAGCTAGACGCCAGTGGCATCATATGCAGATCGAAATAGACTCTCTTCATGCCATGGTAAGTGTAAGCAAACAGCTACTCTAAAATTGTTTTCAGAAAGAAAACATTTCTTCTTCTGTTAACTCACAAGTTTAAACATCTTTATTATTCCTTCTAATAAGAATTGTTCTTTGGGGATTTAAAAGGGCGTTGAGATGCTTGTTCTCTATGAGCTGTGAATGGGCGTTGGTAGAAGTTACCATGAACGCCCTATCTATGCTGCGAGAGAGCCCAGGATGGGTTGACTCCTTCCTATGATGTCATAGCTGAGTCTGTACTAAGATATAAAAGCCAGCCCCTGGGAGAGACCCCAGCTTTGGTGAAGATACTTGACAGACTGAAAGGTGTCTCTGAAAACCCAAAATAAATACAGAAATATGTCTTACCCTCTCCGGATGAATCAAGGGAGGGGCTGGGCTCTCTCGCAGCAGAGATAGAAAGGGCGTTCACAGTAACTTCTACCAACGCCCATTCTCCTCCATGCTGCATCGAGAGCCCAGATGGGACATACCAAAGCTTGCATGTCCACGGGCGGGTCCTCGTCTGGCTCAACACACCGACTGTGGAACCACTCGTTGAAGCACTCGTCTGCCGAAGGCTGCAGTCGCCAAGGCAAAAGCATCCAGACGGTAGTGTCTGATGAAAGGAGATGGGGATGTCCATGTGGCCGCATGACAAATCTCCTCCAAGGATGCTTGGGTCGCCCAGGCAGCAGAAGTGACCGCGCTTCTGGTAGAGTGCGCCGTCAGACCTCGGGGAACCAGAAGGGCCACAGCTTTGTAGGCCTGCTCAATGCAAGACCTGACCCACCTGATAATAGAAGGAGAAGAGGCCTAGAAGGAGAAGAGGCCCCAAGTGAGAAGGGAAAAAAGAAACAAACATGGCTTCTGACTTCCTGAAGGAGAAAGTGTGCTTAATGTATATTCTAAGAGCCCTTCTTACGTCTAGCGTGTGCCACTGCCGCTCTAAGTCATGGTGCGGAAGAGGACAGATGTCAGGCAAAACAATGTCCTGGGACCTGTGAAACCAGGTGTTAACCTTCGGAATACATGAGGGGTCCAGACGAAGAACAACCCTATCATCGTGAAAGGAACAAAGGTCCTGTCTGATGGAAAGAGCAGCAAGCTCGGAAACCCTCCTGGCAGAAGTGATGGCAACAAGGAACACTACCTTCAGAGTCAGGAAACGGAGAGACACTGTTCTAAGGGGTTCAAAGGGGGACTTTGTAAGGGCATTAAGGACCAAATGAAGGTCCCAGGAAGGATACCCATGAACCACCGGAGGGTGCAGGTTGGAAGCCCCTTTCAAAAACCTCCTGACTGAAGTGTGATGGGATAAGGAAGGAAGCAAACCCCATGAAAGGACTGAGGAGAGGGTCACAACCTGCCTGCATAAGGTGTTGGGGGCCAACCTTTCTCCAGCCCATGCTGAAGGAAGCTAAGAACTTCTGCCAACTGGGCTGAAGCAGGAGAAAGACCCTCCCTGAGGCACCATTGGGAAAAAGCCTTCCAGGTGGCATCATAGATGCACCTTGTAGAAGGTCTGCGAGAAGCCAGGATAGTGAAGATGACCCTTTCTGGAAGGTCAGCCTCTTCTAGCCACTGCCGCTCAAGTGCCACATGGTCAGCTTGAACCACAGGGTGGAGCAGGGCTCCTGGTGAAGGGAGGTTAGATGGGCAGGGATCCTCCAAGGAGAAGCCACTGATAGGTTGACCAGGTCCACAAACCAGGGCATCCTTGCCCAATAGGGTGCCAGGAGGAGCTCCGCACGTTCCTCCAACCTCTTCCGAATTACTGCCGGAATGATGGGAAGCGGGGGAAAGGCATAGAGGAGACCCTTGGGCTATCTGCACCGAAGAGCATTGGTCCCCTCCACTCCCTGGCAAGGAAACCTGGTGAAGAATCTGGTCACTTGGGCATTTTGAGGAGTGAAGAAAAGATCCACCTCCGGTGTTCCAAATCTGAGGGAAAGATCCCTGAATAGAGATGGAGGAATGGACCATTCTGCCTGGTTGACTAGGCTTCTGCTGAACCAGTCGCCTGGGAGTTGCCGACCCTGGAGATGTGGTCTGCCGAGATCGATAACAGGTGTTCCTCTGCCCATAACCCCAACCGTAGAGCCTCTCTCATGAGGGCTTTGGTCCTCGTCCCCCCTTGCCGGTTGACATGAGCCTTTGCGGCCATGTTGTCCGTAAGGACTAGAACATGAGAGCCGGTCACTGATTGCCTGAAATGCTTGAGAGCTAGAAAAATGGCTCTGAGCTCTAGCCAATTTATGGGAAGGGTCTGTTCGGATCTGGACCAAATGCCCTGAGTATCTGGCCCTGCATATGGGAACCCCAACCCAGGAGGCTGGCATCGGTGGTTATCACTAGCCTGTCTCAGATGAGTGCCTGGTTCCTGCTCGTTGGTAGGGAAGCAGGAACCATTAGAGGGCTCGGGAGTGGAGCCGAGCCCACGGGACGATGCCAATACAGGAAACCATCTCCCCCAAAAGTTTGGACAGCAGCAACAGGGGGACAATTTGATGTTGCTGGATCTGGCTGATGATCTCTGCAAGGCTCTTTCCACGAGCTGGGGACAGGAAAACCTGGCACGACATGGTATCGATGACTGCTCCCAAGTGTTGCAATTTGGTTGTAGGAGAGAGCTGGCTCTTTTTAGTGTTGATGGAAAATCCGTGGCTCTGGAGACATGATAGGGTAATTTGCAGATCCCGATGGGTCGCAAGGATGGAAGAGGAAAGAATCAAAATATCGTCCAAGTAGCATTGGATCCTCACTGGAATAGAACGTAGAGATGCCACCAATGCTGCCAGAACCTTTGTGAAGACCCTTGGAGCTGATGAGAGGCCGAAGGGAAGTGCTCAATACTGGTAATGGGTATTCTGATAACAGAAACGGAGAAACTGGTGATGATGAGGCCAAATTGGGAGGTGGAGGTAAGCCTCAGTGAGATCAATGGAAGAGAGGAGGTCGCCCTCCCGAACGCTCTCTAAAATAGAATGCAGAGTCTGCATTTTAAATCGCCTGTATTTTACAAATTGGTTGAGAAATTTTAGATCAAGTATGGCTCGCCACCCCCCTGAGGCTTTGGGAACAATGAAAAGGCGAGAGTAAAGTCCACCTCCCTGTTGAGACGGGGGAACAGGTTGAATAGCCCTGATTTCAAGAAGGTGCTGAATGGCCTGATTCATGAGGGCTTGCCTGGAAATGTCCCAAGACAGGACAGATCAAAAAAAATTTGGGGGGTAGGGTTAGGAAGTCCAATTGTAACCCTGACCTAATAGTGCTGAGCACCCAGGCGTCCGCCGTTGACTCCTCCCATTTGGAGGCAAAGAAGGCTAGGCAACCTCCGATGGGTGGGGAGAACGAGGGATTACTTAGAGCGACAGAAGGAACGACCCCCTCCCCCCCGAAAGGGCCGTTTACCAGAAGGTTGTTGCCTGCCAATGTTTCCACCTGTTGGTCTTGGCGTTGGGAATATGGCCTGTGAGAGCAGGGGAAGCGAGATGAGGTCTCCGCTCGGAAGGCAGGAGGGCGATAAGGAGCAGGGCGATAGTCGGCTTTCTTCCCAGAGAAAGAGAGAATTTTACGTTTATCTCTGGTTTCGATGAGATAAGGTTCCAGAGCATCACCAAAAAGCTTATCGCCTGCGAATGGAACTTAAGCCAGCTGCCATTTTCAGCGTGACTCTGCCTGCCAATTTCGGAGCCATAAAAATCTTCTTGCTGCGACAGAAGTTGTCATGGCCTTGGATGTAAATTTGGTGGAATTGAGAGTGGCATCCGCAGTGAATTCCGCTGCTGCAATAAACTTATTAAGGTCTTGGTGAGACCGAAGGTCAGAAGCAGGCAATCTATTCTGGAGTTGGCGCAGCCACCGTAAGGATGCCCTGGTGAAGAAGGATGCTGCTGTTGAAGCCCGAACAACCCAAGCAGCAGCCTGGTGATTGCGCTTGAGGGTCTGTTCAGAACATTTATCATCCGGTTTCAGGATATCTTCTGGCTCTGTGGGAGTGCCAGAAGATGAGAACGAGGCCAGAACCGGAATACCAACAGAAGGCACTGCCAGGGCATTGTCCAGAACTGTGCTGACATTGTAGAAACGCTTATGTAGAGAAGATAGGCGAGGACCTGCCGAAGGAGAAGCGCACTGTTCCTTGACCATGTCCAGGAACAAAATGGGAGAAGGCAAAACCTCTGCATGCACTACAGGCTTGGAGAAGAGCGAATCCCCTTGGCTAGAGGGATTTCCTTGTAGCTCGGGAGCCACTTCCTCTGGAGACAGCTTGGCACTGACCAAGGCCTTGCTGAGTAATGGTCTGAAGAGAGTAGGTTTGAAGACCAATGCAGAGGATGTCTGCTCTGGGCGAGAATCCTCTTCCTCTGAAAGATTTTGGTCAAAAATCTCACCCTCTTCACACTCTGAATGAGAAGAGTAACTGTGTTCAGATGGTGAAGGCCTTCCTTCCTCATCAACCTCCTCCCATTCTGGTAGATAAGAATGGACCCTGAGGTCCTGAGGCCTGTGTAAATCAGGATGATGAGGCAAGGAACTTATACACTGAGAAGGGAGAAGGGCCTGAACCCTTTCCAGAGGTTGAAGAATTTGCTTGAACCCTTCAGCCAATCCCTGCCTAATGGCTGATGAGACTACATCTTGGATATCCCTCAAAGGTAGAGGCAGAAGGCCCGCTGCTGTGGGAGTGAAGGTGGCTTCAGGCCTAGATTGAGGAGCGATTCGAGGCCTGGAGGGAGGGGGAGGACCATAGGACACAGAAGCCTGTTGGAAATAAGGCCCAGATCTGCTTAAATCCTGAGGATCTGACTGTACAGCAAGAGCCTCAGGAGACCAGGATGGAGGATAGAAAGGCTCATAGATAACTTCTCCTCCCGTGGGAGGGCTTGGTTGGGGTCCACGAGTATCACCTGAAACATGCTGTAGTTGCACTCCCTTCTGTTGAATAGTTGAACTGCCTCTCTAGAGCTGCATGTCTGCGCTTCTCTGCCCTCAATTCAGCCCGAGTTGCCTTCTTAGGGGCTAGAACCTTAGCTTTGATTTTAGCAGCCACCTCCCTCTGGACTGATTGCGTGCGTTGCCTATGTCTTTTTCTCCTATTGGGCTTAAGAGACTGTTCCACTGGGGGGGGGAAGCTCTGCCAGAGCCTTATCTTGCTCCATTTGTAAAATAAAGGCTCTTGTGTTGGAAAGAAGCTGTTTAGAAATTTTTCTATTAAGCCCCTTAGGCTATAAATGGCCCCCGGGCTTACAAAATGGCCACTCACCTTGTGGTGGAAGGCTTGACTGCTGACTACAGGAAAACAGGCTCCAAGATTGAAGAATCGCTCCTTAGGCTATATAGAGCCCCAAGCGAAGTCAGCAAGGGAAAAACACAGCAACCAGCTACACGATCAGCTGGCTGGAGCTCTTATCAGTTTGCCGATCATGTTTACGATCGCTCCAAACTGCAGGCATGGGGGAGGTCTGCAGACGCTGCCCAGCTTGCCTGCACAGAGCTCTGTGACGCTGCTCCCTGCTATCTAACAGAATGCTTTCAGAGACACAGCTACTGACTGAAAGGAGCTGAGTCAAAAGCTGGGGTCTCTCCTGGAGGCTGGCTTTTATATCTTAGTACAGGCTCAGCTATGACATCATAGGAAGGAGTCAACCCATCCTGGGCTCTCGATGCAGCATGGAGGAGAAGAGCATCCAATAGTGGGAGGTGCTTCAGTCTCTTCATGTATAGGCTGGGTTTAATTTGTGGGATGCTCCTCCTTCTCCACAGGACTCCTCCCAAGCATCCCCCAGTTTTGGCAAAGACAAGGTGATGAACACCCTCGCCCCATATGCCCTATCAAATCGTTGGCAGGAACAGGACCCCAGTAGACGGAAATTGGGTGGAGCTGGATGCTCTTCATAGCTCACAGAGAACGGGCGTCTCAGATAAGTACCAGCACCCTTTCTCCCATGAGCTTTTCAGAGCATCCACCAGTAAGACATACCAAAGCTTGGCTTGTGCTATAGGAGGGTCTCTGTCTGGCTTGGAGTCCCCTCCTGGGCCTTATGGACCCGTTGCAAAACTCTCCTGCCAAATGAATCCTCAGCTGAGGCAAAGATATCTATTTTATAGTGCCTAATGAAAGATGATGGAGAGGCCCAAGTTGCTGCCTGACAAATTTCTGTTATTGGCGCTTGCATAGCCCACGCTGCCGATGTTGCGGCGCTTCTGGTTGAATGTGCTGTTGTGCCCCTGATTGAGTCTCGTATGTTTTAGCTTTCGCAGCCCTTAACCATCTGCCTATTGTAGAAGATGAGACTTTGCGTCCTTGAGTGGTTGGCTGAAACGAAATGAAAAGAGCCTCCGTTTTTCTGAAATATTACTATTAATATTATTAATATTTATACCTTATGTGTGTTTGTGTGTGTGTGTGTGTGTGTGTGTGTATTTGGATTGTCAATAGTACAGCTAATTTATTGAAATTCCAAATTAACCAAATTGAGAACGCTTAACAGGCCAGAATAATAAAAGAAGGCAAAATTACTGGCCTACAACAGCTGCCCTGCACAGGCGGGCATAGGCCTTGGTGCTCGCTGTTGTGCTGCTGGGATAGTTGTGGATTAGTTGTGGAATAGTTGTGAGGGTTAAGCCAACTAATTATATCCAACAGGTGGCCTTGAATATGAAAAAACGAGGGTTCAAATTTCCCCTGGGTTCCTAAGGAGAAACCACTACTCGGGGAAACTACCTCACACAGCCTGGAAACAATTTGCACTCAGCGCAGCCACACAGTCTACAGTAAACACAATGGCGTCTGGCCGTTAACTTTTGACATGCACGTTAATTCCAGTGGCAATCTCCTGTTGTGTGAGGGATTTGTCTCAGACGGCTTCCTCCTCACACCTAGACGGCGGGGAAGGATGAAAAAATGGGCACTTATGCCCCCCATCCCAAGGCGGCGTTCTTAAAGGGAGAGCGATACAACTTGGCTGTTAGAGTAAAACAACACCGCATCGTTGATAGCAATCTGATCGTAACGGCACAGCTATCGCTATGGCAAGGGTTGTATTTAGCGGTTGGGGGAGGCGTGGTTCGAAGCCGAAGCCTCCAACCACTTCGGGGCTCCGAGAGCGCTTCCCGATAATGCGAGCGATCTCCGACAGCCAAATGGAAAAGGCAATCGTCGGTAGCTCGTCAGCTCACTAGAAGCTGGAGCCTTAAGGACGAATTAGCTATCTCCAAACCTGAATTTTAAGGTATTTTCCTGTTTTGGCCAAGGAAGAAACAAAAGCACTGCCTATCCTCAATGAGGCTGAGCCAAAACTGGGGGATGCTTGGGAGGTGTCCTGTGGAGGAGGAGGAGGAGGAGGAGGAGCATCCCACAGATGAAGCCCAGCCTATACATGAAGAGACTGAAGCACCTCCCACTACTGGATACTCTGAACAGCTCATGGGAGAATAAGGAGACAAAAATGTTCTTCCATATTAAAGTTTTTGGAGGAATTTAAATTAAAGCATAAGCTTATTATTACACATAAATATATATTTCTATATAGTCCCCCTGATTCTGTGTAATGCACAACTATATTAAACTTCAAAATTGTACTAGGAATACTATTGTTTATTGTTTTCTGTCTCTCATATTTATTTATGACCTTTCATAGTTGTAGGATACTGTACTCTCTCTCAGATATTCTTCACTGCACAAATTGATTTGTTGGTAGGGTTTTTTAAAGGCATTTGTAACGATTTATACTATTTTTAATTTTTGTAGACATTTTATGCAAATGAAAACTACTCTGGGAATACTTGAAATCAAATATGTATAAATCAAATATGTATGGATTTCAATAAGTATAATACATATATTTATATCCTTCATTAACCAGTATTTTTAACCAAGGCTATCACAATCTAAAAAACCCAACAATAACGAATGACATTTGGAGAAATTTTACCAGAACTACACGATTCAAAACTATAGTCAGGAAGTTGGAGAGAAGAAATGTCAAGAAACTTCCATCAGGTCACTTGTATAAGTCTCCTGGCTTATATATACTCTGTGTGTGTGTGTGTGTGTGTGTCTGTGTATCATACATGATATAAGCATATTCATCTAGTAAATTGTACAAGTCAATTGTTTTTTTTTATGGTTTATAATACACTGTTTAAATATAGATTTCATTATATTTAATAGAAATTTCAGATTTGGGTTTTTCTGAAAGTAAGCTGTTGCTGAATGATTTTAAATGGTTTTGGTTTGTTTGGAAGTATACCTTGGCATTTTAATCAGAAACTTCATATAATAGGAAAGGGGATTGGAGAATTCGCTACAGGCCACAGAACTACGATACCAAACACAGCTCAAGCACTTGGAAACAGAGATTGAGGATCTGGAGAAGGAGCTCCAAGAAGTGCGGCAAG
The DNA here is from genome assembly GCF_049901735.1 of Notechis scutatus. NCBI lineage: Eukaryota > Metazoa > Chordata > Lepidosauria > Squamata > Elapidae > Notechis > Notechis scutatus. The sequence goes on along the minus strand of NC_142025.1, from coordinate 93,852,212 downwards.
ACATCGAAAAACAGCTCCAGCAACATGAAATATTATTAAATTCCAAGATGAGACTTGAGCAGGAAATAGCTACCTATCGCAGTTTGCTGGAGAAAGAAGAGAAAAGGTACCTCTGCCTAAATCAAAGTGACTGAGATTGTTAACTACTTTGCATTAGTTGCAATATGACTCAGGGATGTGTACACACCAGGATTCTTTTTATTAGTGTTTTGTAGAACAAACTACAGTGGCTTGGATTCATACATAAACCTAAGTCATGTATATCAAGGCAAAATCAAGCCAAGCCCATTATACCTCTCTGTTGTATAGGAATCAGATCAGTGAAACAAACAAAAATGTCTCATTGCCTAATAATGAATTGAGGAAATTCTGGAATGGAATAGAATTTCTGGGAGAACTGAACACTGAGATGGAAGAGATGATTTGAGAGATTTATTTATTAATCAAATTTATATAGCCATCTAGTGCCAAGTATTGATATGGGCAGCTACAGGTAGTCCTTGACTTAAAACCGCAATTTCCATTGCTAAGCGAGACAGTTGTTAAGTTTTGCCCCATTTTGCAACCTTGGAACCCCTCATAAATATGAGTCAGTTGCCAAGTATTTGAATTTTGATCACATGACCATGGAGATGCTGCAACAGTCATAAGTGTGAAAAACGGTCATAAATCATTTTTCGGTGCTGTTGTAACTTTGAATGGTCACTAAACAAATTGTTGAAAGTTGAGAGCTACCTGTATATAAATTTGATCAATAAATAAAAAAATTAAATATTGGACATCAGCATCTGGTATGTGATGATATCACATGTGTCACAGTATGCATACTATATGAATTATTAATGTATTTAATTTTCATTATAATATCATGACATGCTATCAGTTGCCGCCAAACAATACCCATGTTGGGGAGAAAGAGAACAGTTAGATAATTAGACAATTAGAAAGCTGTTGATTTCTGGAGAGGCTTATGTTTAGATTTAGATTTAGATTATGTACTATAATCAGTATACAAACATGTTTTTGAGGTTAAGTATAAACCCAAATGGTTGCTTTTCCAGTTATTTTTGTATTCTGTTACTTTATGAGGTAACAAAATAGAACCACACTAAAGACTGAAACAACATACCATAGCATGTTCTTTCAGCATGGCATAGTTTCTCTTCCACAGTAGTAAAGAAAACGCATAACTAGTTATTAAAAGAAAACTTCTGAAAGAACAAGCTTATTTATTTTTATTTATTTGATTTGATTTTTGGGTTGCCTATCTTGTCTAGAGGAATCCCTGGGCAACTTACAAACATTAAAAACTGGTAAACATTAAAATAAACAATAAGTAACAGAATGATAATTTACAATTGAAAGATGGGGGAGAATGAATACAAAATATAGAGATGGGATCTTCTCTTAATCTGATAGCCACCTCCAAAGTAGTGTACCCTCTGGGATCCCAGGTAAACTGACAGAGCCAGGTCTTCAGACCCTAATGGAAGGTCTGGGCGGGGTGGGGTGGGGTTCAAGTTTTCAAACTCATGCATTCCCCCCCCCCCCCTCTTTTCCACTGAATGCAAAAGGAATAGTTTAAAAAGCCATCACTTTTATCTTTGTACTAACCATAATGATTGCTCATTGCTTTGGAACTTAAGAAATTGTTCATAAAACAAAAACCAAGAATATCTATTTTAGGTTCTATAACACAATGCAATCAAAATGGAAGTTTAGGATCATCTCTTATTCATGGACAAAAGTTGATGCAAGAAATAGATTCATCAAGTACATTCTCATAACAAACATAGTTTACTCAAACTATGAAACCATCAGTTGTTCAAGTTCAGATGTAACATATTACACATATGCAGAGTTTTTTGTCTACAGAATTAGTTCTTTCCTTGGCATATCACAACAGAAGAACCAGAAAGCTGATATCAGGTGTTGATACTAAATTCTCAATTCAAATATCAGGAAACTATGGCTAATTAAACTACCCATAAACTTCAACATAATGGTTCAATAAGAAAGATTATGTCTGAACTGGGCCTTTGCAGGGATAAAGAACTGATTTTCTATATAGCCCCATAACCCCAAAGGAAGTCAGCTGGAAAGTATACTCAATGATGGATAGACCTGAAATCAGAGTTATATGTTAAGTATGAGGCATGGGCGTAGAAACGGAGACAAAACTGCTTCTTGTGAACTTCAGCTCTTTATTTAAAGCATGATAACAGAGACAAAAACCCCCGGATAGCGGCCGCCCTTTTATAGAGTGAACTGCTATCCGGATGACCAATGGATGTTGTTATAGGGTCTGAACCTCGTCCAATGGGACTCGGCCCTGCCAACAGCCAGTCAGATTGCTCGGAATTAACCAATCATAACTTGCCATTATAAGGGCCAATAGGAAGTGCAGGATTACGATCCTGCTATGCAAATGAATCTTTATTAATTACATTTCTTTAGTTCACAACACCCCTCCCCCCTGGGTTCCGTTTGACGGCTTTGGTGACGTAATCTCGCAGGTATGCAGGTTGTTTTACCTGCCTAGTTGATTTCCGCTGTTCCACCGGTTTTTGTTTAAAGTTCGGTTCCGGTGGAACGCAAGGCTCGTTTCCGCCCGGGGTTGCTTCCGCGATACTATCAGAGTCCCTTAAGTCCATTCCTGGATCGGGCGGGCCTGTTTCCGCTATGGTGTTCCTCTGCAGGGAGGATGGCCCCAATCCCAGACTTTCTTCAGGTGGCGCGAGCACTCGGTTTAGTGGCCGTCTGTCCTCGATTACGTCATCGTCTATGCGGTCTTCGTTCCCCTCGGTATTCCCTCCCCCCTGAGTTTGGAAGTCCTGGACGATGCCTTCTTCCCAGTCGTTGCTCTGGGCATGGTGAATGCCGGCTAACTCAATCCCTAGTGGGGCGAACCATTGTAGGCCTAGTAAACTGGGCCGGTTGCCGTCGACAACAGTCAATGGGAGTGCTGCACTATGATTTCGGACTTGAGTCAAGCCAGCGACTGGAATCGTGTTCCCCTGGTAATCCCTGAGGACGATCCTCTGGATGCTGAGGTCCTGACGGCGGATGGTCGGGATGAGTTGTTTGAGGGCCTTCCAGGAGACCATCGAGAGGGACGATCCCGAATCGACTTCCATTTGGCAAGGTTGGTTTTCTATGGCGACTCTCACTCGGATTTTCTGTGCGTCTAGTAGCGAAGCGTGGCCGATGGTTGTCGTTTGGTGTGCCTCTTCCCGTTTTGCTTGAAGAGCCGGTGCTCTGTTTCTGTAGGAGTGGTTGTTTTCTTGGTTACCCAAGCGATGCCGGTTTACAAGAACATTTCTTGCGGTGTTCTCCCTTCGGCTTGGGTTGGATTCTCTCTTGCTTCTGCAGGCCCGTGTGATGTGGCCTCTCTTCCCACAGGCGTGGCAGAGTGCGTAGCGGAATTTGCAGTTGCTTCTCTTATGGTTGGCTCCACAACTTTGGCAGAGTGCGTAACAGAATTTGCATTTGTGCGGAGTCCTTAGAATTCGTGGACTCTGATTGTCCCGAATCCTGATGACTTCTTCTTCATCACTCTTCGGTTTGCGATTCTTTGTTGCCGGAAACTTCTCTAAACCTGGTGAAGTGTCACGGGCGAGTTGACGAGGCGATGCGTGGTTGCAGTGCCTTCGAGCAGCCGACTTCCTGGTTTCTTCTGCTGCAGTAGCATAGGTGACGGCTTTTGGAAAGCTGATGTTGTCTTTCTCCATAGGCCTTCTGTGCCCGTGTCGTGCATCTAATCCCGGAACTGGGCAGCTATGGCTTTTCTGTTGTTCCCTCTGGTAACACTCGTGTCTTCGGGCCAGTGTTGATGCTGTAGATGCATAATGAGCCTGAAGGAGGGGTGCGAGGGTGTCCCAACCCATTTCTGTTACTACAGCCGGTTTTGCGATTGCTTTAGCCACCCGGAATACGGCAGGCCCGCAGTACGTCAAAAACACCGCTCTTTTCTTGCTGGTGGACAGGTCCTCTAAATTGTTGGTTTCCAAGAATATCTGGAAACGTTCCATATACGACTCCCAGTCTTCTCTGTCTGGGTCAAAAGGAGCGGGTGGTATAGCACCACCTGACATCCTGTCGATGTAGGTGCGCTCTCAGCCACGTGCTTCGGTTGGTGCTCTGTAGGGTTTAGCCAGCTCTATTGTCTCCGCATCCCATCCTCGTCGCCAGTGTTAAGTATGAGGCATGGGCGTAGAAACGGAGACGAAACTGCTTCTTGTGAACTTCAGCTCTTTATTTAAAGCATGATAACAGAGACAAAAAACCCCGGATAGCGGCCGCCCTTTTATAGAGTGAACTGCTATCCGGATGACCAATGGATGTTGTTATAGGGTCTGAACCTCGTCCAATGGGACTCGGCCCCGCCAACAGCCAGTCAGATTGCTCGGAATTAACCAATCATAACTTGCCATTATAAGGGCCAATAGGAAGTGCAGGATTACGATCCTGCTATGCAAATGAATCTTTATTAATTACATTTCTTTAGTTCACAACAGTATATTTCATCCTTTTTCTTCTCTAGCTTTCTGCCACTCTCTTTCTCTGCCCAATTCCTTTCCTTCTGATATTTATACTCAGTGTAATACATGTAAATAATCCTAACCCTAACAACCTGTAGACTGCAGCATCCCAAAAACTATAGCATACCTAGAAAGAAACTAATAAAACCTGGCATCGATAATGCCTGAATGCAGATATTGTCCTGAATAAAGGACAAATTGTATTGAACAGACAGCATGCTCAACAAGAACACTGAGCATTAATAGGCACTCTAGCACAACCCACAGAATTCATCAAGATTTTATTCAGAAGATATAGCACTCTATTTTATCCTGTAACTTTTTTCTTTCTCTCCAGGTTTCATTATTTAAAACACGAAGAAACAAAAGATATCAGAAAACCTACAACCAGCCAAATAGCGTTTATTTTACCTTCATGTGAGTTTACTTAACACTAGACAATGAAATAATCCACTATTTTATGCAAACTTGTCTTAAAATGGGGCTCTCATTCATTTAAATGCAACTGGAAATATTCAGGATGGGCTTCAAAAATTTTAGCAAAGGATTCTCTGCCCGGTTGCTGGGTGGGCGTGGCCATGGTGGGCGGGGCCTAGTCGGCCTCCTGCACCACGGTGGGGAGGCATTTTTGCCCTCCTCATGCGCTGGAGGCTTTACTCGAGCCTCTGAGAAGGCAAAAACAGCCTCCCTGGTCTCCGGAGGGTCTCTGGAAGCCAGAAATGGGCCCATTTCTGGCCTTCCCGAACTTCCAGGAGGCTCATTTTTCGCCTTCCCTGAGCTCCGTGCATGCCCTGAACTTACCTGCATCCAAAACGGGCTGAGTGGAGACTCCTGGGAGAAGTGGGGAAGGGTGGGCAGGACCAGCCAGGAGTGGGATTTGGGGGTTCTCCGAACTGCACAGAATCTTAGCTAGGGACTTTCCCGAATCCCTGCAAGCCCCCAGCAGCCCACCCCTGGAAATATTGCCTCCAATAGGATTTTTACATACAAAATATATTCTGTAATGTAAGAGTAGGCTGAATCACTTCAAGCTATAAGGGATTGTGATTGTTTAATATTAGAAAAAAGATCTTAACAGTAGAGAAATAAAACTAAAAAAAGAACTAAAATAGATCCTTTCCGTCTTCGATATTAAATTTCTTCAAGCAGGCAATAATCACTTTTTAGTGAAGAAAAAATGAAAAATCTTTGCATTTTATAAATATGTATGCATACTGCCAAAAATGAGATTATCATATTGAAGAAGAGGAAATAGAGGTGAGAAGAGAAAGAGTAAGATAGAAGATAACACATGGTGCTCATCAACATTTCTTGGCTAGGGAGCCAGTGTTGCCTGAAGACATTTTTCGTGGTTATGTGGCCACCATAGCTATATGCAAAAGGCGCACAAAACCCTGGTACCTTCCCACCAAAGTGGTACCTATGCAAGTGGTACCTTGCATTTGCACACTTTCAAATTGCTAGGTGGGGCAGCAACAGGAGCTCACCCAGTTGTACGTTGCTCAGGTCTTGAGCCTGGACTTTCACAACACCTTATAAAACTTTACAATTGCAAATTGCAGTCAGAGAAGACTAGTCATATTAACATACTGGTTTAGTAATTAAATTGCATACACAGCACTTGTATACAGCTTTATGTTCAAAGTGTCATTTCCTGGTGACAAGTGTTAATTGTTAAAAGGCACTGAAAATAAACCTGGTACACATTTTGAAATACAGAATATTTCTTCTGCATCTCCTAAAACTGTATATTCTAATATATTTTGATTTTTTTTATCTATACAGCAAGCAAACTAAAAAAACATGAAATTGAAAAAAATGGAAATACTGACAAAGCAAGCAGTCTTAAATGGAGGTTTTGTGAAGGATAGCACAGAGACTCATAATACAATACAGTAAGTTAAATATGTGTCTGTGTGTATGGTTATAATACCTAATTCATAAAAATATATACTAGGTGTAGCCCAGGATACATGGATTCCTCAACTAAAGAGTACAATTTCCATTGCTAAGTGGGGGTGGGGTCATTAAGTGAATTGTACCAATTGTATGACTTTTGCCACACAAATTTAGCTTCCCCTATTGCTTGTCAGAAGCTGGCTGGAAAAGTTTTAAATGCAATCACATGAAACCAGAATGCTGCAATCATTGTAGTGTGAGGACAGGACACAAATCACTTTTACAGTGCTGTTGTAATTTAAAAATGATACTATACAAAATAAATGCTGTAAGTTAAGAACTATCTTTCTAGGATATGTATTTATGTATGTATGTATGTATGTATGTATGTATGTATGTATGTATGTATGTATGTATGGTATTCAGCTTTGTTCAGGTATTTTCCCACGTCATTATAGTTGTGCTTTTAAAGTTGTAGCAACATTTCGGCAGAATCTCATCTGCCATCATCAGGCTTCTGTATTGTGTTCATCTGTGAGTCAGACTTTTACAGTTGTTTCAGTTTTAAATTTGGGGCTAGCCTACTGCTGTGCCAGAATGGTTTTTTCTTCATCCTGATTGGTTGGGGGTCTTGGTCTGTGTTTATTGGTTTTGGAGTTTGCTGTGTTCTGCTTGATTGGTGTTTCTAATATCTTCTGTCTGTTTTGTGGCTTTTTTTGTCTTGGTTGGCTAGCAACATTGTGTTCCTGTATTGGAGGCTTTTAGTGCAGCTTGGCTCTGAGTAAATGGAAGCTAGGTTTCATCTGGGTGCCTGGTTGGGGTGTGTTTGAGCTGGAGGTATTGGGGGGGTCTGTTTGTGCCCAGGTGTTTGCCTGGCTTGTGGTGTGGAGATTTTTTTGTTTGTGAGTTCAGGCTTCCAAATAATTGACAGTCTGGTGGAATCATCTCTTCTATTCATGCTTTCAGGTCTTTTTTTCAATCTCTATGGCTTCTCTGATAATTCTGTAGCTGGGGTTTTCTATAGTGGCTAGGGTTTTGGTGCCATTGAAGTCGATGCTATGACCTGTGGCTTTCATGTGTTGGACTAGTGAGGAAGTGTGTTCCAGCTTTTTTACTGCATTTTTGTGTTCATCCAGGCGGGTACTTATTCTTCTATTGGTCTGTCCAATGTATGTGGCCGGGCATGATGCACAGGGGACTTCATATATGCCTTGGTTTTCCAGGTCAATTTTATCTTTGGGGTTTCTAAGGATGGCTGCTATTTTTCTGTCTGTTTTGAAGGCAGTCTTGATGTGATGCCTGTGTAGGATCTTGCTGATTTTGTCTGTAGTACCTCTTATGTAGGGCAGGACAGCTGTTCCATAGGTCTGTTCATCTTCTGGGTCTCCATTATGTCTCCGTGTGTTTTTGTGGATCAGGCCTGTGATTTTGCTTTTGTGGAAGCCGTTGGCTGTCAGTACTTTAGTCAGGGTGCATAGTTCAGTCTTTATATGTCAGTCTTGTCTGCCAGGCGTTTGGTTCTGGCGATTAGTGTTTTGGCCACGGAGTTTATCTGTGCTGAGTGGTGGTGGGATTGGGCATTGAGGTAGCGGTTGGTGTGTGTTTTCTTCTGGTATATGGTGTGTCCTAGTGTGCCATCTGTTTTTTTGTAGATTAGTACATCTAGGAATGGTAGTTGTTTGTTTGTTTCCGTTTCCATGGTGAACTTGATTTTGGGGTTTGTGCTGTTTAGGTGTGTTAGGAAATTGTTTAGGTTTTCTTTTCCATGGGGCCAAATCACAAATGTGTCATCGATGTATCTTAACATAGTTTGGGTTTGTGGGTGGCGTTAGCCAGGGCTCTGGATTCGAATTCTTCCATGAACAGGTTTGCAATGACAGGTGACAGTGGTGATCCTATAGGGGCTCCTTCAATTTGCTTGTATCTTTGTTCTTTGTATATGAAATACGTGTTGGTTAACCAGTGTTCTGCTAGTTCCATGAGGTGTTTAGCTGGTTGGTATTTATTTTTGATGATTTCAAGAGTTTCTTTTATCAGGACTTGAGTGAATAGTGAAACCACGTCAAAACTTACAAGCAGATCTTCTTGTTCCACGTGTAGATCTTTGATCATTTCCAAGAAGTGGTATGAGTTTTGTACATGTGAAGCTGCTGTTTCAGCATGGGGCTGTAGATGTTTTGCTAAGTGTTTAGCTAGGTTTTGTAGTGGTGCTCCTCTGGAACTGACTATGGGTCTGAGAGGTATGCCTTCTTTGTGTATTTTTGGGAGGCTGTATAGTTTGGGGCATCTGGAAGATTTTTCTCTTGGGATGATCGTCTGTTGGATGTGGCTGGTTATAATTTTCTTCTTGGTTATTTTTTCCAGATATGTGGTTGGGTCCGTGTTTATGGGTTTATATGTGGAGTCTTGGAGTAGGTCTGTCAATTTTGTTTCGTAGTCTTTTCTATCCATTACTACTGTGGCATTCCTTTGTCTGCTGGAAGTATGATTATGCTGCTATCCTTTTTTAGGGCTTGCAGGGCTTTTAGTTCTTCTTTGTGCAAGTTGCTTTTGGGTGGTTTGCTTGTGCACAGGATGTTAGTAACTTGGTGTCTTATTCTATCAGCTTCATCTGTATTTAATTTAGTTAGGCTGGATTCTACTGCACATATGCTGGATTCTGTGGGGATTTTTTTGGGTGCTATAGCATAATTGAATCCTTTGGTTAGGACATCTGTTTCTGTTTTGGTGAGTTCTCTGTTGGAAATGTTATATACTAATTGTTTCAGGTGTTGTTGTGAGTTGTTGGGGGCTTTCTTGTCATGTTCTAATTTCTTTAGTTTCTTCAAGAGTTTGTCATTTTTGTAAGTGGTTTCAGTTTCAGCTCTCCAAGTTGTAAGTTGTTTTATCTTGTCCCAAAGTAGAGGGTGGATTTTGCTGCTCAATGAGATTCTGCCAAAAACGTTGCTACAACTTTAAAAGTACAACTATAATGACGTGGGAAAATACCCGAACAAAGCTGAATACCATATGTATGTATGTATGTATGTATGTATGTATGTATGTATGTATGTATGTATGTATCTATGGTATCAGCTTTGTTAGAGTATTCAACGTCCATTGTTAAAGTTAGTAGCACGTTCAATGAAACTCATCTACCATCATCAGGCTTCTGTATTGTGTCCATCTGGGACACAATACAGACGGACACAATACAGAAGCCTGATGATGGCAGATGAGATTCTGCCAAAACGTTGCTACAACTTTAAAAGCACAACTACAATGACGTGGGAAAATACCCGAACAAAGCTGAATACCATACATGTAAGTACCCCCGAAAACTTAAGAATATACACATACATATACATACATACATACATACACACACACACACACACACACACACATGGAAAACAATTGAAAAAATATATGTTGCAACTCTATTGCCTGGTGATACATGTCTTTCTATAGAAAAAGAAGCAGAAATCTTTCAAGTCTATTCATTAGAAATACAGATAAATGAATGGATAGAAAATACAGAACAGATGTTCATACATCTCTTTGTTTCATCAAAATAGACATATATCTGAGTATAAACATGTCTTGAAATCTTAGCCTGAGGACATGTTTTGGATGAATACCTATATATAATAATCTATTTATTGTTTCAGGACAGAAAAAGTAGATGAAGTGATTAAAGAATGGGAAGGCTCTTTCTTCAAGGATAACCCTCACTTAAGAAAAAAGTCTGTTTCTTTGCGCTTTGATCTTCACCTGACAGCTACAGATGAAGATTGTTTACATATGAAACAGAAAAGTCTGCCTGATATTGAAGTGAGATTGGTTATGAGACGGTCTTGCAGCATCCCATCAATCAAAACTTAAATCAATATCAATTTATTCAAAGATTATTCATGAAATGGGTTTAAAAATAAATATTGGTATGAATCTAGAACAAATATATGATCACTTAACTAGAACTTTGTTTCAAATAATAGAGCTTTCCCCAACTGATACCCTTTATATTTGTTGAACAACTTTCATGAATCAAAGATTATTAGGGGATGATGTGAATTATTATATTATCCCTCTAAAGATAGAAAAGATTAAAGGTCTCATATTAGGTCAGTGATATATATTTGAAGAAGTGCTTTGTGTTTGTTTTCCTCCAAATGCTATTTATTTGCATTTAGAATTTTTGACAAATATTTAAATAATGCTTTCAAATATTTGCTTTTGTAGGACTAAGAACTAACAAATGCAAGATCTACATTTGAAAGGGATTATTATATGAAGGGTTAAGATTAATGTTTTATTCCATTTGGCATTGTTATAATGATTAAATTATCAAATAGCTGTATTTCTCTCTCCCCCAAATGATAAAACTGTACAAAATCAAAGGATGAAGAAGGTCACTATTAATTAAGTCCTACCTTAATCCTGTGAAATCTGTGTTCTACTTTATCCAAGGTGATTTATTAACATTGTTCTTATGCCACAAATACTAATAATTGATATTTAATTCAAAAATACATATATCAAAATAACTGGACTTTTAATAAACAATGTAAAAACATTTTGAACATTACTTTTAGGCACCACATGAAAGTATATCATTGGGTGATATAGGTATTTCTATGAAATTGTGCTTTGGCCCTATTGAAGCTATGACCAAAGTAATAAATTCTTTTTTTGAAATTTGTGATAACATTTATCTTCTAAAATAATGAGTTGTTATTCACCCAATTATATTTTATATACTTTTCCTGTTTCTTTTTTTCTTTCTTATTTTTCCTAAATAATATTGAAAACAAAATTGGGCATCCAAACTAAAATGAGCTCTGTGACTCCTCTCCACCTTTGAGTAAAATGTATTATTTCATTAGAATAAAAGCTAGGCAAGAAATAAATATATCAATGAATTTTATTAATTACATTTTGGATGTTCAAACGTGGCTCACTCATATTAAACTACACTTCCACTCTGCCAGGGTAGTTGGCTTGTCCAAATCATTCCTATTTGCATCAGAAGCACCTTCAAACTATAGACATATAACATACAACACTGAGCAAGTAAAAAAGTGTAAAATAAGTCTGAGAAATATAATACATGTAAAAAGTATGCAAAATAAATAAGATTAAAAATAATTGACATTCACCCAATATCATGCCACCTCAACAGAATTTTCTCTTGTCAATATGAAGTCTTTTCTGTACATATTGAAAGAGATCTGTCCAGACCTGTCCAAGAACAATCAGTTCAGTTAATGGAGCGTTGAGGTAGCTGCAGAAAAAGTCCTGCTTTGAGAAGTTCTCCCATTTCCTCACAATCCACAGTTTGAGAACCTTTTATTTAACTGATCTAAAGAGACTCAATTTACTCACAGCTGCTGTTAATTCCTGTAATTTGCTGCTTTGTGATAGGAATGTGAATTTAAAAATAAAAAGTACCCCAAATATCCATAATATGAATCATATAAAAAGTTTAGTGCATAAAACAAATATTAAATATCATTTATTTCATATTTTTGAAAGGTTCAACAGCAGATATTAGTCAAACAGAAAAATTCTAGACAACAGTTCCTACAATTTAATGTCATTGGCAAGACTGACAGAAGCTGATTTTAGTATTTAGTATTTATTTGATTTGTCAATTGCTTACAAGATACAGGTATAAGAATAAACATAGTTTTGAATACATGAGATGGATACTTATTAAGAAAAATAAAAAGAAACAATAGGACAGGGACGGTAGGCACGATTGGTGCGCTTATGCACGCCCCCTATAGGCCTCTTAGGAAGGGGATGACCTAAATATAAAGCATAACCATGGAGGAAAAAAAACTGATTTCCATGAATATAAATGGACTGAATTCAGCTATTAAAAGAAGAAAAACTTTTCACAAATTAGAGAAGCTAAAATTTGATATAATTTGTCTACAAGAAATACACATTAAAAAACAACACGAACAATTACTGGCACAATCAAAATTAGGGAAAATATTTACTTCCCTGACTTACTGTAAGAAAAGAGGACTGGTTTTGTATATTAAAGAAACTATCCCAGCAAAACTGATTTATACTGATGAAGACGGAAGAGTATTAATGGTTGAAATAGTGGATAATAATACAAAAACACTCTTGGTTGCAATTTATGCCCCGAATGATAAACAAGAATTCTATAAAAAATTACACATGAAAATAATTGAACTGGACTATGCTAATATACTTATGATGGGAGATTTCAATTGAATTGTAGACAATAAACTGGACTATACAGCAAAAGCAACATGACAAAATAGGAAGACTCTCCCTAAATCCTTTTTTAAAATGACAGATGAATTAAATTTAAAAGATATATGGAGAGAAAGAAATGCTAAAATTCAACAATATACTTTTTATTCCAATAGACATTTATCATGGTCCAGAATAGATATGATTTGGACATCAACAGAATTATTATCCAATATTCAAGAAATAAATATTGAAACAAGTACATGGGCAGACCACAATCCAATGACAATTAAATGGAAAGGACAAAAAAGAAGATCTAGATGGACATTAAACAATACTATTTTAAAGGAAAAAAAACTTTACACAATGGATGGAAAAAGAATTGGCCTTCTTCTTTAATGAAAACAAAAAAGAAGATACTTCAATACAGAATGTTTGGGATACAATGAAGGCATATGCAAGAGGATTAATAATAGACTATACAAAGAAAAAGAACATTAGGAAGAGGCAAATGATTAAAGCTCTAGAAGATGACCATAAAAAACTGGAAAAAGAATTACAGAAAATGCCACAGAAAAAAGATATTAAACTCAAAATGGATATAATTAAACATAAAATGGATGAAGTAGAGAAAGAAGAACTGGCACAAAAAATTAGAAGTGCTAAACAGAACTATTTTGAAGATGCAAATAGGCCAGGTAGATGGTTAGCATATAAATTGAGAAAAGAGAAAGAATCAAGGAAAATATTACAGTTAATAGACGATCAAGGTCAAATTTGTTATGGTAATAAAGAGAAAAAGGCAATCATTCGAGACTTCTATGGACAATTATATAAACAGGAGGATCTTGATGAGGAAAAAATTAAACAGTATTTACAAAATGCTAACCTACCTAAGATACCTGATGAAACTGGGAAAATGTTAGAAAGTGCTATAACAATGATGGAACTAACCGAAGCACTTAATAGACAGAACAATGGAAAAGCACCAGGACCAGATGGTCTCCCGGCAGAATTTTATAAAACATTACAAGAATCATTGAGCACTTCACTGTTAGAAGTCATGAATGAAGTTATGATAAACAAGAAAATACCTAAAACATGGTCAGAAGCTTATATTACACTTATCCCAAAAGAAGGGGTTGATCCATTACAAATTAAGAACTATAGACCTATTTCCTTATTGAATGCAGATTATAAAATCTTTGCTTCAATCTTGGCAGAGAGGCTTAAAAAATACTTAAACAACTTTATTCACCCTGATCAGAATGGATTTTTACCAAAGAGACAAATTAAAGACAATATGAGGGTAATCCTGGACAGATTGGAATATTACGAGGCACACCCTGAAAAACAAATGGCTTTGATATTCTTAGATGCCCAAAAGGCATTTGATAATGTGAATTGGAGATTTATGTTATTATTATTGGAACAGATGGGCTTTGCTAGAAAATTTATCCAAGCAATAGAAGCCATATATTATAAGCAAACGGCAAAAGTAATGATAGATGGAGAATTTACAGATTCTATTAATATTTAAAAAGGTACAAGACAAGGATGCCCATTATCTCCTTTTTTATTTATATTGACTTTGGAAGTGTTAAATAGAAATATTAGAGAGGATACAAATATAAAAGGAATGAAAGTTAAAAAGGAGGAATTTAAATTGCAAGCCTTTGCAGACGACTTGGTTTTTATTTTGGAAGATCCTCTAGAGACAGCTTTAAAACTATTGGAAAAGATAGAGATGTATGGTGAGATGGCTGGCTTGAAAATAAATAAAGACAAAACAAAGATTCTGACAAAGAACATGCTGTTAAAACAAAGAGAAGAGCTGGCAGACCTATTGAAAATTCAAGTTGCGAACAAAGTTAAATATTTGGGGATATATTTGACGTCAAGATGTACTACACTGAAAGAGAATAACTATATTAAACTTAAACAGCAGATAGCATCTGATCTGAAAAAATGGGAAAACCTACAATTGTCATTGATAGGTGGAATTTCAACAATTAAGATGAATATTTTACCCAGAATTTTATATTTGTTCCAAACAATACCAATTAGGTTAGGTAAGGATTACTTTGAAGAACTAAATAAAATTGTTTTGAAGTATATATGGCAAGGTAAGAAAGCGAGAATAAAATTAAAACTCTTACAGGATGCTAGAATTAGAGGAGGATTTGGCCTTCCTAATTGGGAGTTGTATTATCAAGCTGCAAACTTAATGTGGGCTAAAGAATGGATAACGTTAAGAAAGACTAGATTGTTGGAATTAGAAGGACATGATTTATTATTGGGTTGGCATGCTTTTTTATGGTATAAGGGAACTAAATCACAGGGTTACTTTAGAAGGCATTATATACGGAATCGTTATGGTTGAATTGGGAGAAAATTAAGAAACAATGTTATTTGAAAATCCCAGTTTGGTTATCAATTATTGAAGCTTTTTCTTATCCTATAACCTATAAGAAGGAACAAACAGTTAGATATGGGGAATTACTAGATGAAAAGGGCGAACTTAAAACGATTCAAAATTTAGAAGAACAAGGCATAAAGATGAATTGGTTTTCATATGCGAAATACATTCAAGGTATCTTAAAGGTTCTAAAATGGAAGGATTTTATGATAAATTGACTGATTTAGATAGGATTTTGACAGGTACTGATGAAAAGTGATCAAAAATTATATAATTATTTGTTGGAAATTAAATTAGAGGAAGAACAAGTTAAAGAAACAATGATTGCTTGGGGGAAGAATTTTGGATATGGGATTGATTTAGAGAAATGGCAAAAATTGTGGTCTCAAAATTACAAAATGACAATGTCAACAGCATATAAAGAAAATTTGTATAAGATGTTTTATAGGTGGCACTTTCCCCCGACAAGAATTGCAAGAATGTTCAAGAACAAATCTGAAAAATGCTGGAAATGTCATCAGATCCCTGGCTCATATTACCATATGTGGTGGACTTGTGAGGAGGCCAGGAAATACTGGACTAGAATTCACATATGGTTGGAAAAAATGACAAAGAAACATATAGATTTGAAACCAGAGATTTTTTAATTGGGAATCTTACCTGATACATATAATAAAAACTTAAAATATTTGATTGTAAATGTATTAACAGTGGCTAGGATTGTATTTGCTAAAAATTGGAAGAGTGAGAAAATACCATTAGAGGAAGAAATTATTAAGAAAATACTGGAATGTGCTGAAATGAGTAGATCAACATTTGAAATTAGAGAACAAGAAGATAAACAATTTTATGAAGTTTGGGATCTTTTTTACCAATGGTTAGATAATACAATATAATAATAGAATATTTAGAAACCTAGGAAATAATGAATATATATATATATATTTTGGTTTTGATAACACTTTTAGAATATTTTATTAAGATAGACTTGGTATAATTTTACGATCTGTTATAAAATAAATTAACTAAATTATAGCTATCTCGCTTAAGTATGAATTAGTAAAATTATAGTCAAATGATTGTTTAATAACGATATTAGGATATATAATTGTTGATTGATAATATGAGTTATTATGTAATATAATTATTATGATGACTATGAAATGGATGCACAAAAAGGAGTGGTAAACCAACCAATACACTGTCTGTAAATTTATGAAGAATGATGATGTTTTTATGTTATGTTTTATGTTTTATGTGTTTTTTGTTTGTTGTTAAAATTAATAAAACTTTTATCAAAAAAAAAAAAAAAAGGAAGGGGATGAGGTCAATAGTAGACAGTCTAAGGTTAAAGTTTTTGGAGTTTGGGGAAACCACAGTCAGGTAGAGTATTCCAAACATTGACCACTCTGTTGCTGAAGTTGTATTTTCTGCAGTCAAGTTTGGTGCAGTTACCTTGAGTTTGTATCTATTGTGTGCTCTTGTATTGTTATGATTGAAGCTGAAGTATTCATTTGCAGGTAGGACATTGCAATGTATTATTTTATATACTGTATTTAGATCGGACTGGAGGCAGCGTAGTTCTAGGTTTTCTAGGTCTAGAGTTTCAAGTCTGGTGGCATAAGGTATTCTGCAATGAGTAGAGGAGCGGAGAACTCTTCTTGTGAAATATTTCTGGACTTTTTCAATTGTGTTAATATCAGATACATGATATGGGTTCCAGACTGATGAGCTATATTCGAGGATTGTTCTAGCAAATGTTTTGTATGCTCTAGTTAGTAGTGTGATATTACCAGAGAAAAAGCTACGTAGGATTAGGTTAACAACTCTTAATGCCTTTTTGACTATGTAGTTACAGTGGGCTCTAGCATTTAGATCATTAGAGATGAGTATTCCAAGATCTTTTACAGAGCTTGATCATCAACAAGGTCTTGACTATTCAGCTTGTATTTTATTTTCTGATTATTATTTTTTTGCCAATATGTAAGACAGAGCATTTATTTGTTGAGATTTGAAGTTGCCATTTGATTGACCATTCTGATACACAGTCAAGGTCCTTTTGGAGGGTAGTACTATTGTCTATGGTGTTGAATAGCTTTACATCATCAGCGAAGAGAACGCAGTTGCTCTTAATATGATTACAGAGGTCATTTATGTAGAGTATGAAGAAAGTTGGTTTCAGCCTTCAAGATATCTTCTACATCTTTTCTATAGCTATGCATCTTTCTCACTGCTCTCCATCTTTCGGCTGTCATTAGTAACGGGGGGGGAGGGGGCAATTGGAGGGGAAGAAAGGAGAAGGTGTTACATTCCTGTGCTGTAAAGGAGAAGGAGGAAGGGGAGTATAAATTCCTGTTTTTAAGTTTCTATTTCCTTGCCTAGCTTTTTCTTTCTTTTGCGCAGCTGCGAAGTTTTATCAAAATATGTCAAGGTCAACGGACAGAGGCCTCATCACCACCTGAAGATGCCCACATGATCATATTCAGAACTTTTAATTGGAAGAGTCTTTTGGACTTTGGGGGGTGGGAACAATTCCATCCCTTTGTATATGTGATCTGCGCGCCAAATTCTTTAGATTCAGAATTTTACCTGTAGCTTCCACTTTGAATTTAAGTAAAAGAAAAAACTTTGCTCAAATCATTGGAGTCTCAGTATTTCTTTCTTGGATTTTGAATGGAGCACAGACTGACAGTTGGTCCTAAAACACTGCCTTGGGGGATACCACTGTTGACAGGTACAGAATTTGATAGGACGCACCCAATTTTGACCTTTTGTTGTCTGTTTGACAGGAATGCTTCTATCCAGTTATGCAGTTGTCCAGAGATACCATAAGATTTTACTTTTAGGAGTAGTTTGTCATGTACCACTGAATCAAAGGTTTTACAGAAATCTATGTAGATTGTGTCTATTGTTTTGCCCTGATTGAGTTGTGTAGTCCATATGTTTTTGCAGTGTAAGAGTTGCAGATTGCAGGATAGTTTTTTTCTGAAACCAAATTGTTTATTAGGGAGTAGGTTGTTTGTCTCTAAGTGGAGGATAATAATTGATTCCATAACTTTACAGGTGACACAGCATAAGGAGATTGGTCTGTAATTTTCAAGATGGGGATGACCGTGGCTTGTGACCATAGTTTTGGCAAGGAGCTGGTCCTGAAAGATTTTTCAAAGATTATGGTTTGAGGTTCGGCTATGGCATTGGATAGCTTTTTTTTAAGAAGTAGGCACATATTCCATCCGGTCCAATAGATAGATTCAGAAAAACTTGAGAACACTGGGTTGCTTACCTTTGAAATAGAACATAGAATTTGAAAAATCTAGGTAACTCTTGCTTCTGAATGTTTATGTATTTATAGCACCTTCACTAAATTAATACCTTACTTTCCTTTAAGCAGTTGGCGAAACAACTGATTTCCACTATATTCAAGTGTTCAGTTGATTCTTTAAAGCAATGGTTCTTTGGGGTTTTTTAATGGGGCCAATCACTCTATCAAAAACCAATAATATTCACTTGATTCACTGTTTTTGTTCTGAAGTCTGACTCTAAACTGATTAATTTGAAAAGTATTGCTTTTATTAAAATCTAGTTAAGTAGCAAACAAAATACCAAATGTCAAAGAAACAGTAGCTGTGCAAAAAATTAGCTGGTGCCCAAAGCTATAATTGTGTGTATAGCTTAATTTCTGAGTTTGAAACTGAGATCACAAAAAAGTCTGAAAAATATTTTTTTAAAAAATACAATATCTTATTGTTTTTCAATTATGCCACCCATCTTGCCTACAGACAACTTACAATCAATTAAAAACACTCAAAACATTAAAAAATGGATACTAACATTAAAACTTAGTTATGATTACCAAAGAAGGAAAGGGAGCAAGATACACAAAGGAGAGATGGGATTTATTTTAATACACTTTTGATTTAAAGGTTGCACTGTGTAGAAATCAAAAGCAGCAGACAATTAATTTATAAAAATTAAGGCAAATTCATACACTAAATAAAATTTAACATTAGGTATTTATTGACATATAGTGCTCACTCTGAATTTTGCAACCCACATCTGACAGCCTTAGGCAAAGGTGAATTCCAAATCATTTATAATTAAAGATAGCAAGCATTGATTTTATGTTTAAAAAAATTGATTTGGATTTACTTGGGCCAACCTATTCACTATACCTAGTCCAACAAATGAGTAGGACTACTTATAAATAGGCCAGAGCATGCCCATTTACCACTGTTACACAAGCTGCACTCATTGCCAGTTTGCTTCCAGGTCCAATTCAAGGTGTTGGTTCTTAACTTTAAAGTCCTTCATGGCGGCAATGCAGGTTGTCTGAGGAACAGTCTCACTTCAGTAAGATTAGTCTGTCCCACCTGTGCTGGTAGAAGGGGCATGTTGCAGACGATCGATCAAGGAATTCCAGCTGGTGGGGTGAAAGCTTTTTCTCTCGTGAGTCCCAATTTTGGAACACTGTGCTACCTCCAAAGTGAGATCAGCACCCACCCTTTTAGCCTTTCAAAGGGGCCTGAAAACCACTGCCAACTGGATTGGAGCCCTGGTGAAAGCATGTTAAATTGGAGGTGATTAAGAGACTGAGATAAGACCCCACCTCCCCCTGTGACCTCCCTTACCATCTGTGTTAAGTCTTAAGTCAATTTTGGTGTTAATATTTATTATTTTAATGTTTTCTTGGTTGTAAGCTGCCTAGCATCATGTCTAGGCAAAATGGGCAGCATATAAATAAAAATGCATATTAGAGCACAAATATATTATTAAAAAAACAAAAATCCAAACTCTCTACATTTATACATTTTGCACAAATGTAACAAGGCCTCATAATCTATCAAGTGTCTGACAAGTATCATTTTATTTTCGATTTCAAAAATAATGAATCTCTTCCTAAATTGAAACTCATTCATACTATAAATAATAATATATTATACAAGACCACCATAAATAAAAGCAACTTCATTGCTGTTAATTACAGTATGTACGGTGGATTTGGCAAACCAAACAAATAGCTTACAATCAAGGAAAATGAATACGTAAATCCATAATAAAATATTTTATTTAGCTATATAAATCTCAAGTATGAATTTCATATGTTTTTCTTTTTCTTCAAGCCACATATATCAAAGAATGG
Source organism: Notechis scutatus (assembly GCF_049901735.1). Classification (NCBI taxonomy): domain Eukaryota; kingdom Metazoa; phylum Chordata; class Lepidosauria; order Squamata; family Elapidae; genus Notechis; species Notechis scutatus. Next base: position 93,832,000 of record NC_142025.1, on the reverse strand, counting down.
CAACATATTCTGTTCGTCTGACTACATTGGTTCAAAGCTCCAATTGGTTCAAAATGCATTGGCCCAAATGGTTTTGTGCAGACACAGGTGTGCACATGTGTCATTTCTACTACGGAAGCTGCATTGGCTTCTGATTTGCTTCCGGATACAATTCAAGATGCTAGTTGTCACCTCTACAACCTTATATGGCGTGGGACCAGGTTATCTGAAGGAACATATCTCTGTGGGAATGGTGTTCCAAAGGGAGGGAGCTACTATGGAGAATGCCATTCTGGATCCTGCCAGATATACCTCCTTATGAGACAGGATCTGCAACATTCCCTGCCCCCCTTACTCTATTGGGTGGGTGGATGTAACCAGGGAGAATAGCCTGGCCTCCACTTTGACAGACTTTTGCAAGGTCCTGAAGACCTAGTTCTACCAACTACCCTGCAACTGCCACAGTGGGATGAAGCCCATCAAGTGGCTCATTTGACTGCTTATTGTCACCAGGGGATATTGTTTTGTTCTTTTTATATTGATTTTTAATTGTTTGTAGGCCATCCAGAGACACTGAGAGTGAGTGGCCAGCCACATAAATCCTCTGAATAAATAAACACAAATAATTTAAAGCACCCAAGAAAATGGGAGCCAATTTGGTGTAGCAGTTAAGGCACCAGGCTAGACAATGGAAAATGGTGAGTTCTAATTCCACTGTCAATCCGGAAGCGAACTGGGTTGAGGTCATTTTTTTTTTTGGCTTCAGGGTTGCCACAAGAAAGGGAAGGGGGGGGGAGAATAGTTATCTGGGGTTTTGTAATCAAAACAAAAAGTTTTCTTGTGGGAACCAAGGACATTTCACCAGGTGGCAGGGAAGAAGAGAAGTGAGTAACTGAGCAAACGGCTTGTGCCCTTATTGGACAATGTGACTGATGCCTGGGGAGGGAGAAAGGGGGAACTTTCACTTTTAGTTGGGTGAAAATCATGGGGACTTTCAGTCTCAGTTTTTTACCGGTTGTGCCAATATGATGTATCCAATAAATTGTTCTTTGAGAAATCTACCTGTCTCAGAGTTCTGCTTTCAATGGGTACTTTACTTGGAACACTGACATCCTCTTTAGATACAATGCCAGTTGCCTCAACTTTCTCAACCTTAAGGAGGAGGAAATGGCAAATAACTTCACAAAAAAAAGCCTTATCAACAGAACTGCAGGGACCAGTCCAGACAGTCACCAGGAATCAAGAACTGACTCAAAGGCATACTCATACATAACACCCTGGAAAAGTCATCTTTTAATGGACATGATAGACTTAACCACACTTTTACTCCCTATTTATTCTTTTCTAAGACATGATACAAGTAGTCCTCATATAACAACAGTAATTTGAACAGAATTTCCATCATTAACTAATGTTGTAAAACGCAATCTCACATGACTATATCACTTAGCAGCAGCAATCCCAGGAATCTTGCTGTCATTAAGCAAGGATCATGGGTTGTTAAGCAGGGATCTCATATGACCAAGATTTCTGATCTCCACCTGGCTTCCCACAAGCAAAACAAAATAAGTACTATGGCGTGAGGTGATGTGGAGGTGCTGCAGCAAGAATGAATGAGCTGGAGAGGCTTGCAATGGTGCCATATGACTGTGTGTGGGCTGAAAAAGAGTTGCTGCTATGCTGCATGAATGTATGCAGGCAGAGGAGAGATGCTTGGTGACTTCAATCTACCTCATATTAATTGGACCCTAAACGAATGCACAACTGAACCCATACATGCAACCTTCTACAATGCTGTAACAAATCTGGGACTGGAAAAACTAGTAACCAACAATACTAGGTTTAACAACTGCCTCGATCTCATCTTCTGCAATCGTTTGAATTTAATTTACGGAATACAAACTAAAGAACCCTTTTCCAACAGTGACCACAATATGATTGACTTTTGTCTCAACATACGCCCACACACAAATCATCACAATGACGTAATCCCCAATTATAACTTCAAAAAAGGCAACTATGATCTTATAGACAACGATCTCTCATCCCTTGATTGGCAATCTCTATTCACTGGATGCAATACTGTTGAAGACCATTACAACATATTTTTACTTGAAGTCAAAAGAGTCATCAAACTATATGTACCTATAACAACTCCCAAAACAAAAAAAACCAGATTACCCACAACAATAAGGAAACTTCAATCCAAAAAGAGATCACTCTGGCGGAAAAACAAATCTGGTCACGTTGCCAACTTCAAAAGCTGATACAAAAATTTATGCCACTAGATAAAGACTGAATGCACCAATTATCACATTAAACAAGAGGAAAACCTTCTATGCACCAATTCCACCTGCGCTTTTTACAATTTTGTAAACAACAAACTAAAAGACTTAAGGTCCATCCCACCCCTGATAGGACCTAATGGTAAAGACCGACACCATTAAAGCCAACATCTTTAACACATTCTTTGGCTCAGTATTTGTAAACAGCAATGGATCATGCCCAGTATTTCCTAGTCGGACCACAGACAACTACAATGATCTAATACATATCGATTTTACAGAAGACAATGTTGAAAAAGCACTACACAATCTAAAACCATCTCTATCTATTGGACCGGACAGAATATGTGCCTACTTCTTAAAAAAAGCTATCCACTGCCATAGCCGAACCTCTAAGCATAATCTTTGAAAATTCTTTCAGGACCAGCTCCTTGCCAAAACTATGGTCACAAGCCACGGTCATCCCCATCTTCAAAAAGGGAGACCCCAGCCTAGTTGAAAATTACAGACCAATCTCCTTATGCTGCGTCATCTGTAAAGTCATGGAATCAATTATTAACCAATCCATTATCTTCCACTTAGAGACAAACAACCTACTCTCCAATAAACAATTTGGTTTCAGAAAAAAAATATCCTGTAATCTGCAACTCTTACACTGCAAAAACATATGAACTACACAACTCGATCAGGGCAAACCAATAGACACAATCTACATAGACTTCTGTAAAGCCTTTGATTCAGCGGTACACGACAAACTCCTCCTAAAAGTAAAATCTTATGGTATCTCTGGACACCTGCACAACTGGATAGAAGCATTCCTGTCAAACAGACAACAAATGGTCAAAATTGGGAGCGTCCTATCAAATTCTGTACCTGTCAATAGTGGTGTCCCCCAAGGCAGTGTTCTAGGACCAACTCTCTTCATACTCTACATAAATGACCCCTGTGATCACATTAAGAGCAACTGCGTTCTCTTCACTGATGATGTAAAGCTGTTCAATACCACAAACAATACTGCTACCCTTCAAAAAGACCTTGACTATGTATCAGAATGGTCAATCAAATGGCAACTTCAAATCTCAACAAATAAATGCTCTGTCTTACATATTGGCAAAAAAAAATCAGAAAATAAAATACAAGCTGAATAGTCAAGACCTTGTTGATGATCAAGCTCTGTAAAAGATCTTGGAATACTCATCTCTAATGATCTAAATGCTAGAGCCCACTGTAACTACATAGTCAAAAAGGCATTAAGAGTTGTTAACCTAATCCTACGTAGCTTTTTCTCTGGTAATATCACACTACTAACTAGAGCATACAAAACATTTGCTAGAACAATCCTCGAATATAGCTCATCAGTCTGGAACTCACATTACGTATCTGATATAAGCACAGTTGAGAAAGTCCAGAAATATTTCACAAGAAGAGTTCTCCACTCCTCTACTTGTTATAGAATACCTTATGCCACCAGAGTTGAAATTCTAGACCTAGAAAACCTTGACTTACGCTGTTTTTGGTCTGATCTAAGTATGGTATATAAAATCATACATTGCAATGACTTGCCTGTCAATGAATACTTCAGCTTCAACCATAACAGCACAAGAGAACACAATAGATACAAACTCAAGGTAACCGCACCAAACTTGATTGCAGGAAATACGACTTCAGTAACAGAGTGGTCAATGTCTGGAATACTCTACCTGACTGTGGTTTCTTCCCCAAACCCCAAAAACTTTAACCTTAGACTGTCTACTATTGACCTCACCCCTTTCCTAAGAGGCCTGTAGGGGGCATGCATAAGCACACCAATCGTGCCTAACTGTCCTGTCCTATTGTTTCTTTTATTTTTCTTATATGTACCCATTTCATGTATTCATAACTACGTATATACTTATACCTATTATCTTGTAAGTGATTGACAAATCAAAATAAATACTAAATACTAAAATCAGTTTCTGTCAGTCTTGCCAATGACATTAAATTGGCAGGGAGAAGGTGCTGCAGCATATGGCTGGGAGGGAGGGGAGGGGATATTGTGAATCCTCAGGACAAAAAGTGGAAGGGGTGACTTGCAATCTTCCCTGCCAGTTTCCCCACTTTGCTTGTGGGAATTTGGAAGAAAAGTTTACAAATAGCAATCAGGTGAGCGCAGGATGCTGCAGTCACCATAAGAGTGAACCATTTGCCAAATGTTCAGATCACAAATCAGGCCTGGGCAACAGGCCTGTTGAAAATTTTGTTCCAACAAATGGATCGAAGCCTTTAGAGCGTCCCCCACAGGTGATGAGCACAGGTCCCATCCAAACAACATGAAAAATGGACAAGAGCTCCAGCTTCAGGAGTGGGATCAGTTAAAGAAGCTAGCTCAAAAAAAGCCTAAACCACTGCACATCGCCACTCTCAACATAGGAACACTGACTGCATGCAACCACGAGTTAGCCAAAATCCTGAAACGCCACCATATTAACATAGCATGTCTTCAGGAGACCAGATGGAAGGGACAGAAATCGAGAGACACTGAAGTAGGTTACAAGTTGGTTTACCAAGGCACTTCCTACAACTATGGTGTTGCTGTTGTTGTGAGCAAAGATCTATGCAGCCATGTGCCTGAAGTCCAGAAACACTCTGACCATGTCATGTCTGTCACTATCAACACACACCCCTCAATGACTTCAGGTGTTTTCTGATTATGCCCCACAAACAGGACTTGATGAAGACACCAAAGATCAGTTCTGGAATGAACTGCAGATTAAAATCTGTGCCTGTCCTGAAAAAGATCTGCTGCTCCTCTGCGGTGACTTGAATGGTTGTGTGGGAAGATATCGGGATGGCTACCAATGCCATTGGGAAACAAAGGTTATGGAAACCACAATGAAGATAGATTTCAAATCCTGGACTTTGCAGAAGCAAATGATTTCATAATCTGCAATGCATGTTTCAAGAAAAATCCAGACCAGCTCATTACTTTCACCAATGGCAGAAATAGCAGTCAGAGTTTATTCTCTTGAGAAGACATGACCTTCCCATGCAACACCAAGGCTATCCCCTCTGATGTTCTTGCCCCCAAAACAAATTACTTGTTACAGATCTAAAAATTAAAAATGCTATAAGAAAATGAACAGCACCACAGGCCCCAAGAGGATGAAATGGTGGAAATTGCAGCACCACAAAGAAGCAGTGATCAGAAAAATTGTATTCCTACCTATCAGTGTTGCTACAAGTAACATCATCTGGTCAACACTCTGTAACTCTGTCATCACCACTGCCAGAGAAATTCTCAGTGTCACAAAATCAGCTCACTGTATAAAAGTTCAGTTGTGCACTGAACAAGTGCAGGAGAAAGTACAAGAAAAGAAGCAAACTTTCAAGAAATGGCAGGCAGATAAGACCAAAGAGAATCTACAGAACTGTGTAACTACCAAGAGAGTGCTGAGAGAGCACTCAAGAGAGTGCCAAGAGAGCAGCCAAGAGAGTGGTTGCTGAAACCAGGGCAGAACACTATCAAGACCTATATGACCGCTTGAAGACAAGGGAAGGGGAGAAAGACATTTACCAATTGGCCAAAGCACAGAAGAAGGCTGCACAAGACATCGAGCATTACATGTGCATGAAGGACAAGGATGGCAAACAACTCCAAGACAAACAAGAGATCTTGCAACAATGGTAGGATCATTTCAATGAGATCTCCAACATTGAATTCCTACATCCACCAATTCCAAAAGACCAACCCATGGACCCATTCCACTCATAACTGAGGAAGAAGTCAACAATGCTGTAGACAGAATGGAGAACTTGAAAGTCCCTGGACATGACAATGAGTAAAGAAGGCATTTGATTGTGTTCCACAACATCTGATGTAGTGTGCCTTCTGGGATCACAGAGTACCTGAACCACTCATTGACTGGGTCAAAATGCTAAATAAGAATACCAGCAGCCAAGTGTGATGCCCAGCCAGCCTCTCCAATAGATTCCAAGTTATGGTTGCAGAGGTGGTATTCAGCAAGTTCTGACCAGTTCTGGAGAATTGGTAGCGGAAATTTTGAGTAGTTCGGAGAACCAGCAAATACCACCTCTGACTGGCCGCACCCCCATCTATTCTCTGCCTCCCGAGTCCCAGCAGATCGGCTGGGTCTTCTTTTGTTGCCCTGTACAGAAGAATGGAGCTGGAAAGCAGGTTAGTGGAGTGGGGAGGGAATGAGATTTTGTAGTAACCTTCCCCCAGGAGTGGGGAGGGAATGGGGATTTTACAGTATCCTTCCCCTGGAGTAGGGTGGGAATGGAGACTTTACAGTATCCTTCCCCTGCCACAGCCACCAAGCCATGCCACACCCAACAAACCATGCCCACAGAACTGGTAGTAAAAAAATTGTAATCCCACCACTGGACAGTTGGGGTGCACCAAGTTCTCTGTACTGTCACCATTTTTGTTTATATTGGTCAAGGACACCATCACGCATGACCTGCAGCAGAATGCATCCTGGACTATGCTTTATGCGGATGATGTTATGTTTGCTTCCACCACCAGAAGTGAATTACAACAGCAAGTTCAAACATGGAACGGTCACCTCAACCATTTTGGACTCTGTCTCAACACCAAGAAAGCTGAGTACTTAAAGACTGGTACCATCCCTGGAACCCTTCAAATCAATGGAAAAAACCTAAAGATGGTGGACGTTTTCTGATATCTGGGATCTCATCTCCAAGTCAATGGCAACATCAATTGTGAGGTGTGAGCAAGTGTGAATTCTCAGGGACGACTCATACCTTGGTCAGCACTTCTTCACTCTCCTACCATCACGTAAGAGATATAGAAGCATAGCCAGCTGCACAAACAGGCTGAAGAACAGTTTCTACCTCTGGCCTGTACGAGTCCTGAATGGAAAATAACTCTTGTCAACATAGTATGATAGATTTATGGGGCCGGCGCATTGTGCAATAAGTTCACATGGTGCAATAAGATAGTATATTTGTTAGTAGGATTCACTGGGTTAGGGATTTTTCTTTTTTGTCTTCAATGTGAGTTGTGTTTGGAGGTGCACGAAGGGAGACTCAGCCAATCTCATATTATACTCTGATAATAAAGGTTGATTTGATTTGATTTGATTGCAGCCTGGATGATTGGTGAGAACTCAGGATATATTATGTGACAGATGAATGACAACTCGTCTTAAAACTAAGATTTACAAGACAACCTTCCTCCCTGTTGCATTGTATGGCATTGAATGCTGGACAGCAACAACAGGGACCGAAAGCTATCTCTATGCCACAGAAATGCAAATGTTCAGATGGATATCAGCATCTCCCTTCTTGACCACATCATAAATGACACCATTCAACAACATTTTGATGTGACACCAATTATAGAGAAGATGAGAGAAGGCCGACTCCACTGGTATGGACATATGCAGAGAGCAGCACCTTCCACCGTGGTCAAGACTGCCTACCAACTAGAATTCAATGGCCGGCGATCTTGCAGGCCTCCAAAACAGGCAAGACACCATCAACAAAGATATTCAAGCTGCAGGCCTGCGCCCTGAAGACGCAATTGACCATGCTTTGAAAAACTTTGAAAACTTTGAGAGTTTTCCCCTCAACTGCTGAGAGAGAACACTGTGTTACAACTTCCTGTTTACAGAGTAATAGCGATCTGCTATTCAAAAAGCGATAAATTCCTCTCATCAGCTGCTAGTAAAACAATCAACCCGTTCCTTGCAGACTCCTAATACTACCTCATTACCTCAAAACTTACAACTTTTCTACCTCATCACCTATATCAACGATTAGATAATCAATTTCTATAAAATATTTTATTAATGGTTTTATTAATTTATTGTTTTTAATTGATTAGTGTGATTAGAGTGTTTAGTGCAAACAGTGTGATTACTGACTAGATTAAAATATCAAAATTCATGTAATTTAATTGAATAGCAAAATCATTGATTTAGTGAATTTAAATGAACAGTGTGATTAATAATTAGTGTAATTAATTGATTAGTGATTAGAGTAATTAATTGATCAGGCTGATTGTTGCTCAGGAATATTATCTGACTTGAGAGATTACTACAATTGATTGTTTGATATTGTTTGATGTAATATTGGCTATATAGATTACCCAAAATTGTTCCTTTAATTAATTCAATCAACGTACTATTTTACCAATCCTACCATGCCAAAAAGTAAATCCTACGTCAAACCACAACCTAAAGAGAAGATAATCCCCACCAATGAACCACAAGACTCCTGCACATGCCTTAAATGCTACAAAAATCTAAAGGATAATAAATACTCCATCATATGTTCTCTGTGTAAAAAATACACTCATCATGACTGCTTGGGATTACCTGAGCAAATGATTAAATACCTAGAATCATCCAATGAGTATCCATATTTCTGCAAATCATGCATACCCAAACTGGATCTGTCTGAAAGAGATGATACCATCGAAACCATTGAAACATCCCCAATCATCGAAACCATTAAAACATCCCTCAACACCATAGTAGCATCCCTGGACGCCGTAAAAGAAAGAATAACCAACCTTGAAAAAAAAGACACAACGCAAAAACCTGAACATCAAATAGCTACAAACCACATCTCCACCCATAAACCACAATCCAATCCAAAACCCAATCCACAAATAAACACAACCCAGACAAATATTGATATCCCAATCCTCATCAGAGAAGCTGTTGAGCGTGAACGGAAACGTCCAAACGCCATCTTATTTGGACTAGAAGACATCAATGTCAATGATGACATCACAACTGTCCGAAACATCATCAGAGATTATCAAGCATCAACCATCTCCGCTGATGAAATACTTGACATTTCCCGCATCGACCGAGAGCTCAAAAATAGAGACGGCTCTGTGGCCCCACGCTTGTGCAGGGTCATTTGCAAAAACGAATCAAGCAAACGTAAATTCATTTATACTATAAACTCACTCGCCAAAACCAACACCAACCACAAGAACCTCCGTTGCCGCCCTGACCTAACCATACAGCAACGTGCCCGCTCCCGTGTACTCCGCATCGAACTCAAAAACCGTCTAGACAATGGAGAGAAGGACCTGTACATTGACTACCATGCTGACTGTATCAAAAGTAAGCCACGCAACCCAATTCTCAACTTTTACCCTCAACCACAACCCTACCTCAACCCATCCACCATCACCCAAGACTAGGCACGCGCGCCCCCAACTACCTCAATTCTAACTACTGCCGGACTTAAATGCAAACTGCTCAATACAAGAAGCCTCGTGAATAAAATACCTGAATTTCTCATCCTCCTTAATACGGCTAACTTCGACATTATATTTGTCTGTGAAACATGGCTCAATGCATCTCTCCCGACTCCATTACCACAGTAAGAGACTATCATGTTTACCGATCAGATCGTGAAAATCGTCGAGGAGGTGGTGTTGCTATATTCTATAAAAAATCCTTACATCTAAAAAATATCCAAGTTACCCAGGAGCTTGCCCTTCCTGAAACCATCATCTGTGAACTATCCTTAAATATCACAATTCGATTCTTACTATGCTACAGAGCACCTGATTATGACATTGAACATGTAAACAAGCTAAATACATTACTAACATGGGCTACATCCTGCCCATACCCTTTTATCTTTCTTGGAGATTTCAATCTACCTCATATCGACTGGACCCTAAATAATTGTACAACTGAAATCATACACACAACCTTCTACAATGCTATTACAAATCTGGGACTGGAACAACTAGTAACCAACAACACTAGACTAAACAACTGCCTCGATCTCATCTTCTGCAATAGTTTGAATTTAATTTATGGAATACAAACTAAAGAACCCTTTTCCAGCAGTGACCACAATATGATTGACTTTTGTCTCAACATACGTCCACACAAAAATCACCTCAATGATGTAATCCCCAATTATAACTTCAAAAAAGGCAACTATGATCTTATAGACAACGACCTCTCATCCCTTGATTGGCAATCTCTATTCTCTGGATGCAATACCGTTGAAGACCATTACAACATATTCTTACTTGAAATCAAAAGAGTCATCATACTATATGTTCCAACAACAACTCCCAAAACAAAACAAAAAGAAGATTACCCATATCAATAAGGAAACTTCAATCCAAAAAGAGATCACTCTGGCGGAAAAACAAATCTGGTCACGTTGCCAATTTCAAAAACCGATACAAAAACTTATGCCACCAGATAAAGACCGAATGCACCAATTATCACATTAAACAAGAAGAAAACCTTCTAAGCACCAATTCCACCCGTGCTTTTTACAATTTTGTAAACAACAAACTAAAAGACTCAAGGTCCATCCCTCCTTTGATAGGACCTGATGGTAAAGACTGCAACGACGACACCATTAAAGCCAACATCTTTAACACATTCTTCGGCTCAGTATTTGTAAACAGCAATGGATCTTGCCCAGTATTTCCTAACCGTACCACAGATAACAACAATGACCTAATACATATCGATTTCACAGAAGACAATGTTGAAAAATCACTATGCAATCTAAAACCATCCCTATCTATTGGACCGGATGGAATATGTGCCTACTTCTTAAGAAAGCTATCCACTGCCATAGCCAAACCTCTAAGCATAATCTTTGAAAAATCTTTCAGGACCAGCTCCTTGCCTAACCTATGGTCACAAGCCACAGTCATCCCCATCTTCAAAAAGGGAGACCCAAGCCTAGTTGAAAATTACAGACCAATCTCCTTATGCTGCGTCACCTGCAAAGTCATGGAATCAATTATTAACCAATCCATCATCCTCCACTTAGAGACAAACAACCTACTCTCCAATAAACAATTTGGTTTCAGAAAAAAACTATCCTGTAATCTGCAACTCTTACACTGCAAAAACATATGGACGACACAACTCGACCAGGGCAAAGCAATAGACGCAATCTACATAGACTTCTGTAAAGCCTTTGATTCAGTGGTACACGACAAACTACTCCTAAAAATAAAATCCTATGGTATATCTGGACAACTGAATAACTGGATAGAAGCATTCCTATCAAACAGACAACAAATGGTCAAAATCGGGAGAGTCCTATCAAATCCAGTACCTGTCAATAGTGGTGTCCCTCAGGGCAGTGTTCTAGGACCAACTCTCTTCATACTCTACATAAACGACCTCTGTGATCATATTAAGAGCAATTGCGTTCTCTTCGCTGATGATGTAAAGCTGTTCAATACTACAGACAATACTGCTACCCTACAAAAGATCTTGACTATGTATCCGAATGGTCAAACAAATGGCAACTTCAAATCTCAACAAATAAATGCTCTGTCTTACATATTGGCAAAAAAAATCAGAAAATAAAATACAAGCTGAATAGTCAAGACCTTGTTGATGACCCAAGCTCTGTAAAGGACCTTGGAATACTCACCTCTAATGATCTGAGTGCTAGAGCCCACTGCAACTACATAGCCAAAAAGGCATTAAGAGTTGTTAACCTAATCCTACGTAGCTTTTTCTCTGGCAATATCACACTACTAACCAGAGCATACAAAACATTTGCTAGACCAATACTTGAATACAGTTCATCAGTCTGGAACCCTCATTACGTATCTGATATTAGCACAATTGAGAAAGTCCAGAAATATTTCACAAGAAGAGTTCTCCACTCTTCTACTCGTTGTAGAATACCTTATGCCATCAGACTTGAAATTCTAGAACTAGAAAACCTTGAATTACGCCGTCTTCGGTCTGACTTAAGCATGGTATATAAAATCATACATTGCAATGTCCTACCTGTCAATGAATACTTCAGCTTCAACCATAACAACACAAGAGCACACAATAGATACAAACTCAAAGTAAACTGCACCAAACTTGATTGCAGGAAATACGACTTCAGCAATAGAGTGGTCAATGTCTGGAATACTCTACCCGACTCTGTAGTCTCTTCCCCAAACCCCAAAAACTTTAACCTTAGACTGTCTACCATTGACCTCACCCCTTTTCTAAGAGGTCTGTAGGGGGCGTGCATAAGCGCACCAACGTGCCTACCGTCCCTGTCCTATTGTTTCTCTATTCTTTTATTTTTCTTATATGTACCCATCTCATGTATTCACAACTATGTATACACTTATACTTATTATCTTGTAAACAATTGACAAATCAAATAAATAAATAAAATAAATAAATAAATGCAAAGTGGCATTCAATGATCCAAAAAGTGGACCCCGCACCTGCGGGAATATGCTAGGAAAAAGAAGATCTTTGTTGGCAAAGTCACGTCTCTGCTTTTTAATATGCTGTCTAAGTTAGTCACAGCTTTCAGACAAATAGCACTATGTCCACCAGATTTAATTCCTTAAATCAGGGGTCCCCATCCCTTGTCCGTGGACCAACTATAGTCCATGCCATGCCAGAAACCAGTCCACGCAAACAAGTGAAGCCCCATCCACAGGATGCTGGCAGCATGTGAAACCACACTCCCTCTGGTCTGCAAAATACCTCTCTCTACACAACCGGTTCCTGGTGCCCAAAAGTTTAGAGGCCACTGCCTTAAATTCTTCAAGAGTCTGACAGCCCAGGGTAGAATCTGTTCTTCAGCCTGTTTGTGCAGCTCCATTCATTCTCTTTGTCTCTCCCTCTCTCTCTCCCTCTCCCCTCCCTCCATGTGTGTGTGTGTGTGTGTGTGTGTGTGTGTGTGTATCACTTATTGTCAATATTGTAAACCAGAAAGGGAGGTAGGACTAATTTGAATTCACAGCCAAAACTTTCCATATCCAGTCCACAGAAGCTAATTCTGTTTCAATTCTTTCACGGAGGGGACAGGTGAATGGGACTGTTTTACAGATGCCACTTTTCAGTGGATGCATCCAGATTGTGAAACCGGCTACTCCACATTCTGTAATTTCTATACAGGTAGTCCTCAACCTATGACTACAACTGAGCCCAAAATTTATGTTGGTAAGTGAGAAATTTGTTAAATGAGTTTTGCCCCTGAGGTTTATGACTTTTCTTGCCACAGTTAAGTGAATCACTGCAGTTGTTAAATTAGTAACAGTTGTTAAGTGAATCTGGCTTCCCCATTGACTTTGCTTGTCAGGTCACAAAAGGTGATCACATAACTACGGGACACTGCAACCATCATAAATATGAACCAGTTACCAAGTATCCTAATGTAAATCACATGACCATTAGGATGCTGCGATGGTCATTAAGTGTGGAAAATGGTCATAAGTCACTTTTTTCAGTTCCGTTGTAAGTTTCGGTCACTAAGGGAACTCTTGTACGTTGAGGAACTACCTGTAAATTGAACGGTTTTTGATAACCAAAGGAGGATAATATATCAGTTTATTATTTTTGCTTAAGTTTATTTTACTTAACCATTTTTAAGATGCATGTTATAAATGTTGTGTTATACCTTTGGTGTAATTCATCTTAGTCGATAGGCTCTACAGCTGCTGTTAACCAAGGAGAACAACGGGCACATAGCAAGTAGACTTCCGGAGATTTAAATTTTTTTCCCTCACTAACGTCATCTCGCCTCCACGTGAACTAACAACGCTCAGACGCGTTTCTCCTGCTCCTCTTTTTCCTGCAAAGATGTGCCCGCCTGCAGATTGGGGTTCGCAGTTTCGCAGGTATACGAATCCAGACCCTTTACAAAAAAGGGTCAGGACGTTACCCGAAAAATCCAACTCTTTTTACTGTGTGTGTGTGTGTGTAACATTTTTAAAAAAAATTAGCTCGAAGGATTGATGCAACCTGCAGATTGGAAGAATTCTGTGGAATATGCCGAAGCGGAAATGGAAATTGCGATCTGTATCTACCAGGCTCCTTTTGGGTCTGAGAGAAAGGGAGAGAAAGAGGCCGTGAGATCTAACGAGAAGCTGGTGAGTCTGCAGAAGGCCGGCATCGGTCTGGCTTTAAAGAGACGGCGCGAGGCGCAAATCTCCCCATGCCCCACTTAACGACTGCAGTAATCGTTTGAAGATGTATCTTCTTATTCTACGTCATTCTGTCAGCCGAGATGAAGAACAAATGCAAGGCCGGGCATGGTGGTGGTGGGAGAGGAGCAGGATTTTGTTGTTTTCTGTAAAAGCGACGAGTAGAGCGTTTAACTTTTGGAGACTGAGATATAATAAGCTTAATACGTACTTTTGGACTTAACTTTTATTTTTTGCTTCTTACGGCATTGATTCAGATCAGAGGTCATAAGCGGGACCTGCAAACCATTATCTCTCTGGTTCCTCATTGACAATATGATGTTTTAGTTATAGCTATGGTAGAGATGGAGCAAAATGTATCTTGGGTACCTTTAAGTTGCTTGAAAAGCTTAAGACTTACCTGTTTTTATCCTATGCCAGCAAGCCAAAAGGAATCGGGATAGGAGGTTTCAACAGGTTGCATCTGTAAAGAATAAAAACAATGAAGATGAAATGTAACTAGAATTGAAGTCCATCAAATCTTATTTCTGCTACATACCTTTTACTTTTTTATGGTATTTTAAACTGTAAAATTTATAAAAGCATATGATGTAGATTGGGTTCACACCTCACCTAAGCTGGCTTGGTTGTTATTTAATGTATTCTGTATGTCTAGATATTACAGTAGGTAGATTTATTAATTAGCATATTTTTTTTAAAAAAAAGTAGATTTGGTGTATCATGTTAAGGAAGATTTAGTGTCATCCAAATTCATAATTTGTGAAATCTAATAGGCCATATTCTTGCCATGAGTAGCATGTAAATACTAAAAAACAAAAGAAGAAAGTAAAAAAAGCAGTGAACAAGCATTTATTTTATTCTTAAGACTAATCATGGAATTGGAGGGAAATACTATATACCCACATCATGCTGTTTCTTTCAGACTAAAACACACTATGCATGGAGCAGAAATAATGTAAAAAGAAACTGAAAAAGGAACATTGCTAAAACTAGTTTACATCAACCATCTCCTTTTCTACTACATCAGTATATACAACTTCATACATAAACCTTTTGTCTGCTTATCACTTCCCTCTCTTTGAAAATCTTACCAAGTTCAATCACAACTTTCATGGTCTTTCCTTTTCTCATGACTTATTTACTCTGCTTCCTTTAGTTTGTGTTGTGTATGTTGTTATTTTTTTCTCTAGAGGAACAAACCATCTTTCACTCTTATTCACAGCCCTCCATCATTCAGCACATGTATTCCTTATACTATGTCCTCTTACTGTAGCACACAGATTTCTTAAGAACCCCACATTTCCATTATGCTTAATTTCTACTTATATGTCTAAGTCCCACTTGTGTATAACAAAACAAGTTAAAGCATAGTCATATACACAACCGTAACATATAATTACCCTGTTTCTATATTGTACACATATTAAAATGTCTCCCTGCATTTTCCCATCTTTAGAAAACATTCAAAGTACACAAATGCATTAGGTTTTGTTGCCATTGCAGTTGTTCAGTCCATTTTCCTAGTTAAACGCAACATTGTTTTGCCTTTGATAGATTAACTAGACAATCCGTGATCCATTGGGTAATGCGTTCAAATGACAATGACAGAATTTCTAATAGACTTCCTTCAGTGGAAAAGTTGGGATACATCCAGAGATATATTTGTCATGAAAATAACCCATGTTGAACTGTATAGCACAGGAAATACTTTATGACATTTTATGTTATACATTGTTTTGTCATAACTTTCATGTTATAAAAGATTTCACAACATTTCAGTTCCATGGGAATCTGGGTCCCATATTTTGAACATTTTCTGTTAATTAGTCCATTTGAAATATCTTGGTTCAAAAATTGTTGCCCTATGGCTGCAATGTTTTGCCAAGTTAAAGATAGGAGCAGGAGTTTTAGTAAAATATAGATTTTTCACACATGTTCCTTAAGATATTTTGCTGTAGTTTATTGAGTTTCTTAATAAATAATGTAGCATCATCGGCGTAGAAAAGTATGTACATATATGTACTTATATTCAGTAGAGTTGATGGAATTGGGCAGCATCCAAATTAAATAATAAAACTTCTAATATCATACGCATTTTATATCTGTAATTATATTAAACAAAGACATCATATGTCCTTTTTACTCTCTGTTTAGTGTTGAACAATTTGCTAACCATTTCTATCACATAAATAAACCTTCAAATACATTAATAAAAATTGAAAATTATTCCATAGTTCAAATGTATTACCATTATCATATACTTTTTTAAAAAATATGTGAACTTATGCTCCTTTCTGACATTGATACCTACTGAAATTGCACTGAACTTGTCACCTAAAGCATTCTGACAATCTACCCAGGCACACTCATCAAAATATTGACATTAGATTTCACATTCATTCTTGTTATCATTTCATTCTTCCAATAATCAGGTATTAATGTAGTGTTCACACAGTTACTAAACAAGTTGCACATCTTCTCCATAAGCAAATGATATCAGCATTTTCACCTTTCTTCAGTTACATCTGCACCATCACCATTATCTAAAATTCTAACAGCCTATTTTTATTCTGATTTTCATTATTAGAGTTTGCAGTTCATTTGCATTTCTACCTATCACAGTAATGTTATCAGCATAATATAGAGTATTGATGCTCCTTCCTCCAAATGTAATACTATACTCATGTTTCTTCCTGAACCTTTTTTAAAACCATATTCCTTTTAATGAATGATTTTAATCTATGTTGGATTATTCCAAGCAATATTTTACTAGCATGTGAAATTTAGGATACTGTGTGGTAGTGAGCACAATTTGTTAAAACTTCTTTCTTTGATATTGGTATATAATCTCTTCCAGTCAATTGATTATTGTGTCATTCTTCAGATTTTGTTGGCATTGTTTGGTTAGAACCTTTGCATGTTCTTCAGGTGTTTGCCATATTTCTGTAGATATTCCTTCAATTCCTATAGCGTTTTGACTAGGTAATAACCAGATCTGACTGATCTGACTTCATCTTTTAGTGTTAGAGGTTTTATAAATAGGTAATATTTTTCTAAGATACTTTAGTTGCTGACATTTCTACTCTGACCAATTTCAGTAAGCTCTTTTTTATCTTTGGTGAAATGTTCAGGATGCCCCACATTCTGATTGTGGGCATTTAAAGCTGATTCTCTTAGTTGAAAATCTTTCATTGAAAAACTGAAAAACTGTTAGCAGTGAAGAAATCATTGGATTGGTGGAAATTGATATGTTGTTCTACCAGTAACAAGCAGCACATATAATTTGCATGTTCTATCAATTTCAGTTTGAACTTTACCCTAAAATTCATCAACTAATGAAATCTAAATAATATTTGATTATTGATTCCATTGTAGCCAAGTACTGTCCTGGCTACATTCCTCATGATTGTAAAGGTACTGTTGTATCTTTTTTATTTTTCATGCAGTAGGTAGTAAACTCTGTTCTTTCAGTATCCCCCTAATTTCAGTTTCAACCCAAATAATTTCATTATTTTTAATTTCACCGTGTTGAAGGCTTCTAGTTTAGCCTTTTTCACTTATTTCCAAATGCCTTTTGTTTCCATAACAATCACTGTACATTTTTTCTTTTAATTATGCTTTATAACTATATATCTTTCTTTTCTTATCAGAAGTTATTCTCCTAAATGCATTTTATTTTCACCTATATCAAGAATACTTTCTCATGCTTCCCATTAGTATAAATCTGTGTTCTTAGGGGTAAGCAATTCATTGTTTAAAAACTGAGTTGTCATTTTGTATCAATCATTTTTTCTTTATTGTTTTGTTTTTATTTAGAAATAATTCCCTTTTCATCATTCTTTAGTATTGTGGATTTTTGTTATCTAGTATTTTTCATGGAACAGTTTCTGTGAACTCAATCACGTCAGAATGATTTCAAAGAACTGGATTTTAATGGTAGCACTTGGTGATACTTGGCTCAACAGTAGTAACTGTGAGAAAGATCTAGATGTCTTAATGGAAGTTTGGACCAGCAGTGTGTTTCAGCCACCAAAAAAGACAATGCAGTCCTGGGCTGCTTTAACTGAGAGACAGCATTGAGATCATGAGAATTGATAATATCACTTTATAACACACCAATGAGGCTATACTTGGAATACTGCAGCCAGTTTTGGACACAATACAAGAAGGTGCTAAGAAAGTGTGCAGAGAAAAGCAACAGAGTCATTTACTGCAAGATGGATAGCAGATAAATTCAATAAATCAAAGAAAGGATTGGAGGGACATAATAACTGCCTTCCAGTCAGTGGTGGGATTCAAAAATTTTTACTACCGGTTCTGTGGGCGTGGATTGGTGAGCATGGCGTGGCTTAATGGGCGTGGCAGGGGAAGGATACTGCAAAATCTTCAATCCTCCCCACTCCACTAACTTGATTTCCAGCTCCGTTCTCTGTACAGGGCAACAAAAGAAGACCCAGCCGATCAGCTAGGACTCGGGAGGCAGAGAATAGATTGGGGGGCGGGGCAGTCAGAGGTGGTATCTGCCAGTTCTCTGAACTACTCAAAATTTCCGCTACCAATTCTCCAGAACTGGTCAGAACCTGCTGAATATCACCTCTGCTTCCAGTACTTGAGAGGCAAACTTAGAGAAGAAGGAAATGACTTGTTCTACAAAGCAGCAGAAGACAGAACAAGAAGTAATGGGTGGAAACTTATTAAAAGAGATTTCCTGACAATGAAACCAGTTAATCAATGGTATAGCTTGTCTCAAGTAATTGGGGTATTCCATCCTTGGAGATTTTCAACTATGTTCTAATATTCCACTAGACAACCCATGACCCAGTGGGTCATTGTTTCAGAGATATTTCTTTATCTAAATAGAGAAACAGAATGACCAAGAGAATAAAAGGGAGATGACTTATGGATAATGATAGATATAAAATACAATTGATTTTGCCCCTTATTGTGCTATTTGTATATTTCCATATCTCCATTGTTAATATATACAAAATGACTAAAAATACCTAATAGAATACTTCTGTGATCCAAATTAGTCTTATCATAGTAGTGATAAAAAATTGAATTGTAGACTACAAGCAGGGCTTGAACATTAGTAATATTTTCTCACCATGTTAATTTTTATGATGCTCCTAATTTTCTGAGAAATAAGATTTTTGATGTATTTCTTTGGTAATAACTCTTGGTTGTAAATTATTCATATACTTCAGAGCTCAGGAACTACAAATAAGTTTACCATTGTTTAAAATTATAACTCAGTGAAGGAGTGTTTCTGTTTATGTATTATCTTCAATTTATGTGTTTTAACTGTAGGAGTTGTTAATGAACTGCACTGGATCAATGATAGACTTTATTTTACAGCATTTTGTTATTGCTGTTTTTCAGATCTAATTTCCTGTGGTTGAAACTTTTATCTACCAAAATGTCAAGTAAGTTACGTTGTATTTTTTCTTAGTTTAATCTACAATATTGACATTTGAAATGATAGAGAAGTTATTGTTCAGTAGCTCGGCATAGGTTATACCTGTGGACGAACCTGTATAAAAATAAGCTCCATTTAACACATTTGTGTTGAAATATCACAATACACCGTAATGTGGCTTCTTTTGTTTTTTTATTAATATAGGTAGTCCTCAACTTACAACCATTCATTTAGTGACTGTTCTAAGTTACAACAGCACTGAAAAAAGTGACATCATTTTTCACACAGCTCCCATGGTTACATAATAAAAATCCAACCACTTGGCAACTACTGTATATTTATCATGGTAACAGTATCCCAAGGTTACACGGTCACCTTCTGATAAGCCAAATCAATGTGAAAGCCAGATTCACTTAACAACTGCAGTAGTTTACTTAACAATTGTGGCAAGAAAGATCATAAAATGAGGCAAAATTTACTTAACAACTATTATTTAACGATGGAAATTTTGGGCTCAATTTTGGTTGAATGTCAAGGACTACCTGTATATTGTGTGACTTCAAGTATTATATTTTGGGATTATTTTTATTTATCAAACTTGTATGCCATCCATCTTGCCAAAGGCAATTCGTAATAAATAACTAGTATGAAGTCAAATGTAAAGTCGTTATTTCAAGTTATTGGTTTTCATTTGATCTATTGTATGCATATTAAAGTCTGGATTCAAACCAATATAATGGGTTGACTCTAGACATCAAAATAGACCTCAGATTTATTCATCTCTAAACGCTGTTATATCCATGCCATCCTTTTTCTGAAATCCCTGTATTGTGTTGGGATTCCTTTATGTGGTCCTTGAAGCTGACCGCCATTTAATTAATTCTAGATTTAACTACCCAATCATTTTATATATATATATATATATATAATATATATAAATATATATATAAATATATATAAATATATATAAATATATATATATATATATATATATAAATATATACAAATATATATATTTATATACATATATATATACATACATACACACACACACACACACACACACACACACACATTGCAGTCTTCCTTGAAGTTTAAGAATGCTATGAGTGCTTTTGCAAAATAAAAGTTTGAACATTACTTTTGTTGATATGGGCAAGCACGTGTGCAAAATTCTTTGCACGTTAAAATTTTGCTGTTTGTTAAATGAAGAATAAGGACAGGTTTAGAACTATTCTGTCTCAAAAGCACAATATGTCCCTCACAGAGCAAAGGAAAATAAATCATGTGTAAAGACTAAAGATGTCAGATCACTTAAAAAAGGACCAAGCTGGATAAGTCTAAGGTCTAACTAGGAGACTAACAGGACATAGAGTAAGGGTGCTGCATTTTTTGATATTATTGAACTTGTTTGTTTCATTCATGTCTCTCAAGTTCAAGAATTGCATATGAACTTGAAATCCATAGCTTGGGCGTTCCTGTAATAATATGTGAACTATGTTGTAGAGTTGCATAGGCTTTTCATTCATATTTTGATTTGTTGTTCGAAACTTCACAATTTGAAGTCCCTGTGTTACAGTACTTCTACATAGTCATTTCCCCCCACCCTTCTTTTTAAAACAGAAAGGCCATCTTATGCTCCACCACCCACCCCAGCCCCCACGACTGTAAGTATGGAAGCATTATTCTTTATTTTGCAAATTTTGATTCCTAATTTCATTTTAGCCCCACAGAGAAATGCTGGTGTCACATTTTATGGATCCTATCACCAGTAAGATTAAACTCTGCCTGAGATCAGTACCAAGATGTTTTGGAATCCTGTCAGTTGGCCTTTTTAAAGAATAAAGATTTGACGTTTCCATCTGTATAGAATTCAGTCTCCATCTTAGGACATCATTCCATTTGATCTGATGTTTAAAGTTTAATTTTAGAAATATTTTTATTTTTAGTCTTTACAGAGGTTATACTTTTAATTAAAATGAATTTAATGTTGATATATTTCTAAAAAAAATCATAAA
The DNA here is from genome assembly GCF_049901735.1 of Notechis scutatus. Lineage (NCBI taxonomy): Eukaryota > Metazoa > Chordata > Lepidosauria > Squamata > Elapidae > Notechis > Notechis scutatus. The sequence goes on along the minus strand of NC_142025.1, from coordinate 93,810,373 downwards.
TATATTGTAAAATGCTGTGGCAACACATCTTTGGAAACCAGAAAACAGATACTGTCTTTATAATGTGCTAAGCAAAAGCATGTGTATTGCTAATAATGGGAATGTTTTTTCTTAATATCTTACTTTTATCTTGTATTTATTTCTAAAGGCTGAGAAGTAGAGGTTTTGTGTAGTAAAATTTATTTTATAACTGTTAGATAAAAGCAGAAAACACTGTATATATACACTGTATATAAAGTTTTCAGTCTTTAGTTAAAATGAGACAAATAATAAACAATATAAGATAAAATTATTGAGTAAAAATGTTCAGATTTGTGATGCACACACTGAGGAAACAATGATAAAATAAATAATCTGAAAAATGAAAAACTACAATTAAATCTAGGCTTAAGAAATCTATTGTTTGTAGCTATCTTTGGGATCAGTGGAATGGTGGAATTGTGAGATACATGTAAATGATGTTTGCAGATTTAATTTTCACCTGTATTTGTAAACTGGTCTTCTTGAGTAATGATTTATGCATTTGTCTGCATCATTTTAGAATACTTTAAAAAAAAACACCTCACTAGAACAGAAGCATATACTTGACACTAGATATTAGGGCAAGAATTTTAAATTTGTCCATTTAGAAATATTTTACTTTGTGTTTACCAGAGAAACTTGTTTTTGAAATTAATTAAATTTGAAACATATTTGAGATAAATGATATTTATCATGTCCCCATACTGTAGATTAAATTATCAGTGATAATGCAATACAATGCAATGTATTCTTCCTGCTGTTGTGTTAAGTCTATAGTTCACCTAAGTACAGGTAGTCCTCAACTTAAAACAGTTGATTTAGTGACCATTTGAAGTTTCAATGGCACTAAATAATGTGATTGATGATCATTTTTCATTCTTACAACTATTGCAGGATCCCCATGATCAAAAGTCAGATGCTTGGCAACTGACTCATATTTATGATGGTGTCATGTGATCCCATTTGTGACCTTCCAACAAGCAAAGTCAATGGGAAAGCCAGATTCACTTAACAACGGTGTTACTAATTTAGTAACTGCAGTGATTCACTTAACAATTTTGGCAAGAAAGGTCATAAAATGTGGCAACATTTGCTTAAGAAATGTTTCACTTAGCAACATAAATTTTGGGCTCAATTGGTCATGAGCTGGGGACTACCTGTATCATTTTACTAGTGCTGCAGCCTCAGAAAATTTAGCATCTTGCTAATAATTTATTATTGAAAATTTTCTATTGCTTGCATGATTTTCATTCTTTGGATCAAGAAAAGTCAACCAGTAGATAGCATTATTGAGCAGAAGAAATTTCTAATGCTGAGCATTCTAATCCTGTAACATTTACAGAATTTAGGAGATATCTCAGAAAAAGATCGATGTGATCTTCCTCTTTCAATCACTTTCTGCATGGGTTTTTGAGAAGCATTCAGACTGATCTCTTTGATGGACTTGAATTGTACAGGCAAGTTCATGTGAAAGAGAGTGATTTTGGTTTCATTTATTTTTAATAAGATAATCTGCAGGTCCCATATGATCTATCTGTCTATAGAGATAAATTATAGAATCATAGAATTCTTACTGGCTGAGTGTGATTGGACACAGAAGGAATTTGTCTCTGGTACATAAGCTCACAGTGTACATATAAACAGCAAGTAATAGGTTATAGATCATAATAAACAACGATTGATAATAATAAATCAATAAGAGAGGTGATATTTAAGAAGTGTTAAAATATATATTTTATTGCTGCCTCTATTGAATAGTTGAACAAAATAATCACATAATATTTTTCTCTGGATGTAGATACTATTGGCTCACTAGCTATTTGAACTCTTACCGTATGACTGTTAACAATGTAGTAAATGACTAAAAAGAAGGGCTTTTTTCTTTACAATATCTTTCCCAGATAAGCTTAACTAAATATTTTAGAGATTTTTACCAGCAAATAAATAAAATTAATTCTCCTTTGACTTTTTGCCTTACTCCGTTGCTCAATTGAAATATTTTTTCTATGCTATGGGATTTTAATTTGGTTTCCACCCCAAATATAGAGAGGCAATTGGAGGAGGAGGAGGAGGAGGAGCTAAGATGGCGGAGAGGCAGCAATCACTGTAAATAGCTCCTCCGGAAAAGTATTTCTTTATCATTATGGTTTTATTTCTTATCACTATATTTCATTTTATCATGGTACTTTAAAATTATTGTTTAAAATACCACCTTCCGCTGCCTTATTGGAAGCCTCAGCACTTAGAAAGAGCTGAGAAAACTCCAGGACATTCCTAACCATCATGGGGAAAAGTAAGAAGAGACATCCTACACATTCTGCTGCACAAGCTGCATCCAAGCCCAAAAAACAGCAGAAAGCCAAAAAGAAAAGGAAGCCAACTCGTGTAAGTATTCTTACTCCCTCAAACCTTTCCATTGGATATGATATTTTAGAGTGGGATTTACAAGCAGAGTTCGAAAGTCAACAGCTTAAAGATCTCTCCTCCTGAATGGAGAGAACTCCCCCCTCTGAATACATGCTGCAATCTGCTCTGCAGCTGCACAGTTATTACAGGATGAGGATGTGGATATTAACCTGATAAACTTACAAGAATGAAAGTATAACTAACTTTCTAACCGGACAAAACAGTGCTTTCTGTATTTGACTTGTTGTCCACAGTTAAAATAAAAGTGGATTTCTTAAAAGATATTTTTGTAAAACAACCCTGCTAAAGCACAGATTTTCTGTCCCAAGTGTTCCAAAAAAGGAGCCAGGAGGGAAAACATGGGCAACTTACCCCAAGGAAAAGAGAAAGGAACAATCAGAGAACTGATTATTCCTGCGGGAAAGAATGAGAAACAAGTCTCCAATGAGTATGAAACCAAAAGAGAGAAAAATGTACATTGTAATACCATCCAGAGCCTAAACAAATTACATTACAGATATTAGTTAAATAATAGAATAAAAAGTTCACTGGGGAACAAAGAGCAATTATCTTATCTTTAAGCCAGTTACATGCTGTGAAAAGTAATTGATTAATTTACACCAGGCTGAGGGGTTTCCATCTAGCAGAAGCTGAGAGCAAGTTTTACTTACCTTTACGCAGATCACAATTCCCAAGATTTTTAAAATGAGGTCTTGTCTTCATACTTTTTCAGTCTCTCTAAAATGTGTTCTTTTCAGAGGAACTTGGCCCACTCCTCAGCCAATCTGGCTGAGGGAGTATTGCCATTTTAAAGAATAAATGTGACCACTCAACTTCAAATAACCGCAAGGACATTTTAGCTCTCTCCCACCCCTCCCCAAAGAGATTACCGCCCATGCAAAATTCTGTTTTACCTACAGCAAGACTGTGCATAGTTTAAGTTGGGGAGGAGGGGATATAATTAACTCTTTTAATACATCTCCAGATTCAGAACAAGCTAATATTATTGAAGACTGGACAATTTGAGAGAACCTCAAGTGGCAACACGTAAAATAGTCAGACCTCTAATTGATTCTGTTTGGTCAATAAATTATCTCTTTATTTGTGATATATATCATTATCCCTCTCAGCAGTTCCTAGCATTGGTTGAGGGAGACACTAAATACTAAGATTATGTCAATAGACCCATCTTACAACCTTAAACAAACAACTATTCTCAACTTTACTGGAGAGAAATTGCTTCTCATTAACTTCTATATATTTCCAAACATCCCTTGACCATGTGTTTTTGAAATTGGGGAAAAGTGAAAAATTACATTGGAGTATTCAATTATACTTTTCCATTGCCCATATCATTTCAGGAGACTTCAATATCAGACTATGCCCAAATTAACAATCATTCTCCAAAATGCCACTTAATTTTTAGGACCCCCCCCCCCCCCAGCCTAATTAGAGAATCCAAAAACTACAACTAAGATTTTAGGGGTTTTCAGGTATTGTAAACATTTTATAAGCTGTACCTGCAAATTTTGAATAGCACTATTACTGACTACTGGCAGAGCACTAGCATTGGCAAAGAGGCCCTCCTTGCTTGAATATTCTCTGACATCAATAAATTTATCTTCCTCAGTTCTTTTATTTTATATTGAGAGCTGTCCTGTGAGTGAACATTGTCCCAATATGTTGCTTCTGAAGCCCTTCATTGCCTTTTTTCTTAATACTTATCCCATTCTGTCTAAAGATACCCTCAAAGGACAAATATGAACAAAAGCACATTTTGGTCTAGTAGTTAGGGAGAAAGTGGGATACCGTGAGTTCAGATCCTGCCTTACCCATGAAAGCCAGCTGGGTGACCTTCAGCCAGTAACACACACTCAACCCACCTCACCTCACAGGGTTGTTGTGGAGAAAACAGGAGGAGAAAGGTGTGTTTAATATGTTCTCGCTGCCTTGAGTTACTTGTAAAAATAAGAAAATCAGGATACAAATAAATAAACAGGTCAGACAAGGAAATCCAAATGCTCTCTATCAATGAGGTACTTCAATTCCACTTCAGCTACGTACAACTATTCTGGATGACAGGTCCACTGTTAAGACTTTGCCATCTTATATAGGCTACCTTAGTTCAACTTCTTCAGCCAATTCTCTCTACACATCCATCTGGCACTAATGGGAACCAGAGCTCCTTTAATCAACCTTGATTTGATAGTGATTGCCACGCAGCCAGAAAACAATGAATTTCCTGTTTTAAGGAATATAAAAAGGATCCTCTCTCATGTTCAACTCAGGATCTGTCCTTTTTAAAGAGAAAATATAAACAGACAAAGAAGAAACGGCCTGATACAGTATTGGAATCAACTAATCTCTGGTACTTGTTCTAAGAATTCAGCTCTATTCTGGAAATGTATAGTTCTTCAATCTGCTAACATTGATTTATGAATTATCATATTTTATTCCTGCTTCAGTTTGGGAAGATAATTTCAAATTGCTGTACACACAGGAAAAATAGCCTCACTCAAAAAGGGAACTAAAAATAATTTCTTGAGCTATTGGGCAATTTTCTCCAACCAGCTAGATATCTCAGTCATAGAATGATCTGAAAATTCAAAAAGACCTTATCCTTAGCCAGATTCAATGTTCTCCATACAGCCATTACTGAAAGAAGATATCACAAAATCCTCTTCAGAGACTGTTTCCGTGCAATGAAATAATTAAATCAGTGGAATTTGTTAATCTTTATTACCCTGTCTATGCAAGCGCTTACGAGGAATTACTTCCACTCTTTACTAAATATCCTGATTGTTTTTATTTATTTATCAAAAAGATTTATTATTGGATCAATCTGATTTTATTTCCTTGACCACAACCAGTTCTATAGTCTGCACAGTATACTGTAATATTAACTCGTAACTCTTTTAAGATATTTTCTTTTTATCATAATTAATTGTGACTCCTGTCTTTTATTTAAAGGTCTATTGCTGAATAAAGATTTCACTTGACTTTATTACAGCTGTAAAAAAAATACATATCATATGTTATGTTGCTGTATCTTGTGTTTTAAAAAGGATATGTCCTCAAAAGGTTTGTTTAAAAGCACAATATACAGATATCTAAATACGAAAAGTTGAAGAAATAAACTGAATTCTATTAAATATAAATAGCATGAAAAATGTTTTGTGCTTAACCACTTTATTTCTTATGACATCATATTTTCTAAATATGAAAAACCCCTCTGAGCATTTTATCCCTTTGGGTATATGGATGTGTGCTGCAGGGACACAGGCACAGGAGTTTCCAGATGCTATATTATAGATTTGAAATATATGGATCAAAGATTAAGTTTCATGATTTTCAAATTTATTGAAAGCATTTTAATTTGGCTTAGTTGAAGGTCTCCTAGAAGTTTAATAAATATGGCTGTAGGATTAGAGTAATAATTATTAATCTGTCGTATACCAAATGTAAATTCTACTCAGCCAAAGAGAAGAGCAGCCATTAGAGCAGTTGTTGATGAAATTTCATGTGACCTAACACATTATTTGACTTACAAAGTAATTTGGTATTCTTTGTTCCTACTCTTGGTATATTTCCTCCTATTCAATTGGAGGGAAAACATTTCGTCCAAACCTGTGGGCTGCAAATCCAGCTGGTAGAAAGAAATTGTATACACAAGAGAAATCATGTGATTCCAAGGTTGTTAATTTATCTACCATAAAAACTCATTCATCTTTCCTGCAACGTTGTAGTACAAATATGTACTATATTGATTTTTCAGTATACTGCATTGTATTTTTAATATCTACAAATTATTTTCAATTTTAAACAAACAATGAATTTTACAGTATGATATAGCAATTAATATTTAACTATAAGCATATTTTTAAGCTTAAATGGATTCCAGAGGGTGGTAGAGGACAGGAAGGCCTGAAGGAACGTTGTCCATGGGGTTGCAATGGGCTGGACAGGACTTTGCAACTAACAATAACAAATAGGCATATTTTATAGAGGGTTTTTTGTATAAAATACAGATATTCTGTTGAATTTTGTTGAATTTTCTAAACAAGGTAGCATGATACACAGAGGTCTGATACTGAACTCAGACCTATGTATGCTTTTCCCCATTCCCTAGCCTGATCTTTGAATAAAAGCAGTTTTTACTTTGACATTATCTAAATCAGAAACCAAACAAATCTTAGTCCTAACTGTGCTTATGCATAAATTAACTTTAAGTTGTCTTTCTTTTTTTAAAGAAACAGTTTATTTAGGTTCAAATATAGTAATTATTAATTGTTAAAAGCAAAGGGCAGAGGGTGCTTATTTCTGAGGCTCATTTTTGTAATAGATTTGTATTCTAAACCAGAATCTCCCTGATTTTTGTCCTCTAGTTTGATTCAGTTCTATTTTGTATAATTCCTATTTCCCACGCTTCTTTTTCTTCAACATATGTTAAGGCTTCAAATAACTTTTAGCTCAACAATGTGTTAACAAATTAGCTGGCCTTGATAAAAAGCTCAGTGTCAACAATTCTTTTTATAAATATGTTTTCCTTAATCCAGTGAATCTTTATTCTTCCCTCTTTTTTTTTGCTCACTCATCAGCAACATCTTTCTATCAACTGGTTGCTCTGTTATTAATAGTTCGTTATCCATATGGCATGTGGGACTGTTTACTCTTATTTGCAAATTTATAGCTTCTTTTGTAGTTTTTACATATCTAGTTTTAGGCAAGGGTGGCATATATAAGAATAAAGAGCTGCAGCAGAATGGGAAATAATATGATTTCTAAACTAAATATTTAGATATGGAAACAAGCCTTAACCACAGTTGCAGATTTTGGAAAATACAGTATTATGCTGACCACTGCAAATATAAAATATAATTTAGAAAAAAAGGAACATTAAAATAGCCATGTCATAACTTTCAGTAATTGTATTTTTTGATAAATTTAAAAACGTGGTCTTTTTGACCTTGGAAATAATTTGTTCATAATTATGGAATATGACATGGATGCCACAGGCTGTAAGGAGATTCAAAAGAGCTGACTATATGTGACACAGCAAATGGATTCAGTTTAAATAAACATAAATGCTGGGATGGTGACAAAGGTGTTTTTCTCCATTAGCAAAAAAAAATATTAAATTGTTAAAGTAACTATATTTTTTGAAGTATTCACATAATTGCTTTGAAAGCTGTTGCTGGTTTTCTGTGCATACTGTACTTAGACAGACAACATGCCCACTGGCTTCATAATCAAAACAAAGTATCAGCCATCTGGATCAGGAGAATAAGTTTGATTATTCCATTTAACATATAATTCAATGAAGCTAAGTTCAAGAGGAGCCAGCCTCATATTCGAGTAGCACCTTCATAGAATTCAAAAACAGAAATAATGGCTTTTTGCAGTGGAAGTATTGATTCCCTGTACTATTATGGCCAAATATTCTCAAAGTAAGTTATCATATGTACCAAATGGCAGTCTTAGTCAGTAAAGATGATTGCTCAGCATCCCCATCTATAAACCTAAAGTAAGGATTAGTGGAGCGGAAGAAATTATTTGGTTTTTTTATATAAATAGATAGATAATATGAAGTAGATAGATAGATAGATAGATAGATAGATAGATAGATAGATAGATATTAGGTAGATAGATAGATAGATAGATAGTCTACTATTGACCTCACCCCTTTCCTAAGAGGTCTGTAGGGGGCGTGCATAAGCGCACCAACGTGCCTACCGTCCCTGTCCTATTGTTTCTCTTATTCTTTTATTTTTCTTATATGTACCCATTTCATGTATTCACAACTATGTATACACTTATACTTATTATCTTGTAAACAATTGGCAAATCAAATAAATAAATAAATAAAAATAATAAATAAAATAGATAGATAGATAGATAGATAGATAGATAGATAGATAGATAGATAGATAGATGATAGATAATGTCTCTTTTGCTTTAGTCAAATATCAGTTGGGAAGAGTTTTTCATTGAGTATATGTTAAATATTCCAGTTCCTTGTTGAAATATCCTTAATAAAACAGAAAGAGCCAGTGTGACATAGTGGTTAAGGTATTGGACTGGTACTGGGGAGACCTGGGTTAAAAACTACTCACAATCATGGATGTCACTCATTGTCTATCTAGATTCTATGTAGATTCTCAGTCATCCAAGTCATGGTTGCCCCAAAGGTACTTTTTTCAAATGGTCACTGGATTTTGTTTTTCCTTGAAAATGGTTCACTTCTCATCCAAGAATCTTCTATGGGTTAACTTGTAAATTTTGCCAATAATCATAAAGAATGTACCAACTGAAGTTTGCTCTCCAGGAATGTTCTACAAAACACGGGCACAATGGTCTTGTGTTATGGGTGGCAGGTGGGAGAAGTATAGTAAGGTTTTGAAGTCATCTTTGCCTACCTTCCTCTTGTAATGGCAAAAAGGATTGCCATTTAAGCATCTTTAATTTTGTTTTTCAAAATAAATGAGATCACTGTTATTACAATAATTGATAGAGGAAATTTCTCTCATTTAAATTCTGAGAGTTTAGGATATTAAGAGACAATGCGATGTAGTCATGAATTTTTAAAACAGTAGAAATTATAGACATACATTTTGTTGTTAATACAACTAAAACAATCTCAGCTGTCATGAGCCTGATACACAATGTAAATACCAGTTTGGGCACAGATTCTTTATGAATGACCCACAAGACTTTAAATTTCAAATTGACATTAATTTCCCATTGACAAAACAAAAATTCTGATTAATTATTTTCTGGTATAATCATGACTTGAAAGGGTTTTCTGGCTAAGCAAAAAGTTAGAGGGCCACAGAAAGGAATGATTTTTAATGATCAGAATATATATTTTTCTGAACATAGTCTTTGAAAGCCCCTCATTGAACAGTTTTCTAACCTTGAGGCCAGTATCAAATATTGTTCCACATTGGCTCTCAGATGCAAGAAATATTGACTGGCCTATGTGCTGTGTGACATTTTGTTGCACAGTATACTGCCTTAGAGATTTCATATACTGATTAATGTGTCTGTTGGAGTCATTGTCTAATTGATTATTCTATGTCAAATCTCTGCTTTTTTGAGATGTTTAAGATGAGAGTTCCTTTGATCAGACCCTTAACTCTTGGAGCAAAACCTATTCATGGACAGAATTATTTTGTAACTACTGCGGAAGAGAATCTCCCCTGGTTCCTTCCTGCACAGTAAATGTTAAGATCATATTATTTGTAATTGTATGTACATGTGCTGAACAAACTAGCTTCCTCTAAATTTGGTTATACATTGTTTAACTTTTAATTGCTAGAGGTAAAACAGTGTGTTCATGTTGGAAGCTTTGAAGTTATGACTCTAGAATCTGTAGTGGCAAAATATTGAAGAGAAAAATTCCTGTTTTCTTGGCAGGTTTCATGAAAATTTACTGTCTCTGAAGAGGGATCTAGCTGCTGCAGCACCTCATTTTGCTTGTTTAAATTTCTGGTTGTTTTTGCATGCTGTACTGCAAATCATTTTCATTTTTCTGTGTTCTCGTTGGGACTCATTTCTCATTCGTGTTTTTGTCTCATTTGTTTCCATCAGCAAATGCCCAGCACACCGGGGTTTGTGGGATACAATCCATACAGCCATCTGGCGTACAACAACTACAGGCTGGGAGGGAACCCGGGCACCAACAGCCGGGCCACGGTAGGAGAATCAACTATTACATCATCCGGCAAACAGCAGGAAGTGACCAGAAATGGCTTTAGAATTAGGTTCTTCTGAGTCTTAGCAAATAAGCGGTGATTTCTTTCCATTTTTCTCCAATCTTTTTCTTTTCACTAACTTTTTGATAACAGACTTTTTTATTAAGTCAGTCGGAATGGGCATCGAGTCAGTTCACTTTCGAACGGGAACACAAACAACTTTTTTAAAAATTGTTTTCACTAACCAGGTACCACTGATAAGAATTTCCCTCTGATCATAAAAGCAGCTTGTGCGCCAACTAGCAAGTAGTTAAATTGGCGGGGGGAGAAACATGAAGTGAAGACCTGTGTAAATCTTTAGATGAAGTAGAGCAAGAAGGAGCTGTGTATGTAAATATATAGGAAAGAAACACACAAAGATTAATGAAAGAAATAAACCTAGAACCAAAGAGAAGAGTTTTCTCTCAATATTTAGAGGAAGGGTTTTTGAAATTTGAAAATTGCAAAATTTTGTCCAAGATTAAGTTTGCTGAAGTTGATGTCTTCCTTCTCCAAATAGTGTGGAAGTTCACAATGTTCTTCAATGGGCAGAGGAGACCTTCCCCTCTTGGCATGGAAAATGAGTTGGATTTTTCCTATTATTAATTCAGTCAAATACAGTTACTCTGCAATATGTCTTATTGATAATGTGTTCTCAATTGAAAGTTTTCTTATAAGAAACCCTGTTCAGAAGACACCGTAGTGTATTCCATTCTGCCAGGTATTCTCTGAGGTGTCTTAGTGTTCAAACAATAATTGAAACACACTACTACCTATCCTTAATTATTGTTTCAGTTTGAGACGTAGTGACTGGATTAATTGGTGCTTTCTCTTGTAATTAATGTCCAGAAGAGTAGTTACCGTATTTGCCGGCGTATAAGACGACTGGGCGTATAAGACGACCCCCCAACATTTCCACTCAAAATATAGAGTTTGTTATATACTCGCCGTATAAGACTACCCCTCTTCCACACACCTTCCACTTTTGCACTTTTTTTTTTTTTTTTGACGCACTTTTCTGCTTTGGACAATTTTGAAATGAGCTAATCCAATTTTGAACCAAGAATATGCAAATAGCTATGGAGTTTAGAAATGAGTTTTAAAAATATTTTTCATTGCTTACCATTAAGCGTAAAATATGTTGTAAATAAAATGAGAACACAGGAAACGTTCTCTTCTCAATACAGCTGATCTCTCTCTCTCTCTCTCTCTCTCACACACACACACACACACCAAAAACCCGGACACTGAAAAGGCTGCCAAGGAACAGTATATTCAATGCCTTCTCTTTAATCAAGAAACAAGGAATTCCTTAGAATCTTTTTTTTTCCCCAAGTGGCCCTCTTTAAAAAAAAAAAAATGGAGGTAACACTTTCATTCAAAAAGTCTTCCAGTATCTGGAGTCGCTCAGACATATTGAAGTGAGGCAGGAGAGTAAGTGAAATTTGAAATGATCCAGCTACCGTTTTCTTCCCCTCCCGCCCGAAGGCCATTATCTCCACGTCAAAACGAACGAGGGGAGGCAAAGAAGCCAAACACGCTAAAAAAGGATCTCTTTATTTTCCTACACAAGGTCACACCTACTTTTCCGCATTCAAAGGACAACCTCTCCTCACCACCACCACCACACACACACACACCCCAATACCCGCAAACAATGTTCTGGGCATTAATCACCATTGCTACATTAACCTGGTAAATTTATACCCTGCCTCCCCCAGTGTTGCTTTTGACGGCAGGATTTCACACAGCGGGCGCTCGCCGCTCTCTTCTCCGCTCTCCCACCGTTCGCACATGTTGGAAGCACCGTAAAACCTGATAACCCACCCGGGGCTCCCCATCCTTAACCTACAGCCGCCCGCATGCAAAACCTGCGTGCAAAAAGAAAAAAAAAAAAAGAAAAGTACGCCGCACGTGAGGATCTTGAATCCTCTCCTCCCCACACCGCTAAGGAAGGAAGAGGGGGAAAGGTTGCGCAGCGCGTGGCGAGTGACACCCGCCCCACACACACACACCACTCCCCCAGCCTCCCTCCCGGCTGCAACTCAAGCTCAAGTGGGAGTCGGAGTCCTCCCGGCGTATAAGATGACCCCCCCACTTGGAGGCATGTTTTTCAGGGCAAAAAAGTCATCTTATACGCCGGCAAATACGGTAGATTAGTGTTTTGCAAAAAAAAAAAAGTATTGTCGCACTTCATCAACTAATGAATTTGTTATTGCATAAACCATTTTTTCTTTTTTCCCCTTTTTATTTGAATCAAAAACAATATTACAAACTTTTACAAAAATACAAAACTAAACAGTATAAAAATGCATTAACAAAAACAACTAAAGCAACAATTTAAATTATAAAGACATTTAATAAATTACAAAAAATAGAACGGGAAAACAAAACAAAATTGTGTAAACCTCTATGGATCAAAGTCCACTGCCAGATACAGATAGATTTTTAATAAAATGAGCTGTAATTTATGGCAGTAACAAAGTAATCTTTAAGATGCTTCAGAACTCTTTATGGTGCTGTACAGTGCAATAGGCAAGAGGACAGAATCTTCTTAACACCTGCATTCATGCAGTTCCTACATATCTCCTCATGAGAATTGTATGCCTTTGGATTTAACTAAAAATTAGTAAGTGTATGAAGTATATCACTATGTTAGGTAAGAGAAAAAATACACAGCTCTTTTTTTTTTTTTGCCTGTGCTAATTTCCTTTACAATTTCAGGGCATTTATTTGACCATATAGTATTGATTATAGATTAATAGATTATAAAGGAAGTTTTCACTTAATTCATTGGTTCTAGTTTGTATTAGAATCCAAATCCAAGATTTGGAGGGGGAAGGTTATCATTTCAAATTACTGGTTTATTTTCAAATATTCTTTGGTATACTACAATTACTAGCACATAAGTTAAGAGTGGGGGAAGTATTCTAATTTATTTTTCTCTACAAAGGCTCCTTTTTCTGCATGGAGAATTATTTTTTGTTAAGAAAAGCACATACATTTGTGTTAGCATCTGCAATAGTGTAACTTAGACATAATTTGACTGTATCCATTGGAAAAAGTCTACAACTAAATAAAGGATCACTATTGATGGCATTATATATGTTAAATTAATTACTTGAGGAGATTTTTCATTACTTTAGTTCTAATTCATATTTTTTTACCTGTAAAGGATAATACTTTCAAAGTATAATACTGTCCAAAAATAATGAATCGTTGCAGTCCATTAACCATTTTTCAAATCCTAATATTTCACTTTTAATAAATGAATGACAAAAAGATCCAGTTTAGGCCTGTGAGTCAGACCTTCTCTGGAAGTTAACTTTAAGGAAATTGAAAAACACACTAATTTGCTAATATCTTTGTGTTTTTCATGACTAACAAAAAGGCATTTATATTGTAAAGAAATAACAGATTCAGAGTTGCACATAATAATCATCAATATTCAACCTTCATGTAACGCCGTATGTTCTTTCTTGTTACATTACTTTACATATGAATGAATTTGGATTTTAAAAAAAATCTGATCCCCAATTATTTTTATTTCAAATTCATATTAGAAGAAGTTTTTTTTTCTTTCACAAATTTTCATTTTATTTATTTATATATATATGTATATGTATGTATATATATATTCTTAAGTTTTCGTGGGTACTTACATGTATGGTATTCAGCTTTGTTCGGGTATTTTCCCACGTCATTGTAGTTGTGCTTTTAAAGTTGTAGCAACGTTTCAGCAGAATCTCCTCTGCCATCATCAGGCTTCTGTATTGTGTTCGTTTGTGAGTCAGACTATCAGACTAATATATAGATGTAGATATAGATAGATAGATAGATAGATAGATAGATAGATAGATAGATAGATAGATAGATAGATAGATAGATAGATAGATAGATGATAGATAGATAGATAGATGATAGATAGATAGATAGATAGATAGATAGATAGATAGATAGATAGATAGATAGATTAGATAGATAGATAGATAGATAGATAGAGATAGATAGATAGATATTAAACATTCTGAGCTTTCTCTACAATGTGTGTTTCAATTTGGGTTTATGCTTTATAGATTCTTACTGGTGCTAAAGCATTAAGCTGATTTTTTAAATGTTTTCAGATCCATCTTTATATATTTGTGTGTGTAACTGTACATTTGCTAATACATACGTCTCATAAACATGTTTGTATTTCATTAGATAAGATCTACGCACTGCTGCTTAGTTCATGGCATATCACAAATATGACATGGAGAAAAGCTTGTCCTTTTATCTTAAAAATGAGCTTCTCAAATGTTGTAGGCCAGTTTATGCAAAATATTTTTATGTATTATCACAATTCAGCCTTAAGATGATTGTATCATTTAAAATCTGAGATCTATGCAGTGATCTATGTTTGCATTTTAAATCTTGATCTTAATCTCTATAGTCTCCTCCCAAAATAGTTACATGTATTTTGAAGCATGGATAGAATTTTGCGCATATGTGCTACCCCATTAGTTTCTACATGAAAGGTCACATTGAGTCTAAAATGCAGACATGTATCTGTTTCCTTTGTTAAAGTAAATAAGAATCCTTGACTGATTTTACTATTATTGACAAAGACCTTATTGTAGAGTGATTACAATACAGGTATTCCACTACTATTAAAAAATTTGGAAAAGTGATCCCCAATCGCCTAGAAATTCATTCACTATTTCCATATATACACAGACAATTGTATCACAGCCAATGCCTGCAAATGCATTACTTTGCATATTACGTATTATATGATGTTTGATAAGTTCCATGACAATAAAAGTTGATGGATCCTTCTCTTAGTAAAGAGTTTGTTCAAAAGAAGGATGAGCATGTATTTGAAAAAGATGAATTGTGTATATATGAAAGTGTATTTTGAACCTAGAACATTTTTGTAGGAAAAAAAAGGAATGTTACCTGTAACTCTTTAAGACATATTTCTTTTAGTGAAAAAGCTTGGTGTTGCTACAGATCTTTGAGGAAAACAAAGTTGTTCCGGGAACTTACTCTGTAAAATTTCCACTTGATTAATGCAATTTGGACTAATAAGATATTCAAGGAAGCAAGCTTCGAGAAATATCTTGTTCTGATAAATATTTTAACGGTCTCTCCAGTAATGTAGTAAGGGTAGTGGATATTCCATAATGGAATAAGGATAATTGAGATGACCTTGGATGAGAGTGTAGTATGGGTAGTTCTCGACTTACAACCATAATTGGGAACAGGATTATCGCTAAGCAATACCATTGTTAAGTGAGCTTTATAACCTTGCCATGGCTTAGCAAATCAGCATAGTTAAGGGAATCTCACTTCCCCTGTTGATTTTCCTTTTTGGAAGCCCTCTGGGAGGGCTTCAGATGGCAATTATGAGATCTCGGTATGCTGAATCACCGTAAATACATGGCAGTTGTCAAGCGCCCGAATTTTTATCACATGACTATGGGGATGCTGTGATGGTCGTAAGTGTGAGAATCAGTTGTAAGCCACTTTTTTCAGTGCTATTGTAACTGCAAACATTAGTTAAATAAAGTCATAAGTCAAGGACACCATATATTCAGAAATACCAAAAATCATTCATTCGGCATAGAGAGACAAAATATTATTTATGCTTGGGAAGCAAGATAATATCGAGAAGAAACTCAGGCAAATTTTGCAAATCTGATTCCTCTTTACTTCTCCTCTACCCTTCTTACGTCCAAGTAAACCAGAGAGCATTTTCTTGATTCATTTCCTAATATCATGTTTCCCTTGGCGTAAAGAATATTTCAATCCTCTATATAACAGTTCTTGCATATTTCTATCAAGGACATTTCCCCGTACTCTTTACGATTCCACTTCAGTCCTTTTTACTGGCCTTAATCTATCTCTTTATCCTGAGCTTGCATTCACCCTTGACCTTTTACTGTGCTACCTTGCCTATTCTATAAAGTACTTTTAATATTCTAAAGTAAGAATGGCAACTATATTGCCTCAAAAAATTGCTATTAATTTCAATATTGAAAACTGCTATGAGTTGTAGTTTAGCAACATATGGAGGCTATAGATTTCCCATTGAACTCAATTTTTTTTCCTGTATTTGTTGGAAAATCAATACCATATTATCCAGTAGTGGTTCCAGGTATTTTCAGAAGTTAGAATAGAAGGTACAAAATTGGACAAGTCAAAAATTAGAATAGAAAAATAGAATAGAATTCTTTATTGGCCAAGTGTGATTGGACACACAAGGAATTTGTCTTGGTGCTCTCAGAATACATAAAAGAAAGATACAGTCATCAAGAGTCAAGTGACAAAGTTACAGACATACAGTCACAAGTGGGAGGGGACAGTGATAAGGAGTGATGAGAAGATTAATAGTAATAGTATTGCAGACTTGTAAATAATTGGACAGTGTTGAGAGAAATATTTGTTTAGCAGAGTGATGGCGTTCAAGAAAAATTCATATCAATTGCAGCCGTTCACCAAGACAATAATGATTATCTGAAAACCTCCTGCCAGAAAATATAATTACATTTTCTAGAGGGTGCAGGATGTCTATGTCTATCAGGAGACAAGGCCTTTTTGATTGGTTTTGGAATTGATTGGTTAATATTGCTGTGCATATGGGCATGCAGAGATACTGAAATAATACAGACTAAGGCTGCTTTTGGGATTTGATCTGGAGTTTAAAATACAGGTATGAATATAACCTCAGGTATTTAGTACAGGTAGAATAACAACTGCTTTCATTAGGAGAAGAAAGTGGACATTTTGAGTTATGTAAGGTGTTTGTGTTGTTGAAAATTGCTGTTTTAATACAATTTTTTAAAAACAAATTTTATTCAGTTTTTCACATTAAAAACAAAAAATCTCTTTAGCGGACAATCTATTTCCGGGTCATCACCTTTACATACAAATATGACAGCAATTATACATTCATATATGCATACTTAATTCTAATAACCTTTTCCATTCCAAATTTTCAGTAAGGAGAGAAACAAACACATTAATTCTAGCCTCTTTCATTAATCTCAATCGAAACATCTTTTTGTTTCATTTCAATTATTTCAAATATAATCCTTTAATATTTATTTTAAAAGTAAAGATAAACAATATGTGTTTGCATAATAATAACAACAACAACAACAACAACAACAACAATAATAATAATAATAATAATAATAATAATAATAATAATAATAATAATAATAATAATAATAAAGGTTACCAATGTCTCTCCTTGCTTTTAATAGTCTATATTAACTTATTAATTTAGTTGGTTCTTTAGTCTGTCATATTTCCTTTCCATTACACATTCTTTTTATAAATTCTAGATTAATACGAATTTTAACACTAAAGAAAAAAAAAAGTATAGGTTTTCCCCCCTTTTACTGCTTTGAGTGTGACACCTCAATGATTAAAATATACCTTTATTCCCTCATCTTGATTCCCAATATACCATTATTTTTAAGAAGTTACAATAATAATCATTACATCTTTTCATTTGGATTCCGCAGCATATTTTCCCCCCCTTAATTTTTAATAAAAGTTATCAGTATCTATATTACCCTATTTTCTAAATATTTTAATTGCAGAAATATTCTTATTACCCCTTGTCACCCTGCAGAATCCCCTTTTTAATTCATCAACCATTATCTCTGAAAAAACTATTTCTTTTCAACGTTTTACTATTTCCGTATTTCTTTATTTCATGCACCTGTTTCTTACTGCTTCTCCTCCCCTCTTTTCCCCATATTTTTTCTCATTCCAGTTTATATCCCTCTCTTTCTTAATATCTTCCTTTTCCCTTTTCTGCTGGGTCTTTCTGCCTTTCCCGACTTCACAGGTATTCCCCTTTTGATTGCCTTCTTAAATCTCAACTTTTTAACCTTCCTTCTTTCCCCACTTCTTTGTAGTGTTCTTTGTGTTAATTGTCTATTTAAAATGTCTTCTCCTTGAGTCGATTGTTCCTCCTCTGAAGCTGTTTCTTCTTGTTCACCATTTCCATTTTTTCTAACACAGAGAAAAGTGATTTGCCTCTTTCCTGTAGTAATTCTCTCATATTTTTAAGTTCCATTTTTAATTCCCGAAGAGATATCATCATTACACACTCTTATATTTTATGATCGTTAAAGTCCACAAAAAAAACCCACTTTTACTTTCCTTCTTTCTTCTTTCAATTTTCTAAAGTTCTCAATTATTCCAGCCAAGGGTCTATACCAAAAACATCAATCAATCCCACAGTCAGTCTTTCCTTGCTTTTTTCTTTATTCTGGTTCTGCTTTCACTTTCTAAGATTCTTACTTTGTTTCAATATTTCTTTAATGTTATATCCACACAAGTTCATTCAGAAACAGGATGCTTTCCCTTTTGTTTGAGCTCAAGTTTTTGTCAAAAGGTGGCACTCTTCATTATACAAAGTCTTCACCTTTTTCCCCTATTTTTTTTGTTTAGGGTTTTTCGAACCTCAATATTACAGCACAGTCCAGTCTCCAATTTGTAAACTTTATTATTATTATTATTTGACAATCTTAAGTCCAGCTTTATTTTATGCCTGTTTATTGCCAAAATATATTAGTCCAATTTAGTTAAATCTTTAGTTCCAGCTTCTTCCTTTCCTAGTTCGAAGCCCCGCTTGGCTGTCAAAAATATTTTCTTATTTTTTTTCCTGTCCCTTTGTAATTTCGCCGCTCACTTTTCTTTTCTTAACAATTCCATGTTACCTTAATCCCGGGGTACTTTTGTTTAGTTGTATTGCTCAGTTGTCCCGGTTCAGATGTTATCCACCTCTTTCTTCCCTCCTGCACAAAGCTTAATCTAGCTGAGTCCTCCTCTTCGGGGTGGCCATTTTAAACTACCACTGCAGTCGTCTTGGGGAGACCAAGCCCAGGAGGGGAGATGCAACTCCCCTCAACCTGGCTTGCGGCTTCCCCTTACTCCACCGTCCCTCCAAGGCAGCTTCAGCCCCTAATCGTAATGATCGGGGCTCTCCAACGAAAGAGCACGGACCATAGCCGCAGAGAGTCACGATCTACGGTCCGTCAGCGAGGAGGCTCTGCCTTCTTCCGACTCTGTTTTAATACAAAATCTTTGTCAATCCATAGATTTATTGATAGTATAAAGAGAAATTTTACAGCATGTTTTACTCTGCATATATGAAAATATACTTGCTCTCATGAGAGTTAGTAAGTGTTAACTTGGACCTCTGTTATCTATGTATTATATTAGCAAATGCCTCTTTTGTAGTACTTAAATGTTTGAAATAATATAACCACTGTGCTTTATTTGGTTGTTCCTTAGGCATCATCAGGTATTACAATCCCTAAACCCCCAAAGCCTCCAGATAAGCCACTCATGCCCTACATGAGGTACAGCAGGAAGGTGGGTACAAAATGCTTGGTCCCGGTTAAAGGTCTGTCTCATCTTAACCTATCTCATGGTTGTTCTAAAATGTGTTTGAATTCAAAAGCAAACCTGTTACTACAGCTTTGCTTATGTTTTTTTTCCTTAAGGGAAAATTAAGAACTCAGTGGCTTCTTCCTTTCACAGTGAAGGCAAAAGCAATCTACCCACAATGGAGAGGGGAAAATAAGATTCTCCACAGAATGAAACGTAGCCACCATACTGTTGCGGAGAAATGAAGACCCTTTTTATTGACTATTTTTAAAAAAGCTTAAAGTATACTACCGCTTCCTCTGCTATCAAGGATGCATCGGGTGCCTTATTGGCAGAATTTTCTATATTAAAAGTATCCGCTTTCTGTGGCAAAGCAGGATTGGTGCAACTCCATAACTGGACTTTGCAATAGTGACAGTAGGATCTACTTTGCTCTTTAAAAGATGTTTTTGTTTTGGAATTCTCTTCTCTTACTTTAGGGAAAGGGAATAAGGGTGTGGTGTCACACCCCCTCCTTTTTCCTTTTCTTGTTTTTAATTCACTGGCTTTTTTTCCTGATAAAGAGCTTAGGTCTTATGGACAGCACCTGATCCAGTCCAGTGTCAAGGAGTAACTAAGTCAAAAGGAGGACTGTGGTGTTACCTGCTTTTCTATCTCTGGTTCTTTAAAATCCGTTGCTTAAGACAAAAGAGAAGAACCGTATGCAGGATTTAAGGGAGAGGATGCTGTGAAAAGGATGGTGTTCAACTGTCAATAAAACCAGGCAGTAGATAAACGTACCTCTGTCTTCCCACCCCATAGAAATAATCAAACGGTGGACATAGCATAGCCCAAAATAACTATCTAGTGTAGCCTTGCTTTGTGGTGATAATTCTCTGAAATGACCGTAGTCGTGGTAGTGATATTAACAAAACATGTGTTTATTTTGTAAGTATTTCGTTAGCTGGAGCTTTACTACAGATGTTTTTTATTAAGGTCTGGGACCAAGTGAAGGCATCCAACCCTGACTTGAAGTTATGGGAAATTGGGAAGATCATCGGAGGGATGTGGCGTGACCTCACTGATGAAGAGAAGCAAGAATACTTAAATGAATATGAAGCAGAAAAGGTACACAGAAGAAATCTCCCTCTCACTCCCAAATGATGCTGGAAGTCTGTCTTTCTCTTTCATACACATAAAGCTAAAATAAAATAAATAAAAAAGACTGGTTCTGGAGGTCACTTACGGGCTTACGTACAGGGGCATTATTAAGGAAAGAAAACTCAAATCAATTTTTGCTGTGCATGGCCAGATCCACTAAAGAATTTTAAGGAGAGTGTGATAGAATCACGATACCATGGATGACCTGAAAAGAGCCCAGCTTTAGTCAAAGTACTCTCCCTCTCTGCCCCCAACTAAACATCTGAGCATAAAGGCACCTGGAAATAAAGCACAGTTAATGAGACTCCCCTCTTCCAGTTCCTCCCAACATCATATTCCTCTGTACTTCCCTTTGCTGAAATGTTTAAACGCAATCCTACCCTGCTTCTGGCTGTGAGACCCTTGCAGAAGAGAGCAATTGTGTATCAGTAAACATCCCTGAGGTATACATCTCTTGCTTGTCCTTGTGTACTGCAAGGATTTCTTAATTGATTGAAATTCCTAAGATTATGGGAGATAAGGTTTGTTGTGTGCGTGTGTATTATATGTATGTTTGTTTGTTTAAAAATTGTATCTATCTACCTGTAGATAGAGTACAACGAATCAATGAAGGCCTATCATAACTCACCTGCTTACCTTGCCTATATCAATGCCAAAAGCCGTGCTGAAGCTGCACTGGAGGAAGAAAGCCGGCAAAGGCAATCTCGAATGGAGAAAGGTGAACCTTATATGAGTATCCAGCCTGCAGAGGATCCAGATGGTAAGCAAGAGAGGAAGAAATAGTGTTGCTGGCCACAAAGAATGACATCCTTGAGTTGTAGCTTCTTTTTACTTGGCAATAGAATTTTTCAGGATTCAGAAATCAATCTCATATTCTTTTCTTAAAACAACTTGCTGGGGAACCAGTTGTGATTTGGAAAAAATTCTATAAACATCACAATTCTTAGTTTGGGATCTGCACATAAATAGGATGAAGCTGCATAGAACAAAAGCAGTGGTATTAAACTTCCATCAATTATTGTTTTGCAATCTATAACAGATTTATTTTTATCCCATCTTTATTATTGCTGTATTATAAGTTAGCAAAGATTCATAAAACTGTAGTCTACTTTCATGCTTAAGGCAGGACCAGAACTCACAGTACTTTCTAGCCTGGTACCTTGACCATTAGACTAAATAGTTCTTACATGAACTAACATAGTTCTATCATCAAAAGTAGAAAATTTAAGATCTTCTCTTGCATAAATATTTGCCCCCAGCTGGATTTAATTAATGTACTGCTTAGAAAAGTATGTATTCTAGCATCTTGATTTTTGCAGACTGGACTTAACAGTTCATTTAACAGTTCTGAAAAATAAACTAGGTTTTTCACTGGCAGTTACAAAGGAAGTTGCCTATTGAATAGAGATCTGTAAAATTGTCCCAAGGGGTTATACAAGAGAATAAACTATGTCTTCACTTATTTAAAGACCTTGAGTCTTTTTCATAGGAATTTGAGAACAGATTTGAATTGTACCATAAAAATAGCAAAATCAGATCAAGAAGTCAGAATATTCAAAGAAGTAAGGAAAAAAATAATTGAAATGCTAAGTATTTTTTATTATTATTAATTTTTTCAGTCCTCTAGATTCTTTGCCCAAGCCAGTTAAGGTCCGATGAATTGTTAGAAACTTTAATCAGTTTTTTTATTTCCATGTTTCAGATTGAGCTGAAGGTTGAAATTGATACAGTATAGCAGGGGTCAGGGAACTTTTTTACCTTTTACCCCCAAAATTTTTTATAAACGCCGACGTTACCCCTTTGATTTGAAAGGAAGGAAATCATACACTATTTGAATTCAAAATGTTATTGGATGTATTTAAAATTACTTTGAAAGCTTCAACGGGGGGAGAGTCCGAGTTTGGTGGTTTGCTTGCAGACGTTTCATTATCTGACTAGGTAACATCTGATGTTGTTACCTAGTCGGGTAATAAACGCTCTGCCAGCAAACCACCAAGTTCAGGGAACGCCAATGCCTGCTCATTGCAACCCTGAGCGACAGATAGTCCCTGCAGGACGGCTGAGAAGCCTCGCCTCTCGGCCCTGCCTTCATCAGCCCCATCCCTCAGGTGTCTCCCTCCCTCCCTCAGCCTCATCCCTCAGGTGTCTCCCTCCCTCCCTCAGCCCCATCCCTCAGGTGTCTCCCTCCCTCCCTCAGCCCCATCCCTCAGGTGTCTCCCTCCCTCCCTCAGCCCCATCCCTCAGGTGTCTCCCTCCCTCCCTCAGCCTCATCCCTCAGGTGTCTCCCTCCCTCCCTCAGCCCCATCCCTCAGGTGTCTCCCTCCCTCCCTCCCTCAGCCCCATCCCTCAGGTGTCTCCCTCCCTCCCTCCCTCAGCCCCATCCCTCAGGTGTCTCCCTCCCTCCCTCAGCCCCATCCCTCAGGTGTCTCCCTCCCTCCCTCAGCCCCATCCCTCAGGTGTCTGCCTCGTTCCTCTCTCAGTCGCTCTCTCACTCCTCACCAGCCCAGGAAGAAACTGCTTCAAAGAAGCCGGCAGGGTGGCTTTTCCTGTCGGCTCAGCTTCCCAAAGCGCCCGTTCACCCCCGCCCGCCGCCCGCGGTTCAATCCAGTGCTCCGTTCTGCCTGCCTGCCTTCGTTTCTGGTAGTTTGGAGCAGCTTCGCTGAGAAAAAGAGGCGAATAGTTATTATTCTCAGCCGAAGCTGCTCCGAAACTACCAGAAACGAAGGCAGCCAGGCAGGCAGAATTGATTGGATTGATTGGCGGCGGGGTGGGGGTAAAAACGGGCGCTTCAGAGGAGCTGCGCCGACAGGAAAAGCCACCCCCCACCCCGGCTTCTTTGAAGCAGTTTCTTCCTGGGCTGGTGGAGGAGCGAGAGAGCGACTGAGAGAGGAATGAGGCGGGAGGAAACCGAAGCTGCTGAGCCAGAGAGCAGGACAGGCTTCCGTTGCTTCCTCCCTCCTCTTCTCTCATTTGTGTCCTTGATTCCCGATCCCAGCAGCATTCACCGAAGGCGAACAGAATGTCGGAAATAAAATGCCTGGGGGTAATGAGAACGGTCGCGCCAGCGCGACCGTCCTCATTACCCCCAGGATTTTCAGTTTTACCCCATTTGGGGTAATTTACCCCTGTTCCCCGACCACTGCAGTATAGCTTGCCTAAACCACCCACTGAGTTCTCACAGTTGACTAGCAAGCCTTCCAAATTAAAGCTCTTACCCTAAATATAATATGGAAGTTCTTCACTTACATTTTAAGATATATTTGAAATAAGATACCAAGATTTATCCTGGATCAGTCATCTATGAATATCTGAGCAGAATTGCTTTTTAAAGTTTTCTTTGTATAGATCCAGCAGCTTCTGCTTCAGCTTCTGCTTCTGTCATTTTTTTATTTTTTGAGAGGGGAACTGTTCATCTGAAAATATATTAATCTCTTCAGCCCCACTTTTCCTTTTCTGTTAGACAAGGATAATAACTTTTTTTTTTAATGCAATGCAGTCTCATTTTGGAATAAGTTCAGTGCTGAGGTTAAAAATCAGGGAGACAGATTTACCTTTATGCTAAATCATATAACCATGGTATATTCCTTTCTAAAGCATCAGTTTTCATCGTGGGAGATTCAGAAAAATAAGCAACCATACATATCTTATAAAAGATATTATAAACAGTCATTCAGTAGTACAATGATCATACATTTCCCAGTCTCTCATTGACTCCGTCTTGTGCTGTGCACTACCAGAAGTTCAAAGGGTGCACATCTCTGCCCCAAGTATTTATTTTGTGACTCCCAGAAGCTGCTGGTTTTTAACAGTTATTATGGTTGGTCATGCAATCAGCTAGATGTTTAGATAGGATTTAGCATTTTTGTCCACCTATTCTAAGAACCTGGGTAGGCAAATATTGTTTTTTAAGAAAGATACCATTGCAGATAAATATACATCTGTCAAAATAAAGCTGCCATTTGCAATTGACTGATGGTGATTTATCAATGCCAGTGATGTTCAATGCACCAGCTGTTTTGGGATTGTACCCAGTGCCTATTGTTCTTTCCTTTCTTTTACCAAAGTCATTCCATTTCTGTTTTCAAATCTTTGTTTTCTCAAGTTCTTTCCCTTCTCTTATGCTGTACTGCAACATCCACTATCCAGATTTTGTCTTTATTATTAACAGTTTTTAAGTTTCAGATATTAGGTAGCAGATGTTTGCCGGTTCAATTATGTTAAATTCTAAAGCCGCAGAGCACATTAGTTTCTTCATTTTTTATTATTTTGCCTATTTTGTGGTCAGTTCTTGCTTTCAGGCAAATGGCATTTTTGCAAATATTCCGATACATCATTGTGGCTATTTTGTCATGCGATTTTTTCTTCTAGTTAATCTATGTGATTTTCTTGCAGCAGCTAACTAAACAGTCCAATATTTCTTTTGCTTCTTTGCAGATGTGGTATTTGTTTTCTCTTGTTATTTTCTTTGCCTTTTTAAAAATGTACTGGCCATGTTATACTTTGCTTAACCATGTCCCTTTTCTATTGTCACTTAGACTCTCTTGCAGGTTTGCTTTCTAGTGCTCAGTAAGTCTTCATAGTGTAGTAGCTCCAGTGCATCTTCTTCATTATCCTTCAGATATACTTTAAATGCCTTTTTTTTCCAACTGTCTGATGTACTTACAACATTCCATATCTGTCTATTTTCCTTGGTAAGAAGAATCTGTCAATATTGCTGCATAGATGAAGGACGTGATTCATTGCATTTTTTTTTCTAGTCTTCCTATCCAAGGTTTTTAGTTCCACTTGAATCCAGTCCACTATTCCAGCTGTGTATCTAAATGACTGGAATTGTCTTGGTGTCAGTTGCCTTGATGGTATGTTGTCCACAGACTTAAAGATCTTCACTCTTCTAATGTATTAAACACTAACCTTCTTGACTTTATTATGCTTGATGTTGTCAGCCTGAAGGATGCCCAGATATTTGTAGTGATCATTTTCATCCAGACTAGATATTATTTTGGGAGGGCATCTTGATTCCTTCAGTTTTCTGTAGTTTCCCCCTGTTGATGGTAAGAGTGGCACTTCTGGTCAGTCCAAATTCCACTGGAATATCCTAGCCATATACTTGGACTTGGTTGAGCAGCGATTCCATTTCAGATGTGTTTTTCCATACAGCTTCAGATTGCCCATGTAAAGTAGAAGGAATAGCCTAGCAGTTGGTTTTTGATATTTGATAGCCTTGGCCTGACTTGTTCTGTATTGCTGACAGAGAAATCAGTACAATGACAAACAGTAGTGATTCACTTGGAAGATTCATCTCTTAATGTTAATTTGTCCCAATCTTTAATTATTGATCAGCAACTGTCTTCCATTGAGCCATTGAGCTTTATTATTATTATTACTATAAATGGGCCAATTTGCTTTCAGCACTAAATTAGCGGAGCTCGGTATCTTCTCTTAAAGTTCTTCCCCACATGTTGCACCCTGTATCTTTTATTAGGTTTTTATTATCGGCGGAATATTTACTATATTCTGGCCCTACCAAGAGTTCATTATTGCCTGCATGAAAAGTCCTTTTTATTGAAGATTTTTAAATCAGGCATTTTGTTCCAGTTACTGCATAGAATCCAGGTATCTTGTTTTCAAAATAAATTGTTTAGAGAAAGAGCCTCCCCGCCCCAATTGTGTGATATGGGTCATGGGTATTTTAATTCTATAAACCTATAACCTTGCTGCCAGGATTCGGAACTCCAGTATCTGGGCAAGAGAATCCCTGAATTGTATGCTCACTTGGAATTATTAGGATGGGCTGTGAGGGCATATAAATATGATTTGCTCTCTCAGATATCATTTTAAAAGTTAAGCTTAAGTAAAATATATTGTGTATTAACAGACCTAATGGCCCCATATATAAATAGCTGTAGCATAGTTAGCTTTTCAGTTCTTTTTTTTTTTAAATATGGAGTTTGTTTTTTGGAGGGGATAAACTAGAAATTCAAGATTGCTGCTCAGAGACACTTTTCCAAAACTAGTTTTGGAAAAGACCAGTTCCTGTATCTAATATTCGTCATTCTGTCTTATTTAAAAGCAATTTGGAGAGATTCTTTGACTCTAGACTCTTTGATGTTTCTGATTTTGACAGGAAGAAAATGGGTGGCTATGAATTCACAATTAAGTTCATTAAGTAGATATTTTCATAGGGAATGATGACACAGAAGAGTGAGAGCTTGTTATGTGGAATTCCTTTAACCTGCTCCAATCATCTTTAAAATGGTGACTGACCTTTTTTCTGTTTAAAATATCAAATCAAAATATTCATTATATAAGGAACTTGTATACAGTAAATATTTTACAAAATACATTTTGTTTTACATAAAATATAGTTCATTTTTCCCAGTGCTCATTTTTGCAATTTATAATATTGAGGTAAATCATCTTTAATTTAAAACTACCTTGTAACTGATAATAGCAAGTTATTATCAGTAAGCAAGTGGGCTGATGGAAGAGAAAGAAAAACCTGTTGGGCATCACATAGAAGAAAGTTTTCCTTACCAAGCCTTTGTGAGCCTGTATATATATTTTGGTTGGATTATACATTTTTTAAACTTTTATAACAGGCCAAACTGTCTGTTAACCCAGTAATAGACTTCAATGAGCAGAGAACAATTTGCTTCCAAATTAAACTTATATGGGATGCAATTGATTTCATATAATTAAAAATCATTTATCATTCCCATATGGAAAAAGCAGTTGTGTATAATGATATTTAGAATAAGAAACATTGAATTTGAAACTTAATATAGTTGTGACTGTCTATCCCTTTTAAATGTGATATGTTTTGGACTACCTTTTCATAGTCTTCACTATGGTTCATGCTGGTCAAGGCTAATACAAATATAAATTCAAAACCTCTGTTGTCTATGCTTGGCACCTGAGAGATAAGTTTGATTGTTTGCCCCCATGTCTCAACTAAGTTATCCCCGTTTGTATGAATTTGCTGGATAGATTAAAGCTGACATTAGAAATTTGCAGATTGCAAAGACCCTTTTTGCAGCTTTTTTTCATCCATTATGGCACAAAATATGTGTTTGAATAGTAGTAATTATTTCCTGACAATTTTTCATTGAATATAATTCTAATCCCTTTCTGAGTGAGCAATTGTGATTGAAATTTGGGGGCTTCACAACCAGCAAGTGTTTAGGGCTATTGCAGAGTCCTGCAGTCATGTGAGATCAACATGTTTGCAACTTCACAGCTGGTTTCTGGCAAAATGTCAATAGAGAAGCCAGCAGTAAAATCATTAGTTGCAGTCATAGGATGTCTCACTGAATAATCTTTGGTGACTCATTTATTGACCAAATGTGAAATGATACCGTAAGTAATTCACAGTGACATATTTTGTTTAGCGATGGAGTTGTCTGTACCAATTGCGTCCATTAAGCGAGGACCATCTAAAATTGCATTTACACTTTCATTTCTCTGCATCAATCCCACTGGATCAGATTCCGTTCTATTAATATCTCTTACTTCTTTTGTTTGTACAGACAGCTAACATATGTTTCATTTGTTTGTTTCATTTCTAATTCATGTTTTTTACTATGTATTTCTCTTACATATCAAATTGCAATCTTCCATATGTTATTGTCAATACCAAATAGACCCATGTACAGTATTGACCTGCATTACTCACCATATCTTTGTTCAATCAAGATTTTGACCAAATATTGTTATTTTTGATAAAATATAGAAATTTAGACCAGGTAATCCACCCTTGGTCATTTTTATGCTGATTAAAGCATTGCTTGATAATAGTATGGATATAATAGACATAAATAGCACATTTTAATATGCCACAAATGCAGCCAAATCCTAGTGTTACTTATGCTATTCTATACAATTAGAGATGACTTTGCAAGCCAATATATTAATATCTGCAAACCTTTAGTATATGAAATGTAGTAATACACATTCAGGATGTATCCTAGCAAAGCTATTATTCACTTCTCTGTTACTTGAAAACCAACTATTTTATCTTTGCAGGACTGAATCATTCTGTGGTAAGGAAAATTAAATTTTACAATCACTATTTAGTAGCCTGTGTGAGTGTATATTTTGCATGTATTTTTATTTTGCATATGTCAACTTTTGAGACATCAGGAATTCAGGAAAAAAAGCTGAAATGTTTTTATCGAGATTAAATTGATAGAAAGGAATAAAGGAACAGAATAAAGTTTATGCCAGATTAAATGGTCATCACTGTGCATGATTTTGTTTCAGATTATGATGATGGATTTTCTATGAAGCATACTGCTACTGCCCGTTTCCAGAGAAACCACCGCTTAATTAGTGAGATCCTGAGTGAAAGCGTAGTCCCTGATGTTAGATCTGTGGTTACTACAGCAAGAATGCAAGTCCTCAAACGCCAAGTCCAGTCACTAATGGTTCATCAGGTAAAATATAAACATCAGTTGGGTGGGATGAGGTGAGATGGGATTTAGGAAAAGTTTATTTAAGGCAATGGATCCAGAATCATAAATGTTCATAATGTAGTTTGCCTGTTGTGTGATAATAACTGCAAGACCATTGGATAGATCTCCATCACTCATTTTAACTAAGTTCAGATTTTTTTTTATAATTTCTTCTTCTAACCTTTGAGGCTTTTAGTTCTGTAAGCCTTTAACTTGAGAAAACTCATGATTTTGCTGTTCCAGATTTGCTTTACTGCAAATGTTGTAGTTACATAAACCAGATTTGAAACTGATCTGTGGTATTATACAAAGATTTAGAAAGAACCAAAAGAATGTTTAGTCTAAGTCACTATTATGAGACAAACTAATTTTTTCAGCAGTATTTTTGCTGCTTCTTCTTAACCAGACTTTGTGACTGTGTAAAGCACAACTGACGTATAAATTGAGAGCCAATAAACCACAGATTCTTATGGATAGGTAACTCAAGCTAGTATGCATTCAACAGCAGTAACTTTCCAAATGAAATTGATTATTATATCCAACAGATATCTGTGTGCAATAGCATTTCCTCCCATATTTTATAAAAGTTCAGTCTGTCAGTTTGTTGGTACAGGTTATGTCAGTTATCAGAATATGCAAGGTGAAGAAGCAGAAGACCCTTTTCTTTCCTATAAAATAACTAGGGAATTCGGGCGGGAGTTCATTAATAGTTTGTTTTGAATTTTCTTTATTCTCCCATGAGCTGTTCAGAGCATCCAGAAGTGCGAGATGCTTCAGTCTCTTCTGGAAAGGCTGGGCTTAAAACTCCGGGACGCTCCTCCTCCTCCACGGAACACCTCCTCAGCGTCCCCCAGTTTTAGCTCAGCCTTCGTGGTAAGAGGTTGTGCATTCCCTGACTGGAACGGTTTCTGATTCAGGTTTGCTCTTGGGTTATTTTAGCTTTTAAAAATTCCCCATTTAATTTGGCTTTTTCAGGCTGGTCCCTCTATTAGGCTACCTCGATTAGTTCAAAAAACAGTTTCTTTGTAAATAGCGGAGCCTGCCACTCCACAGGCAGCTTGAGGCTACAGCCTCAGACAATTACCTTATCTAACTTTCCGATTGTCTTCTCTGCGATCGTAGCGGAGCGCTCGTAGCCGCGGCTCACTTCTCCTTGCCGTTTCGTCTGACAGGAGCATTTAACTCACAAGTTAGAGCCTCAGCAGCAGCGGCTCATTAGACGGCTCAGACATTAGCAACGGAGATTCTGCTTCCCGCCCTTTTCAACGGCTGGCTCAAGTTCATGCCTAATTAACACAGGCGCCATTCCCCGCTGGTTTCCCTTTTTGGGGACCAGGGCAGTACCTTCCCACTTTGTTCTCCCTGGGTTTAGCAGATCAGAACCCAAGTCCATTGTTGGGGTCCTAGGACTTATCCACCCAGCCCAGGCAGGCTGTTTCTGGACAACCTCCCATAGGCACA
The DNA here is from genome assembly GCF_049901735.1 of Notechis scutatus. Taxonomy (NCBI): domain Eukaryota; kingdom Metazoa; phylum Chordata; class Lepidosauria; order Squamata; family Elapidae; genus Notechis; species Notechis scutatus. The sequence goes on along the minus strand of NC_142025.1, from coordinate 93,779,769 downwards.
TCTCCTCCAATGAGCACTGCCCGGCTAATCCCAGAGGCAACCTTCAACCCCACGGTCACCAGCCTAAGACAGGAGGAGGGATTACCTGATACTATCCCCATCGAAATGAGGCAATTGATGGAGATGGCGATTCAAAGGGGCATGGCAGCTGGAGTTCAGCAATCCATCAGGACCAGACACTTCTCGGCTGCTTGGATGCGGGATCCCTGTCCACTCGATCCTTTGCGCATATGGGACAACATCAAACTCAGGTATTCTCCAATATTCCTAACATACCAGCCCAGGGCTTTCGGGAGGAGGTAGAATTTGAGGATCAGGATGTTCCCATGGAGGTGGGGTCGATCCATCAGATGGACTTGGGATTGTCAGAGGCTGACCCACTAGAACGGGGAATGTCGGACGACGAAGGCCTCATTCCGGACCAACCTACTTTTTCTGGCCTTTTTCATCCGCACCTCTTTAAATCCTTACTGTTCAAGGCAAAGAACACCGCTAAACTAGGCACATCAAACCCTCATCCATTGTCAACAGGGTCTCAGGACGAATCCGAGGATCTAATATTCTCACAACCGACTAATGAGGCGGAAAATATTCCTGTCCCTCGTATGTTTGCTGAATTAGTACAAAATCAATGGGCATTAGCAGCATCATACCCAGCCCCAACAGGGTACAATAAACGATATTATAATTTGGCAGCAGAGTTTTCAAATTTTTTCAAAATGTCGGAGGTGGATGAGCCCATTGTGGCACTGGCCTCTTCTTCAACCTTTCCCAACGAGGCCGAGGAAGCCCTGAGACCAGAAGAAAAGAGAGGACGCACGTTTCTGATGCCTGGGCCATTAGGGCAGCTACAGCGCCATCCTTTTTTTACACGGTCCTCCCTCCGATGGCTCTTCCACTTGAGGGATATATTGCCGGTGTCAAATGTCAGAGCCCACCAGGACATAGCTAAAATTATTGCAGCAGCAGAATTCTCCGCCGACGCCACATTTAATGCAGTCAAATTCTCGTCTAAGGCCATAGCATCTCACGTATCAGCATGGAGACTGCTATGACTCAGACATTGGCAGGCGGATACCAAGCATAAATGCAAGTTTGCATCAGCCCCAATATCGGGGGATAAATTATTTGGCAGTGTCTTGGAGCCCCTCCTTATAGAGAATAGAAACAAGAAAAAAGTGCTTCCCCCTCTCTTTCGGAGGTCTGAAAACAGAATGCCCCAGTCGTTTTGAAGAGGTTCCTTTCGGCCCTACTATCAAAGCCCATACGTTCCCAGATCTCAGAGAACATCAGGCTACAGATCCAGTTTTAGACAGGATAGGTCTGAATCTTCCGATAGAGGTCAGTGGGGAGGTCAAAACAGAAGAAACCGCAGAGGCACCAGGGGCCGATGTTTTTGTCGCCCCAGTGAGTCCTTGACAGCAGTTCCCATTGGAGGGCAGCTAAAATTGTTTGCTGATCAATGGGACAGCTCCACCTCTGGTGCGTGGGTCAAGGACACTATTAGGTTTGGTTTGGCGCTAGAGTTTCAATCCTCCCCCCTGAACTTTTTCATTAGGAGCCCTAGGTCCACGGACCCCATTAGGAGGACGTTGATGCAGGAGGCTATCAATCATCATCTACATATTCGGGCCATTAGAGAGTCCCATCTGAACAGCGGGGTCACAGCTGTTACTCTCTATTGTTTGTGGTCCCAAAGAGTTCGGGGGGCTGGAGGGCAATTCTAGACCTCAAACGTCTGAACAGATCATTGGTTTATCGAAAATTCAAGATGACTACTCTCCAGTCCATTCTGCTCAGCATCAGAGAGAATGATGTCCTGACCTCCATAGATCTCACAGAGGCTTATCTACATATACCAATTAGACCTGCTCACTACAGATATTTTAGTTTCTGCTATTGTGATCGGCACTACGAATATATCGCCATACCATTCGGTCTGGCTTTGGCCCCTAGGACTTTTACCAAGGTCCCCGCAGCATTGGCTGCCTCACTCAGGATCAAATCTATTCGCTTACAATGTTATCTGGATGATATTTTAATGTTGTCATCTTCCAGACATCAAGCAAAATTGGATACCAAGATTACTCTGGAGACCCTTCAGGGTCATGGCTTTTCCATAAATTTGGATAAAAGCCATTTGATCCCCTCAACTAGGTTAGTTCATTTATGGGCAGTGATAGATACCGTGGAGGGCAAGGTCTTTCTCTCTCAGGACAGGTTAAACAGTATCCAGTCTTTGGCCAGAAAGATCAGAGCCTTAAAGAAGGTTTCCCTGGCAGTGCTGTCTCAACTGTTAGGGAAACTGATTTCTTGTATTTCCATTGTGCCTTGGCTCGATTCCATTCTAGAGAGCTGCAATGGTTTCTGCTACCTTTCCAGCGATCTGGAAGAGCCACTTCCATAGTCCGGATAAAGGTACCGCACAATGTTCTCTGATAGCTCCGCTGGTGGTCGGAAAACACAATAAACAAGGGGTGTCCTTTCAAGGAACCTTACAGGGCAACGATCATAACCGAAGCCAGCCCGGTAGGATGGGGAGCTCACTTCCAATCCCACACTGCGCAGGGAATTTGGACTATTTCCGAGCAATCACAAAGCATCAACCTGTTGGAGCTGCAAGCAGTTCACCTGGCCTTACGCAGCTTCTACCCCTTTTCCAATTATGCCACGTTCTGGTCGTGACAGACAATATCACAACCAAGGCCCACGTAAACAGACAGGGGGGTACCCATTCCAAACTTCTGGTGCTGGAGATGGCCAATTTGTTCAAAGGGGCCGAGGCCAATCTTGTTTTCACTCAAGGCAGAACACATAGCAGGGGCCTTAAACACAAGCGGACTGGCTCAGCAGGGCCACGATAAATCAGGCAGAGTGGCGCCTACACCCACCTGTCTTCCAGGAAGCAGTGCGGAGGTTTGGGCAACCAGTGATCGATCTATTTGCCTCTCCTCTCAACGCCCAATTGCCCCGGTATATTTCAAGGTACCCGACTCAGGGGGCGGAGGCCGTCAATGCCCTGCGTTGTCAGTGGCCTCCCGGACTTCTATATGCATTTCCTCCACTCCTGGTAATACCTAGGTTGATCCAGAAGTTATTGGAGGAACGAGCGGAATTGATATTGATCGCCCCTTACGGGTCCAGGTGAACGTGGTTCGTAGACTTACAGGACCTGTCGAGAGAACAACCTTGGAAAATTCCACCGTCGAAGGTTTTCCTCTCCCAAGGGCCGATACTTCACGCAAACCCACAATGGCTCAGTCTAACCGTATGGAGGTTGAGCGGAGCCGTTTAAGGGCCCAATAGATTTTAGAGGATGCTATTGCCACCATACAAGCATCCAGACAGTCCTCAACAAATCGTCTATATGAGGTCACGTGGTCTGCCTTCTGTCGCTGGTGCTAGGGGTCTAAGATCGACCCAACTGCCCATCAATACGACAATTATTGGCCTTTTTACAGGAGGGGTTGACCAAGGGCCTATCTCCAAATACTTTAAACAGACAGGTGGCGGCTTTAGCCTCAGTGATAGCCTGGTGTGACCTCTGGTCCATAGCGCACCATCCACATGTCCGCAGCTTTCTTAAGGGTGCTGCAAACTTACGACCTCCTGTAATTCACCGCTATCCCACCTGGGACCTCAACAAGGTGTTAACCGCATTTACAACTGGCCCGTTCAAGCCTTTAAGAACTGATAGTCTTAAATTCCTGACATATAAGGTGGCCTTCCTAATTGCAATCACATCAGCAAGGAGGATTTCCGAATTGGCGGCATTGTCAATGAGAAAGGACCTGTGTGTGTTTCATGCGGACAGAGTGATTCTCCGATTGGATCCATCGTTCACTCCTAAAGTAAATTCAGCCTTCCACAGAGCGCAGGAGTTGGTGCCTCCAAATTTTTGTCCAAAACCATCTCATAGACTGGAGCATCACTGGCATCGACTTGACATTCAAAGGGCCTTAAGCATCTATCCAGACCACACGGCGGCATTTCGAAAATCTGAGGCTCTATTCCTATCCTCCACTTTAGGGCAAAAGGTGTCATCAACGACCATTGGTAGATGGTTGAGAGCCACCATAGCTAAAACTTACGAATGCCAGTCCATCTCAGTTTCCTAAGGGCATTGCAGCCCACTCAACAAGGAGTGCGGTAACATCAGCAGCATGGGCCACACGGGCTTCCATAGACGAAATTTGCAGAGCGGCAACTTAGGCTTCACCATCTCCCTTTGTCAGAAATTATAAAATTGATGTCTATGCCTCAGCGGACACTTCATTTGGCAGAAGAGTCCTGCAGAGGGTCCACAGAGTTTAGGAGTGGATTTCAATCCAGACGGAGTCCCTCCCTAAGGACAGGCCAAGCTTTGGTATGTCCCACTTCTGGATGCTCTGAACAGCTCATGGGAGAAAGGGCGTTGGTACTTACCTGATACGCCCATTCTCTGTGAGCTGTGAAGAGCATCCAGCCCCACCCATTTCTTTCCGTCTGGTGGGGTTCCGTTCCAGTCAGGGATCTAGATTAGGTGATGAGTCCCGGACTTTGGCACTCAGTCTTCGCAAAACTGGGGGATGCTGAGGAGGTGTCCCGTGGAGGAGGAGGAGCGTCCCGGAGTTTTAAGCCCAGCCTTTCCAGAAAAGACTGAAGCACCTCCCACTTCTGGATGCTCTTCACAGTTCACAGAGAACGGGCGTATCAGGTAAGTACCAACGCCCTTTCTCAGCCTGAAGGATTGTATCTCTTTCCCACTATTAACATTTTCATATTATCCCATTCTTTTCAAATTAGCAAGAACATTTTTCTATGAGTCAATGAATCAGATCTGAATTATCCTCCAAATTAATTCTTATATCTGAAAACACATGCTAAGGTTATGAATATTTCTGCTCATAGAGCTCACCTCTCTGACTTGCCTTTGGGAGAGGGATAAAGAATGAGATCTCACCTAAGTACCTTAGATTAAGGGCTAGTATGGGTCCATGGCCTATTAGGAACTGGACCCACAAACAGTAGGCAAGCAAGCGAAGCTTCATTTGCGCATGTGTAGGATCACTTAATTGCAAGCAAAACCATTCCCCCTCCCCCAATCCAATCTGTGGGAAACAATTTATCTTCCGAAACTAGTTCCTGGTTCCAAAAAAGTTGGGGCCACTTCTTTAGATGATATCTAATCAAGATATATATATCTCCCAAAAGATATAGAATAGAATGCTTTATTGGCCAAGTGTGATTGGACACACAAGGAATTTGTCTTGGTATAAATACTCTCAGTATACATAAAGAAAAGGTACATTCGTTAAGAATCAAGAATCATAACGTACAACACTTAATGATAGTCATAGGGTACAATCAACAATCAAATCATACTAGGAAACAGTCAATATAAATCGTAAGGATACAAGAAACAAAGTTACAGTCCTACAATCACAAGTGGGAGGGGATGGGTGATAAGGAGTGATGAGAAGATTAACAGTAATAGTGTACACTTTGTAAATAGTTGAACAGTGTTGAGGGAATTATTTGTTTAGCAGAGTGATGGCTTTCGGGAAAAAACTGTTCTTGTGTCTAGTTGTTCTGCTGTGCAGTGCTCTATAGCGTCGTTTTGAGGGAAACAGTTTATGTCCAGGATGCGAGGGGTCTGTAAATATTTTCTCAGCCCTCTTTTTGACTCGTGCAGTATACAGGTCCTCAGTTGAAGGCAGGTTGGTAGTAATTGTTTTTTCTGCAGTCCTAATTATCCTCTGAAGTCTGTGTCTATCCTGTTGGGTTGCAGAACCAAACCAGACAGTTATAGAGGTGCAGATGATAGACTCAATAATTCCTCTGTAGAACTGTATTAGCAGCTCCTTGGGCAGTTTGAGCTTTCTGAGTTGGCACAGAAAGAACATTCTTAGTTGTGCTTTTTTGATGATGTTTTTGATGTTAGGTGTCCATTTTAGGTCATGTGATATAGTAGAACCTAGAAATTTGAAGGTCTCTATTGTTGATACTGTGTTGTCTAGTATTGTAAGAGGTGGTAGTATGGGAGGGTTTCTTCTAAAGTCTACCACCATTTCTACAGTTTTGAGTGTGTTCAGTTCCAGATTGTTCCGGTTACACTACGAGGCAAATTGTATAACCTCCTGTCTGTATGCAGATTAATTGTTGTCTCAAATGAGACCAATCACTGTTGTGTCATCAGCAAATTTCAGTATTTTAACAGATGGATCGTTTGAGATGCAGTCATTGGTATATAGGGAGAAGAAAAGTGGAGATAGCACACAGCCTTGGGGGGGCCCTTTGCTGATTGTACAGGTATCGGATGTGATTCCACCTAGCTTCACCTGCTGCTTCCTGTCTGTTAGGAAGCTTATGATCTGCTTACAAGTGTGTTCAGATACCTCTAGTTGGTGTAATTTACTTAGAAGAGTGTCTGGAATGATGGTATTGAATGCTGAACTGAAGTCTACAAAGAGGACCCTTGCGTAGGTATTTGGAGATTCAAGGTGTTGTAGGATGTAATGCAGAGCCATGTTAACAGCATCATCTGTTGATCTATTTGCTCGGTATGCAAACTTCATGGGATCTAACAGCGGATCCGTGATGGTTTTCAGGTGGGATAGCATAAGCCTTTCAAAGATTTTCATAACTACAGATGTTAGAGCAACTGGTCTGTAGTCCAGTTCCTTGATGGAGAGCTTCTTTGGCACTGGGATGATGGTAGAATGTTTGAAGCAGGAAGGAACATAGCACATCTCTAGTGATCTATTGAAGATTCGGATGAAGATGGGGGCCAATTGGTCAGCACAGACTTTTAAGCAAGAAGGAGTTATCTTGTCTGGCCCTGGTGCTTTTCCTGGCTTCTGTCTGTGTAATAGATCTTGCATTTCTTTTTCTGTGATCACCAGAGGTTGTGAGCCCAATGGATTGGGGCCAGTTGTAGGAGGCTTGGCTGTTGTTGGTGTGTTTGAGGTGTGGGTTGTGGAGACAGATGGCTGTAGTTTCTTTTCAAACCTGCAGTAAAACACATTCAGGTCATCTGCTAGTTGTTGATTTCCTTCTGCCTGGAAAGGAGGTTTGCTGAAGCCAGTGATGTTTTTAAGAGTTTTCCACATGTTTGCTGGTTCATTTGTTGAGAATTGATTCTTTAACTTTTCAGAGTAGCTTCTTTTTGCTGCTCTGATCTCTCTTGTTAATATGTTTCTGGTCTGGTTGTATAGCATTCTGTCACCTTTTCTGTATCATCTAATATATATTTTGTGTTCTATCACAAAAATGAACCTATTGAATTAAATGGAACAAGAAGCTGCTGCTTTTAAAAATACTGCTGGACATTTTTATTAACATGGAAAGAGCAGAACCTAGTTTTCAACATATGTGTTAAATTATAGGTATTGGTAGATTTTTTGGTTTAATGTTGTAGCTGCTAATATTTAGAACACAAAGCAAGTGGTTTATTCTGAATTGTTACTCTTTAAATTCTTAATTCTATAATGTTGAAACTTACACAGTATAAATAAATAGTATATACTTGCATAATTCTTATAATATCCCATAAGGAAATTTTGAGCACTTTTTATAGACATCAGGTAAATTCAGATTAGCCATAAAACTAGTAATTTGTGAGAGAGTAGGATTTCTAAATGCAGGATAAGTTTTGGCATAGGAGAGATATGCCATTTGCCACATGTTTTAGAAAGATCTGAAAAGGATGATTCGGGTGTTCATATAATCAGGCATGGATATTTGCCTTATTCTGAAACAATATGTGAAAAGCATTGAAGGTACTTACAGCCTTTGAATCAAGTTTCTGTTTTTCAATTTGCAAAGCATTCAAAAATGAATTCAGTTTCCCTTTTTCATGACTTACCTCAGCAATCAAATATACCAGTATATTTCAAATAATGTGTATTTGTTTTTTCACTGAATATTTTCATTTTCCCCTCTCCATAGCGTAAACTTGAAGCTGAACTCCTTCAAATAGAAGAACGTCATCAAGAAAAGAAGAGGAAGTTTTTGGAAAGCACGGAATCTTTTAACAGTGAACTTAAACGGGTAGGGTTCCCTAGAGCGTTTCTGCTTTCACTGAGCATATGTAGAAGTCTCCGATCTTTTTTCAGTTCAGATGGAAAAAAGAGGTGCATGTTAAATCTAATATTGTGGTGCCCCACACCTGCAAGTTGCCTGGGGGCAAAAATCATACTTTCACTTTTTTGTATATTTTGTGCTTGGATCCTGCTGCCTAATGTTTTATTGGACATTAGTACAAATGAAGCCTGAGTTCAAAAGAATCTACGCGATGATCTGGATCAACCTGCATCTATGATTAGTTTTATTTGAAGAAGGATCCCTGATGCCTTTTGTAAACATTTTTCCTACATTCTATTGAATAATTTGGAAACAAAAATTTAAAAATACCTCCCTCTGTACCAATGCTAACTTTAAAATAAAAGAAATACAGGCCCAAAAAGTTCACAGCTTTTCTAACCAAAGAATTAAGTTGGAAATAAATGGCTTTCCAGGTGGCCTTCCAGATTTTTGAACTAGAATTCCTTGCCTAAGGAAGAAATTTAAAACATCTGACATACCAATGCACTACATTTTTCCTACATTATATATCTGGGTATAACTATTTCACCTGCCATTTGATGAGCAAATTCAAATGATTGAATATACCATCAAGTATAAAAGAGGGGAGAAGGTAACCAATGACCTCTGGGCAATAATGTTAACCCTCTGGAACACTGTCCTATCTGCCACTATGCAATTGGTAAACCGTGCAAAGGTGCAGTAAGTTAAAATACTCTCTATGGTGCACCAGTAGAAGACCACCAGCAGTTTCTCATTAAGTTGTTTTTTCCTGAGAAGTCTCAGGTAGTATAATTTGTTGGGCCTTTTTAACCAGTGTTGGAATGTGAGTGCCCCAGGTCAGGTCAGGTCAGGTCCTCTTTTATGATAACATCCAGAAACTTAAAACTGGCCACATGCTCCACTCAGTCTCCATTGATAAGCAGGGCTGGATATCTGATCTATTCCTTCTATAGTCCACTATAAGCTCCTTGCTCTTACTGGTGTTAAGGACCAAGTTATTGTCTCCACACCATGGAAGCCGATCCACCTCATCTTGACAGGTAGACTCATTCCCCCTGGAGATGAGTCCCACCACTGTTGTATCATCATTTATTATACTTGATGAACTTTCCTATGGATACTCTTATAAATCTGCATTTTTAGCCTATTTTTAGAACTCAGTGATACTTCCATGTAGACACATCTATTACATTGTAAGCAAACTGTTGAATTCTCCTCAGATTTCCTACTTCTAAAGGTCCTCATTTTTCCTTCAAAGAAAGAATTTAGAAAAGTGATGATAAAAAATTCATCTGCAGATATTATAACATTGCATAAACTATCAAAAACCAGTTCTGAATTGTTAGCAAATTGAATAGGTCAATTCATTCATTCAATAAATCCATATAAATGCAATACTAAAATATTGTAAAATGAAGTGTTGACTAAGAATTACAGATTACTTTAGAGTTATAACTGAATCACTGAAGAAATTTTCAACAGGTTTAGACATGTCTCATTAGAAATTTCACTATTGGCAAATAAGTTTCTTCATTGTCTGGCATGTGCATTAGCCTCCTTTGTTCCTTCTCCAAATTCTGTGTTCTTTTGGTACTTGGCTTTTTCATGTTGCCATGATATGTTTGGCACAGTTGTATTGCTTATAATAAAAATGATGCATTTGTTGTTTTCGAATTACAGTATATAGAACAGTAAATATTACAGAGAGTCAAGCTAAAGATGTATGGTTGTGTTTTCAACCTCTTAAGATTTCTGGGATTTTAGTATAGAGTACTATATCGTCATTTTCTAATGAACTTGTTTTTCTTGAGTTAATGGGAGATAAAATTCAGCTTATGCAAGGAGTATTCGATTGGCAAAGTTACCATACTGCTTATGCAGTGGATCGGTTGTTATAAAGCCACCTTGTGAAGTTTTGGTAAATAAGATTTAAATGGTTGTACAGGTAGTCCTCAACTTAGAACCATTCATTTAGTGACTGTTCGAAATTACAGTGGCATTGAAAAAGTGACTTATGACTGTTTTTCACACAATTATTGTTGTGTCATATAACCAAAATTCAGACATTTGGCAACTGGCATGTGTTTATGACAGTTGCAGTGTCCCGGGGTCCCGTGATCACCTTTTGTGACTTTCTGACAAGAAGAGTCAATAGGGGAGCCAGATTTATTTAACAACTGTATTAGTAACTTAACAACTGCAGTGATTCATGTAACAACTGGCAAGAAATTCCTTTAACAGTTGTCTTGCTTAGCAACAGACATTTTGGGCTCCATTGTGGTCATAAGTTGAGGACTGCTTGTAATAGACTTCTTTTCCCTTTGCTTGCTAGCTGTGCAGCCTGAAGGTAGAAGTGGACATGGAGAAAATTGCTGCAGAAATTGCGCAGGCTGAAGAACAAGCCCGTAAGCGGCAGGAAGAAAGGGAGAAAGAGGCTGCAGAGCAAGCTGAACGCAGTCAGACCAGCATGGGCACCGAGGAGGAGCAGGCAGCAGGCAAGGCAGAGGAGAAAAAAGAAGAGGGAACTCCTCCCATGGAAACAGGTGACTGGAGTGTGCACTGATCATCAGTCACATATTGGAGATGAAAAGAAAATAGTGCCTTTAAAAAGAATCTTAGGGGAAAATTAATTTAATAGAGAGGACAAGTTTATAAAGTAGACTCTTTTTTCAACAATGTGAATTGCATATGAAGGTTTGTTTTTCAGAAATTGCTGTCGTGCTTCCTCCCGTATCAAATAATCAAGCTTATTTTTTTCAGATATGATAATTTTTAAAATCTTTATAACATATTTTCAATAAAAGTAGAAAATTGTGAAGGGCTCCCTGACATCATAGTCCTCTCCCAATGGCTAAGAAGGCAGAAGTTCATTTCAGGAAAGTGAAACCACAGGTCATGCATTTCCGAAACAGGATTGTATTTATTTTAAATATTGAAGGTGGAATTTGCCTTAATTCAGATGGAAATTTGGGGCAAGGGAGAAGACCACTATTCATGAATGGTTGTATCTTGTATCCGTTTAACATCTGATTCATATCTCTGATCTCCCCAGTAAGAGCTCTTTCCAATTTACCAAATTATTGAATTTGACCAGGGGTGGGATTCAAAATTCCCAACAACTGGTTCTCTGCCCATTTTTCACCCTCACATAGCCTCCGCTCAGGCCCTGCACCCAGCTGCATCCAAAACGAGCTGTGTGGAGAAGAATACAACACTGTATTCAAAGTTACAACAACACTGAAAAGGTCCTCACACTTCCACTACATCACTACATACCCATGGTCACATAATCAAAATTCAGGCGTTTGGCAATGAGTGTATATGTGCAATGGTTGCAGTGTCCCGGAGTGACCCTGAGGAAGGGTGACTTCTCAGCCAGAAACAAAGCCAAAGGAGAAGATGGATTCACTTAACAACCACGTGATTCACTGCAGTGATTTGTTTAACAAAAGGTCATAAAATTGGCTATGCTCACTTAACAGCCATCTTAGTTAACAAGGGAAATTCTGGTCGCAGTTGTGGTTGTCAATTGAGGACTATCTATGTACCATAAGAGGGACAAAATGATCTGCAAAAAACATTAGCCAACATTGAGCTAACAAGATGTATGCCTGATAGTTTTAAAGACTTCCTTTTTTCCCCTCCTTTTTTGTCTGTTATCTTGTATTTGAAAAATATTCTAGTAATTGGAATTAAGGGTCTCACAGCATTTTTTATTTTTTTTTGTATATGTGTGACAGAAGAACCTCCTCCAGAAGAAGCTATTGAGAATCAGCAGAATGGTGAAGGGACGTCCACTCCTGAAGACAAGGAGAGTGGGCAAGAAGGTGTTGAAAGCATGGCAGAGGAAGGAACAAGTGATAGCAATACTGGTTCAGAAAGCAATAGTGCCCTAGCTGAAGAACCCCCAGCTGACCCAATAACTTCCGAAGATGGTGAAAAGAAAGAGTAAAAAGAAAAGAAAAAATCACGTCTTTCCATATAGGTTTTCACTTTTGAAAAAGATTCGTGAATTGTAGTGGAGTTGATATGTAATCTGTCATTAGTATGGTTTCTTCAATATAATCCATGCATTTTTTAATCTATATGCTACGATAAAAATGTAATAGTTACCCAACAATAGCATCATATTTTTAATGTAGCTTTATAATTGATTTGGCTATTGTCCTATATCTAAGCCTTTAAAAAGTTACTTTGTTCTCAGTTAGTAGCAGACGGCTTAGAGTGAGATGTATGTATTCCCAATTATAGCTTCTTTCAAATCTGATCAAAGTTATTACTTATAGAAACTATAGAATTTAAATAACTGCTGATTTTCAACAAACATGCCCATTTTTTACTATATCCAAAACAAGTGTTACATTGAACCATGTAGTTCATTCAAAATCAAATTTTTCAGCCTTCAGAACTTTTTAAAAATACTAATTTTAAATCTATAATAAAAATAGTATATACAACTTCACAAAAGAAAAAAAGGCATCAAAACAAGTACATAAATATCACAGGATGCCTAATTCTCCTTACAGTTCCCTGTTTTGGAATCTATAAAAGAAAAAAACACCTGCACTGTTGCATATGCTATAGACTTTCAGCACTAAAAGCCAACATTGATAAAATGATATTTTTAATTTCTATACTTCTAAACCCCAAAGGCTTTCATCTGTCGTTCGCTGTATAGCTTACTTGTTTGCTTCATTATTTTTTCTCCCTTGCAGCAATTCAGTTTCTTATGCAAGCAGAACACATATTCTCCCAAGGCATATGACTCTTTAGGCCATTCTTGTCCAAAATATAATTGCATTATTCACCTTCATTATGTTCAGAGTAATGTGGGATTTTTTATTTTTTTTATTTTTTTTGGGGGGGGGGGCTCTCTTCCGTTCCCCCAACAATACTCTTTGATGCCTTGGTTGACAATGATGCTGTGTGTGGTAAAACATAATTCCTGGCAGTTGCTTAAAGTTTATCAAGCTTTTCTCCTTCACATCTGTACCAAGCAGCAAAAGTATAATTCACTAAACAATTCTCTGACAATAGAAGTCCAAAATATATGTAAAAGATGGTAACTTTAACTAAAGAAAGGCACTAGGCTTTGTAGAAATTTCCTAATCCCTTGTTGGTTTATAGATTTGTAATGCTTTTGTTTAGGTTCTTTCTTTTTTACTCTGTTTATTCAAAAAGTTTTTTGATATAATAAAACAGTACTTGTTTTCAAACAATGAAACAACTGCAGTAGTTTGTACTTGTCTTGGACACATTGATGGTAAAGTTCTATTGCAAAGAGAGAAGCTAAAACAAACTAGAGAGATTTAAAAAAGCAGAAGTCCTTGCAGTAAACCAACATTCATTGTGCCAGCACAATCCTAGGACATGATGGTAGGGGAGAATATATTTAAAATATGTACACTCTTTTCAGTTAGAAATTGCTGAGCCTCATAGTTGTGGTTCAGCCAGAACTATTCATAATATTTGTGAAATATTTTTCAGTATTCCAGATAAGTACATGTCTTTCTCCTTATTTGTTTTGCATTTTTAAAATTTGTTCTTTGCAGAAAAGGTATATATTTCCATAGTTTTATCTCACATCTGTTCCCAGCTGGCTTGCTGTTGATAATACTGTCAGCCAAATCTGATGAGCTCTGCAAAAACAACTTTTTGGCATTTTTATTCTAATTACTGAGTAATCCTGAGTTTTGTCTAGTAAGTGTTCATAATATGTTTTTTTAAAAACATTAAGCAAAACCCTAAATATACTCCCAAGGAAATGTTAGGATCATATTTGAGCCCCATTATACTAACCAAATCAAAACAATATATTTTTGACAACGGTGTCAAGACAACCATTAAACCAGCAAAAACCTGCATCGGTGTAAAAATCTAATTTGTTGGATTGAGGTAATAAAATAAGCATCTTGGTTCCAAATGTTTCCTAACTTTGGCACAATGTCTTGGCAATAAGATAAATGGGTTGGAAAAAATATGGATTGGATTTGCGTAACACACTTCAAATGATTATTAATATACCCATTTTCTTGATTTGCACAACATTGAATCATAAATTAACCAAACAAACCAACATGCCAAACCACAAAAGAACATGATTACAATTAAGATTGAGAAAGTTTATATTGTTTGAATGTATTCACTAAATCTAAACGCTCAGTTAAGCTATGTGAAACTACCTACAAAATGAGGCACATAGGACAGTTGTTACTCTAAACCTACAAATGAGGGCTTTGATTTTATAGTTAAATTCTGTATTGTGGAGGCAGGATTCATCCACATTTCTAAAATTCTCGTTAATGATCTTCTGTATCTTTTCTCTTAAACTTTTTCAAGCAACAGGCAAGTTCTTTTGGTGCAATAATCCTGAAAAGCTTGAGACTCTCACCTGCAAGATACATATTTTTTGATGATTTCAATTTGTTTAGTAAAAGATTGTGTCATGATGCCCAACCCAGATTACATTCCTTTTTGACTTACCAAAAAAAAGTACAAGGGTAATTTGTGTCCCTCCACCTACTCTTTCTTGCCTCACTTCTTTTCCCAAGAACCTCAAGGCAATGTACATAGTTTCTTCATTCCACTTCTAAACGATTGTGTAAAGTAGGTTAGACTGTGAAAAAGAATGACTAACTTGGCCCAAGATCACTCAGTAACTTTCATGGTGGATTAAGAATCTGAAATTTTATCACCCATAGTCCTAGTTTGATACAATAACTCAATCTTCCTTAAACCAAATTCTTCCAAATGTTTGGTTTGTAACTCCTATCGTTGGTCATTGTGGCTGCTCATGATGGAAACTTTAGCACAAAATAATTGGAAGGATGCAAATCAATGAAAGATGCTCTGATCATTGTACCATGCTGTTCTAATACTATCGATGCAGATTTATTTTTGGTGATACTTATGTTTATAGTACTTTCTGTTCTGTAAGAGCCTATGAAGTAGTTGTATCATTTTGCACAATTGCTCCTTGAAACTTGGGTGTGGAGTAAATGATTTTTTTCTAAGTACCTGAAGTAACTTTCAGAGTGTGTGTGTTCTTACGTAAAACCCCAGGAGGAATTGGCTCCTGAAGACAGTTTAAATCCATGCTATCAAAATTTCATTAACATTCTCTCCACCCAAAGCTCTAGTAGTCTTGTTCCAACATGTTCCTGTTCTATCTTGACTTCACCAACTTCAGGTATACTCAATATGGGTTTCTGTTCCTGGTTCTCTCCCTCACACCTCCACTCCCATATGACAGTCACATAGGAGCCAGATTAAGTTTTGTAGTAACATCAAACTAGTCTGGAGTATCAAATTGGATAGAGGGAATTAAGAACAAATGATAAAATTAAGAGTAATTTATGACATTTGTGGTTTTGCCATAAGGGTTGAAACTGGTTATGTTAAATTGTCTAAGATCAAAGTGAAGATTTACGTGGGAAACTGTACGGAACCTTATATATGTAAATTTGAAGCAGGAAAATGATTGTAATCTATTGATTTTCTTCCCATGCTTAATGTCCAGAATTAAATATGCTTCTCAATTTACTGACTTTATGATGCTCTAGAGTTTCCTTGACATTTCTTAGGAAATTTACATGGGAAAAGAACAAGATCAAGGGAATGGATAACTAGTCAGTAGGAAGATTTTAATAGTTTCAAAATAGGGTGTTTATTTTTTACAGTTTCTTTTACATGTATCAATATATATATTTTTGAAAGTGCATCCTCCACTGAATGCAAACAGGCATCCGTGATTCTTTATGACTTTCTGAACTTCAGAATACCAGAGTTGAAAAAAACACCATAGGTCATTTAGTCCAACCTCCCACCCAAGCAGGAGACCTACACCATTTCTGACAGATGGCAGTCCAGTTTCTTGAAAGCTTCTAGTGATGAAGCTCCCACAATTTCTGAAGGCAAGCTGTTCCATGGGTTATTTCCAACCTTATTTCTAGGTTGAATCTCTCCTTGATCAGTTTCCATCCATTATTCCTTATCTGGCCTTCAGGTGCTTTCGAAAATCACTTGACACCCCCTCTATGTGACAGCCCCTACAAATATTGAAACTCTGCTATTATGTCTCCCCTTCTCTTCACTAAACTAGCCATGCCCAGTTCCTGTAACTGTTCTTCATATGTTTTAGCTTTTAGTCCCCTAATCATTTTTGTGGCTTTCTACGGTACTCTTTCTAGAGTCTCAACATCTTTCTTATAGTGTGTTGACCAAAACTGGAGGCAGTATTCTAAGTGTGATCTTCTGCTTCTTCTATATGTTTCCAAATAATTTTGGAATGCAAGAATATATGTTGCTTATTTAGAGCTGATTTATTCCCCCTTCATGCCAAAGTAATTTGGCTGTTTGGGGGATACGATGCCATTTTTCTTGCCTACGTTGACTTAGTTGCTTGGCTCCCTAATTTATGTCTTGGGTCAGGGTTACATTATGAAACTATTTGCCATCACCTTCATGGTAGACAACCTACTACACCCAAGAATTTTTGATACTCCCCTCAAAAGCCAATTATTATTCTTAGTATTTAAATTATCGTTTAATTTTTTTCATTTTCTTCTGAGATTAGTTAAGCTGAAAGAGGAAGAGAGAATTCAATATTTGAGGCTTAAGGAAAAAAACATGACATACCCTCTTTTTTGCTTTAACTGTTTTTTTTTCCCATTGAGTCTGTTATGACAAGACTTGCATGGAATACTCAGCCAAATTTCAAATTATTATTAATTATCCATGAGCTACCTAGAAAATACAGAATCACAAAACATACCATTAATACTTTTGGACAAGGGCAAGAACTAGAAACTTTTGAAAACTTCAAAGTTACTGTACCTACCTAAGGATACCACTACCACCAGCAACAGCTTGAGTTCAAAAGACAGCACATAGAGGACGTAAAAGATTATGGTTTCTTAAATTTACTCTGTCTTTAAGTAAATAAATATTGAAAGTGCAAATTTCAAACTTAAGAGCAAAAGCTGCTAAATCTTTACAGTAGAACTGGTTGTTACAAAAAAGCTTTATAATTAATAAATCATAATTTATTTTAATCTTTATAATTAAAATCATAGCTATGAGCACTTTTGATTTATAACAAGTACTCATTGGATATTTACATATATATTCCAACTGAAACCAGTATATTTACTTTCAGCTTGATTATAAAAGTTTAACAAACACTTAGAAAATAATGAATTTTACCCAAAAAGTGATGTATGATGATCAAAAAGCAGAAGGATTGAAGTCATTTCCAATTCAGTCATTTCTTTTTAGGGATGACAGTTTAATGATTTTTAAGAGGAGAAATGCTGGTCTTAAGCCAGCTAAAAAGTTATATCATTCCATTTGAAAGATTTAGTTTTAGCTCTAAGCATGTATAACACAGATTGTAGGGATTGCTTAATAGTAAAGCTAGATAGCTTGTAAAACAATTATTTACTTTAAATATTCAACAACTAAGTTCCTAGTTTTGCAACCAAGTTCTCCACATAAGTTCAAGTTTAGTCAAATATAATTTTAAACAAGCAAGAGGAATATCACATTTTTCTTACTTCTGATTCAAAGGAAAAGGAATGGAAATGTTCCAATATATAATGGAAATTAGGTGAATAAGTCTGTAGTGACACAACAACAAAACTTTTAAGATCCTTCTTTGAACTATTCCATAGATTGCTATCATCATTTGTGGCCACATCTTGGGGAAAAAATCTAGGGTTAAAACCGAGAACCCGAGAAATAAAAGTTTTTTTTTCCTGTGAAGACGAGCAGCCAAACTTTGATGCTTTCTTCATCAACCTTTTACAGAATTGCTGGACAGGAGCTTCTTCTACTATCAAAGATACCATATGAGTAAAAATAGCACATTCATCCTTGAGATTATTGTCCTACATAATGTAATTTCTTTTTCCCCTCCCCCTTAGTCTCATTATCAGAATACCTTGGCTGCCTATCATATAATACGGCCTTAAGCAACCTTTACAGCAGTATACTGGAGTTTTAAGGGTTTCATTTCATAAGCAGCAGCATTCCTGGGAAATGATAGGCCTTGGCCTCTTAATTTATTACACTGCATAAACTTAAAAGAATGCAAGAATGAAGAAAAAAGGTAAAAATGCAGAATAAAAAATAAAACATAAGCAAAAAAAGGTGAATTTGAGAACACATTGCCCCTCCCCCCACATTCTTTCCCCCCACAAATTCTAATCACTATAATATTAATGTTGTGCTTTTAATATAAACAATTAGGTTTTTGCTCATATCATAGGTTTACATAATTTCATCTGTTGTTTTTAATTAGTTGCTTGACTCTTTTCCTAGATAGAAGCCATAATTCAAATGCCTGAATCTGCCTTGCAGTGTAATGTGTCATCTATAGAGAAACTATTCTGCTTAAACTTGGTTAAAGGTCTATTATGAATCTATACAGTAATTTAAACACATACAATGTCATATTAATCAAGAGCCAGTTTGGCATTAGTAGTTAAGGCTTCAAGTTAGAAGGAGACTGAGTTTTAATCCAACTGCCTTCTTGGGAACAAAGCCAGTTGGGTGATCTTGGCCAGTCACGTTATCTCAGCCCTAGAAAGGAAGTGATGGAAACCACTTCTGAAAAGTCTTGCTAAAGAAACCCCTGTAAGGAAGAATCAAATACAATTGAAGGGGGGAAAAACCAGGAGCATCACATTGTGACAACATGGGAACTAGACTTATTTATTTATTTTTTATTTATTTGATTTGTCAATCGCTTACAAGATAATAGGTATAAGTATAAACATGAGTAAGAATACAGAAAATAGCTATGATTAAATGGGGACAATAGGACAGGGACGGGAGGCACGATGGTGCACATGCACGCCCCTTACAGACCTCTTAGGAATGGGGTGAGATCAATAGTGGATAGTTTGGGGTTAAAGGAGTGGGGGTTTGAGGATGTAACTACAGAGTCAGGTAGTGCATTCAAGGCATTGACCACTCTGTTGCTGAAGTTGTACTTTCTGCAATCAAGTTTGGAGCGGTTAACATTGAGTTTGTGTCTGTTGTGTGCTCTTGTATTGTTGCGGTTGAAGCTGAATCATTGAGTGGTAGGACATTGTAGCAGATAATTTTGTGTACTATGCTTAAGTCCAACTGTAGGCGACGTAGTTCAAGATTGTCCAAGCCCAAAATTTCAAGTCTGGTGATATAGGGTATTTTGTTGCAAGCAGAGGAGTGTAGTACTCTTCTTGTGAAATAATTCTGGACTCACTCAATTGTATTAATGTCTGATATACAGTGTAGATTCCAGACAGATGAGCTGTATTTGAGTATTGGTCTAGCAAAGGTTTTGTATGCCCTAGTTAGCAATTCAATATTTCCAGAGGAGAAGCTTCGTAAGATTAGATTTACAACTCTTAATGCCTTTTTGGCAATGCTATTACAGTGAGCTCTGGAGCTTAGATATGAGTACTCCTAGGTCCTTGACAGAGTGAGGGTCATCAATGAGGTCATATCCACCTAGTTTGTATTTGGCGTGCTGATTTTTTTTTACCAATGTGTAGGACAGAGCATTTGTTGGTCGAGGTTTGGAGTTGCCATTCAAACACATAATCAAAGTCACTTTGTAGAGCAAGTAGCATTGTTGGTGGTGTTGAATAGTTTTACATCATCCCCGAAGAAGCATTTGCTTATAAGGTGATCACAAAGGTCATTTATATAGAGTATAAAAAGTGTGGGTCCTAGAACGCTGCCTTGGGGGACACCGCTGTTAACTGGAGCAGGATTTGATATAGCACTCCCTATTTTTACTATTTGTTGCCTGTTTGACAGGAATGCAGTAATCCACTTATGAAGGGATCCAGAAATTCTGTAAGAGTTTTTAGTTTTAACAGCAGTTTGTCATGTACCATTGAATCAAAGGCTTTGCAGAAGTCTATGTAAATTGCATCTATTGCTTTATCCTGGTCGAGTAGAGTAGTCCTATGTTTTTGCAGTGGAGGAGTTGTAGGTTGCAGGACAATTTTTTCCTGAAACCAAATTGTTTTTGGAGAGAAGGTTGTTTGACTCTAAGTGGAAGGTAATGGATTAGTTAATGATTGATTCCATGACTTTGCATGTGACACAACACAGTGAGATTGGTCTGTAGTTTTCAACCAGGCTGGGGTCCCCTTTTTTGAAGATAGGGATGACCGTCGCTAAGGACCATAGGTTCAGTAAGGAGCTGGTTCTGAATGATATATTATATACAATGCTTAGGGGTTCTGCTATGGCAGAGGAAAGCTTTTTTAATAACAATAAATTCACACATTTATTTTGTCCTTACAGTTACACCAATAGCACCTCTGGGTTCTTCATAAGACAAATGAACAAACTGAAAAAAAATTAATGGACACAAGTCTGACAGTAGGACTCATAACAAGGACAATTATCAGAGTACTTCAATATCCCAAAACACTCTGTAGCAGATCTCAAAGTGTCTGTTTTAGAAAAGGGGGGCATCAAGGCACCATCAAACAAGAAATTGTTAAATTCACAAATTTTAAACTGTTTCAAGCAATTTTAGAAGGTCTCAACAAACAAAAGTTTTTAACACAATTGCTCATTGATTATGTACTTGTGATGTACAGCAGATTAAGGTGACATATGTAACCTTAATCTGCTTAATCAAACTGTTTTTCTCCCAACATTTTGGACCATTACCATCAATTTCAAACTTGCATCAATCTAGGAACTCTAAACATGTAATGATATGATCTTCTGAACAATAAGAAGGTACCAGATTCCTTCGTTTTTTGCCATCATAGGTTAACATTGCTCTCCTCTTACAAGATCCCATAGTGGGTTTTCTCCTGCATTTGAAACAGGTTTTTGTGCTGGCAAAGCTTCTGACCTACTTGGTCAGAAAAAAAACCCGAAAATTATTTTGGAAGACTGCATGCCTTATATAGATTTTTTACTAAAGGAAGAAAAAATATGATTTATAGCTTTGATGATATTTTTAAAAAGTGGATTAGGGGCAGGAGGGATTTATAGAATACCCAAGAGGGAGGAAGAATTATAAGATTATCTATTAAATAAAATGTTAGAAGTCATATTTCATAACTTTAATTTCTTTTTTGCACCTTTTCAGTATTGTCTTTTACTTTTGTACAGTCCTTAATAAATATAACTTTTTTTAAAAAAATGAGACTTGGCTCAGTAAAGAGATGTCTTGCAGTCATTTCCTGTTTTTTTCCTTCATCAGATGATAGTTCTGCTTTATTTCTCTAACTCGCTGGCAAAATATTCCTTGAAAGTCCTTTTACATCTCTCCCTTCCATGCTACCAGCTTTGAACCTTTCTCTTATTCTTTGTTCATATCAAAATGTTTTGAGTCCTGTTGCATCTTATGTTAGAGAAAATGGCTTTTCTGATGGCCAGGCTATGAGTTTGCTGAGCTGAAGAAAGACATGCTTTGCAAAAAAAAAAAGTCTTCCTTACTTTTTTAAATTAGTTATAAACTCACATTTCCTTCCTTCCAAATACAACATTGACATTTTGCTGCTGTTTTTAGCTATGATGCTAAAAGATGGGCTGACCCAAGTGACTAAATGCCTACATTAGGTGGTGGATTGAGATGACAGCTGAGTGGGACCAAGATGCTACCTGATATCCTTCTGATTTACCTTTCAGAGCAGCTCTTTCATTGGATTGAAGTGCACAATAATGTGCTTGTTGCCTATATGTATTGCTTTGAAGAGATCCTTGGAGTGATGCTTTGTTAAGGAACCACATAATCTGATCATACAGGCAGCCTCTGAGGTCAGCATATCATGGATCCCTTATGATATAGGTAGGGGATCTGGCTGAGAGTGAGTGGCATTGCTGCTGCTGCCATCACTAGGTGAAGAAGCGTGAGGGATTGGGGAGAGATGCTACGCCTTCTCCTCCTGCTTCTGGAGGAACTATTTTTGAGTTGTCCCTACTTAAAAACAACTGCTCTCAGCTCATAATGCTCTCTGCCATCATGCCTCCAAAGCCACCAAGACAGTGTCACATTGTTCTGGCCAGAGGTGGTATTCAGCAGGTTCTGACCAGTTCTGGAGAACTGGTAGCGGAAATTTTGAGTAGTTTGGAGAACCGGCAAATACCACCTCTGGCTGGAGACTTTACAGTATCCTTTCCCTGCCACGCCCACCAAGCCACGCGCACAGAACCGGTAGTAAAAAAAAATTGAATCCCACCACTGGTTCTGGCTCAGGCACCATGTTGGTAGGATATCTAACAATCAAATCAAATCAGTGCTGGCCAGGAGGAGGATTAAAAATAATAAAATTGTTTTATACCAGTAAAAATGGAATCTGGATTTGAAATATTGTGAATGCTGTAGAGCAGCATAAGTTGCGGAAAAGATTAACTAAAGGGAGGGTGTATGCAGGATACAGGGCATATTCTTTTCCACAAAAGCTTATCATCCAAATATTTAAAAGGTTAGAAAAAATCTGATTATAAAATGGGGTCATGAATATAACTTTCTTCTCTCTACTGTAACATTTGTAAACATAAAACATGTCTTTAGTTATTTTATTGTCATTGCACCTCGTACAACAAAATCAAACACCATCTTCAGTGCACATCATGACCATGACCATGACCATACATCCTTCACCTTTCACACATTGAACCGAAAACCCCCGACACCACACCAACACTGCACTACATAGCAGAATTCAAAAGAGCTACTGCCCTGGGATAGAAGCTGTTTTTCAGCCTATTTGTCCTTGTTTTTATTATTCTGTACCGTCTGCCAGATGGTAATAGTTCAAAAAAAGGGTTCCCAGGATGAGATGGATCTTTGAGAATGTTTTGAAATTTCTTAAGGCAGCGGGAACTATAAAGAGGGAAGAGGGCAACCAATGATCTTCCAGGCAATGACATTAACCCTCTGGATTGCTTTCCTATCTACCACTGTGCAATTGGCAAACCATACAGAAGTGCAGTATGTTAAAATTCTCTCAATGGTGCAGCGGTAGAAAGGTCACCAGCAGTTTTTAATTCAGTTGTTATTTTCTGAGAAGTCTCAGGTAGTATAATCTCTGCTGGGCCCTTTTGACCAGGGCTGCAATGTGGGCACCCCAGGTCAGGTCCTCTTTTAGGGTAACACCCAGAAACTTAAAACTGGCCACTTGCTCCACTCGGTCTCCATTGATAAGCAAGGGCTGGATGTCTGATCTGTTCCTTCTATAATCCACTATAAGCTCCTTGGTCTTGTTGGTGTTGAAGACCAAGTTATTGTCTCCACACCATGAAAGCAACTGGTCCACCTCATCTCAGTAGGCAGACTCATCCCCCCAGAGATAAGTCCCACCACTGTTGTATCATCTGCAAATTTAGTGTGAGTGGGAATGCAGTCATGCACATAAAGTGTATAGAGTAAGGGATTCAACATGCAACTCTGTGGTGTACCAGTGTTAAGAATAAGAGCTGAAGAGGTATGATGACCTAATCTGACCTCTGTGAGCGGCCAGATAGGAAATCCATAATCCAAAGGCAGATTGAATAAGGCCAAGGTCCAGAAGTTTAGACACTAGTCTATGTGGAAGAATTGTGTTAAATGCAGAACTAAAATCCACAAAAAGCATCCTCACATAGCCCCCCCGCTATTCTAGATGAGTCAGAGCAGCGTGAAGAGTAATGGCTATAGCATCCTCTGTCGATCTATTTTTTCTGTATGCAAACTGGTGTTTATCAAATGTATGTGGAAAACCAGAAATGATGTGCTGGCAGACCAATTTTTGGTCTTCCCTAATCTACTGCTTTCCAAATGTGATAACCTGCACATCTGCATTCCCTAACCAATGAGCTATCTGAGATTTATGGTAATTGTAATCCAACATGGCTGGAAAAGCATTTTATTGGAAAAGGCTGACTTGACACTGGTGAAACTGATAGGCTCAGGATAGGACTGTAAATTCAGGACAGAACCAGCAAAACAGTCATTTATACACTGTCTAGTTAATTATTTGTTGTACAAGTAAGTCCCCAACTTATGACCCAAATTTCTGTCACTAATTGAAACAGTTATTAACTGAGTTTTGCTCCATTTTATAACTTTCCTATGTTTCCCAAGTCAAACTATTTTTGACTTGAAACACTACAGATTTGCTCCAGTCAAAATAATTTTGACCACCATACTTCACTGGTTCAGCTTTTTTGCCATTGATTGTACTGAATTTGGAAAGGATAAATCATGGTGGCTTAACTTACTTTTAGAGTTTGATAGTGACAGGCCATTTGATTCCCAATTCTAGTTATTGATGGACTACTAGAACATGGCTACTATTTTCATGTCCTGCTTTTTAATTTTCCAGAGAGTCTGGCTGACTGCTGGGGGATTTAAATTAGCCAGAAATTTCAATCTTTATATTTCCTTGTTTGGGCACTAATGTTTGGAGCTGTATCACCTGCATGCCTTTAAGCCTACCTGGCATAGGTGTGCCTTACAAAATACCAGACTATTGATGTGGGACAGGCACCAAGGTTGCATGCCAGGCCTTACAGAGTTTGTCTATGTTTATGATAATCTTATGATAACATCAGCCCATTATCAGCACGAATACTGTTGTGACTCATTTGACAGGTTGATCTTGTGTTACTGAAGTTTGGCGACTAACAGCTTAACCACTCACTTGATAATTTCATTCAGGCAGTTTTTAGGAGGTTTGGGACACTTTATTTCATCACTTCTATTGTGGGAAAATGAAAAAAAATGTGTTATTTTCTCTCCTTTTCTTACACACCCTTTTCAGTGAAACATTTCATCCTTGTCAGTAATTGCAGTTAATTAACATTTGTTGTAAAGAAAGGTATTGGTTGAAAATAAAAAAAAATTGTTGTTAAATAAAAGATAGCAGCTTGCAATAAAGAAAACAGCTACATATATTGCCAAATTCTTGGGTTTCATGGAGAATTGATAAAGTGAAGAATCACTAGGCTTTGCAAGAAAGCTTCTAGCATATTGTAGACTACACAGGATAGGGGAGGGGGAAGCCAAACTAGAGTATTTATAAGGGAAATGTAATACTAACCACTCATCTTTAACTCCAGTCACTTGTAAATTTATAAGATTGGATTCAGTGGGCAGAGCTCCATTCAAATCTTCTATAGCTTAGATAATTCATTGAGGAAATTCTGTCCAGCATGTATATCATAAAATTAGGTACCCTCTTCAGTTTTTGACTGGAACAATCAATGGGGATACTTGAAATCAAGCAGGGTAGAGGGCACAGATTGTGTTACTTCATAGATGCCTGCTTGGAGAATTGCAATGGCAGGTAATAACTCTTCATTGTGGTGATTCAGACACATGCGGAGTGGATCTGATTATTACAAGGTAACTAAAGCGAGGATACTTCTGCTGAAATTTGGGCATTTTCAGGAGCACAGTCCCAATTTAAAATGCTTGATGAAGATAGATGGTTGATGCAATGTCATTGATGGGCACAACTCTAGTCAGGGAATATCCAGGAGACGGGTTGCTGATGTTGCCACCACTCTTATGGAGATAGCTTACATTGGAAGGCAACAGTTTTCCAATCTGGAAGCAAAGCTTAAAGATTGACAACATCCTTTTGGATTGACATTGAGGAAAGGGGAAGGCCATATCCTTTAGATGAAATTTGGAGAACCAGAAATAAATGTTAGCCTAGGTGAAATACCGCTATGGGGTCCAGATAAAATGCAAGAACCTGATCTCCATCTAAAGAATGAAGTAATGTTTCCAAAGGCATTGGGAGGACGTGAAAAAAGCTAGGTAATATGAAGTCTTGATTCAAGTGGAACTTTATTTTCTCCCCAAAAAGCCTGCTAGATGGCGCAAGCACAACACTCTAGATGATGCTTCACATCATTAAAACAGCTTTATCCCCATCTAGTGGCATAATGCTGTGAATTTATTGCTGGGACATTGATTTTTGCAGACAAAAGATCATTGAGAAATTCCATATCAAAAATCTGGTTCCTTTTCATTTTCTAAAATACCTCCTCTTTCTCAAATCTTTATGTTTAGAAATATTTCCAGCCTACTGGCTTTTGCCATTGAGTTAATCTAGGAGAGCCAGTCCAGTCCAGGGGTTAAAGCAGTATTTCTCAACCTTGACATGTTTAAGAAGTGTGGACCAACACCCAGAATTCCCCAGTGAGCAGCACATATATTAAAGTTGCCAAGAAACACAAGATTACATTAACAGATTAAGAGAGGGAGATGCAGGTTTTAGTCCAATTTGTATCCCAGCATTGTTGTCATTCAACATTTTTTACTACCGGTTCTGTGGGCGTGGTGTGGTGGACATAGTGTGGCTTGGTGGACATGGCTTGGTGGGCAGGGCAGGGGAAGGATACTGTAAAATCTCCATTCTCTCCCCACTCCTGGGGGAAGGTTATTGCAAAATCCCATTCCCACCCCACCCCACTAACCTGCTTTCCAGCTCCTTTCTCCTGTGCAGGGCAACAAAAGAAGACCCAGCCAATCATCTGGGACTCGGGAGGCAGAGAATAGATGGGTGCAGGCTCAGTCAGAGGTGGTATTTGTCAGTTCTCCGAACTATTCAAAATTTCCACTACCAGTTCTCCAGAACTAGTCAGAATGTGCTGAATACCACCTCTGATTGCTGTCATGGGAAAATGGGAGGAAAGAATGCTAGGCAGAGGTGGTATTCAGCCAGTTCGCACCTACTCAGGCAAACTGGTAGCAAGAATTTGGTGTGGGTCGCCAAACTGGAAGCAACATCTAGCTGGCCATGCCCCCAACCTGGTCGCCCGGTTTCCACTCAATCGCTTGCCCCACCCGCTTGATGCTCACTCGCCCCATTTTAAAGGAGGACTGCTCCCCCGCCCTAGCCATGCATTTTCAAGCAGCCACTTGAAAACACATGATTGTGGGCGGAGCAGTGGCCCGTTAACCTGCAAAACTGTTCCAAGGCTGGATTCTTCATGGACACTAGAAGTATTGCTTCCCCTTGTGAGTAAAGTGCCTGAGCGAGAGGGAAAGAACGCTGGGGGAGGGGGAGGGAATCCAGCCATGGGTAAGTTTGCAGGAGCTGCAAATGCAAGTCCATTAACCTGCAGAACTTCTCCAATGCTGGATTCACTTCCCCTTGTGAATAAAGTGCCTGGAGTGAGAGGGAAAGAATGCTGGGGAGGGGGGGAAATCCAGCCATGGGTAAGTTTGCAGGAGCTGCAAATGCAAGTCCGTTAACCTGCAGAACTTCTCCAATGCTGGATTCACCTCCCCTTGTGAGTAAGGTGCCTGGAATGAGGGGGAATGAAGGCTGACAGGTGTGTGTGTGTGTGTGTGTGTGTGTGTGTGTGTGTGTGTGAGAGAGAGAGAGAGAGAGAGAGAGAGAGAGAGAGAGAGAAGGAAGAAAAAGAAAGAAAGAAAGAAAACAAGAAAGAAAACAAGAAAGAAAACAAGAAAGAAAGAGGAAGGGAGAGAAAGTAAGAGGAAGAAAGAGAAAGAAAGAAAGAAAGAAAGAAAGAAAGAAAGAAAGAAAGAAAGAAAGAAAGAAAGAAAGAAAGAAAGAAAGAAAGAAAGAAAGAAAGAAATAGGGAGAGAGAATGTGTGTGGTGTGTGTGTGAGAGAGAGAGAAAGAAAGGAAGGGAGAGAAAGACAGAAAGAGACAAAGAAAGAGAAAGAAAGAAAAAGAAATATGAAGGAAGGGAGAGAGAGAGGAAAAAAAACTCTGTGCTATTATTTTTAATTGTTCCATTATTTATCATGTATTAATATTTTACACTGTCCCTACACCTAGAGTGATTCTACTGCCTTTCTTTTGCCCAGGGCTACCACATATTTTTCAGGGTTTACATGCATTCAACGTCTATAGTCCAGAGCATAAATACATGTGTGTTTCACAGAGTTGAAAGGGAGTTTGGAGGTCTTCTAGTCCAAGTCCCTGCTCAGGCAGGAAAATTGAGGATGCCAAACTCTGAGTAAAGGTCCTGGGAAAGATGTCAGAATGACACTTAGAAGGGACTTTGGGGGGAACCCTATACTATTTCAGAGAAATGGCTGTCCAGTCTTTTAAAAATTTCCAGTGATTGCTCACCCAGAACTTCTGGGGACAAGCAGGTCCACTGGTTCATTGTTGTCACTGTCAAGAAGTTTCTCCTTAGTTTTAGATTGCTTCTCTCTTTGTTCAGTTTCCATCCATTTCTTCTTGTTTGCCTTCTGGTGCTTTGGAAAATACATTGCCCCCCCTTCTTTCTGGCAGCCCCTTAAAAGCCTGTTGCCTATCACACTCTTGGGCAAAGCATGTGAGCCATTTTCTCCTGTCAGTGGTCCATGAAAGTACATCTATAGTATGTAGATAATAAAGTCAAAAAAAGGTGAACAACATTTTTACAGAACTATAGATAAGTTGAGGCTGGGTGTGACAAGGAATGGCTGGGAAGGGAGGGACCAGGTGAGGCAGCCCTCGACGTGAGTGACATTAAGATGGCCACACCCACTCAGTCACATGACACCAAGCCATGCCCACAGTCACATGACCACCAAGCCACACCCACCAAATAAGCCACACCCACAGAACCGGTAGTAAAAAAAATTGAATCCCACCACTGGTGCTAGGTATGCCACTTTGAGCTCCTGAAGGAAAGGCAGGATAAGAAACAAATCTCTTGACTGGTTTGTATATAAGAAAGAGTCATTGAACTGAATTGGGAGACAGAGAAGTCTTAACAGGTGAATGTCTTAAAAAGCCTTTACCCCTAAGCAGCATAGCACCTTGGGCCACTCCTCATAGCACCTTTGATCTGAAATCACATCAAGGCTCGATCAAGGAAGCCAGTATCAAGCAGACTTCAGTACAGAATTAGAACCTCCATCTGTCTTTATATTACAGATTTTCTTTAGGCAATATCTATTTGCACATTTTGTATTTCTTCATCCTGAACTACCATTTATGAGATTGTTATTAGCTAATAACAAACACATTTCCCATTATTTGTGGTCTCCGCCTAGAGTTCCTTCCTTTCTCTCTCAAACTTCTCACAGTTTCTTACATGGTGTCCTTAGCCCTGATTCATATTATGTTAAATTGAAACCAGACCTTGTTGTTCTGGGTCACATTAACATAGTGAGTAGATTCCTATATCTCACTAAAGCCATTGTTTGTGTTTGAAGCAGCCTGTTCATACATATAGCAGGGTGCTTAATCCAGCCCACAGGGCTGACCTGGAAATAGCAAAGAACCAGCCCCTGGTGCCTCTGCTAGTAAAAACGGGTTGGAGGTGGGGACTGTGGACAGCCCCCGCACAGCCTATTTTTGCCCAGGACAGCCTCCTGCAGCACCCATGGAAGGCCCCCTTGTGCCCCATTTTGGCCAGCAGGGTGCAGCAGAAGGGCGTCCATCCCATCTCCTTCCCCCACACACACACCAACAATGCTAACCTGGCCCTCCAAGAAATCCAGTTTGACACCCCTACGGTATACCATAAATCATTATGCCTTAATTCATACATAATAGATACATTACATTAAACTTTAGCACATTGACATATTGGGGAGGGGGAGTTAATCAGGGAAATCATTCCAAACTTTTCAATAAGTGTTTTATGATTTCGTAATTGGTTATGACTGATCAATTATTCAACCATACAAGCCTTTTACACTTTTTTGCAAATCAACACATCAAACAGGTGGGTATATCTGGTCTACAAAAGAGAAGGAACAGAAAAAGGAGTTTCAGCTCATCACACTTGACTGAATGATTTCTGCATGTCACACTGCCACAGCAAACACCTTGTACTATGCAGTAAACCGCAAACCCTACCATGAAGCATTCTATGCAAAATTGTTTCTGTTGACAATAAGAACCTTCCCTTCTGCAGAAAATAAGAGATTTAAAGCAGGGACAGACACCATGATTTTTTAAAGTTCAATTGGCATAATAAAGAGGCTGCTTTTTTGGATTTTCCTCTTTCTCATGGCCACAAAATAGTTATTGCTTTACCCAAAAGTATAAAGTAAAGATATATCAGTAAAAGGAATAAGAAGTCACAAATGGTTATACCAAAACCATGACTTATAGTTTTGTCAGACACCAAGATATGCATCCTTCAAGCTGGAACATGAGGAGGTCACTATGCACAAGTAATTATTTTGAAGTGATCTCAAGTTTGCTGCTATTATAGCTGTATGTCCCCAAAAGCACAGACTTTATTGTTAAAATATAATTTCCCAGTCCAGATTTCTCTAATGTGCTCCATCCGACAGAATGAGATGGCAGCCGCAGTTCCAAGCCTAGGTGGTCCATGAAGCTACAATCCCAAGAAACTAAAGCAATGCTGTTACAGAAGAGGTAAAGAAAATCTCTTAACTACTGTAATGATAGAAACCAGAGTCAAGAGGAAGTCAATTAAGTAGGAAGGGTTTACTGGTTTGCCACTCCTTAACACCTGGCAAAAATAAAGAAAATAGGGCCAGCAGTCATCTACATACATGTTTCCTCTATTCTCCCCTCTTCCTCTGCTTTCATTCTGACAGTAGCATCTTTCACCTTTTCAAAGTAGTTTTAGTTCCAAAAGGTCTTCTGTTCATGACTTGTGAAAAATACAGTTCCCACCACATCATCTGAAGGTTTTTTGGGTTTCGAGCCAGTTTGGTTAAGGCATCAGGCTAGAAACCAGAAGATTATGAATTCTTGCTTTCCTTAGGCACAAAGTCAGCTCGGCATTGGCCAATCTCTGTCTCTCTATCTCACTGTCTCTCCCTCCTTCCCTCCTTAACCCTCTCTTTCTCTCTCAGCCCTGGAAAGCAGGAAATGACAAACCACTGCCAAAAAAACTATTGGGTTTTGTATTCCAATATCTAAGGGGCTTCCACAGTGGTGGGATTCAAAAAATTTTTACTACCGGTTCTGTGGGTGTGGCTTGGTGGGCGTGGCAGGGGAAGGATACTGTAAAATCTCCATTCCTCTCAACTCTTGGGGGAAAGTTACCACCGGTTCTTCAAACTACTCAAAATTTCCACTACCGGTTCCAAAACTGGTCAGAACCTGCTGAATACCACCTGTGGGCTTCCACAATGAAGAAAGAATAAATCTATTCTCCAAAGTATCTGAAGGCAGGACAAGAAGCAATGGATGGAAACTAAAAAAGGAGAGAAGCAACCTAGAACTAAGGAGAAATTTCTTGACAGAACAATTAATCAGTGGAACAACTTGCTTCCAGAACTTGTGGGTGTTCCAACACTGGAAGCTTTTAAGAAGAGATTGGACAACCATTTGTCTGAAATGGTATAGGGTTTCCTGCCTGGGCAGAGAGTTGAACTAGAAAACTTCCAAAGTCCCTTCCTGTACTCTGTTACTCTGTTATTCTTTCTCATATCCAAGTTAAAGTACTATCCGGCAGTCTTTAAAATGGCAGAAAACTATATCAACAAAAATTTGTGGGGTTCTCCCCCCAACTTATTAACTTTACCACAAGCACAACCCAAGCTTTCCTTATTTACATACAGAAGGCACATGAAGGACAAGGATTATGGAATCCGTCAGATTTCTCTTATCAGCCTTACTAGCCAGAAAATACCCATAAAATCAATCTCCTTGATATGGAGTGAGGAGGGGGAGGAGAAGACATTTGATAGATAGCTAGACTGGCAGGTTTAACCACCAAAGTTCTCTTTGATTTGTTGCAAATATTTTGCATAGATGAGTTCAAAAGCAACTTATCAGATGATGCAAACTGATAATTCAGTTGTTTTGAGATAGGAGTTTAGCTTTAACCCCATGTTCAAACAGTAGCTGATAGACATAGGGAGAATTGTATTATGAAGCAATGGGAGAGAAATCTGGCTCTTTCGTTTTCATTTCACTATTCATCCACATCACTTTTATTCAGTGATTTTTAAGCCAATTCAGATTTTTGCACTGACAATTAACTTGGAGACCTGGTAGACATGGAAAGCTAGGTTGAAAAGAACTGGACTTTCCTCTTGTCTAAAAGACAATGGCTTTTAGATAAAAGATAGTTCTTAAAGGGGAGATTGTCATGCCTGCCCCAGACTATAGCGATCCATAAGGGTTACGCTGATCTCAGGTCTGACTATACCATGGACAGGAACAGTCAATAAAGCAGGTCAGATTATAGCCAGATTATAACTCTTACATGGAGATGAAATTTTATTTTACTATTGAAAACAACATAAAGGCGAAAGATAAAGGCTAACGGCTATAATCCCTCCATTTTTTCCAGACATCTCTGAAAGTGATATTTGAAGTGAAGAAAGCCTCACTGAGAATCTTGGTTTGAGTTTTGGAATTAACATTGCCCAAATACCCCAGTATGCATTACTAATTAATGAAGTGCTGAATTTTAATTGTCACACAAAAAGTAATGTATCATTTTATTTATTTCTCTTAGGGTATTTTGCTGGTTCTAAGTCTATAGTGATTAACAATATCATTCATAAAGACAGTAGTATTTTGTGTTTGCTATAAGACAAAAAGGCCCAAACCAAAATACTAAATTTTGTAGTCTAAGTGAGATTTCACACTAAGAATGTGCGACTTCCCTTGTTAAAGAGTCTCACAGCTATGTTCCATGTTTCAAGAGCCAAAATACAAAGTGACTAGGGCCAGAATCGATTAGATGTGTTCTTGGGCCTTTAGTCACTATCAGGCTTAAGACACTGATTTTACTCCTTAATTTCATCTGCTTTGGAAAATAGAAAATGAATGCTGAAAAGTTGAATGTGGCCTTTTAGAATATGCCTTTAGGATATTGAGGTGGTTTTTTTTTCCCCACCCCAGGATAATTAATTGTTTCTAGGTTCATTGGGTAAGAGGTTTAGAAGTAAAATCTAAAAAGAATGAGAAGAAAAAAATATGGCTCATGTTTGAGTCATGCCTCTCTACCAAGTCACATTCTAAGATGAAGTGAAGGAGAATCTCCAGACATGCAAATTTTGATTGATCAGTTATGGAGGTGTTATTGAGTTGCAGCAGGGACTCCCCCAAAGCCAGATGGAAAGAAAAAACAAAAGTATGAGTTGTGCAAGATGATGATGTGTTACATAGTATGGCTTGCTAACTCCTTGGGAAAATAAAGAGTTAAAACTTTACTGCAGAAAAGCTGAATTAATTGCATTACAATCAATGCCCAGCAACATTAAAAATAGGTAGTACTAATAATCAGAATCACATGTAACCAATTTATTAATTTTATATATATTTTACAAAGTATTCACTGAAATGAATTGTACACTGCTATGAAGAATAACAAGTTTAACCCTATTACCATGAACAAATCTGTCTTGGTCAAATACTTATTCATTAAAATATTTTTTTGGCGGGGATATGCCTTAGGAAATAAATTTTATAACATGTGGTTATCATAGCATATTATAATAGCATATTAAAATCTACTGGCTGTATTCCACAGTATATTAAGTGAAATCCAAATATTGATATATATGATGTTCCACCATCTCCCTGGTAATATCAGCATTCAGCCTCCGGAAAGAATAATTTTCTTGATTAGAATGATTGGTTCAGTAGAGATAGCGTTTGTATCCAGATGCCTCACTGTGTCAGTGAGATGGACATTATAGAAAATAAGTAAACAAACAAACATCTGAGCACTGAGAAGTTTCTCAATTTATGAGCAGTATAACCCCAGAACAACATGTCCTACACTTGAACTAATTGAAAATGGAGTTGCATTCCATCTGACCTAGAAGACGGTAAATTGTGGGCAAGGCCACTTCAAC
Organism: Notechis scutatus; assembly: GCF_049901735.1. NCBI lineage: Eukaryota > Metazoa > Chordata > Lepidosauria > Squamata > Elapidae > Notechis > Notechis scutatus. Next base: position 93,745,976 of record NC_142025.1, on the reverse strand, counting down.
CATATTGATTATTTCTCTATTAAAATCCACTTTATACTTATTTAACTTGAATTCAGATTGTTAATTAACTTAATAAATTCTCACTGAAATCAATGGGGCTTAATTTGGACCCTTGATTTCCACCATAAAAGTATTTAAATTAAATTAAATTAATATAATGTTGGGTGGATTATAAAATTGATTATGAATTTGTGGAAATGGCAAAGCTGACCAGTTTGGACAGAGAAAAACAATGAAAAGGGTGGGGGGGTTTTTGTTGTTGTTGTTGAAAGATTGGAATTCTCATATGGATTTTTTGCTGAAAGAAGAAAAGATTGAATTGATCATTTGGGGTTTTTAATGGATGAAGAGATTGGGGGAAAGATTAACATGATAATTACTTGATAGAAAGAAGCACAATTGTATGTGTTCTTTTTTCTTTTCCTTTTCCTCCTTATCTCACTTTCTATCCCTTTTTTGTTTGTTTTGTATATTTTTACACTATATTGAAAAATTCTAATAAAAATATATTTTAAAAAATAGATATTATTAATTGGAAATATAAAGAGAGGGTTATTTATTTGTAATGCTTTTCAATCAGTTCTAACACCTGGCAATTGCCTGAATAAGTCTCTGCAGTTTTCCTGGCAATGTTTTCAGACATTTGCCACTGCCTTCTTCCTCAGGCTAAGAAAAATTGACTGGCCTAATTCAGTTGGGTTCCATGATGAAGGCGGGGCTAGAATTCAGGCTCCTACTTTCTATTCTGGTGCCTTTTAATCACTATATCAAATTTGGTTAGGCTGTCACTGATTAAGAATCATAAACCTGGAGAGAAAAGTATGTTTGTAGATTAGATATTTTTATAGTTTCCTGATAAAACTTTTGGTACATGTTGATAGATCCACTTCCTGCAAGTGGTTTTCTTTTTTTCTTTTTTTCTTTTTTCAGAAAAAAACTAGAAGATAATAGAAAGGCATATTTTGCAAAAGCAGGTGTACTGTGGTTAAAGGGAAAAGCAAATACTGCAGCAGTAAACTGCTAAAAACTCTGAATAATTTTTTTTAACTATGACAGATAAAGAAAAGGGCAAACAAAACCACATTGGTACATAGAGATTGCAGAATGCAATATAAATCTTTCTGTGTCATTCCATGGTGAGATGATAAAATCGTTTATGCACATCTACACCATTACAGTTATGCTTTTTATAGGAGCAGAAGCAAGGTGCAAATATATTGACTCACACCTAAGGCAGGATTTTACCTTAAAATATCACAGAATTCCTCAAAACAAATTATTTCTTGCATTTGGCTACATTATCAGAAGTTTAATTGTTTTAGTGAAGCTGCCATACTATCTGTGCAAAAATATTGTTTATTAAATTACCCACATTGGCTGATTTCAATCTATTTTATACACTTTCAGGGACCGTTTTTTAAAGGACCAGCAATGAGCAGAAACCACAGACTGGTGGTACATTGGGAGCATCTACTGAAGTGCTAGAGGCTTACGTTTGAAGATAGACCGGCAGGCAAATGACAAGGGTTTCATTTTGTTTTGAGGTATCATCTCCCAAAATAATAATATGTATAGAATGGCACTGAAAAAAGTGATTAATGACCATTTTTAACACTTAAAACTGTTACAGCATCCCCACAGTCATGAGAGGCCAGGCAGGGAGATGCGTGCCTCAATGTGAGTGATATTGAGTTGGCCATGCCCAGCCAATAACATGACCACCAAGCCACACCCACCAACTAAGCCACGCCCACAGAACCGGTTGTTAAAAATTTGAATCCCACCCCTGATTTGATTGTTGTTACCAGGGGAGTGGGGATTATTTTGTATTTGGGATTTTGTTTCTGTAAACCACCCATAGTCACTTGAGCAAGTTGGGCAGCCATATAAATTCGATAAATAAATAAATAAATTCAAATACAGGCATACTTAACTTTGAATGGTCACTCCACACAAGCAAAGTACCAGCAAAGGAGGGGGGGAAAACTCCAGAGACGTTCCTGAGACAGGAAGTCTAGTCCTGCCAAGAATGTAATAAGGGTTAACGGAGAGGCAGTTTCTGTAAAGAACACCAGAATGTTTCCTTCCTGCCTTACAGGATTAGGCCAGTAATTTCTTCTAACAACCAGTTCTCCGAGCTGCTTAGAATGTTAACAACCAGTTCTAGTGAATAGGTGCGAACTGGTAGAATCCCACCCCTGCACTTGATGGGTTCCATATCACCCTGGGGTCCCTAGGCCCACTGTCAAAATAATGGAAGAGTATCTAGTTTAAGACCAATCTTACCTCCACATGGATGATGTTCCACAAAGAGGGAGCCACTAGAGAGAAATCCATTCTTTCTGGTTCCACTAGATAGACCTTCCTAAGAGAGGAGGTCCATTATATATCCTGCATCCCCAGTCTGGTGGGGTGGGTGTGCCTAACTCCACAAAACTCGGCATGAAATTTCTATGCAGCTATTCTGTTTTTCTCATCCTAACAAACTCCATCTCAAAAGAGGAAAAAAGCATTATTCTCACTTTATACTGCCACCATAATTGGCAAATCCCATAATTCCTTTTAATCACATGATACAGGACTCACATTACTTAACAGTCTATACTTTAGTTAGCCTTATGGCTTCCAATTCTGGAAAATAGCAAGGTTATCCTACTCAATTTATCAAAGATGCTTTGTGAATACTAACTTCCCCACAATTTTGAAGAAGTCTATATTCTTGTGACCAACTCAGCCTTTGTCAGTGATAAGTGGATGTTTTGGAGCTATTTCCTATTCTCAACCATTGGCTTTACTCCATTTTATTTTACCTATTTCATTTTACTCCATCCCTTTTTCTTAGAATTAGTTCTGAGAAGCTTGCTCAGAGGATATTAGTTCCTAAGAAACTAATATCAAAACAACCTTGATAGAGAAAAAGAAGAAAGATTTTGAACAAGCATGGCCACCCAAGTCCTAGGACAGCCACAGAACAACTGAAGGTTGACAAGTTGATATTATCCATGGACCAGATCTCAATAAACAGGGATGCTTTATTCACTTTACAGTGGTCCCTAAATTTAATAGGAAGTGAACTTGAAGATTTATAGAGCAGTAGTAAAACAAATCCTCCCATTTCTTGAAAATAGCCTCACCGTCAGATAACCTATTAAACTACTCAGGCTCAGAAGACCTGCACAAGAATTTAACAGCTGCTCTCTCGACCTGAACTGATGGCAAAACCGTTATTTTTTAAAACAGTATTCTTTTACAGCCATTAAAAGAATTGAGGCTCCATACAACTTTATAAATCTACTGACTGCAGTATAGTTGAAAGCCTATACTCTCATATAAGCATTATTATATACTCTGTAAATGGGAGCAGACCAATTTATTGCTCCAGGTGGCAACTTGTAGCCCCTTTGATGCCTCATCTCTCTGATATTCCTTGTAATTATGCTCTACAACAAAATCAAATAATGCTTATATGAGAAACAGTATTACTGATCAAGACAAATGTACTTATTGCAATTCAGCCATTCTAATTTGTGCCAGTTGCTATAAAACCCCACATGGATCCAGAAGATTGGCTCCCTAACTCCGTCAGGTGCTGAGGCTTAATTAAATTCAAAACTCTGATTATTCCACTCTTGCTGCTTGAAAAATGTTTGGAATTCTTTCAAATTTATTCAAACTACTTGTTGCTGCTGCTGCTTTTGTTATGGTACCTGTTAAGGAGAGACTCAGGCAGACTCCTTCCTGACTCAATATATGAGTATGAGTGGGAGAAAGATAAAATACAAGCAGATTTGCAAATTTCTGTTACTATAGCCTACTTCAGTAAACTATAGTTCTTATCTTCCTGTGAAGTCAGTTACCTGATCTGGTATATCACTTCTATGAGACAAGTCTTGCAATCACATATTCTCAGTTTCTACGACCCTTGCTGAGTAATGAGGCCAACTTTACTGTATTTTTCTCCAACTTAACTTTATCCAAATCCTGCTCTCTCATTATACTGAACTACAGGAATCATCTTTCCACAACAACCCTTTCTGGAAAGCATATAATGCTCTGACTTTCCTCCTATAACTACTCTGAACTGGTGCTCAGCAGAGAAGAGATAAGTTTCTTTATAACTCAAAAACCCAAGAAAATGTAGAGTTGTCAATCATACCATAGACCTGGTTCTACCAATCATACCATAGCTGGTTCTGTTTCCATTATGGAAACAGAACCAGCTGAAAATAGAAGTCAGCCCTCAAAAACAGCAGATAAAGGCTAATAGTTATCATGGAGCGATCACAATATATACACAAAGCCAAAGAATTACCTCAGGAGAAAGAAACCTACTTCCCAGTCAACATCAGTCTAATACAGAAACTAGAGAACCTGATCAAGAAAACTTTTAACAACTTAATCAGTAGATAATGGTTGCACAAAGTACGACTTCAGCAACAGAGTGGTCAATGCCTGGAATGCACTACCTGGCTCTGTTGTTACATCCTCTAACCCCCACTTCTTTAACCTTCAACTATCCACTATTGACCTCACCCCATTCCTAAGAGGTCTGTAAGGGATGTGCATAAGTGCACAATTGTGTCTACTGTCCCTATCCTATTGTCCCCATTTATTCGTACATATTTCCTGTAAACTCATGTTTATACTTATTTCTATTATCTTGTAAGCGATTGACAAATAAAATAATAAATAAATAAATAAATAAATAAATGGAGGATGAAAAACAGTAGACTCATCCTTTCATACTTCTATGGACGCTCCAAAATATACAACCTGACATATCATTGTAAGCCACATAGAATCACTTTTGATAGTGAGATGGGTAGCGAATGAATGAATGAATGAATGAATGAATGAATGAATGAATGAATGAATGACTTCTTCTCCATCCCAATTATATCATTATTCCAATCTACAACATAGCTAAAAACTGACAAAAAAGTCTTGGACATCTCAGAGGGGAATAAATATTTTATCAACTCCCTATTAAAGGATCTCCAGAAAATTTTAAAAATGATAAAAGATGATGAGATCATAGTTTCATTCAATGTCATAGTACTTTTTATACCTATAGACCCAGAATTAGTGATATAATCCATGGCAGCATTGTTGCCTAACACACCCAACCTAACCAAAAACACCAAGATTGAAATTGAAGATTAAAATCATAAACCTCAACAATCTTGCCTTGCCACCTACAATCAGTTTGATAGACAAATATACTAACAAATCAGAGAAACATCCATGAGATCATCACTTTCAGGACTCATAGCAGAGATTTTAATGCAACATCTAGAAACTAGTATTTCCAAGCATACATCCAAAAGCATGGATCCAGTATATAGGTGACAGCTTTGTCATAATAAAAAAAGAATCAATTAGAGAAAACACAGGAAATAATGACAATAAATTCACAGGAAAGAATAAACAACACACACCACCCTTCCTAAATATCCTCATCAACAGAAGAAATAGCAACAAATTAGAAATCCACAGACTTCATTTTGATCTGGATTGTGCAGCACAACCCCATCTACAACCAATAATGGTAATTCTCCAAGGTTGCTCTGTCTTGCCAGTTCAGTTTTAACCTGTTGTTCCCCACCCAAACCTCAATAGCTTTGGGACACTGAGAGAAGGTGGTTGTGACATTGTTTAACTCACCACAGGCAGAAATATACAACTGAGTATCATCAGCCTTCTAATAGTATCTCACCCCATGATGACAGATGATCTCCCCCAGCACTTTCATGTAGATCTTTAACAGAGGCAGAGAGAGTATTGAATCTTGCAGAACCCTGCAAAGCAAGGGCTTTGGATCAGATCTCTCATTCCCTATCAACATCCACTAAAACAGCTTCAGAGATATGAAGTGAACCAGGACAAAACAGAGCTTCACATTACTAACTTCTGGAGCCATTCCAGGAGTCCATGACCAATGGTATTAAAAACCATTGAGAGATCAAATAGAGCAAGGATAGATGTACTACCCTCCCATTCTCACCAATGATCATAAAACAAGGTGAGTGTCATTTCTGTTCCATATCCAGATGTGAATCCTGACCAAGGAGGTTCCATTTCATTTCATTTGGCATCCTCTGGAGCCACCCCCTTCAGAATAACTTTCTACCCAAAAAGAAAGTTGGAGGCAGGATGAAAATTGTCTATCAGGATAAGATATAGTGATGGTGTCTAAAGAAAGGAGCAAATCACAGTCCTTTTAAAGGGCTGGGATATCACCCCTATCCCCAAATAAGTATTAATCATTACTAGTGCACACCACTCATGCATACCTCCAAGGAGGCTTTTACCAGCTCTGAGAGGCATGAATCTAAAAGATAAGTGGCTAACCTCACATTTCCTAGCCACTTGCCCACTTTTTCAGGAGCTACAGGCTCAAGCTAATCCAAGATAACTGGGCAAGAATTTACCTTGGGCATCTCCATTGGCCCAGTGTCCTCATTCCACTCTGAATGCATCCAAATGTTTTTATCTGCTATATAATCAGAGTCCCCAGTTTGCCCCTGAAGATAGATGCTTGAGTTCTCATTACTCAGAAGGAATTGAGTCACCCTGAAGAGGGCCACAGTTATCTGCAGATGTAATTAGTGCAGAGAACATCGGGAATGTTAGTTGGTGATTTTAATACCAGATGACAAAGTCTTACTCCTACATTTTAATGCATTAAATTTAATAAGCTTCTTCAACTTGGCCCTCAGCATTCCTTTCATAATGGCATTACACAATAGGAAATTAGAGATCCAATCTTTTTAGCCATCAGATACTGAGGAACTATTCCTTGGAACCCAAAATGAGAATTCAGTTTTTGGGACTCTAGAAAAATCAGTATAATTGGCTATAATTTAATGTGCCATACAATAACATTGGGCAGAACTGACTTTGAAGTAGTTCTCCACCCAGCAATGACCACTTCCTACTACATGGGTTACAGATAGTCCTTGCCTTACAAACACAATTGAGCCCGAAAATTCTGTTGCTAAGCAAGACAGTTGTTTTGCTTATGTTTTGCATAAAATAGGGAGTTTTACGCCATTTTACAGCCTTTCTTGCCATAGTTGTTAATTGAATTACTGCAGTTATTAAGTTAATAACATAATTGTTAACTGAATCTGACTTCCCCATTGACTTTGCTCGTCAGAAGGTCACAAAAGGGGATCACAGACACTGCAAATGTAACAAATACGTGCCAGTTGCCAACGTCCAAATTTTGACCACATGACCACAAGGATGCTGAACAATCATAAGTGTGAAAAACAGTTATGTCACATTTTTCAATGCTGTTATAACTTTGAACAGTCATTAAACTGAAAGAATACCTGTACTTTTTCTTCATTAAACAACCCATTAAACAATATCAGAATGAGTTGATAGGGCATATACATGTGTAAAACAACCAAAACAGTCCATGGTGAGTACTATGGCAAATTCCCAGCTGTTGAAGTATCATCACTTAAACATTTCCTTGTGGTAAGAATGCCCATGAAATCCAATAAATGTTCTGCCAATAATTAATGTGTTCACAAGATACACTTAAATATATATCTCTGCACCTACCATATAAGAAGAAAATTCAGAAATAAACTAGCCAATTTATTGTTTGTCTTTAACACCCCTGAACCACAAATCTACAACTGTTATTAATGCCTACACAGTATCCAATGCACTTTTGTTCAGTATCCTGTTTTGTGCCTTGTCTGATGATTCACATTTTGAAACCATCCAATTTAAATTCCCTAGAACTTTATTAAGGATCTCCAAATGTACATCTTCAGATAGAACTTGGATACTCTTCTATAGCTTTATTATTTAATTATGATCTCATTTGACCATATTAGGTGTATCCCAGCTTGGTTTTGGCAGGTAACCCTATATCCATATGGAAAAAGACTACTGCCAATGATTTGTCCTGTTATTGCTTTGGCCTCTTTTCTGACCCATTCCAATATAATTCAGAATAGATAAGATCATGCAAGAAGTTCAACACAGAATCCTTGATTTGGATAAAATAGAATGACAGGTCTCAAATTTCATCCTATGGTCCCAAGGACATCATCCATTAGTCTCTCCCATTCCCCAGTTATCTCTGTAGAAAAGCTGCTGTTAACACAAACAAGCATTCATATTTGCAAGGTTCAATGCCTCACCCCAGTGCTGACAGAAGGGAGATTTAATTTCATCTCATATGCAAAATGTTTCTGCAGCTAATCCATCTTCACCATTGAATCAATAGGCTATAGCTTTCTTTATTGCCCTGTTTACAGTGCTTGGCGTGCAGAACTCATAACCTCACCTTTTACCTACCATGCAGTCTGCTCTGAAATTAAAGTTCTACCTTTTTTATTTGCTGGCTTCTCCACTTGACATTTTTCAAGAATGTAATGATTTTTTGATCAATTGTAATTGCATTTAGAAGAATGGTTTTCATCATTATACTGCTTAAAAAGAGAGAGAGAGAGAGAGAGAGAGAGAGAGAGAGAGAGAGAGAGAGAGAGAGAGAGAGAGAGAGAGAGAGAGAGAGAGAGAGAGATATTATATTCTATCCATCTAAATAAAGAGATGTTAGAGTATTATCTCTAATCTCCTTCTGTGATCTCCATCTTTTTTCTGTATGTGTTTACATGTAGTCCACTGGTTAATGATTTTTCTTCAAGTCACTACAGAACTGAAAAAGTATCTTTATATCTGTCATCAGACTTATATCCTTTGCAGTGACCCACAATCACAAGACTGTCATTTGTGAGCTTCGCATTCAGCTTCAAGCATGCAAAATCAGTGGAGGAGCTGGCAGTAAAATTGCAAGTTGTTGTCAATCCATGACAATTTACTTAACAACCACAGTGAAACTTACATCATAGGTCCAGTGCAATTACTGAATGTTTCACTTAATTACCATGTCACTTAGCAATACAGTCACCACTCTCAATTGTAGTTATTAAATGAGGACTACCTTTACTGTTGTTGACTTCTGCCTATAAAGAATAAGCTAAGCAAGCAATTTATCAATGCCTCATACCCCCCCCGTTTTTTTTATAAGCAAGCAAAAGCAGCAACCAGTTTCAGGATCATAACCCTTAGCATAAACATTTTTACCTTTCTCTTTCTCTCATTACCTAAAACCTCAAACACTTTCTTCTTCCACCCCCTCTTCTCCCACACTGTGATTTTCAGCCTCACTTGGGGATATGCAGTTTCTTCTTTTTGCCACAGGGTCTTTCCCAGTCCCCGAGTCAAAGCACTATCCCACATTGTTTTCTCAGCACACAGCTACATTGGCCTGAATGTTGATTATGTTGTTAATCTCTATTCCAATTCTATTGGCCAATGTTCTGACTCATAACCTGAATAGTGTTGTTTTGATTTAGTGTGTCTAGAACTCATGAGAGGCCAAGGAATGGATTGATGCCTTCAGCTTTACTGCCCTTCATCTTTTTCATAGCTAGTGGGAAAATCTTTTACCCCTCATTGGAACTATGAGAGTGCAACAGGTTTAGCTGATGACCCTATATCCTGTTTGGTCATACTCCAAAACAAATACAGTAAAAAAAAAAAAATCACAAAGGCAGCTAAGTCCTAAGCACTATTTCTCCATAAGCATTTCCCTCCATTTCCACTCTAATGTTATTTCAGGATTATACTGGCATGACAAGGGCTATCAAGTTGATTGCTCTCACCAATTTCTGAAAATGGAAACACCCAAGTATCATATTGTACTAATCAAAGAGAGAACCAATCTAGAACTAAGGAGAAATTGCCTAACTGTGAGAACAATTAATCATCAGAACAATGCCTCCAGACGTTGTGAATGCTTCAACATTGAAGGTTTTAAAGAAGAGGTTGTACAATCATTTGTCTGAAATAGTATAGGGTTTCCTGCTGGAGTAGGGGGTTGGATTAAAGACCTCCAAGGTCCCTTCCAACTCTGTTAGTTTACAGACCCCGCTATACACTCCTTTAGTGATTGACTTCTGTTATAAGAATCAGGTTGTTAAGAGATATGACTGATAGAGAGAAAGAAACTGTGAAGTTCTCTGCTTGCTTCTGTCTAATCTGTCTGCTACTAGCTTAGCTAGTATTATTCTCACTCCATTGCATGTTGTTGTTATGTGTATGAAACCTGGTCATAAATGTGTGCATCAGCAAGAAAATGACTTCTTTATCACCATCATATTTTGAATGCTCATTAATGTGATACGTTTGAAACTAGGAGTGGGTATGCAAGCCAGCATGCCCTTATGGTAGGGAACCATTTGTACAAAGTTTCCACAGAAAGACAAAGAGAATCCCTGTAGAATGTAAAACATACTATTATATATTGGTCTTTCACAAATTTAAAAGACAGCACTGTCCTGTTTGATCCTTTCAAGAGACAAGAGGAAATGATGGCAGAAAAGATCAATCAAGGCCTGAATGGGAGTGTCCACATCAGCCTGAATTGACCAATAAATGCTTTCATGATCTCTGAATTGATCAATAAATGATGCCTTACTGGTCACCTTCAGTATAATGGCAAATAGATGCAACAGATTTTATGTACCTTGTGGCTTTGGTTGCTTATTGTCTTGGAAACTAAGGTTCAAGTCCATTTCCAGCCATGGGTGCTTTCAAGGTGACTTTAAGCCAGTCTCTTCTTCTCAAAGCAGACTACTTCACAGGGTGGTTGTTGTGAGGAAAAATAGGTAGGATATAAACCTAATAACAAATAAATAACTGTTGGGGTTTTTTTCTGGAGAGCTGCTGCCTTCCAAAGTATCCCTTTTTATCTTGTTTGTAATATATATATATATACACAGAGAGACTGAGAAGGCACTCCACACAAATGTCCCACCAAAAAGATTAAGTCAAGCAACCTTACCTAGCTGCAGTTGCTCTGCCCAGCAAGCCAACCTACTTTGGAGATGCTGTGCTAACACCCAGGCTCTTAAACTGGGACTTGTTATAGTTTAGGGCATGTATATCCAACCTTTGGTAGCTTTAAGATTTGTGGACTTCAGCTTCCAGAATTCCCATTCAAACTCTCACCCCACCGCCCCCAATTCAGAGAATCTCGTTCTCTTGCTTGTTTCGAAATGCGTTGTTTGCAGAGGGAAATTTATACCTTCTAAGAAATATTTTTTTGTCATTCTTCTTGAAACCATTTTGTGGCAAGAGCATCTAGAATTGTTTTTTAAATGTTTTGTTTTAGAAATGTTAAGGGGAGTGGAGGACTCAGAAGGGACCATCCAGAGTGGATTAGTTTTGTCCTACGTGCTTTATTATGAAAAAAAAAGGTCATTGTGGAGACAATCTATTTATCCTTCTTGGTCCCCTTCCTTTCTATATGTCCTCAGGTTTTTTTTTCTAGATTAAAAAAAGCTTCCCAAACGCAAGGTGTACATGAATTTAAAAGGAAATACATCCCATTGCCATATATCATGAAGGCTATTTCTCTAATAGACATCACCACAAAAATGTAGCTTGAAACAATCTTTTTAGCCTTCGAGAGAATAAACTATTCTTATCAGTTGCATCAGAATACTTTCTCCAGTAGAGCAGGAAACATCTGAGGGTATTTAAACCCACCTTCCAAGTTCTGCTTGAGTATTGACTGTACAGGTGGAGAAACCATGGTTAAATTTTTGGCATCGAAGACAATATATCATACATACTTTACATGCTTGCGTGTTGTCAACAAGAATAAAAAGGCGGTCCTTATATACAGCTTTTCTTCTATGCTCATTCAGAGCTTCTCTTCCCTGACAAACTGCCACTCACACTTCCCCTCTGCGATCTGCTTGAGAAAGACCATGGACAGGGGTGAGTATGAAAGTTACCTTTTCTGAAAGTTCAACTCCTACACGTCCAAGGGATAACAAGTGTCTTTGATCATGTGCAGAGTGAAATCCTCTAATCTTAGAATAAATGTTTATTTCTCCTCACATAAATCAGAAAGTAGACAAGGTCTCATACTGCTTCTCTTAGCTTCCTTAAGATTGTGAGGAGAACTGACGGTTTCAAATGATAAATCAGAGGAACAAATTTCCATCTGTGTAATGTTTACATATTATAATCAACAGTTATAATTATTATAATATAATGTTTACATATTATAATGTTTAATGTTTAAATTTCCATCTATATAATGTTTACATGTTCTCTTTAAAAGATATCAGGATGATTTGGTTCACTGATGATTGATACATACATACATACATACATACATACATACATACATACATACACACACATACATACACATACACACACACATATATACACATTTACATATATTTAAATACATTTTACGTATACATTTCATGTTATCTAATTATCAATTAGAAAAAAAAATACAAATTGCAAAACAATTTTTTTTAATTACCAATCTACACTGCACTGCTATTTATATATTAAGAAATTTAATATATTAGCTTTTATGGTTCTATTTTGCGGTTTTCCAATCCCTTCATATATTACCTTATTAAATTGTAATACACCTTATATTTTATTATTTTCATCATATATATTATATGTCTTATCTGGGGGTCACAGCTGGTGTCCTGAAAGTCCTCCCCTCACACTTTTTCATTAACTTTTAATATTGAGTTTTAATCATTCTTTATTTTCTTAAAATTTTATACACTGTTTTTATGCTTTAATATTTTGTTTGTATACCACCAGAGTTCCTGTGTGAGGGAGAAGGGTGGTTTCAAAATATGATAAATAAATAAATAATAAATTATATGGGCGACAGCTGTTTAATTCTAATTTTAACTTGATTATACTTACTGCTGTTGCTAGTTGAAAATGTTGGTTTGTAGTAATCTTATAATTTCCAGGTTATTCATTTATAATTATATAATTCCTTTGATTAACTTTTGGGCATAACTTGCTTCTTATGCTATATTTTTAATATTGCTATTGATGTAGTTATTTATTTAAAAGGGGTATATGGCTGATCATTTTATGCAGCATAACTCTGGGCAGCTCACAACATACGAAAATAACAAAACAGACAAGAAAATAAACCAATGTTCTCTAGCTTTCTTATTCCAAATATAAATGTACTGGGCTCAGTTCCCATATTAGCCCAATGCTTGAGAGAAGAGTTAGGTCTTAACCTGGATCGATTCTTAACCTTCGACAGCAAAAATCAAAGTAAATGTATTAAATTGAAAAATAACAAATTCAGACAAGATATTTTAAATAATTAGCTCCAGAGCTGAAATATGCCTAAAAAGCCAATTTAGAGCTTTTCCATTTCCATTTTTCTTTTGGTTTTTGAACTCCTTTAGTTGTTGCTTTGGACAAACAAAGCTGCTTTTGTGAGTCTGGAGTAGATAACAATCAGGTCCAGCCTCTGAACCAATTTTGACTTTTCAGAAGAAAATTTGGAGGCACAAGTCATGGAGGAGGCAGATAACAGTCCTTATGGCTCTGTAAGCCAGTAAGGTACTTGATAGAGCTAACAAGTCCCCTATCCATCACTTTTCAACCTCTTGTCAAAAGAACAATGAATCTGTAATGAATCAATTTGCAAGCCAATATCTTAGAATCAATTATTTAAGAAAGTAGGAATCTCCAACCACACCCAAATGTTTGCTATTATTTTGGACATCATGGACTTTCCCAGCCCCATTAAGAAAAGTCAATACAAAATAACTTAGGTTACCCTTCACTTCCTGGAGCTCTCCAGATGGATTATCCCAGATTCTGAGAATTGTAGCCCAGTCTATCAAGAAAGCACCAAGCTTTGGAAACCTTGGCAATTCATTCTGCCTTTGATTTGGACCTAGGTTGCTCAGCAAGTAATGCAATGATGGTTGTCTTTTGTCTCACAAGACTTCTAATGCATCTGTTGTATTATCTCCTCCTCCAGATCAACAGTTGAAAGTTGCATTGCTTTGGAAGCTCCCTCTCCTTTTCCAGGTACAATATAAAGCTGATGAAAACACTGTGCATCTTCTAACTCCAGCCCTTCAGTTGCTCACTGCTCACTGCAGGTCTAAACCTACCCGACCCCCGACCCTTTTCAACTCTCTATGTTCCTTGCCCGTTCTTCTTTTTTGGGGGGTGGGTGGGGGGTGTCCATGAAATAAATGTGACAATGGGGAATAGATTGCGGGATGTAGATATTAAGTCATCATGAATTAAGTCACTACAATTTGTAAGCCATGACTTATGACTTAACAAGAAAGTTGATCTCAGCCACTGAACCATGGACAAACCACTGGCTCACTGTTTTACAAGTTGTTTTTAATCCTTTTTAACTTGATTTTTGTGCTTTTTGTACACAAATAAGTTAGTGAAAAGGAGGCTTTACACAACCAACCACTGCCAGAAGGGTTGATCTTCTTCTCTTAAGACTATTTATATTTTCCAGAAGTGTCTTTTTCATCACATAGAAAACAAAAGGTAAGATCAATAGGCTTTTGACCTGACAAAACATGGAACTTCTTTTTTTGAAAGCAGCCTATGCTGACTTGTTATTCTTCAAATATGTTTCACTATGACCTTTTCCCTGCATGGCATAGATTAGAGATGGTGGGTTTGCAGTTGAATTCACAGGGTGAAGACTGGTAAGCACAAATGTAATTTCTAAACAACAAACCACATCGCCCAACCTATAGGGTTAATCTTAATGAAAACTATGTGGTTAGGTTGGTGGCAAAGTTTCACCTAAACACTGTGAATTAATTCTTCTCCTTTCTCTTGGCACACTCACTTTCATACAGGTAGAGAGACCCCAAGGATAGTTGCCTTGTCCTCTTTCCTTTTTAGGCAATGCTGCTTCAAGTAAACCCACAGGATGTGGTTCTTTCACTCAATCCAGTACAGCAGTGTTCAGTAACTGCAAACCAAATCTTTGACTTGCACCCAAAACTAAAACCAAGACCAAAAATTTGAACCACTTTTTTCTACCCCCATCATTAAGGGAGTATAAATATTTCATTTTAGAGTTCAAATAGCCTAAAATTTATTGCTGTGCAATAAATTAGCATTTAGCATTTTTTGAAAGATTGATAGCTTTTGAATAGAAATTTGATTGTTTAGTCAGAAAGCTGGTTTCTGCCACTTAAGTTTTACAAGTTATGTCACCATTCAATGTAATGCAAGTGTTAACTGCTTTTGCCAAAAAGGGCTTTAACATGACAATGGTTCTTACTCTATTGCAGTATTGGGGTGGGGGCAGAATTTTGCCCACTTATTTTGGCTTCCTGGCTATCCACACAAGGACAAATTGAATTAACTACCAACATTGCTATTCCGTTGCAGCACTAGTGACTTTCCTTAATTTATCCTGCACTAAAAAAGGCCAGTATCACTTGTTGGATTTATCACTGTGTGATAGTTCTATCACACAGTGATAAGTGAGGGCTCAGGGATAGAGAAATCAAGTGTTATATTGTCATATTTTTTCTCATTTTAAAGACTAAATTGGATCATCTGGTATTGCAAGTCATATGTATCAAACCATTGGGAGGAATATTAGAATTTTCTATAATATGAGTTGATATGACAGAACCAAATCAAAAACGGTCCTTAACATGGTTAATATCTAATGCCATTTATGGTTTCAATAAGCTGTTTCTGGGACATTTGGAAGAACATTTATAAGCTACCTTGCAAGAGACCATAAATAAGTCTTGTTTATAATTCAACATAAAATCTTCACTAACTAAAGGTAATCCCAACTTTATATGCTGATCCTTTATGTGTTCTTGCTACATAAACAGCATTCATCTTTTTAAGTATTCTAATTCCCACCCAAAAAGTAACCTGTTTTTAGGTTTTATTTATTTATTTCAATTTATATAGCTCATCTCACAGCTCTCAATTCCCACCCCACTGCTAAGATGAAGTGTTACTCATTCTTGATTCCTCCTGATTCAGAATTCCAGCCTTGTATTAGCTCTCTCCTTTGATGACCCCAATCCTGCTTTTATTCCAATCACAGCAGTCACTTGACTTCTTTTCAAAGTGACTGATCTAATAGATTGTACACCACAAGATTATCTTTAGAGTAGACCATTGTTCCTCGACCTTGGCTGTTTGAAGATGTGTGGTCTTCAACATCCACAGACTTCAACACCCACCATCGTATTGGCTGGGGTAATTCTAGGAGTTTAATTCCACACATCTTCAAGTTAGAACAGTTGAAAAGCACTTCCTTAGACAATGTTTGATTAATGAGTGGAATAGTACTTTAGTACAGGCATAGTTAAAGATGACTTAAATCTTTCTCATTCCTCAGTTATGAATGAGGAATGAGAAAAACATTTCAAAGTTTTATGAGAAAACCATAACAAAGGAAATGTTGTGGTGACCAGTAAAAAAAAGAGAATTTCAGAACTTGTTTGTACTGCGGTTAAATACGAGCAGGGAAAGTCCATAGACTACAATCCAATCCTTATTTTCCTTGTAGAAATAATACCATTTGAATTCAGTGGGACTTTACTTCTGAAATAAACACATTT
The DNA here is from genome assembly GCF_049901735.1 of Notechis scutatus. Lineage (NCBI taxonomy): Eukaryota > Metazoa > Chordata > Lepidosauria > Squamata > Elapidae > Notechis > Notechis scutatus. The sequence goes on along the minus strand of NC_142025.1, from coordinate 93,729,504 downwards.
CATATGGCTACCATCCTCCGATCTTAAATGATTTTTTCTTGTTGCTTTACATTCTTCCCCACTCTATATATAATGGAATAGAAACTCTAACAATATCCAGCTAAAAGATTTTAAATTTGGGGAGTTGCTATCAACACACCAACTTTTAAGAATTTGAGACAGCTATTTTATAAAAGCTTTCACTGCAAATGAAATCTAACAGCTCAGATAGACAAAATGTTACTTGTACACTTTTTGTTCCCCTTGCACAACTTTTTTTTTAAATATCCAGTATTCATGTGCAGATAAATTGGGAGTCTGTGGGATTTAGTTATTTGTTTGTGTGTTTGTTTAATTTCCTTAGCCATCCATCTCAATCCAACTGACTCTACCTTCTCAGTATCTCTTTTGCCATTTATTGGAATGGAAACTTCTAAGATTTGCATATTTAACCCTTAGTAAAAACTAGCTGAACTAAAACCTGAAAAGTAGGTGCAAAGAGCTGAAAAAATAACCTGCAACAGAGTAAATGGGATTAAGAATAAAAGTGATGAAATAATTTGGAATGAAACTGAAGTGCAACAAAGCAGGAGGGAGCATTGTCTGTGGAGATGGTAATGATATGACCAAAAATGGAATTGATATCAAAGTTGTTAAGTATTAATGTCCTGGAAAAAATAATGGAAAATTGCTATGACAACATTTAAAAATATTATGACAGTAGGTATAGATGATCCAACTGGAAAAAATATTCAAATATGGTCTGATTTAATTATATAGTAATCGTGCAATATTTTAGCATCAGTTTGAAGGCTACTTCGATTTGGAAGAATGTTGTTATTGCTCCTTTTTACAGAGAGATAAATAACCTTGCAAAAAGGATTATTTGTTGATTTAGAGAAAGCATCTGATTAAAGTAAAAGTTTATATGAGGATAAATAGAATGCTTAGCTAATGATTAAACACTGAACAGACAATATAATGAGGCTATGATTGAGGATATCCCCTTGAAAGTTTAGTGCTTGGGATGACATTTGAGATGTGATGATGGCTTGCACGCAGACAATACAGCACTGCATGAATGTTAATGTTCCAGAAACCCTACTATTTGATAGAGAAAATAATTTCAAAGAATACATAAATGATGAGAAAATACTATAAGTAGATGTATTTGAATCCCATTATATAAGGTTTTACTAAAGGTCAGAACATATATGGATAAATGTTAAAATTCTGCAAATAGTAGTAGAAAAATAATGAATGATACGTGGCCTATAAGGTGTGTGAGAAAAGTAATGACCTGTGTATAAAAAGGTTTTTTTCATTATTAGGAACTGAGATTTGGGTAAGTACAGGAAGTTGAATGCAATAAGGATGGTATATGTAAGAATTATGTGTGGTTTTTAAAAACTTTAAAAATAAGTGAGGAAGGAAAGAAAGAAAGAAAAAAGGGAAGGAAGGAAGGAAGGAAGGAAGGAAGGAAGGAAGGAAGGAAGGAAGGAAGGAAGGAAAGAAAGAAAGAAAGAAAGAAAGAAAGAAAGAAAGAAAGAAAGAAAGAAAGAAAGAAAGAAAGAAAGAAAGAAGAAAGAAAGAAAAGTACCAGAAACATACACCAAAATGAAGAAGGGTTGAACAGAAGTAAATCTAGGAAGGCGGAGTGAATGGGTTGAGAGGAAGGGAAAGATTCAGAAAACTTTGTCTAGCTACAATAAATGAGCTGCTCAAAAACAAAAAACAAGCAAAAAAAAAAGGAAGACAAGAAGCTTAAAGAACAAAAGGCAATTTGGTGCCGCATGGGTGATTGGCAAGAACAAAAGAGTGAAAAGTACTATAATGAATAGTGTTTGGTTTAAGTAGGTTTAGCTTGATTCTTTTATTCACTGCTTTTAATTTCTTTTGCTCCTGCTTCTCAATATTTTTCTGTGCCTTGCATAAAGCTATTTACTCCAAAAGGGAAAAAGTGTACGCATGCTATTTCATAATATTATTCCACATAGTTTTCCCCCCTCCCACACACACACACTTTTACTTTAGGGGTTCGCATAAGTTCTTCTGCAGGGTCAGTTTTGATTATTTCTTGAATAGGGGAACTCCAAGAAACATAGAGCTTTTGGATAGACAAAAACATCTCCAAAGCCAGTGACAAAGCATTTTTCTATAGTTAATGAGAAACTGCATGCATGCGTCCTTGTCTGTTGTCATCAGGAATAAAACTCAGTTCAAAAGAATTTATTCCAGGTTCTCCAAGTATGGGATTAAAACATTACTCCATCTCTTGGGAATATTGGGAAGTATAGACTAAAAATTTCTAACAGTAGTCTTATTAAACCATTATTTTCTAGGATTATTTGGAGGGAACTCACCATAATTCAACTGAAAGAAAACTAATATTGGGTTATGGTTCCTAAAGAAAAGACACTCAAAGAACAGGCCATTCTTACCTGAAGATCACTTCCTTTGCAGTGCCAAAAAAAATAAATCACAACTAAAAGAATATGGTGAGATAAAAATAATCCATATTGTATCTCCCTTCTAGTTTTGCAAAGGTGACTTTATGACAAATAATAACTACAGCTTTGGTGAAGATGCTACTAAAGAGAGCCAAATAACAGCGGATTACATCTCTGAAGATTCCTCCCTTGACTACAGTCAGTTTGAAGAGATCTGCAAGAAAGAAGAGGTCCGGAAATTCCGTGCTATTTTTCTTCCTGTTGCATATTCCTTGATATGCATTGTGGGACTGGCAGGCAATGGTCTGGTTATGGCAACCTACATCCATTTCAAGAAGCTCAGGACAATGACTGATATCTATCTATTCAATCTAGCTTTATCAGACATCTTCTTTCTTTTGACTCTCCCATTTTGGGCTGTCAATGCAGCCAAGCACTGGGTTTTTGGGGACTTTGCATGCAAAGCCGTTCACCTCATCTGCCAGATGAGTTTCTTCAGTGGCATGCTGCTGCTTCTCTCCATCAGCATTGATAGGTATTTTGCTATTGTTCAAGCAACTTCAGCCCACCGCCTTCGGTCCCAGAGAATGTTTGCCAGCAAAGTGACCTGTTTCTTGATTTGGACATTGGCTTTTATTTTTTCTGTCCCAGAAGTGGTCCATACCAGTGTTTATGAACCTCCTTCGTACCCACCACAATGTTTCATCACCACAGGTGATCATATAGCCTTAATTATGAGAGTATCTCAGCTAGTCTTTGGGTTTTGCTTACCTCTAATTGTAATGACTTTCTGCTATTGTGTCATCATCAGAAATTTACTGCAACCCCACAGCTTTGAAAAAAAACATGTAATCAAGATCCTTGTTGTCATCATGATAGCTTTTGTTCTCCTTCAGTTCCCCTACAATTGCATAATAATCCTCAGGACCATTTCAAAATACAACCTAACCATTGGCCAATGCAATGCCATCAAGCACCTAGATGTGGCTAATGATGTGACTTACAGCTTGGCTTGCTTCCGCTGCTGTCTCAATCCATTCCTGTATGCTTTTATGGGGGTTAGGTTCCGCAATGATGTCCTCCGACTTCTTAAAGATCTGGGTTGCATCAGTCAAAAGCGGCTCTGGCAATGGTCAACAAACCAGAAGAACAGTAGAAGTTCTGTTCCCACAGAAACTGATACCACAACTTCTTTCTCCCCATGAGATGCTGGACAATCAATATTGCAGATGTCAATATCATAGGTGTTTGGCAACAGTTTTCATCACCCATCATCAGAGATTGAACCAGGAGATTCTTTAGGTCTCACTTATTGATGGGAATATGTTCACAGAACCTGAAGAAACCCAACCCTTCTTTCTATTCCCCACTGGTCAACTCAATTCAACTAGATGACATTTTCCTAAAAAGCAAAAAGCAGGAGAACTGCAGAAAGGTGTTTGCAGATCTTAAGCAGGAGAACCATGTCATGGCTACAGAAAAAGCAAAGTATCTTCTTCTAAAGTTGAAGAGTGAATTAAGATGGCAACTTGAAAACAAGCACAGAATGCTTCACGAATGTTGACATTCAGGAGGCCTAATTAAAAAAAATTGCAGACATAAAATGTTGACAATTATTTAGCTTTTTCACAAAGCTGAGAAACAAGCAGGCTGATTATTTCCCCCTTCCTCCCTCTCCTTGTCTCCCTCCCTCCCTCCCTTCCTCTATACAACTCTGGACTTTGCATGTTGCATGTTGCAAGTGGGGGGAGTCCAAATGACTACCCAGTTCGATCCATTTCCCCAAAAAGTAGAGTGAAAGTGCTAAAATGTTAAACTTCCATAAAGCTATCTTTATATTTGTTCAGTACAAGTTTATATATAAGAACAAAAGTGAGGTGTTATTGTATGTAGAATGATTTATATTTCTTTTTAATTTTATCTTGTATTATTCTACAAACTTTTCCATATACTATTTGTATTTGTAATTTTTAATTTTTGTCTTTTTTTTCTCTTTTCCATTTTAAAATTAATGAATAAAAAACAACAAATAAAACAATCTGGCTTAAGCTTGGGTTTCTATACTGAATGGTACATTTGACTAATAATACACTAGAATATGCATCATTTGTGTTGAAAAAAAGAAAGAAGGATGCTTCATTTTAATACTATTAACAAGATTGCTTCTAATAGAAAAATAATCACATTCTTGCACTTTCCATGCTATGATGGGCCTAGACATAGATCTCTTAGGACCACACAAAAGCAATTTCTCAAGTAATTCAACATGAGATTAAGTGTAGTAATGTCCTTCATGTACATTTTATTTTTATTTTATTTTGTTATGGGGATTACTATGTGAAAACCTGAGCAATAGCATCCAGGGTAATGGAGGAATGGGAAAGGTACACACCATGAACTTTTTAACAGTTGCTTTTCCAAAGCTGCTATTTAAGTTTAAAAGGAACCTTCATAGATGAAAGAGTTTTTCTTGATATGAAAATATTAGTTTTGCAGAGAGGCAGGAAAGGAATAGTTAGAATTCCACAACAACAATAACAACCAAAACAACAACACCTGCCACTGATGAGGCATGCTTCTGGCTGTTATTTACATAAAAATACAGAGGTTATTTTCATTCCTATTTTTATTTGCTTCTTTTTTTGCCTCTCAGCAATAGAACTCATTAATTGAAAGACTAGTAGGAAATATTATTTTCCTTCCTTCTGGAAGCAGAGACAAAGGGACATTGAAAAAAAAGCCAATGCTGAGCCTTCAATCTTCAACCACAAGGCAATGGTCATTTCCACTTATCAAGCTAGGATTATTGAAAAACTCCCGTTCTATATGAATCACTTGTTCCCAATACTAGTTCTTTTAGAAATTGCATTGACTAGAAATATCAAATCTGGCTTCGAGAGCACAAGACAGCTTTGGGTAAGATTTTGAGTTTGCAGACTAGTACAACTGACAAATGACACATAGGGAAAAGCTCAAATATTGGAAAGATTTAATGCTCCACTTTCAGTCATAAAGTTACAACAATGGAAGAAACATCATAAACAAAAGACTAAAGGTATACAATAGTTCATTTGAGGGGGGAAATAAGCCTTCTCAAAAAATCAAAATTTTCTCCACAGAGAACATAAGTCTCTGTATTCTCAGATTGTAATGTTTTGTAAATAAATCCTACTTCCTATCCCCAAATTATTATAGCAGAACATTACATTTTTTTCAAAACTACTTATAATTCTAAAGCTTGATTGTACACAAATGATGTATGTTATATATCTGTATAAATCATTTCTCAATCTTCTCTCATTTGCTGCATTTTAGAATTATCTGTAAATATGTTATTTTCCAAATCAGACATATTGCAGATGGGCGTAGATTCATGGATGTCTATCATAGAACTTATTCTTCTGATCTATATGAATATTAAAAAGAAGATAAGATCACATGTAATCAAGGTTTTAGAGTTTCATTTCTAGAAAAAAGGATGCCTCGGCTCTTTTTTTACTCAAACTTAATCTTTTGATTTGGTCTTACTCAAACTTAATCTTTTGATTTGGAAGATCATTACACCCACAAACATATACACATAGAAACACACACATAGGAAGAGGGACGGAGGGAGGGAGGGAGGGAGGGAGGGAGGGAGGGGGAGAGATATGTTATCCTTCTCTGAAGCAATAGCACCTCCATCTATAATGACTATCGTCCAAATATGACATTGTTCCTTAAATAATGCTTTCCTAAAGTCTTCCAGTTTCCTTAAAGTTTTGGGTTTATTTTCTCCTGGAGAAAGAATCTTACATTTTTCTTCTACCCCTTTTCAAAAAGATTTCTCACTTTGTTGTTGCCATCAGGTAAAAGAGAGTTTTGGTGTTTTAGATAGATTGATAGGTGTCATGACTGTGTATATCTTGATATCACTGTGAGTAAAACATCACAAGTGATCCATCTTATAACTGGAATATTGCAGACGGGGGGGGACTGTAGCACCACAAGGCTGTTGTACACAACAGACAAAATAGGATATGAAAAATGGCACCAAACAGTATTGTGATTGTGTAATATCTCAAGAAAAAACAGAGTAACAATTAAGTCAAAATCATGAATCTATGAACTAAATCATATAAGTAACTGCAAAGCAGAGATGACCTTAGACTTCTCTCTAAGTTTCTGGTGGTTCTCAAACTCCTTATCATGATAAAACAGAATAAATCAATGCCCTGTTGATTCATTTTCAGTGGTATCTCATCATCTATTCTAGTATTTGAGACACACTACCAACCTGCCCAGTAGTTGGGCCAGTTCTACTACAAACTGTCAACTGCATCTCAATGGTACAAGTCCATACTGTAGAAGAAGCAGCATTATCAAGTTGTATCTCCTATATTTAGTGTTCAACAGAAAGTTGGTTGAGATTGTCAACAATCCATGTTTGAAAAATATTTCCAGAAAGCTATAGTGATAGACTTTGGGACAAAAATCAAGAGAAGAGCCCAACATGGCAGGACTAGTGCTTACCACATTTTGAAATAATGCACAATGTTAGCTATTAGATTTGGGAAAAGACCATTATGCTCAGATGCTAAATGAGTGTATTATGTCAATTCCTGGAAAGAGTAGAATAGTAACGATGTTCGTGAAATACTTTTATTTATTTTTAGATGTTTTTTAAAATTCTATCTTTATTATTTTTACAGATAAGTCAAGGTGGCAAACACACACAATACTTGCTCCTTTTATTTTTCGTATAACCACAAACCTGTGAGGTGAGTTGGGCTGACAGAAAGTAACTGGTTGTAAGTCAATCATCTGGCTTTCGTGCCTAAGGCAGAACTATAACTCACATTCTCCTAGTTTCCAGCCTGATGCCTTAATTATTAGACCAAACTTTGCTAAGAAACAGAAGAATTGTTCTACTCTTTTGTCTTGCAGATGTATTAATCATTGAAGAAAAGGTGAAGTGAAACTCTTTATGTAACTGCCATAACGATATGAGTTTCCATCCTGACTTCGCATCTTGTTTGCTCATTCTACTTCCCAGTCATGTGATCAAATAGGATACAGAATATTAAGTTCTTGAAAATATAAATAGAAATCACTTTTGGATTTGCCTGTATCCTGACATTGGCTGATGAGAAAATGAGAAATGAAATTTGCTGGCTGGGAAAGAAATAGACTATAAATGTTAAAAAAAAAAAAAAAAAGAAGAAGAAAAATGTGAAAACTGTCAAGACCATCCAGATGCATCATAGAGAAAATTCCATTTTTGTGACTGATTTGCATTGTGCAGATTGAAACAAAAAATGAGAATGTTCAGTGATTTGCTTTATGAACATGAATATTTTAAGAACCACTTTTTTTATTTCAAAATGTTTGGGGGTTAGGGATTTCCAAGAAGCAAAATCACAGAAATGAACAAATATACATAGAGTGGCTTCAATCTTGTGATACATGGCAATGTGATTTGTTTGACTGTATCTCACTGCATATTACATGAATTCAGATATTGGGGTGGATTAATGGTGACATGTGACATAGTGTACTACACTAATCCACTCTAAGAAGGTTACTTTTAAGACCATGGTTAAATAAATCACACATATGTGTGAACCAAACCACTACATTTTTCAGAACTATTCTGAAGCAGCTCATTTTTTTTTTTATGCCTTCAAACTTGCTTTATTCAAACTAAGCCAAAATCCATTAAACAATGGCATGGCTTACCTCATAATATGTGTTCACCTTGGTGATCTGCCATGTATAATTTATGGCTATTTGGCCTCTTGGAATAAACCAGATAGGAATCACAACCAGATGAGCTAATTCTACTTCACTGACAGAATCTTGCAAGTTTGAAATTATAGTCCTCCCCCTCCTGTCTGTTAGAGTTTCAAAAACTAAGAAGATCTTTTCTGATCCTCATGATCCATCCACCAGGTTTATACTAACCCATATTTGACTGTTCCCTTGCAGTATCTCTTTGCCCAGGCGCTCAAGGTTTTTCCCACATATCATTACCTCAGCTTTGCTTGAGTGAAAAATTCACTTTGTTGTAGTTTATTCAACAAACCTATATATGCTGTAAATATCTCTCCCTCTCCCTCCCTCCCTCCCTCCCTCCCTCCCTCTCCCTTTCCCTTTCCCTTTCCCTTTCCCTTTCCCTCTCCCTCCCTCTCCCTCTCCTCTCCCTCTCCCTCCCTCCATCCCTCTCCCTTTCCCTCTCCCTCTCCTTCCCTCTCCCTCTCCCTCTCCCTCCCTCCATCCCTCTCCCTTTCCCTCTCCCTCTCCTTCCCTCTCCTCTCCTCTCCCTCTCCCTCCCCCTCCCCTCCTCACTCTCTCTCTCTCTCTCTCTCTCTCTCTCTCTCTCTCTATATATATATATATATATATATATATATATATATATATATATATATACACACACACACACACACACACACACACACACACACACACACACACAGGTCTTGGCGTGTTCAGGTCGTTTGAAAGAGATTTGAAAGGAATGAAAGCACAAGATAGAGCTTCCATATCCAAATCCTTCTCTTTTTTGTCCACAGGCAGATCTGAATAAGTTAATTCAATGAATTAAATTAAATGCTAGTTCAATACTATTGAATTTTTAAAAAAATATGAGTCATGCTATCTCAAAAGTCCAGCATTTGATATGGAGGTGAAGGAATGACTACAATGAAAATGGAAGATAAATTTGTCCATTTTATATTTTAGAAAAATACATTTCAGGTTCAGGATGAAAAATGGACAAGTGCTCCCCTAGCTACTCAAGACACTCCCTAGCCTATTCTTAATTATATTTTTAATTCCCAGAATGCCTCAAAATCCATGGTGACTGCTTTTGCATATCATACTAAGCAATAATACGGCTTGTATAATTTTGGTTTATCTGTTGTATGAACACTTCTTCAGTAACTCAAAGTTAAGCAAGCCATAGCTTGAAGTAATGAGCCCAGCCCTTGTCACAATAGAGAATTATTCCAATGAATTTTCAAAAGAATAATATTTGGGGGTGGGAAAATATTCTCCTTCTCCATTGCCTCTTGGAATGATAGTTTTATATAGTGTCATTTAGGACTGCACAAAGATTTAAACATTGTAGACAGCATCAAAAGAAGTACCAGTAAAGTTTGTCACTTCAGCGTTGTCCCCACCAACTAAAATAGCTGGTATTATCTCCTAATTCCATGGAGTTACAAAATTAATTTTTTTCTCATGTGACAATGGATTACTATGGGGAAAAAAACCCTTTAATGTACACATGATGATAACAAATGAACAGCTTATTTTTTTTGCCCCAAGTACTTGCATGTGGTGGTGGTAGCAATGATAGTTACTTTGGGGAACTTGTGGGCTTGCACATGTTGTTGAACTACAACTTCCAGCATACTTAGGCAAGCTAAATAATGATAAGGGATGTTGGACAGGGTAAGCTTTTATTATTATTATTTATTTATTAATATGTATTCATCAAATTTATACCCAACCTATCTTACTATAAAATGTACAGTTTCCATTCCTAGATCAATTTATTCAGCATTTATTATTCAATTATTATTTAATTTATTGATTTTTAATAATTTAGTTGTTGTGTACAATGCTTCAGAATCTAAAGAGTAAGGTAAACATGAATCTAAAGAGTCAGGTAAACATGAAAGTATGTCTTACAAATTAATTTAACCTTAAATTTAACCTTAGACTGTCTACTATTGACCTCACCCCTTTCCTAAGAGGTCTGTAGGGGGCATGAATAAGTGCACCAACGTGCCTACCATCCCTGTCCTATTGTTTCTTTTATATATATTTTTATTTTTCTTAAATGTATCCATATATTCATAACTATATTTTTACTTTTACCTATTATCTTGTAAGCAATTGACAAATAAAAATAAAATAATAAAAATAATCAACTCCAGCCTAGGAGTTTATTGAACAGTAGAGGGCAACATAACATAATCTTATATTCTGCAGTTCAACATCCCCTTTTCATAGTATGATACTATTGTTTAAATCAGGGATGTCAAACTCATATCACCACAGCATCGTCATGTGACTTATTGTGACTTCCCTCCCTTTGCTAAACCAGGCATGGGCGTGGCCAGCGCGTGATGCATCTGACCCGCATAGTTGAGCATAGTTGACAGTAACAGTATGCAGGCACTTTTCTAGAATCCATCGTTGTAACGCAAGGATTGTTTCAGTCTGCAATTGGCAGAAAACAAAAACAAACAAAAATTTTAAAAAACCCTGTAGTGTGGTTTGAATTGAGGAAGAGTAACAGGCCAAAAGTCATTCTATAGGTTTCCATAACGGAAGGTGGATTTATTCTGAGTCTCCAGATCCACATCTTAACCACTACATCTAACATTTTAACCACTATATTGTACTGGCTGTTCTTTCTCTTGTCACATCTTTCCTTATGAAATATCCTTGTTAGGTCATTGATTATTATGTTTCTTTTATAGTGGTAAAATGTATCTGTTTACTGCCTTTTAAATATTTATATTTTTCATATCCTTCTATACTCCTGTGACAATATTTCCGTATTCTCTCTCTCCCTCTCTCTTCTCCCTCCCTCCCTCCCTCCCTCCCTCTCTCTCTCTCTGTAATATTCAAATGCACCAGATGGTCAAGTATAATTAAATATTGCTGCTACTGCAGTACATTCTAGGGATTTCAGAGTCCCATATATTGGAACAAAGAGTAAGCAAAGAGCTATTACCTAGATATCCCATCATAAGTTTCTGATTATTAAAAAGAAAATGCCAGACCAAGGATCTAGAATTTAGTTTCCTCACAGGACTGTTTTTATTAGCAGTAAAAGAGCTAGTAAGGAAATAAACAGGAAATTAAGTTTATGGTTTCCTAGCAGCAATTTTGCCTGGCTGATAGTTAGAAAGTCCAACTTCTCTGCCACTACAGGCTGGCTCAGCATATCAAGCATCTGTGCAATTTCAAGGTTTGTATTTCGTGAAATAAGCATTAGACCTAAACCAAGCTATTGACAAAAATACAAAATTCATGTACCCTCAAATCTTACTTAGTCTCTACTTTCTATGGCTGCCTGACAGTAGGCTGTAGCAATTAACCCAGATATAAATGTCCATGGCTCAATCGGTGCCACAATTTCTGAATAATCTTTTTCTCCTTCTTCCCAAACTCTCTGAATCCATTCTTAGTACTTTCTTCCCAAGAATCTTCTCTTGCCAACTTTTATATTACTTCAGCATCATATTGTTAGCTGAACTATCAGAACTGCCATAGGACAACATAATTTATTACCTCATTCTTATCATTCATAAGCTAGGCACAGTCTTAAGAGAATTCTAACATAGTTTATAGTTTAATTCATCCATTTCCTCCTTCTTCTATACCAAAGGAGGAAATTTCTCTGCAAACTGATGCTTCTCCCAAATATGCAACCCTAATGTCATCATCAGGCAGTAGCTCAAGGAACATTAAACATGGAAATCAGTGGCTTCACTATCTCATTCCCCCATGCTGTTTTGGAGGCCCTGCACTATGAAGAATCAGTCTCAAAAACTCCTGCTGGTTTGAACTTTCCACTGTCAGATTTACTCCTCTCTCTTCAAGGAAAGTTTTCTTCCATCTCAAGTGCTCTAAACAGAATTGATACAGAGGTGGGCTGCACTTACGCTATCAACCAGTTCACTGGTGGTGAGCACATGTGTGACCAGGCAGCAGCCCACCACTGAATTGATCCCAGAGATGGGATTCCAGCAACTACAGATTTCAACCTTGTTGATTTTGTTACTTTGATGACACAGAACAAGGGTCTCCAAACTTGGCAACCTTAAGACTTATGGAGTTTAATTCCTAGAATTCTCCAGCTATCTTCCTGCCAAGTTTGGAGATTGTTGATATAGAATAAGCAAAAGTAGATACTTAAATGCTCTACTGTTTAGACTTGAAATACATCTCACTGCAATTCTTGCAATCATTTCCTGATCATTTTACATTATAGTCCCTCCTGGGTTTTATTCAGTCTTCATTGCTTTGCTGTTTTAATGAAATCCTTTCCATAATCCATGGGAAGAACCCCTTCCTTTTGTATGAGAATAACAAAACAAGGGCAAGAAAAGCATTGGTTTCTCTCATAAAACATAAAACAATAAAAATCATATGGATTTCCCATGCTCAGTGATCATTTATTTGCATATGCGGAAACATCAAATGCAAACAAATTAGCATACTCACTTATGGTTGGTTGATCCGCGGTGGCGGAAATTTGAACAGCCAACAATTGTTGAAGCTGCGAGCAACTCTGCTGTAAAAAGGAACTGCCGCGGCTGCCAAGATCAGTTCTGTAGGAGCAAATAAAGGAACATTTAAAGAGCTGGAGTCCTCCGCATCTTATTACCCATGATCAAACACTGGTGATGAGGGTGGGATCCTGAGACGAAACGGGACCAGCAAGCACGTGGTGAACAAAAACTGAAGCAGGACATCCAAACAATGCCAGAATAAACATGCCACTTGCACCGTTCGATCCCACAACAGAGGATTGGGAATTGTACATTGACCGATTCCACATGTTCCTCGAAGGGAACAACCTCATGAACATTTCGGAACAAAGAAAGAGTGCGGTCTTTCTCACGCACTGCGGGCCCGCTGTTTTTAAATGGCCAAGGTACTGTTGGCACCCAGCGATATGAAGACAATGGCCTGGCCAGACCTGGAATGGATCCTGAGGGCTCACTACATCCCACTGGTATCCTGTCTAATCAAAAGGCATGAATTCTACCAAAGAGACCAGAAGTAAGGCAAGAGCATCAATGACTTAGTTGCAAACCTGAGGGACATCACTGGGGCATGTGAGTTCCTAAATGTAGTCAAGACAATGATGGATCATGTAGTCCTTGGGCTAAGAGACCTAACACTGCAGAGCCACCTCCTGACTAAGCCCATCACGGAAGCCACTGTAATGGAAGCATCAGAGAAATTGGCAGCTGCCATGAGAAAAATGAACAGGACCCCACAGGCACCACTGAAAGAAATCGCCACCACCCACCACAAGGACATCGAATCCAAATCAGAAATCGATGAGGACAATGAGGAGGTGAACAAACTCTATTCAGAGTGCAATCCAAAAAAACCAAGATGGGAAAAGAAAAGATTTTTGGTGTGCAGGCTGCAGGAAACCATCCACAATTGGAATGCCATTTCTGCAACGCCATTTGCCAATGGTGCGACTGGCGAGGGCACATTGTGAGGGCCTGCTGAGCATCGAAACCCAACTCCCAAAGGCAGAGACAGGGCACACCTCCACGGAACAGAGAAAATCAACCTGGAAACAGATGGAGCCAATACAGCAGGAACCATCGGGACAAAGAGTCAGCCAACGGGAAAAGAGAGACATACCAGATGGTGACTGTGGGCCACTCCAACATGAGAAATGCCTGAAAGGTCCACATCCAGGTTACCGTAGACGGCAAGCAATGCCGGATGGAAGTGGATTCAGGGTCCTACTTATCAATGGTATCCTGGGACACCATCAAACGACTGAAACCAAGCATAACCAAAAATCAGCTTAAAAGACAGACTATAACCTTAAAAGACTACCAAGGGAACAAGATTCCTGTGATAGGCATAGGAAAATTCAAAGTGACTTTTAAGAACTACTTTGGAGTCCTGCCGCTGACTATAGTAGACCGGGACCGGCCTAGCCTGCTGGGGCTTGAACGGTTTGCACCGCTGGGCATCGAAGTCATCAGGATACACACTATCACTGAGACCAAGTGGGAAGAGAACCTGATGGAGGAATTCCAGGACGTCTTCGACAGAAAACTGGGCAACTACTTGGGATCCCCAATTTCATTTAACCTAGACCTGACCATAACCCCCATAAGACTAAAAGCAAGGCGGGTCCACTTCGCACTTAAACCTAAAATAGATGAGCAGTTAGATAAGCTCATTGCATAAGGGATCCTAGAACCCATTGACCACACGAAGTGGGATACCCCTATAGTCATGCCAGTAAAGCCAGATGGGTCCATGCGCATCTGTGCTGATTACAAGGCCACCCTGAACTGCACCCTACAACAAAGCGTGTACGCCGTCCCAGTGGTACAACACCTATTACATTCCCTGAGGCAGGGGAAGATCTTTGCAAAGCTCGATCTTGCACAAGCCTATAAGCAATTATCGGTAGACACTGAGACAGCAGAAGCCCAGACAATTGTAACACAGAGAGGGACATTCAAATGTAACAGATTACAATTTGGGGTCAGCGTCACTGCAGGGCTATTCCAGAGTCTCATGGAATGCCTATTACAACAGATTAAAGGGGTGATGCCCTACTTCGACGATGTCCTCGTATCAGCCAAGGACAAAAGACAATTGCGTGACTGCCTAAGGGAAGTCCTAATCAGATTCAAAGAAGTGGGGCTTAAAGTAAAAAAGGAAAAATGTCAATTAGCAGCCAACAAAGTAGAATTCCTGGGCTATCTGATAGATAGCGAAGGAATCCACCCCACAGAGAGCAAAATCAAAGCAATCAGGCTGAGACAGCTGATGAAACCAAACCATTCAGAAACAGACAAACGGAACTCTCGATCCTGAAAGGGTGCGTATTTTGGGGGGATCGGGTGATTATACCTGAGGTTTTAAGGGAGAATATACTAGAAATGTTACATGAGGGACACTCGGGAATTGTAAAAATGAAATCCCTGGCTAGGAGCTATGTGCGGTGGCCAGGGATGAACAGGGAAATAGGAACCTGGGTGTCAACCTGCAAACACTGCCAAGAATCTAGGCCAGTACCTCCCACAGCACCCCCACACAAGTGGGAAACAACAAGGGGACCGTGATCGAGGGTGCACATTGATTTTGCCGGACCAGTGAAGGGGCACACATTTCTAATAGTGGTGGTTGCATATTCCAAATGGTTGGAAGTTAGCACCATGCAATCTACCACTCCTACAGCTTAGGAGACTATTTGCAACACACGGCCTGCTGGACATAATCATATCCGGCAATGGGCCCCAATTCACGGCCACCCGATTTGAAGGTTTCCTAGTGCAGAACGGGATAAGGCATGCCTTAAAAGCCTCAGTTCACCCATCCACAATGGGCAAGGAGAACGGATGGTATGCTACACCAAGGAAACCCTCCAGAAGCTAGGACCCGGGGACACACAAGCCAAATTAGACAAGCTGTTAAGTATACAGCACATAACACCCAGTGCAACAATTAATAAGAGCTCCACCGAACTACTCATGGGAAGAAAGCTCAACCCTAGACAGACTACACCTCTTATATAATGCAGACAAACCAGTACATTCGTCCACCAAATGTCGGACTTTTCAAACAGGTGACCCAGTTTACACCAAGAATCTAACAGGGGAGCTCCTGTGGATACCCACAAGGGTGGCCCAGGTAACTGGGCCCCGCTCTTACAGAGTGGATACAACAGATGGGCAAAGTTGTAGGAGACATATAGACCAGCTCAGAGCCTGAGGGATGAGGGGTGGCCCAGACATAAGCAGGGAGGAAGGGGGAGACCCTTCACAAAGGTGAAACACAAATAGAGAAGAAGGGGGAGATCCTTCATACAGGCACAACACAACCAGAAAGGAGGAGGGAGAACCCTCATACAGGTGAAACACAACCAGAGAGGAGGGGGAGACCCCTCACAAACAAGAAAACATACAGAACAGGACCTGACAACTAATGAGACACAACCTCAATAATTAAGAATAGCTCTGAATGAAAAAAGCAGACATGTTCCTGAATCCCAAAGGCAGGATGGCATAGCCAGACAGGAACAGGCCCACAAAGCAGTTGAAAGGGTGGCTCCTAGTGGAGCCCCAGCCAGAAGTTTCCAGGAGGTTCCAATGGGAAGAACAGGAGAGACGGTAAATCCACCCGAGCAGTTCAGAGACCAACCAGCAACTGAGCTGCTCAGGTCCAGTCGTGCTCACAAAAGCCCCACCTACTTACATGATTACGTACGGTAGGCAAGGACAGGATTGGTGGAACCTGACCAGTACAGTAGGGGGTGTTAGGTATTAGCATACTCACCTCTGGTTGGTTGATCCGTGGCGGCGGAAATTTGAACAGCCATCACTAGTTGAAGCTACGAGCAGCTCTGCTGTTAAAGGAGCTGCCGCGGCTGCCAAAATCAGTTCTGTAGGAGCAAATAAAGGAACGTTTAAAGAGCTGGAGTCCTTTGTGTTTTATTACCCACGATCAAACACAAACCATCCCATTCTTATAAAATAGGCCATTTCCAAGTTTTCCCACAAGAAGATATAGTCAGTGTCATGGGAAAAGCTCTACTGCATACCCATATCTAGTAGGAAAGGAGACAGGCCTTCTGAATATATAAAGGGTAAGTATTCCAGGTCCCAACTGCATGCTGAGTACTCAAGCAGCAGTTTCTTAAGGAAGGAGTTCCTTACTTGGGAGAGAGATGCTTGAGTTTGTCTTAGTTCAAGAAGTTGTGAATGGTATCACAATGAAATTCACCCACACAGAAAACAAACAAACCAGCCAGTGCTGGTATTCCTCCAATTACTTGATTTTAGCAATCCATTTTACAAGATGGAACTTCATGGTTGTTGCTTTGGTAGGTATATCTTATCATCTGAAAAAATGCTGATTAATTGCAAATCCCCTAATGCTCAGTCTGAGGATCCTAATTTATGTAATGTTCATTCCTTTCCGTTGCACTTGAGGGCAGAACTGTTAAAGCCACAGCCACCACAGCTTTGATCCAAAATACTGCTAACACTTGTTTCCAGTGCATACAGGCCTACTGAATCACTTTCCTTACTGGAAAGACAAGCCCTTTTCCATAAGCCTTAGTCTAGGCTTGGCTTGTATCCCCTTCCCTTTTACATAATACTCTGCTAGCTATTCTAGGACCATATATAGTCTTCTGCATTTATGAGTCTCACCAGCAGCAATGATGCAGTTCAGTCAGATTTCTCATTGAATAAAATATCCCCTGAGGGATCTAGACAATGCATAACCTGGTAGCATGACTCATCTCCCCAGCTTGCTACATAAATCAGGGACATGTTGGGAATTGTAGCAGAAGTTTTACATATAATGATATCCATGCTCTATTCATGGCCTCCAGAAGGACAACAGAAGTAGAAGAGTCTTGGTCAGCAACCCAATCTGACATGCCATTGGAAGGCCAATTGTTGAAACATTTCATGGACTTGATATCTCTCTTCCCTCTGTGACTCAGCTTACAGATGAAAGTGTCCATTGCTTGCCTTTTAAGGCATTTGCGTTCATTTGAGTTCATTTGAGGTAACAGTGGATTCTGTCTGTGTTCATAAGAGTTCCATATTTGATGCTATAAAGTAGGAAAATGTACAAGCATGAATTCAGAGAAAAACAATGGCCATTTAAACAAAAACAAACCTTTTAAAATAGAGTTATGCCTAAGGCTAGAATTAAGGCTAAAGACAAAGGCAAAAGTACGGACAAAGAAACTGCACAAGAAGGCAGTGACACATCACTTCTATACTGTTGCCAAAGATTACAAATAGGATAATTTTCTGAAATCAACCTCAACTCACAGAGTCTTTCACATATATAGACACAAAAATATATTTTCTAAAGGTTTTCATACGTAAATCTAGGTGCAAACATTTAAATTACCAGTGAAAAATTCTTAAAAACTAGTTTAATAATTGGCACCAGCCACCGCTATCAGTGTCAACATGAGCAAGTACGGGGAGATTCTGGATGGCATGAACTGTTTCCGTAAGGTTTGTGGGGCACCTTGGGGCCCTTACTGGCTTATTGGTTCAACTTACCATATAGTTCTGTACACACCACTAACAAACCTAGAAGGACTTATGAGAGTAGCCAAATCTACTGTCACTATGGCCACCTTAGGGACAGTTTTTATGGCAACATCTGCATTCAGGATGCTCCAGAAGACCTCATGAACTACTTTATTGGAGGATGTGCATTGGGGACAATGATAGGAGCCAGAACTAACAGTTTTCTTATCGGCAGATCAGCCTGCTTTGGTCTTGATATGTTGGGAGCTTTTGTCAAGGTAAGCATGCAGCAAGGCTAGAGATTTTTGGTACATCCTCAAAAATAATGTGGACTTCCTAATTCTAAAAGCAGATGTCCTTCTCTGTCTTCTTTTATCATATATAAAAGAATTGTTGTGTGTACAGTTGCTAGTCACTGATTGAAGCTCATGGGGCTTCCAAACAAATATATTTAGTTATAATTAAAGGATGTTTTCATAACTTGTACATATGATGAAGTGGCGATTTCACTAAATTTTCTGTTCTGAGAGGAACTTACATCCAAATAATATGTTTGAATTAAAAAAAACTAATACTGGTATAATAATTAACATTTACATTTGCCAACGAGAGGTGGGGGAGAGGGAGAGGGAGTGAGTGAGAGAGAGAGATGAGGGAGGGAGGGAGGGAAAAGAGAATAAAAGTCCCACCTGTCCATGGATGCCTGCACGGAGGGGGATATCAAAGTTCCACCTCTTTTGTATGTGTATCATGGACACTTATCCCTGAGGACCCCCTGCTCTGCCACCCCCAATAGAAACCACAGGCAACCTTGCATCTTTAACATCAAAATTCTGATATTGGTAGAGACAAAAGGATGGCGGGAGGAGTGAGATCAAAGAAAGATTAGATCCAAAGGACTGCCATTTTCCAAATATGCCTCTATCATGAGAAAAATGTTCCTCAGCCCTTGAACATCAATTGTTGAAGATAGATGAAAATGCAGCCTAAAACTGGTAGTCCTAACCATAAAATGGCCAGTGCAACCAAAAGGCACATGACCATGTTAAAGCTCAGGGAAAATCTGCTAATGGTAAAAGAAGGTAAGAGATCTGTTACCTGGAGAGATGCTGGACTCCCATATGTTCTACCTTTCATTGGATTCCTGCACATAATGGGGTGAAGAATAAATTTAGTTGCCCAAATGGTCCCTTTCAAACTGAGATGTTATCATTTATGGATACAGAAGTTTCTGAAGGCATACTACAGAGCAAACTAGCTGACTTGTCCATTTGTCTTGCCCATTTCTAGTTCTCCAGTACCAGAAAGCATGATAGCAGTAGCATAGCACTTAGACTTATATACCCACTTCGTAATGCTTTACAGTCCCCTCTATGTTGTTTACAGAGTCAGCATGTTGCCTCCAACGATCTAGGTCCTCATTTTCCCAACCTCACAAGGATGGAAGGCTGAGTCAACCTTGAGCCAGTGAGAATCAAACTGCTGGCAGTCAGCAGAATTAGCTTGCAATATACCACTGTGCCATCAAGGCTCTTCCATGGTTCTTATAGTCTTGTTCTGCTGACAGTAGGTGGAGGAAAAAGGCTCAGCCTTCCCCAGTTTTCCTCCTAAAGTTTCTTGAAAACACAGCTATGATATGATATAGCTGATCAGATTGCTCTGTAGCTTGAATTCCTTCAGAGTCAGCATTCTCCAAAATATTATAAAACAGAGTCCCAATATTTTGGGATCACTGGAATGTAGAGACCACATTATGAGTTCTTACCCCATTTGACTATCGAGACAAATCGATACGGCCAATTACAAAACATGCCTACATATAAAGCCATGCTTTTTGTTACATTCAAATAATTTATAAAAAATATTTTAAAAAATATATTCAATAAGATTTCAGAAAATAGTATTCTATTTTGAATGAAAGTGGGCATTTAATATGAAAGATTTAAACAATCATATCACGTTATGATGAATTCTCTCTCTCTCTCTTTTTTTTTTTTAAGTGAATTGATTTAGAGCCGTGGTGATGCAGGAGTTAGAATGCAGTACTTCAGGCTAACTCACTGCTGACTCCAGGAGTTTGATTTTGATCTGCACAAAGTTGATTCATCCTTCCATCCTTCTGAGGTTGGTAAAATGAGGACCCAGATTGTTGGGGGCAATAGAATGACTCTGCTTAGAGAGGGCTGTAAAGCACTATAAAGTGGTATATAAGTCTAAGTGCTATTGTTATTATCCTGCATCACATATTTTAAATTATGCTGGTCTGTGTTGTATATGTTATCATTGAGCATTGAAGTGAGCAATATGATACAAAAGACCATGCATTATATTTATCACCATCACAAGTTATTATTATGATTCAGTCCACAAATTGGTGCAACACATTTATTTTCTATTATGCAAAGAGCAACAAGATTTACTAGTTTTGCTTTCAGACCTACTTGGCACATGAATTCAAGTGAACTATTAGATAGAATTACAGTCCAAATTATTTGCCATTGATAAGCCTCACAAAATCAGATCTTCCATTGTAAATTGGAACCGCAGAATAATATTGTCTACAAGTCAGCTCACTTCAACTCTGCCTCATCTCATCAACAGAACCATTCAAAGGCTGTAAAAGTTCCAGCATTGTTATCCTAATATGAATAGGCATCTTAAGGACACCCTGATCCCAAAATGTCCAATTGGGCAATGAAAGATTACTTTCTCCTGCTAGACTTTATTTTCAAATGACCCCTTGAAGATATATACTGCTCAAAAAAATAAAGGGAACATAAAAATAAGACATCCTAGATCTGAATGAATGAAATATTCTTATTAAATACTTTGTTCATTACATAGTTGAATGTGCTGACAACAAAATCACACAAAAATTATCAGTGGAAATCAAATTTAGCAACCCATGGAGGTCTGGATTTGGAGATACACTTAAAATTAAAGTGGAAAAAAACACTACAAGCTGATCCAACTTTGATGTAATGTCCTTAAAACAAGTCAAAATGAGGCTCAGTAGTGTGAGTGTGGCCTCCACGTGCCTGTATGACCTCCCTACAATGCCTGGGCATGCTCTTGATGAGGTGGCGGATGGTCTCCTGAGGGATCTTCTCCAACACTAGACTAAAGCATCCCCCAACTCCTGGACAGTCTGTGGTGCAACGTGGCATTGGTGGATGGAGCGAGACATGATGTCCCAGATGTGCTCAATTGTATTCAGGTCTGGGGAACGGGCGGGCCAGTCCATAGCATCAATGCCTTCGTCTTGCAGGAACTGCTGACATACTCCAGCCACATGAGGTCTAGCATTGTCGTGCATTAGGAGGAACCCAGGGCCAACCCCACCAGCATATGGTCTCACAAGGGGTCTGAGGATCTCACCTCGGTACCTAATGGCAGTCAGGCTATCTCTGGCAAGCACATGGAGGGCTGTGAGGCCCCCTAAAGAAATGTCACCCCACACCATTACTGACCCACTGCCAAACTGGTCATGCTGGAGGATGTTGTAGGCAGCAGAATGTTCTCCATGGCGTCTCCAGACCCTGTCACGTCTGTCACATGTGCTCAATGTGAACCTGCTTTCATCTGTGAAGAGCACAGTGTGCCAGTGGCGAATTTGCCAATCTTGGTGTTCTCTGGCAAATGCCAAACGTCCTACATGGTGTTGGGCTGTAAGCACAACCCCCACCTGTGGACGTCGGGCCCTCATACCACCCTCATGGAGTCTGTTTCTGACCGTTTGAACAGCCACATACACATTTGTGGCCCGCTGGAGGTCATTTTGCAGGGCTCTGGCAGTGTTCCTCCTGTCCCTCCTTGCACAAAGGCGGAGGTAGCGGTCCTGATTCTGGGTTGTTGCCCTCCTACAGCCTCCTCCACATCTCCTGATGTACTGGCCTGTTTCCTGGTAGCACCTCCATGCTCTGGACACTACGCTGACAGACACAGCAAACCTTCTCGCCACAGCTTGTATTGATGTGCCATCCTGGATGAGCTGTACTACCTAAGCCACTTGTGTGGGTTGTAGACTCCATTTCATGCTACCACTAGAGTGAAAGCAGCACCAGCATTCAAAAGTGACCAAACCATCAGCCAGAAAGCATAGGAACTGAGAAGTGGTCTGTGGTCACCACCTGCAGAACCACTCCTTTATTGGGGGTGTCTTGCGAACTGCCTATGCTTTCTACCTGTTGTCTATTCCATTTGCACAACAGCATGTGAAATTGATTGTCAGTCAGTGTTGCTACCTAAGTGGACAGTTTGATTTCACAGAAGTGTGATTGACTTGGAGTTACATTGTGTTGTTTAAGTGTTCCCTTTATTTTTTTGAGCAGTGTACAATTCCATGTACTCCCATTTATTTATTAAGGACAGTCTTGGTCTCCAAGGCCTGCCCTTGTTATCTCAGTTGTCCTATCTTCAGCTAGTGGAATCAGGTTGGATAGTTTGATAAAGATAGCAGTAGTCATAAGACAGCAGATTCATTTTCTGGGTTTGGCTTTAAATTGTACACTTTTAACTAGATGTTGGCTGTCTGACTGTTTCTGGGTGGAATTGTACAGAAAATTATTCTGGAGGTCTTGCAGTCTAGATCACCCAGTCAGAGTTCTATGCTGATTTTTCCTGTCCCAAAGTCCATCAAATGGTACCAGGCTGGAATCAAGCTTACAAGCGATTCAGTTAAAAACCCATTCCTGGTTTTCTTCCAACCATTGTTGTTTAGTATGCAATGTTAGGGAAATGCTGCTTTTGTTCAAGGATTCTGAACCTATGTAAGTCCTCCTCAAACCCGTAACTCTCCACAGCATCCCTAGCATATAGCATCCAGACTGAGGAAATAGTTGCAGTGGAGAATATTCCTATTCCCTCCCAAAAAAATCTGGCCCACAATTTAATATTTCATATGCCTAGAAACATTCTAGCAGTATTGACTCAAGCCTGTTTGAAATTTCCACTGATTCGTTTTTTTCTTACTCAAAGGAGAACAGTTCCATTTCATCCTCTACATTAGTATTTCACAACCTTGGGCATTTTAAGATATGAGGACTTCAACTCCCAGAATTCTCCAATTAACATAGCTGGCTGGGGAATTCTGGTAGTTGAAATCCATACAACTTAAAGTTCCAAAGATGAGAAACTGATTTACATGATGACCCTTCTGATATTAGAATACTGCTTCACCTCTTAATCTTCCACTCTCCTGTCTAAGGACACTCTGTTATTTTAATCAGGCCTTACTCACAACAATGAATCTATACTCTTCAATACAACAACTCCACTACTCTCTGACTATTTATTTGAATGTGTATCCAAGTCATTGTTGACTCTTGATTATTGCCCAGGCTAGTCCTTGCAGTTTTGGCAAGATTTTGGAAGTGGTTAGTCCTTCCTTTCTTAGAACTGAGAAAAATTGACATCCTTAGAGCTGAGAGGCAGTGATGCAACTGTCTTTGTGGCTAAAGTGGGACTAGAACTCACAGTATCTTACTTTCTACCTTTTAGCTTTAAAGCCCTACACCAAACTTATTTCCTTTAAGAATAATTATTTTTGTCTAAGAAGATGTCCTCTTTGCTGCCAAGAAACTCTGGGAGTGACTGTCATAGCAAATCTGAAGGCAACATTCTGTGCAAGACTGAATTATTCATCAAACAGGCAGGAATGAGTTTTCAATAGATAATGAATATTGCAGTTTCAAACTGACCCTCCTTTTCTTTGTGAATCATTAAAAAACTGCCTTCATCTTCCCGTAAAATACATTGTACTTCCTTTATCAACCTAAATTTCCATTGAATAGGATGTATTTACCTGGGGGCACAGAAATGGGCAAAAGACGGAAGCAGCTTCCAGTTTTTGTTCTGTTTTGTTTTTTAATTATGGAATTAACTCACTGATAAACTTTGGCAAGAATAAAAAAAAAGTCAGAGGAACAAATAAAACCATATTGTTGGGACAGAGTGCTCCACCCATACTGAGTCAACATGGGGTTTTCTTTTAATTATCCAAAGTAATGTGACTCATTTGAAAAAAAGAGGGAAGAAAGAGATTAACAAACTTCCTAGGAACACCATTTCTTAATTTATCACAAAAAGGAGTTAGTGTGTAAGAGGGACCTTCAGGATCTAACAAAAGCCTCTCTATTCCAGCATCCAATTTCTGGAACAGTTAATTCAGTGCCTGTATAGAAAGACTTTTCTCTGGGATGGAGCATTGAATATCAGGATTATTCAGAAACACAAACTGAGTTTCCTGATGTAACAATGCAACTCCACACAAACACCTTCAGGATCCTTCCAAAGCAAACTCCTCCCCTTTCATACGATGGGCATTAAAAAAAGGACAGTGATGCGCCAACAATTTTAGGCAGCTTTTAAAAGTGTAAAACCAAGACAAAGACTAAGAATGTCTGGATACAGCACACCAGATATACCGCAAAACACAATCAAGAATGTGTTGCTTTCATTACATGTTCCTGCCTAGTCCCCCTGAAGCATATGCCTCCTTACATGTACCACAGGAACAGAGTTTCTATTTTGTATACAATGCTACTATTCAATGAAGGGACTGGCTTAAAGTATGGCTTGTTAAAGAAAGGCTGGACCAACTTTCAGCCCTTAGCTATCAAGCAATGTGGGTAGTGGTAGGATTGAAATTTTTTTTCCTACTGGTTCTGTGAGTGTGGCTTGGTGGGCGTGGCATGGCTTGGTGGGCATGGTGTGGTGGATATAGCAGGGGAAGGATAGTGCAAAATTTCAATTCCCACCCCACTCCTGGGGCAAGGTTACTGCAAAATCCCATTCCCTCCCCTCCCCACTAACCTAGTTTCCAGCTCTGTTCTCCTATGCAGGGCAACAAAAGAAGACCCAGCCAATCAGCTGAGACTCGGGAGGCAGAGAATGTATGAGGGCGGGGCCAGTCAGAGGTGGTATTTACCAAACTACTCAAAATTTCCACTACTGGTTCTCCAGAACTGGTCAGAACCTGCTGAATACCACCTCAGCTATGTCCTGAAAAGAAGTTAGAGAAAGGAGAGAGGTAGGATGGAGAACAGTCAATTATCTATCCCATGGAGAGATTATAAGTGAAGTAGAACCAGCGGAGCCATTCTCCTTTTGTCTTTCTACTGCTTCCTATAGCAGCAAAGGAGATGGAAGATATGTATTCTCCCCTTCTTTCTTCCAAATTCTCCTTTTATCCATTGCAAGATTTCCTAGCTTGTTTCTGCACCTATCCAGTGTCACTGGATGGTGGAAGAAACTGCTACCAATCCTTTATTTAAAGCAGAGAAGGACAGACTTGATGATTTCATTTCTTCAACAGTGTTTAGTGAGGTGCTCTGTAATGAGATGCCATGGGGCTTGAACCCTTCCCCTATCCTGATTATCATCTACATGAAATTTTTGGAAGAAGTCCCAAAGGTGCTTTTCCCAAAAGACAACTGGATTTTCTTGGTTTGTTATTTGAAAATGTTTTGCTTCTCATCCAAGAAGTTTCTTCAGTTCTTCAGAAGTGAAACATTTTCAAAGGAAAAAAAAAACCAAGAAAATCTAGCTATCTTTTGGAATAAGGGCCTTTGGGACAACCATGATCTGGATGATTGAGAATCTCTATAGATATTGAAAGAAGTTATCTACCAGGTCAGGATGAGGTATCATTAATATCTAGATAACACCCAATTGTGTATCTCCACCACTGGCTGAAAAACTCCAAATAACACTGCCTTGATACATCTAGTATAAATGGAAAAGAGAGAAATTTGGACATGCTTTCCAGATCCTGTTATTATACCCTAGAAAAATAAACTGGAATCCCTGTGGTATCTGTTTCTTGATCTGGCCAAGCTTGAAGGGCTGATGTCATCTTAAGAGCCTGTCCAAGTTTCTCTCTGTTCCATCTTATACCAGACAAATCAAGGCAGGTTTGTTATTTCCATCTCTGATTGCATAATTGCTTCTCCACATCCCTTTGAATAGCCCATCACTTTCTACCCATTTGAATGGCTCTTTCATACCTTTCCCCACCTCTATATTTCTTTACAGGCAGAACGTCTCAAGTGGTGTATGAAGACTGCAAATGGATCTGCATGGGTTTGCATGTGAGAAATCAGGCTCAGACTCAATTATTAATTTGGAGTGGCTTTTCATTCAAAAGCCTCTTGATTCTGGATTAGCAGCAACTTGGATCTTCAGTATCAAATGTGGACTTGCAAGTTGGGTCTCCTTGGATTCACAACTGTTGCTGGAAGAAAACCATGCTCAGGAGGTCTTTTACTTTTACTTAGTTCTGGCAAATGCACGAGCAAGCTTATCTTGAGCTGAACGTACCAAGGGAGATCATTCATGCCCTTGCATCTTGCATCTGGGATTACTATAATTTGCCTTATGTAAAGCTGACCTTGAAGACCATCCAAAAGCTTCCAGTGGCACAGAACCACCAACCTGCATGCTTAGGGATAGTTTTGTTACTGACATATGGTATCACTGCTACAGAGACTGCACTGGTTGGCAGGGTGCTGCTCTTTACCTATAATGGCTGCAATATATCTGCAAGACTGCCTTTCCAAGATAGATTCTTCTTACCCCTACCAAATGTATATAGTATAACAAAATCTTGCCAAAAAAACTGCAGTCCAGATAATCCAGCTGCCAGAAGTCAGTACTGACTCGAAGATAAAGAAAAAGAAACAGGGGCAATGCCCAACTGGAAACCATACAGGTTGAGCCTGGGCTTTGTTTTTCCTGAATATGTGTGGATTAGGGTTTTTTAACTTGGGCCAAGAATTTTTGTGCAATACCATTCTTATGGCCTTTTGAAAACTTGATATGGCCTGCTTGTTTCTAAAAGTCTCAGGAGCCTCGCTGAAGTCAGGCTAGCTTGCTCCAATTCATACAGCCTTCTGAAGATTTGTTAAGACTTAGATGTTTCAAAGGGAATTTTATGTGTTATTTAATATATTTATATATTTATCTTATTTGTGTATTATGCACTGAATGTACTATTTTTATTAATATTGCATTGGTAAATGGTTAATGTGCTCCTGCTTATATCATTTACAAGTAGTCCTTGATTTATGACTGGTTCCTTAGCAACCATTCAAAATTGCAATGGATCCCAGAAAGGGGGCTTATGACCTGCATCCAAAGTTTATTTATTTTATTTATTTATTTATTTTATTTATTTATTTGATTTGTCAATTGTTTACAAGATAATAAGTACAAGTGTATACATAGTTGTTAATATATGAAATGGGTACATATAAGAAAAATAAAAGAATAAGAGAAACAATAGGACAGGGACGGTAGGCACGATGGTGCGCTTTATGCACGCCCCTACAGACCTCTTAGGAAAGGGGTGAGGTCAATAGTAGACAGTCTAAGGTTAAAGTTTTTGGGGTTTGGGGAAGAGACTACAGAGTCGGGTAGAGTATTCCAGACATTGACCACTCTATTGCTGAAGTCGTATTTCCTGCAATCAAGTTTGGTGCGGTTTACTTTGAGTTTGTATCTGTTGTGTGCTCTTGTGTTGTTATGGTTAAAGCTGAAGTATTCATTGACAGGTAGGACATTGCAATGTATGATTTTATATACCATGCTTAAGTCGGACCGAAGACGGCGTAATTCAAGGTTTTCTAGTTTTAGAATTTTGAGTCTGGTGGCATAAGGTATTCTACAACGAGTAGAAGAGTGGAGAACTCTTCTTGTGAAATACTTCTGGACTTTCTCAATTGTGCTAATATCACATACGTAATAAGGATTCCAGACTGATGAACTGTATTCGAGTATTGGTCTAGCAAAGTTCTGAGGCTGGTTCCCCCACTCCCCCATGGTCACATGACCACACTTCAGGCACTCAGGAACATGGTTGCATTTATGCATGTTTGCAGCATCCTGCTATCCTATGCCCTCATTTTGCAATTGTTTTGGTGAAAACCAGCACTTACTTCCAGTTTTCAGGAAAATGCACACTAGTGAACAATGGGTTCACTTAATGACCATGGTATTCACTTTATGATCACTCTCTTTGCTTAACCAGTGCCATAAAAAAGGTAACAAAATTAGGTTGGTCACGTTACCAAACAATTTTACAACCATTACAGCTTACAGCCATAAATGGCAGGCTCTTTTATAATCTTGTAGACTACGTGGACAGTCATTCAGACTGAAGTAGTACAGTACATATATAAATCTTATAATTAAATAAACAAGAATTTTAAATTCCAGAACAATTTCCTGCTTTCAGAAATTTCAGAAATTTTCAGCCAATATGACCAATATTTCTAGAAGTCCAAGGGCAACTGCTTTGCACACGTACATTGAGAAGGAACCTATAATTAATACAGAAATGCATTTTGCTCATCAGATTGCTCACATCTAT
The DNA here is from genome assembly GCF_049901735.1 of Notechis scutatus. Lineage (NCBI taxonomy): Eukaryota > Metazoa > Chordata > Lepidosauria > Squamata > Elapidae > Notechis > Notechis scutatus. Next base: position 93,700,930 of record NC_142025.1, on the reverse strand, counting down.
TGCAAGCTGGACTCCACACTGAGAGTCAAGTATGTTGAGAATATTGAGGCTGGCATGCATCCCATTTTAATGGATGAGGTTTTTTTGTTCAGTCTCAAGCTCTTAGACCTGTAATTATCTTAGTTTATAAAAGGTGCCAGAGGCAAATTAGTTGATTAAATTGCAAATATTATAATCCATTCTTTGAAGGAGAATTATATTTCATTTCCACTGAAGGAAGCAATTATAAATTCTTTATTTTAAAACTTTTCACTGTCTCCTAATGACTAGACAACTATTGAACCACTTATTTATTTTTCTGTGGCCCACCTTTCTATTGAAATGAATTTTCAGGGTGGCTTCAAATTTCTTTTTCCTGAATTGTTCTTGAATGATGGTGGCATCCTTCTTTTCATTAAGCTAGACATAACCAATTTCTGTAACTGTTCTTTACATATTTTAGATCCCAGTCCCCTAATCATCTTGTTGTTCTTCTCTACACTCTCTCTAGAATGTCAACATCTTTTTTATATCATGGCGACCAAAACTGAATGCAATACTCCAAGTGTGGTCTTACCATGGTATTATAAAATGGTATTAACACTTCATATGATCTTGATCTCTCTATTAATGCAGCCTAGGATCATGTTGTCTTTTTTGGTAGCTGTAGTACACTGATGGCTCTATCCCCTCATCTGAATCATTGATGAAGAGTATTGAGCCAAAGACTGAGCTTTAGTGTACCCACTGCATACTTCCCTCCATGTAAATGCAATTCCATTGAGGACTACAAGTGGAATGCAGTTGGTCATCCAGTCCATCTGGTGGTGATGCTGCATAACCTGGATGCTGAACTTAGACGGAGGCAACGTTTTATCGTGCTTTCAGTCATATTTCAGATAATGTTTCCAGAATATTTCAGATAATGTTTTCCAGGATGGCTGAGTATATATTGCTCAGAGCCATCTTTTCTAATCCATGTGGATTCATCTGAGTTTTATTTTCTCCTTTGGCCCTGATTTGATGGAGAATTCATCCATAATTTTTCGGTTCAGTTATATAACTATATTCATGGTATTATGTGTATATCTACATTCAAGATACTGAAAGTCCTGAATCACTGCTGAATACAATATTAAAATGAATCTGAGGAAGAATAAACTGCCACTGAATTGAGGTAAGCCCTGTTGATCACCAGATGATTTATCCTGTGATGGTGAGTACAATGTCATCTGGATGGGATAGCAGTTCCGCTGAAGAAGCAGATATATAGATTGGGATGAGAGAATGATCCTATGAAATATGGGATGGATCTTCAAAAGCTAGATGATTGTGATGGGGGGATTATCCAGTTGGTATGTCAACAATATCCTTCCTGAGGTAAAAGACCATATCGTATTAAGTCATGCTGTAATTATGTAGCAACTAGTTTACAATGATGTACTCCAAATAGAATTCTTATTATTAAGAATTAATATAAAATGTACTTCCACATGATGTTTCCTTTAAGACCATATAATATTTTTTAACTTGCTTCCCACTGAAGGAGCCTATTTTTACTGACAGAACTCAAAATACTTCAGGGCCAAGATAGCAGAAATACTAATATAATTTGCACTTGTGAAAAATTATGTGTATGTCCCATCATTCATATATATTAGAGAGTAGCTATACAAGGAGTTTTTTGTCATAATGTTTGTATTATAGCACTGATGTCAGAAGAGCCCCTGTCAGATGGTGCTCCATTCAAAATCCAAGAAAGAAATACTTAGACTCCATTAATTAGAGAAAAGATATCTTTTACTGGAAATCAAGTGGTAGCAACAAAAGAATTCTGAATCTGAGAAAATGAGCGCGTAAATCACATATACAAAGTGATGGCAACATTCCCACCCCCAATAATTCAGCAGCCCCTTTTTCCTGTACTTTGAGCAGTTGTTAAATTACTAACGTAGTTGTTAAGTGAATCTGGCTTCCTTATTGATTGTCAAAAGGTTGATCACATGATCCTGGGACATACAACCATCATTAACACATGCCAGTCACCAAATACCTGAATTTGATCACCTGACTATGGGGGTGCTGTAAGGGTCATAAGTGTGAAAAACAGTTATAAGTCACTTTTTTCATTGCCATTGTAACTTCAAATGGTCAGTAAACAAGTGATTATAATTCATGGATAGCCTGCAAACACAGTATTTGTTTTCAGTATAATTTTCTGAAATTATAAACACTCTAGTGTGTTATTTTATTTTTATAGTTGTAATTACAATTATGAATAGGTTGTTTCACTTTATTGTCATGCTGGTTTTAGTTCTGAGCACATTATGTAGAAGAATGATATATGATGTATAGCATACTGGGGGAGGAGTATGAAAAGTAGAAGGTAACACACTGTTTTATTGTTGCATTCAGTCTTCTAAAAATGCTAAGCCTGTTATAATAAACAAAGGACACTCTATACATGCTAAGGAGAAATTTATGCCAGTCAGGGAACTGAACTGAAAATTGTTTTCTTTCCTCCTTCCTTCATCAGAAATCCAGATAAGATTCTCACTCTTCTTTCAACTGTTCAGATTCACTGCTCTATTGCTCTTGGTTAATTTTTCTTTGTGTGAAAAGATTTATGTTTTCCTGCCTGCTTAAGGTATGAGCTACGAAGGACAGAATCTGCCTGGCTAATAGCCAGGTCCATAATCAACACTTTCAGTTTTTCCATCACTCCTGGATATAAGCCTAAAGACACACCTAACAAAAATCCAGGTGTGGTTGCCATGATTTCACCTGGCATAGGCGGGACAGGGCTACCATTAAAGGAATAGCACCCTCAAGGCACTGAGATTTGTTCACACTTTCTTTCTGCCACACGTTGGAGGCTGAGGGCAACAGAGAAAACAGCAGCCACGGAGTTTAGGTAATGGAGAAATTAATTTTCTTTTTCTTTTCTTTCTGCTTGCAATCTACTTTCTCCTGTTCTTCATCGTGGCTTGTCACATTTCACTTCTGCATTTAACAGATAGTATACCATTTCTATAAAATCAAGTTAAATGAATTGTAATCTGCAATATCCCTTATTTAAAGTATTAGCTTTTGTTGTTCAGTAGGGGAAAACATATGACACATTTTCTTTATGAGGGATGTTTTGAATTCAGAGATTTAAAAAGCACACTAAAATAAATCTTAGCTGAATGTTTCTCCTTGAAGAAGATCCAGCATTAATTCTATATTGTACAAAAGCAGTATATAAAAATTGCTTTTATATTTACTAGACCTAGACATTTCTTGAACATGCAGGTGCTATTTACCTGGGGTCAGAAGAGTCATTTTTTTCTAGACAGTACTTGTAAAACATCTGGATAATACTGATTCATATGCATTAAAAAGTGAAGCAAGTTTCAATGTGTATGTTGAATGTGCGTAGAGGACAAGTGGAATCTTAATGTCTTGTAACATGGATTCCCTTAACATAAGACATTTAATGAGTGTCAGTGTTTCTGCTCTAGCAATTTGTAGTATCATTCAGCCTTCAACGTAGTATTGTAAAGCCATTAGTGGTACTCTATGTTGTCAATCCTATTATGTAATTTGTGCTTTCACAGGATGACATAAAGTCTTAGATGATATCACTTGCCCATTTTGATTTTACCATATACTCACTGATTCCCTTACTAAACTAGCAAAGGTAGAAATTGAGGTTTAGAGCATTTTACCAGTAGAATATAATCATTCCAATTGGTTATAGTGGTGTATGATTTTTTCTTTAATCATAACTTCAAAATATTTTAGCACCAATTAAAAGATCAGTTTAAAAAGTGGTAAAATTATGCTCTGCAAAGCCATCGGTGAATGTACACTAATCAACGAATGGTCATACCTTCCCTTCCTTTTCCTTCATCCATGCATCAACAGCAGAAGACTAGTTAGTGGGCAAAATTAATACAAACTTTTGATGATACTAAGCAAAGTTTCTCTATGAGTGTACCTGTTTCTATTTAACATACAATTCAATTGAGGTGAACATTTGTTCAGGTTTTAATTCTAGTACAATCCTTTCAAACCAGGTGGTTTTCCAAATACATTAACATATGGACCAGGAGATGCTACATCTGGATGGACCATTTAAGGAAATTTGTATTGGTAGTTCTATTTTTCCCTTTTCTCCTGAAATTGAAGTGCAGAGTTGCACAGATCCGTTTCTCAATAGCATGAAAGGAAGCTGGATTGTGGGGCAGGGGTGGTGGGGGAGAATGATTATTAGATTCCTTTCTGGCTCACTTGCTGAAGAGGTGTGGCAGTGAAATTGGAAAATGTTAGTTACCACAGCTACCAAAACTTGTTTATATTTTAATAGAAATAATAACTACGTATGTTATCAAGGATATAGCCTAAATATATAAGTCTTAGAGTTTCACATATTTGGGGATTCAAAGAATACTGAAGTATATGTGTGTGTTTATGTAATTGGATGCCAGCCTTCCTGCGTGCCGCAGATAAAAAGATATTGAGCTAGATTGATTTCTAAGGTAGTCCTGCCATTAAAAACAGGGAGGCTATTGCCTCACTGGGATAATTGGGTGGTATAGCAAGGTATTAAATTATCATTATTTCATTTATTTGGCTCCCTTATAGGATGTATTTAGAGAAAGTATCATTTTCTGGACCTCAAGTAGTATGAATATGAACAAAGAGTCCTTGGATCTGAAAATATGCATGAAGTGTGTGAAAGTCAGGGACACTGGCTGCCTATGTGTGTCTATCTAGTAGGTTCCATTGTGCAATTAAATAATATAATATTATCCTATTGTGGAGATTGTGGAGATATCTATATAGTATAAGCTCCTTGCTTGCATTATGGAAACTGATCCAGCCAATTCCCACCATGTCCCAGACTTCTTCCTGTGGAGCCTGTGTAAAGGCCTGGTAAATTCTTAACTAGAAAAAAAAATATTTCTGCTATCTTTACACCTGCTTTTGCCTTCTGCATGAGGAAGGCAGGGCAAGCACACTCCAGATGTGATCAGAATTTGGCCTCCCTTTATAATGTCTAAACAAGGTATCATGAAATTGAAAATTGGGTATGCTTGATCATTTGGTGCAATATATTTGCTTTGTTTTCACCTGGAAGGCCACATTCTTTCTGCTATCACTCCAACAACTTAACCACTGCCCCAGACTGAATCCTATGGGGATCCCATGAGAAAGAGGAAAAAATAGATATCAATGGTTGTGAGGCCTTCCCTTCTCAACAGCCATATCTGAATGGAGTGAATACCTAATTAACTGTACTCTCTTATCCACATATAAAAACTTCAGAAATAAATTCTGTATTCCCAGAATGACATAACCTAACAATTAATCTTTTCCCTGCATAACTCCTCCTCCCAAGCAGGTTTTGGTAAAAAAGATGATATATTTCCCAAAGACCAGAATTATCCATACTGTTTTGAAGAATGGTGGTTTCTTTCATAATGAGGCTAATGAGCTTGGAGTTTTTCATTATGCATTTAGCATTGGGTTGGACAAGATGCCTCCAAGCATAACATTCCACAATTTTGTGAAGTTGCAAAACAGCCATTACCCATCAATATCATCCTTCCTCTTCCTTTAAATAAGCATGTCTTCCTTAAGCTTTATTTACTCTGAAAAATAATACGAGCTTCCAAGTAATAATCATTTTTGGACATACCTCTTGACCCTTATATCAGTGGTGGGATTCAAAAAATTTTACTACTGGTTCTGTGGGCAGGCCTTGGAAGGATACTATAAAATTTCCAGCCAGAGGTGGTATTTGCTGGTTCTCCGAACTACTCAAAATTTCCAGTACCAATTCTCCAGAACTGCTGAATGCCACCTCTGCCTTGCATATAAAAAACATTAACATGAAATTTATAACATGTAGACTAATAAATGTAGTCTCCTTCCAGAATCAAGCCTGACTCCTGAACAGATCAATACAGTGTTTTTGGCTCCCATTCAGTCTTCTGGAATATTTTTTTTACTTCCCAGTCTAGCCTAGAGCCTTGGGGTGATCTCCTGTCTAAATGCAAACCAAATCCAGACCTGCTTAACTTTTCCAGACCTCCTTAGCTTTTTCAAGAACAGCCAAGGACAGTTAAAAGCTGCCACCTCTATTCTATTGCCAGGATCTGATCAAAATTCTCAGACAGTGCAGTCCGTAGCAAGCTATTGCATGCAAATGATCAATTGTTGAGGGGCTGGTGGGAGGGGATGGAGGAAAAAGGAATAAATTGGAAAGGAGCAAGTTTAAAAGTTTGGCCCTCTCCCACCCTCACCTCAACTCTTGTCTGTTTAGCACTACGTATGTAAAAAAGCATGAGGATTATGGACGGCCCTGAAAATATACAGGTTAGCTTTTCAGAGGAAGAGAACAAAAAGGAATTATTTGTTCATGGCCAACTGTTATATAATTCCTGGGACATCATGTTCTGTCTATTTCTCAAAATTTTACATTAACCTCATTCATCAGCCTTCAAAGTAGTTAGTCAACTACTGCTAGTCACAACATGTCTATCAAAAGCTTCTCCACCATGGAGGAACTATACCCAAACCATCACTAATTCGTCTGCTCCTGAAGAACATGCTTAAGTATCTTTTTTTTTATTTTTTAAACTAAATATCATCATTAGATTTCTCTTACATTATAATGAAGATATTGCAAAGCTCAAGGGGGCAAAGCAGTAAAGCAATAATGCATACTGTGAAATTGATCAGGGAAATTGATCAAGGTAGGAAATTGATTCAGGGTAGTTGTGACCGATTGTGCTTCTGTCTTTGTATATTGATATATTCTATCTTTGTATATTGATGAATCAGCTTTATGTTTTCTGTGCTGCTTCTGCACTTCTAAAAATATTTTTTCCTTCTTTGAGTATTATTTTATAAACTTTCCACATCTACTATTTGCTTACAAGCTATTATACAATCTATGAGGTTTAATGTTTAAATTTTGATCTATCCATCAAGGCCTGTCTTAATTCCTCTGGCCCCTAACTCTTGCCCTTTGGGATTTCCTTGGGTTTTGATTATAAATGTAACCTTTGAAAATACAGCAATTCTATTGACTATAGACAATTCTCCCATGAAGTCATGATATAATAATTAACAGATTTTTTTTTGTCTATAATAAAGGAAAACAGCTGCTTTTTTCTTTATTTCCATTTCTCTTAGGAACATACATAGATGCAATAACTATAAAACAAAAGCAATATAAAAAACATAAAACAGCAACATTTAAAAGCCCAAATAAATAAATTTTGAGCAGCTATCTTATTTTGAGAATTTTAAAAAAGTCTTCCTAAACTTTGTAACTTCTCTTATGTATACATTTAAGACAGAATCCCAATAGTGGTTTGTTTCATAATACTGGCCTTGATATGAATAATTAATGTCTCATTAATGATCAGTGGATCCGTGGCAGGACTTGCAAGCAATGAGATGCCTCTCCTAACAGCAGGGAGAGGACTGTAGAGGGACAGACAATCCCCTTAATAACTTGGACCTAAGCCATATAAGAGTTTATACAGCATTGTGAGCATCCTGAATAGGGTTGGGAGGCAATCAATTATAAAGGGAGCTGTTTCAATACAGGGGTAATGGAAGACCCCAAAGAAGCAGTACTTATCACATGCAGTAATGCAGTGTTCTTAGCTGACTGCAGTTTCCAGAGTATCTTGAAGTGTCACCTTATGAAGAGTCTATTTCCATAGATCTATCCTAAAAATAACAGGGCTTGAGTTCCTAGAGTGAGGTTTCTTTTTTTCAGGTGCAGAAATCTGAAAACTGCTAAAAAGCTCTCTTACTTTTGAAAGTATGTGACTGTCCACTGGATCTGGACTCTGGATCCAGGAGATTCTTTGACAAGCAATTCTGTTCCATAAAAGGAATGGTAACTCCATAATGAACAGATTTATCTGTCGAATTGCATACCAGTTCCCAGAGTCAATCACAATTTTGTCTTACTGGAGTTATTAATTATAAGCACCACTGCAATCGGAGTTCAGGTTCATTTACTGCTAATTTTGCTGTGACAATCCTTTCCTGCTGAACATATTCATGACTTAAATATTCTGAACTAAGTTCATGGAACAGTTGCATGGTGGTCATTCAAAATCTAAAACAACCTACACTAAAATGCAATTAAAAGTTATTTTAGAGGCTTGGGGAAATAGGAAGTCATTCACCTAGTGTTAAAATGATGCTAGTTGACATCTTTGAAAAGGGAATTTCCTAAACAGTTGCCACCACAGAAAAGCTCAACCCTTTATAAAGCCCACCTCATCTCCAGGTGCAAGGACTTGGAGAGGACTTAAGTAGATGATCTTAAGATCCAGGTAGAACATTTAGGAGAAGGCACTTCTTCGGGTATCCTGGACTAAACTGTTTAGGGCAGGGGTGTCCAACCTTTCACCTTCCCTGGGCCACATTAGAAGATGAAAATTTCGTTTGGGTCGCACATATAATAAATTATTATAAAATAATTATATTATAAAATTATATAATAAATTATAAATTATTTTTATTATTTATTATTAATTATTTATTAAAAATTATTTATTTTTTATTAATTTTCCGGCCAAATTTTGCGGGGTGGGGGGCAGCGGCGGCGGTGGGGTGGCGGCGGGGGCAGAAGCGGTGGCGGCGGCGGCAGGGGCAGAAGCGGCGGCAGTGGCAGCGGGCGCAGAAGTGGCAGCAGCGGTGGCAGCGGCGGGCAGCGGCGGCGGGGGCAGAAGCGGCAGCGGCGGCGGCAGTGGGGGCAGAAGCGGCGCTGGCGGCAGGGGCAGAAGGCGGCGGCGGGGGGCAGAAGCGGCGGCGGCGGGGGGGGTGGGCGGCGGTGGGGGCAGAAGCGGCGGCGGCGGCGGGGGCAGAAGCAGCAAAGGCGGCGCCGCCTTTTCTGTTGCTTTTGGCGTGGCGCTCGCCTTGCCCTGCCTCGCACCTGTCTCTCCTCCTCCTCCTCACTGGCTCTTGCCAGAAGGTTGGGGTGGGCACTGGGCCGCATTATGAGGCAACCTGGGCCGCATGCGGCCCGCGGGCCGCGGGTTGGACAAGCCTGGTTTAGGGCTTTATAGGTTAAAATCAGCACTTTGAATTGGGTCTGAAAATGAACTATCAGCCAGTATAAATAAAAAAATTAGTATAATATGTTTATTTTAATCAGTCCCAATCATTCTAAACTAACAAACTATTTTCAAAAGCAGCTCCATGAAGAGCACTTTGCAAAAATCAGCTGGGAAGATACCAGAGCATAAATGTTGTAAGTCTGCTTCTCTCCACATAATGTCACAAATAGTAAACCAGCCAAAGATGATAAAAGGCACATGGTTCCACCAACACCATCTGAGTGATAATGGAGAATCTAGGACCACTTTTGAAACTGTAAGCTTGCTGCTTTCAGGAAATTGCAGACTTCTCTGGAACTTAGCTGGTATCATCCACAAACGGTATCTCTCTCTTTCATCTGGGTTGAGCCTCACTTTACAGTCCATTTCTGTGCTTATTTTGGACCTGAAACCAGACTACAAAGCATCAGGGTAAATAATTTTGCCTAAGATCTCCTGCAACTTCGATTCACTTCCCTCCCTACCTGCTTGACTAAAAATTGAATATGGAAACAGTTGAAATAGATTTGAGTCCAAAGATGGCTCCTTAAGCAAGAATGTTCCCACCACAACCTTGGTATGGATGACAGTCCTGACAGTCATCTCAGAACACTATGATTTTTCCTTTTGTTGACTTTTCCTTTCAGTCTGTATAACTTCTGTTTTAACATTCTCCTATTTAATATAATAGTGCAAAAACAGTGAGAGATTTTTCCTTTAAAACTCTTAACAAAGAGATAATATGCAATTTTAAAAATTCAAATAGCAGACACATAATGGAATCTTAAATTCCCAAAACTTAAGGGGAGGAAAAACGATAACTTTAACACTTTCCCCCCTGTATTGTAGCATTAATAAAAAGTAATTCTTCAAATCCATTTTGGCAGAAAATGCATTGGTGCAAATAATTCCTATTCTTAGAATGTATTTGTGAACTATTTTCTTTCCCTCTCCCTCCTCCCTTCTCTGAGATTAAAATGTACTTCTTTCTTTCTTTCTCTTTTAAGGTCCTATGCACAGGGGACTTTTTGATAAATGAATCAGGACCCAACTGAAGTTTACAGGTATTGGCAAAATTGGAATCAAGCGCAACGTAGAGTCAGGAAGACTTAATACCTTCAGGATGTCAAAAGTCATCCCAAATCATGTGGTACGGGTTGGGCAGACAGTGTGCATTTCACCCAAAGAAGAGCATACCTGTTTGCAGCACCCAAATGATGGTTTGTCCTGTCACACATTGCCAATGCAGTGTTTTTATTATACAGTGGAAGGGTGGGACAGGAAGAATTTGTTGGCTCAAACCCAAGGAAGTTCGCCAACTAATAAATCTGTTAAATCTACTGTAATAGTCACACCTATGCCCTCTCAACTTTGTGAGGACAAATATCAGCAGGAAGAACCAACAGGGCCAAATGAAGACAGCTATCCAGCCTCTCCTACTTTGGATATATCTATTGAGAACTTGAACCGCTTGATCTTGGAAATTGACCCAACTTTCAAGCCACTCCAACAGCCGACCCAGGCAGACAGTCCCCTCCAAACTATCCCACAAAGCAACACCAGTACAGTAGCAAAGCATGAACCTGATACATCAGGTAAGATATGGAATACCTTCAAACCATAAGAGATCACTCTAAAAATAATTCCTTTTCCCACTGTTTAGAGATTTTAGGCCTATAGAGTTGAAAATGAGTGCAGAGAATTCAGAAAGCTGCACCACTTTCTTTTAAGCCCTGAAAATTTATATGAACAATCAAGACTGGTAGAAAGTGGAAGCCTCTCAAAAACACTGCAATGAATGTGCAATTTCTTGCATTAAAAATGGGTGATCCTGGAGACGCTTAGATGCAACTAATAAAAACACATCAAAGCATATATGTTTTTTCACACTTTAATGGATTTTGTCTGAAAAGGAAAATTATGGCAGATAGGTGAAGGGGGGTTACAAACTGAGACTTTGTTGCTTTGGCAATCCATTGAATTCTACAGCTAATATCTGGTGATCATGTAGTAGAAGTTGTCATTCTACCAAGGACTATGTATGAAGGACTCAAACTCTGCTACCCTCATTTAATGAGACATAGAATGACTGTTCAGTCATATGCTGGCAATCTTTTAATCCATCAGCTGCCACAAAACTGTCTGGATGCTATTTGCCTTAAGTTGTTTATAAAAATACTTCAGATAAGACAAAAGATCTAGCTTTTGTCCAGATACACAATGCCCATCATCAATTTTTCAGTAACAGTAATAATAAAGTTTCTTCATCTGCTTTCACTAAGCAAAATTAGTTTCCAGTGCTGGAATCCAAGCTGCATGACTACAATTCTCATTCCAGTTGAACAGACCAAGTAGTCATTTTCAGCCTATCTATCCCCACCAGTAGCCAAATCCTTAAGGCAAGGTAGGAAAATAAGCATGACTCATTGTGCCATGTTAGAGTTTGTACTTTGGCATAGTTTTTGGAATGCAGAATGCCTGCAGATGACATCATTTGCTAGGGTGTGCAGCTAAACAGCTAAATTGGCTTGCACTGCAAATATATGCAGTGATTACCCAAAAAATATCACGGACACAGCCACTTCTTTATAAGTGCTTTGGGCAATATATGTACATACTATTTATAAAAGATGAAACACATTTATATGTTCAACTTAGGACTCTGTTCTTGAGAATCCTGCCTAATGTATGAAACAGATCAAGATCAAGTTTGACTGATATGTCTTTGAAGGTTTTTGAAATCAATATGTTTTAAAGCTGCCTGATTCCAAACTGAATTATTGATTCTTCTCTGTCAGTATTCACATAGAGTCAGCAGTTAAGCAGATTTCTGACAGCAACTTTTGCCACTTCAAACTGCAGCTGTTAGGGATTAACCTTTGCATATACATAATGTGATCTACTGTTGAGCTATTATCCTTTTTTAATGTGGGTGCTAAGTAAGACAGGAAAGGAAAGGGATGATGTGTTCATGTGTTCTAACTGAATTACAGGTCATTTGTCCCTTGAAAACAAAATCAACAATGTCTCTTTGTAGATCAAAATGTGTAAAACCCACATTGGCGCATAAGAGCAATCCACTAGGAAAGCTACATATCTCTCATTTTTCTTTGTATTCTTTCTTCAAAAATCATATCCATATAAAAGTTTCTTATATATGTACATATAAGTTATATTACATATACATCTAGTTATATTACATATTTTAAAATCTAAATGTGTCTAGAGTGGTTTTCTTGCGATATCAAATTTAAGTGAAAAATCTTTAAATGATTTTTACAAATTTATGTTGAATCTTTTCTAAAACCAGATGCTAGGGAAAGTATTGGCAGCATTAGAAGTAATATAAACTCACCTTTTTGCTTTGAAATGCAGCTCCAGGTTAGAAAAAAATTTGAATGCATATTTACTAATTGTATAACACATATTGGTAAAGGTCAGTATGAGATCACTGCTTGATTGGAGTCAAAATTGTGCAAGGAGAAGGCCTTGTGTAGTCTCCTTAAACTTGTATCTGATATGTTCTTTGGAAGTAACCAGATGTTTCTCATTTGCTGTTAGAACAGGCAGGAAAGGAGAACAACTGAAGCTTGCATCCCCACCCTTTTATACAGGTGCCAACAAGTAATGGACTCATTGACATTAAGCTTGCTTGGATGACTCTACAAAACACATTGTTGGGAGGGCTCTTTGACTTCCAGGTCTGGCTAGAAGGTTAACTGCACCTGGAAAAAAAAGACCTTGAAAATGGTGTTTATCCACCTAGATCAGTGGCGTCAAACTCGTGTCGTCAGGGCGGTGTCACATGACATATCGGGACTTTTTTCCTCTTTACTAAACCAGGTGAGGGCAGGGCCAGCACATGACGCATCTGGCCTGCAGGCCGCAAGTTTGACACCCCTGATCTAGATAAATAGCTCCAGTATACTTGTGCTGGAATGAATGACCAATCATGAGCATATATAAGATTGTCTCACAATGTATCAGACAAATGCTGTATCTGCATGTTCCAGCTTTGTTCCCCCACTAATGTATGTTCTTTGGGGAAAAGGCAGGTTATACACTAACTTGAAAGTAGATGTTGTAATAGAAATGGTAATAGGGTTTTACAGCTCCCAGAATTCTTAGCCATATTTCTACCATGTTCCATAGTCAAGCTATGGAAGGCTGATCTGTGTACCAGCAGTTATGATGGAGCTGGACCATTAATCTCTGCCAGTCAGTCTGCCAACTCTCAATGATAATGTGTATAGTCCAAAATCTTGTAAGGTTAGAACTCCCTTCTTTCTTGGTCTGCCTTCAGTAGACAAACTACTGCCACTGCCATTCTCACAGTCCCAGCAAGTATCGTCATGGAGGATGATAATTGAAATGCAGAACATTTATTTATTATTTGATTTTTAATCCCACCATATAGCAATAGCACTTAGACTTATATACCGCTTTATAGTGCTTTACAGCCCTCTCTAAGCGGTTTACAGAGTCAGCATATTACCCCCAACAATTTGGGTCCCCATTTTACCCACCTCAGAAGGGTGGAAGGTTGAGTCAACCTTGAGCCTGGTGGGATTTGAACTGCCAAACTATAGGCAGCAGTACTGCATTCTAACCACTGCGCCACAGAGGCTCCTGTATATATTGTACACATATATTACTGTTATGATATGATTAGCACAGTATAGCATAGAATAGCATAGCATAGCAGTATATTAATGTAAACTAATGCATTACAATACAATATAATACAATGGATGGTATGCATCTTTTTCAATCTCAAGCCCTCTACCAGAGGCCTGCAAACTTGAAGGTTCAGCACAATATCTTAGCTGTTTTCTGCCCTCTTCTGTACAGAAAGCTCTGATATTTTTCCTGGGATCTGTTGGAGCCACTCTCCCAACTTAGGAGTCACAGCTCTGAATGGTCCTACCACCACTGTCCTCTACTTTCCACATCCTCTCCAGTACCCCATTAGGCCCTGATACTTCTCTCCTAATATCCTTTTTTTTTTCTTGGACACTAAGATTTCTAGCATTCTTTTTCACACAGGACTTTTCATTAATTCCACAAGTAAAATCTCTCAGCACTCTTGTATTCATCATATGAAGGGCATACTTTCCCAAGGTTTCTGTCATGTTAGTTTATTTGTTAATTTTGATTATCCCTCCCCACCCATATGCTGCTGGTGATAAGGTATTGACATACATTAAGTACTAGTATTTAAAATCTGCTTTTATATATCTGTTGCTTTGTAAATATAGTGAAGAAGTTTACATATTGTCTATGGAGAAGCATAAAAATGATTTAGAACTGTTGAACCTAAAGGATTCTAATTGATTTTGTGGCTCTTGCAGTTTGTCTTATTTTCTCTTCTTGTTTTTACCAGACATAAAATATATTGAAATGTCACCAGGCAAAACCAAGTATCAAGAGTCTTGGCAGAGCTCAAGAAGTCCTTCCAGCACTCCATTTTCTGTGTCTTCTCCAAAACGGGGTCATTTATTTCCACGTGGAGGCAACCTTGGCTATAACTGTGATGCTATTGGTAATAATTCTGGAAGTGTACAGCATTTCTCCCCTACAGGAAGGCAGTCACCAACTTGCATCCAAGTATCAGAGAGTATCTCCATTCCACAACGAGATCAGAAGAACTTTGCATCCTATGGTTCAAATTCTTCTCTAGCTTCCTCTCCGGGCATTCTGCAGCTCAGGAGAATGGCACAGCGATGCAGTGAGGCATCAGTGCTTTCAACAAGTCCTGGATCAGACACCAGTTACATTTTTGGAAGGTAAATGCACTCTAAAAAAAGGGATTATCCTGTGTGATTACTTCACATTTCTCTGTAGTTGAATGTCATTGCCTGAACTACTTTGCAGTGCTAGTTTACAAGACCAATACTCGAATACAGCTCATCAGTCTGGAACCCACATTACGTATCTGATATTAACACAGTTGAGAAAGTCCAGAAATATTTCACAAAAAGAGTTCTACACTCCTCTACTCGTTGCAAAATATCTTATGCCACCAGACTCAAACTTCTAGACCTAGAAAACCTAGAACTACGCCGCCTTTGGTCCGATCTAAGTATAGTATATAAAATCATACATTGCAATGTCCTACATGTCAATGAATACTTCAGCTTCAATCATAACAATGCAAGAGCAAACAATAGATACAAACTCAAGGTTAATCACACCAGACTTAATTGCAGGAAATACGACTTCAGCAACAGAGTGGTCAATGTCTGGAATACTCTACCTGACTCTGTGGTTTCTTCCCCAAACCCAAAAACTTTAATCTTAGACTTTCTACTATTGACCTCACCCCTTTCCTAAGAGGTCTGTAGGGGGCGTGCATAAGCGCACCAACGTGCCTACTGTCCCTGTCCTATTGTTTCTTTTTTATTTTTATCCATTTCATGTATTCATAACTATGTTTATCCTTACACCTATTATCTTGTAAGCGATTGATAAATCAAATAAATTTTAAAAAAATAATAGAACAGAATAACAGAGTTAGAAGGGACCTTGGAGGTCTTCTAGTTCAATTCTCTGCCCAGGGAGGAAACCCTATATCATTTCAGACAAATGGTTGTCCAATCTCTATCAGGCCGGAAGGTGAAAGGAGGAGAAAAAAATGTATAGCAATAATGGCAGGAGAAAATGTTAGCAGACAGTGATGAAAAACCCAGTCAGAACAGAACATTGCCCTCAAAAGACACTGTGGCCTGGTCACACTACCTCTAATCCAGCAGCAATTGTGCACATTTAAAGATGGTGGCTGGAAAAGATGACTGGGAAGTGACAGGAGAAGTGACAGGAGAAAGTAGGTTTTGCTTACATACTTGTTTGGTAAGGGAAAGTGCATTTCAAGGTAGCTGCTATGTTATTTTCTTCGGGCATAGGCAAATATTTAACTCCTCTACATCCCTCACTATGTCAAAATAACTAAGAATCCCTTTTGTAAAATCAAGGTTAGGAAATGCAGGGAGCCAAATCAATACCCACCTAAACAAATCCACTGTTTTTCCTCACCCCAGGACAAAAGAGTGCTTAGAGACTCATTTGCGCAACTTGCTATTGAACACATTTTCCTGTACAGTGTTATTTAGTCTTCACAGAAATCCATAGTATCTATTACAGCAGAGTCTTTAAAAAAAGGTCCCAGGAAGTAAATCAGAAACATGAATTTGACTTTCCACACTGGATTCAATGCAGGAATTCAAATAAAATAATTCCCTATAGATTTAGTGAGCATATCCACTTCTCTAGGAATTTATTTCTGCAGCCAAACACTTCAACTGTTTGAGTTTCTTTCCTAACATCCAAATGGAATCTGCCTTCCTATAACTTCAGGCCATTATTTGGTTTCTCACATTCTGGAACAATACAGAACAAAACTATATATTTTCTTGATATATTCTCCTCCTTGAGCAAAGGGGCTGGACTAGAAGACCTCCAATGTCCCTTCCAGCTCTATTCTGATTGATTCTGATTGACTGATGATGCCCCATTAGTTGAGGAATATCATCAAAATGTGCCCTCCCCAAATAAATATCATCCAGCTCCACTTGTTTCCATTTGGAATTTTGAAAAGATGGGTGTTTTTTAAAAACAAACAAACAAACCACTAATTAGCTGGTTGTGGGCAGTTAGAACAGCGCAGAGGTGGTATTCAGCAGGTTCTGACCAGTTCTGGAGAACCAGTAGCGGAAATTTTGAGTAATTCGAAGAACCGGCAAATACCACCTCTGACTGGAGATTTTACAGTATCTTTCCCCTGCCACCCCCACAGAACTGGTAGTAAAAAAATTTGAATCCCACCACTGGAACAGTGGTTTTATCTAGATGAGTTTCAATTATTCTTTTAAAGCCAAACTTTAAATTGGGAAGGCATACAACATTAGAGAGTTCTAAACTCTTGTGTACCTAGCATGCATGATTTGCTCCCATATGGATATTTAGAAGTAACAGTCGTAGAACCCTAGTCCTTTCTAACTTTTCTATGTTTTTTTCCCTCTGTTGCAGCAGCAGCAGCCAATCATTGTCCAACCATGAACCCGACACACCTCTAACCAGGTCAATAGGGAGCCCTTCCTCTGTTGAATCCCTGACAGGGTGTTATGTTCCGTCCAACAGCTCTGGTTCTTCCTACCACAGAGCCACATGCTCCCAGAAAGAGAATTCTTCTCTAACTCAGCCATACCAGAAGGGACAAGCCGACACCTACACCCACTCTCTTTTATCTGTTACAAATCCCCCACTCCCAATCCCTATAGTGCTCATCAATGGTCTCCCAGAAGAGAGTGAGACAGCTATGAAGCTTTCCAGGGGCTACTCCAGTTCCTTCAAAGATAAGATGCCTAAGACCAATTCAAGCAGTTTTTCAGGAGTTAATGATTTAAACAATTCCTATTCTGACAATTCAAGTTTCTCCGCTTCATCTCTGGAAGGTAAGTTGTTCCATCCCTATGACTGAAAGTTCACATCTTTCTTTATTTCCAATTGGGCTGCAAAAGAATCCTTTATTTTAAAAATTGGGAAGGCATACAACTTTTTGCAAAAAAACGACCTTCCCCAGGTCATGTAATATGTGGTTGACACAATCTGAATTGCAATTCCTTCCCCAGCTGACATGGATGTTGGTAAGAATTCGGGAAGCTGAGGCCCACACATCTAAAAAGTACCAATCTAGAGGATGTGTGAAATAAAATTTCCCTGCTGTGAGAAGTAGAGGAAGTAATCCAAACTAAAAAATGGCAGTGTGCCTGCTCATGCAAAAATCAGGGAATAAGGTCAATCTGTATATTATCCAAGCAAAGCATCTGTACAATCAGCCTGGTAAAGTTTCCTAAATTGACCACATTTTCCCTATTTGTTAATTCACTGCCCTTCCTTTTCCTCGCCTGTCAGCCTTTTGAAGTATTTCTAGAAACTTAGTGAGGGGAAAAAGTACAAATTAAGAGGAAGTAAATTCATTTCAGCGCACCCTTTTTCCTTATATCTTCCATCTGACAATCAGTTTGAGAAGGAAGCTAGGGGGGAATACTAGTATGAGAAATGGACTTCCCTTGCTTTCTCATTCTCATACATGCTTCTCTCTGCTACCCTCTGAACAATATCACCTCAGTCAAAGAGAAAGGAGTAGTTGCAGACTGGTTATGTCTGCATCCTCTTTCCAAAAAGTAGGACTATCAGAAAAACAAAGTAGCTGATCAGGGACATCCAATCAATAATTCATCTAGAATGGCATATTGTTGCTTAACAGAACCAGATGTTCTAAGAACATGTAGTCACTGTGTTAATATTAAATCCTGACATGTAATGTTGGGGTTTTGAATGTTTGCTAGGAAATCTAATTAAATAGTGTTTACTTTTGAGAGAGAGGTGGCCGGTACAAAATCCAGCAGCTGGGTCCAAAACAGCAACATTGATTTAAAATTCTGGCATGCGATTTGAGGAGATTCTGTTTAGGGATTCATTAGAGTCCCTGAATATAAAAATTGTGTATTTAGCTATCACAACTAAGCAGTCTCTTTTAAAATTAGTTTTGTCACCATGCAAAAGAAATAACTTTTCTAGCCTTATAAAAGTCCAATGTGATAACTACCCTCTGAACATCCACAAAGGGTGTCCCCCCAAAAACTCTCTCAAAATGAAAGCTATAATGAAGTGAGGGAAGCAATATTACATGCAACGTATGTAAACATAGAATGTGGCTTTCATTATATATTCATTGAAGCATCTTGATTATTTTTAACCCCTTTCCCAGATACCATTGCCTTAATTGCAAAAGAAAATCAAAGGAATTTCAATTAAGTCATTTCTAACTTGCTGTCTGGATTTCAATAAACCTAGGATCACTGGGAACTTGAAAGGAATTTGGATCTCTTCCACTATATCAGTGTGACCCATCCATTTCAGTATTTGTAATCTGAAACGGATGGACAACATTGGGATAATCTCTTTTTCCTCTCGAGCTTGCCTTCATTTATTTTATAAAACCTCCCTAAAAATTTTTAAAAAACCCTCTATGATGAAAAAAAAAGAAAATTTCTGATTTTTCTAATCACTTTTTGTCGTGTCCGTCGCAAGGAATGAGACTCGGAGCCAGTGACTTAGTTCAGCTCATTTATTGATTCCCGAGATCGGCTCGGCTCCGAAAGAAAAGCGGGCTTTTTATTCTTTGGCGCGCGACGGCCAATGGCACGCTTTGAATCTCCCGCGATTAGTTTCCACCAATCGCGGGAGATTCGCGCGCGGCCAATCAGTGCGGCTCACTCGGCCAATCAGCTCGCCATGCGTCTCGACCAATCGCTGTGCGGTTCTACAAGAATGGTAATGACCGTACAGAACACCCCTCCCCTCTTGGTAGGGTCCTACGTAACGTAGTCCCGTAAGTAGGCGGGGCTACTTACTTGTCTACTTGACCTGCGCAGGTTAGTTGGTGCTTGGCTCCCGGCCGGTTCGGTCGGGTTCTGTGTTGCTCCTTGTCCTGTTGATGGAGCCGTCTGGAAGGCTGGGCCGGGCCTTTCGTCGCAGCTCCCTCCCGGTCTACCCGGGCTGGTAGAGTTGCGGTTGCTGCTCCCGCCTGGTCTTTCCAGGCTGGTTGGGCTGGCCTGGCTGCTTCTTCCTGGTGAGATGTCGAGCTGGCTGTATGCTGGTGAGTATTCCTGGTTTCTTTCTAGTGGGGTTTGGTCTTTTGGGCCTTCCCTCCCCTCTTGGTTTGTGTTGGGGGGGTTCCCTTCTGTGTTTGTTTCAGTTTGCGTGTCGGTTGTGTTTCCTGTGGCTGTTCTAGACCTTAACTGGTCGATGTGTCGTTTCCATGCTCGTCCGTCGGTTGTCTGTAAATGGTACGAGCGGGGGCCTGTCACTTGGGTTACGGTTGCTGGTACTCAGAGTGGGTCTCCGGTGAGGTTTTTTGCGTATACCGCGTCACCTGTTTTAAAGGTTCGGTCTTTGCTTGAGGAGTTTGGGGGTTTTTCAGGGTTGTATGTGGGGTGCAGTCTGTCGCGTGGGGACCTTAATTTTCTCCCCATCAGTAGTTCTGCCGGGCTTTTATTCTTCGGCCTGGGGGCTTCCTTGATTGCTCTGATTTTTTCCTCGGTTGGGTGAATTCCGTGCCGATCTAAGAGGTACCCCAGGAACTCGACCCTCTCGGTGTGTAATTGGCATTTTTCTTTTTAACCTTCAGCCCCGCATTTTTGAATTTTGTTAGGACCTCCCTCAGGCGACCCTCTAGCTCTTTTGGTTGGTTGCCGACACCAGTACGTCATCAAGTAGGGCACCACCCCTTGATTCCTTGCAGGAGTCTCTCCATGAGGCTCTGGAATATTCCTGGGGCCACGCTGACTCCAAACTGGAGTCTCTTACAGCGGAAAGCCCCCGGTGGGTTACTATGGTTTGCGCCTCGGCCGTTTCTGCGTCCGACCGGTAGCTGCTGATAGGCTTGTGCCAGGTCAAGCTTCGCAAAGACCTTGCTTCCCCCCAGTGAGCATAGGAGGTGCTGCACTACTGGGACGGGGTAGGCGCTTTGCTGCAAGGCGCAATTGAGGGTGGCCTTATAGTCCCCACAGATTCTCACCGACCCATCGGGCTTAACGGGGGTGACTATGGGGGTCTCCCACCGGGCATGGTCGATTGGCTCGAGGACCCCTTGTCTGATGAGCTTGTCTATTTGCTCATCGATCTTTGGCCGGAGTGCGAATGGTACTCGCCGCGGTTTCAGGCGAATTGGGGGAACGCTGGGGTCTAGGCTGAACGAAATAGGGGGCCCTCGGTACTTGCCTAGGGTGCCATCGAACACTTCCTGAAAGTCCCTCGCGAGTTGTTCCTCCCAGTCGGCCTCCCCGATGTGGTCGATGCCCGTTACCTCGATTCCGAGCGGCACGAACCACTGCAGTCCCAAAAGGCTAGGGCGGTCTCGGTCCACGATCATCAGGGGAAGCCTTGCTGTTCGCCCCTTGAAGGTTACCTCGAACTGGCCTGTTCCGACTACCGGTATGCGATTCCCTTGGTAGTCCTTGAGGATTAGGCTCTGGCTTTCCAGCCCTCCTCTGTGGATGGCAGGCACCAGGCGCTTGATTTCCCGCCATGCAACCATGGAACGGTAGGACCCGGAGTCCACTTCCATCTTGCATGGCTCGCCCTCGATGCCCACCTCCACATATACTTTCCGGGCGTCTGTGCTGGAGGAGTGGCCGATGACGACTGTCTGGTGGGTTTCCTCTCTCCGCCTGTTCCCGCCGTCTCGTCGGCCCCATCCATCTTGGCTCCATCGGTTTTCGGCTTGGCGGTCTCTGGGCCTGGGGGTGCTGTCTCGTCTCCGGTTGTTGTCGTCTCGCCGCCGGGGCTGTAGTTCTTCTTGAGTCAGCAGACTCGGGCGATGTGGCCTCTCTTGTCGCAGTGCCGGCATATTGCATCGAAGAATCGGCCCTCTGATCGAGGGTGGTCGCCTCCGCACCCAGCGCACGGTTGCCCCGACTTACGACTCCGTCGATCGTGCCGGTCTCGGTCCGCCTGGAGCCGATGCACGTCCTCTTCTCTGTCTGTGGTGTCGGAGGCGGAGTCGAGGTCGCCATGGTGTGTGGTGGTCTCTCAGCGGCTTGCTTCGGGGCGCGTCTCGGTTGCTGTGCCTGCCTCGGTGGTCACATTTCGGTCCCCGGTGTCGGGCCTCTGCATTCGGGCCGCTGACTTCTGGGTCGCCTCGGCTGTGGTGGCGTCTGCGAGGACGTCGGCGAGGGCGATGTCGCCTTTTGCCATCAACCGGCTCTGGAGGACTGGATCTCTGAGTCCCAGGACGATGCAGTCTCGGAGTGCCTCGTCCATGTCCGTGAAGCCACACATGCCTCCGAGATTCCGCAGGTCGGCCACGAAATCGCCGATGCTCTCGCCCGCTCGCTGGTCTCGTCGATAGAAGTCGTGCCGCCGGATAAGGGTGGGCACGTCGGGGGCATAGTGGTTCCGGAGCAATGGCTCGAGATCGGCCCAGTCCATTGTTTTTACGTCCTCTGATTTCGCGAGGGCTTTTGCCATTTTAAACACTGCAGGCCCGCAGTGCGTGAGGAAGACAACTCTTTTCTTCTGCCCGGTTGCATCCTTTAGATTGCTATTTTCGAGGAACATCAGGAATCGGTCGGTGTACGATTCCCAATCCTCAGTAGCCGGGTTAAAGGGTGCGGGCGGTGCGATGCTGGCCATCTCGTTGGTCTCGTTTCCTCAGGACACGTGCACGATGGGGATCAGTTTTGGCATCCCATCCTCGTCGCCAGTGTCATGTCCGTCGCAAGGAATGAGACTTGGAGCCAGTGACTTAGTTCAGCTCATTTATTGATTCCTGAGATTGTCTCGGCTCCGAAAGAAAAGCGGCGGCTTTTATTCTTTGGCCGTGGCGGCCGCGGCCAATGGCACCGCTTTGAATCTCCCGCGATTAGTTTTCACCAATCGCGGGAGATTCGCGGCGGGCCAATCAGTGCGGCTCACTCGGCCAATCAGCTCGCTGTGCGTCTCGACCAATCGCTGCGTGGTTCTACAAGAATGGTAATGACCGTACAGAACACTTTTCCTTAAACTTTTTTTTAAAAACTTAGATATATGTATGACTTTTTTTTAATGCAGGGTATTCCAAAGAAGCCCAGACAACTATGAAGTTTGTGATGGACACCTCTAAATATTGGTTCAAACCCAGCATCACAAGAGACCAAGGTAATCTAAAGAGCAGCAGGCAACAATATACAAAATGAAGGAAAGGCAAGAAAGCTAAACGACTAAGAATGTGACCTGATTCAGATACAGAGATAAATATGATTGTTACATGAATGCATTGCATGAGCTGATATCTCTCAGAAAGGAGTTGTATTAGTTTTTATGGATTCATGGTGTTGTACAGCTTTTTAATACATATTATTCCCCTTGGAAAGCACGCTAGAAATACTTCCAAGATCCATTTCAGAAAAAAAGAAGTTGCTGGCAGCTCTATTAAAGGCTTCGTTTTACAGTATTGGACTGAACAATGCTACAGGCGTCTTATATCTTAACAAACATGCTTTGAGGGGGAAACAAAAAAAGGATAATTATTCTGTCCTTTCATGGCTGTGTTGTTAAATGATAACAACACAGGGATGTGTTGCTGGGATGGCCCATGGGATGGGATCCTTGGCATTTAATCCACAACTTCAAATCCAACAACCATCTTTTTACTTTACTTTCCCCCATAAGTGTGGTTAAAGTACAGCAACAGCATCTGTTGCTGTACCTAAACCACACCTTTATCTTCCTTCTAGGAGCACATCCATCAAGGCAGAAATTATAATTACAGGAGAGAAAAAAACAATAGAAGTCAGCTTCCCTGTGTTTTTTCTCCCTCTATTTTCATACTTTTTCAAGCCATTTTCTTAATGGGCAAAGTGAAGAAGATAGTGAGGAAAGAGTTATGCAACAAAAATAATTTCAGAGAAGTGTGTTTAAAAGAGGTTTCTTCAAGTATTTGGGCTACCAATAGACTACATTAGGAAAGTTGTGTACAAATGCTCCATATCAGTTGTTAACAAAATGCAGTATAGTTTTTAAATTGATCTATTAAAGTCTGTAAAAAAAAAAACTGAATCAAGTCCATATAGACACAGAAAGGAAAATGTATCAGATTTATATTGATTTCCATGTCCATTTTGAAGAAATGGTGACTTGCCAAAAAGGATAAAGGATAACAGATAATCAGAGTTGGAAGGAACCTTATAGGTCATCTAGTCCAACCCCACACCCAAGCAGGAGACCCTACACCATTTCTGACAAATGGCAGTCCAATCTCTTCTTGAAAGTCTCAAGTGATGGCGCTCCCACAACTTCCGAGGGCAAGCTGTTCCATTGGTTGATTGTTTCCACTGTCAGAAAGTTTCTCCTTATTTCCAGGTTAAATCTCTCCTTGTTCAGTTGCCATCCATTGTTCCTTATCTGGCCTACAGGTGGTTTAGAAAATAGCTTGACCCCTTCCTCTCTGTGGCAGCCCCTCAAATATTGGAAGACTGCTATCATGTCTCCTCTGGTCCTTCTCTTTACTAGACTAGCCAAGCTCAGTTCCTGCAACCATTTGTTGTATGTTTTAGCCTCCAGTCCCCTAATCATCCAGGTTGCTCTTTTCTGTACTTTTTCTAGAGTCTTAACATCTTTTTATAATGTGGTGACCAAAACTGGATGCAGTACTCTAGGTGTGGTCTTACTAAGGCTTTATAGAGTGGTATTAGTACCTCACTTGATCTCGATTGTACCCCTCTGTTAATGCAATTTAGGATTGCATTAGCTTTTCTGGCTTCTGCTGCACACTGCTGGCTCATATTTAGCTGGTTGTCCACTAAGACTCCAAGATCCCTCTCATAGTTACTGCTATTAAGCCTAGTTTCACCCAGTCTATATGTGTACTTTTGGTTTTTCTTGCCTAAGTGTAGGATTTTGTTTTTCTCTACATTGAATTTCATTTTTTTAGAAAAGGCCCAGTGTTCTAGTCTGTCAAGATCCACCTGGATCTTGAGCCTATCTTCTTGGGTGAGCCTATCTTCTTGGGTGATTTAATCCTTTCCCTCTCTTTCTCATTATGGGCATGGAAGCTTTTGGAAACGCAAATAAATGCTTGGAACATTAAAAAAAATTGGTAGAATTGTCTCTCAGTTATTTTTCCCTGCCTCAATTTACTATCTACCTATTTACCTACTTCCTTATGTTTTGAAACTCCAAACTTTGGGACAACTAATTTCTGTAGTAAGATGTAAGTTTCGGCCTTACATATACATATTTGCTGCATTCAAATTGAATTGATACCACTGCTCAAAATAATTATACAATTTGGCATCTACATTATTATTTGTAAAGCAAAGCTTCCTTGATAAAGACTGGTATCCAATCACACTCCCATGCTCTGGCATTTTAAGAGATGTTGTCTATATAGCTACTATTTTATCACAGCTATTGTTTAAGCTTTTATTGCACATTTTCATGATAAATAAGGCATTTAATGTGTTCTTTCAAGTAATTCCCACAACTTTATTTTGTGAGATGGACCCTATATGCAAAGGCAGCAGTATCAGGCTGTACCTGGGTAAGGAAATTTTTCCCAGATATGGGTCTGGTACTACTGGTTTTATATGTAGCTGGTTTATTCCTGTGGGTCTCTGAAAAGGAGA
The DNA here is from genome assembly GCF_049901735.1 of Notechis scutatus. Classification (NCBI taxonomy): domain Eukaryota; kingdom Metazoa; phylum Chordata; class Lepidosauria; order Squamata; family Elapidae; genus Notechis; species Notechis scutatus. Next base: position 93,675,666 of record NC_142025.1, on the reverse strand, counting down.
GCTTGCAAACTGATGAGCATAAAATAGATAAAGATGTGCAATGTTATTGAGGACAGGCAGTATTTTCTCCGTAGGACCTTCAAGCTGCTCAGTTATTTGAAATATAGAGCCTTTCTAGTCTTATCTCAGGTTGTGAAGAGCAAAGAGACTGAGCTGTATATCAAAACGCTGCCGATTCCAATCTGGCCTCTGTGTGGCCAAATGGCCTTAAGTAAGCTATTATCTTTCTCTGCAACATATGATCACAATATTGGTTTACTGTGAAGGTTGCCAGCTAAGTATGTGAAATGCTTTGAACACAAGAAACTCTGTTTGCAAAAGATACAAATGATTATTAATCTCTCTTTGTTATTTGATATGGTGACACTTTGTTCTTTGGGTGTATGTTTTAACAGCCATCCAACTGCTAACAGACGAACCACCGGGTACATTTATTATGAGGGACAGCACATCTTATCCTGGCTCATTTGGCTTAGCCCTGAAAGTCTTCAGCAACAAAGCAGGTACTCAGAATTCCTGCTCCAAACTGCAAAAAGGTGATAATAGAGAGGGGCCAACAGCTGCCTTTTCCTGCCTTGATGCTTTCCAGATGTATTTTACTATAAATTGTAGGATTCCCAAGCAATTGGCTGGAAAGCCTGGAAGTTGCAGCTCCAGCATATTTGGAGGGCACTGCGTTTAGAAAAGCTGCTCTGATGCCAAACTGTGCAGAAACCCCACTTAGGGGATTTTTTATTTAGTCTCCCACTTGCATGATCCCAGCCTGAATACTAACGAGACCTAAACAGGAAGGGGAAAATGGCAGACTCCCAAAATTTTGACAGTTGCAGTATTGGACAACAAGAGAGGCTATTGACTCTCACAGAGAGGCAGCACGTTCACTTCTCCTAAAGACTGATGATGTAACTGCAGCTAATGCAGAGAAGTTCTTTGCATGGCCAAAAGCTCCAAACTCATGGCTGTAGTTAATCATTCAACATATTGCTCACTACATGTTCCCAGTTGCCTCATGGCACACAGTTAAGGAAATTCTGCAAAAATGAAAAACAGAGCTCTATAATTGGTAGAGCACAGCATTTCCGTAAAAGCAAGCAATCATCATTACATGTTTTAGAAATCAAAGCTGAACAAATCTCAAGGTTTTTTTGTTCACACAGGAAAGCAATGGTGGGGGAAACCCCAGTGGGTAAACCAGCAGAGAAGTGAAAGAGGGGAGGACAGGTGACTGATGAGGCGTCCAAAAGAAAAGCAATAGAAAGTTGGCAAATGACCATATTCACAGTCTTTCTGAATCAAGGGCAGTGGGAAGTTCAAGTCAGAGCAAACTTTGCTTCTCACATTGGAAGCAACCTGCAAGATGTCGCAGGGGAAATGAAACAGAAACAAAGCAAACCTGGAGCCTGTCCATGCAAGGATTTCAGGGTAAAGTAGTTGCAAGCCAGGACAAGCAACCTTTCTGTGACTTCAGCATGGGTCAGCTTCGGGGAAGGGAATTCAGCTGAAGGGAAACATAAACTTCTCTATTAATTAACCATGTGTGCCCCAGTTGAGTTATGAAGCATAGAAGAGATGGGAGTTAATGATCATTGAAAGGAGCAGAGCAGAACGTTCCATATCATTCTGCACAACTTCAAGAGAGTTTCTCCAATTTAGCTCAAATAGGAAAATTTTGCTGAGTGGCGGAAATAATCTATTTAAAACAGAAGAGAGCAGTAAGAGATTGTAAATAATGTGAGCAAGTATTGCAACCTTTGTTTTAATGTTAAAAAAATTAATATTTATTTCTAGCATTTAAATTTTGCCCTTCAACATTCCTAGGTTTTGAAAGTTGGGAAAGGGTTTATCATTAAAAATACACTAGAGTAAAACTGTACCATGCCACATTGATGCCTTCTAAATATATTCAGCTATATTTCCCATTAGTCCTACCCAGCATGGCCATTGGGAATTGTGGAGTTTATATTCCAACCCATCTGAGGACTCTGTGCTGGAAAAGGCTGCAAAAAATGCACATGTCCTTGTACAAAAAGAGACGGGGGGGAACATAGGTTAAAGAATCTCTGCTCGTTTGCTTCTTCACAATTTTTTGGGGTGGTTTACATTGCATTTTCAGGCCAAAAAAATTTTTTTCTCTGTGATTATTGGATGAACTTTATAGAGGGCATTTTCTGTTGTTGTCATACACTGAAAAAGTTCATGATTGTGATAAAGGATCAGAGATCTCATTCTGGCCCCAAATTCTATCATTTGTGGTAAATTATCTTGTAATGTTTAGGACTCCAATTCATTAGCTTTCGTTTGAAATTCAATCCAATTCTCACATTACTGAATTTGCAATCACAAAATATGTCTTTAAATAGAGGATTTTAGGAACATGAGAGACTGTGCAACCCATTTCATAAGACATTGAGTTTAGTTTTTTAAAGTTTTAACTTTCACGTCTCTGGAAGAATTCCACTATGAGTCCATCACTGATTTATTATTCAGAAACACTTAGTTTCATGAGCTGAAACTGTTCTCAAAACAATTCTGCTTCTTCATCTGGTTTAGATTTATAATAAAGAATTTCCATAGAACTAAAAGATGATGATAACGGCATCAGAAAATCAGAAAAAAATATGTGTGTTATCTATTTCTGCATACAAAACTGGGTTCAGGAATTATATCTTCATTGTCACATATTGTATCTAATATTAAACATAAACAACACCAAAACCAGAATTAGAGTTGAATAAAGCCTTTAAAAATCCAATTTTAAAGCTCTTTGGAAAGCTTACAATGTAAGGTATTGATTTTTTTTCTAAGTTGCATTTCAGATTTCTTTGTTTTGTTTTAAAGGAGAAGATGCTGGTAACCACATTAGGCACTTCCTCATTGAGTCTTCTCCCAAAGGAGTGCATCTTAAGGGAACGGAAGAAGAACCCTATTTTGGTAAGATTGTTGGTCTAGTTGGTTTCAGCTACTTGTGCTTAAGCTGTGACTGTCTTATATTCATGCATACAGTTATTAGCTGGTGTTGCAGTTAGCTGAGTTTGAGGCAGTTGCATCTGTGTTGCTTTTTGCTCCTAAAAATGTGCCCTGCCCATCTGATTCAGCAAGGCAAAGGGAAAAGTTCCCCCTTTCCAATCATGTCCAACTCTAGGGGGCACTATTCATTTTCATTTCTTAGCGAGGGAGCAGCAGTCATGTGGCTAGCATGACTATATGCTGATGTGGATGGAACGCTGTTACTTTTCCAGTGAAGTGGTACCTATTTATCAACTTGCATGTACATGCTTTCAGACTGCTAGGTGGGACAAGCTACTGGAGCTCACACATCACACAGCACTTAGGTCTCAAACCTGGGCTGTCAGCTTTCCAGCTGACCAGTTCAGCATCTTTAACCTTTGAACCATCGTGCATCCCACCCCATTCAAAGACTCAGCATTCTATTTCAATTAAGTGGGACGGAGCATCTATGGAAAGTCATAAATGTGGCAGTCTTGGAAGACAGTGGACCTTTCACATGGTCTACAATCCTAGAACTAATAAGCAGAGAGACAGACTACCTTAGATAGCTAACCTTTTACTAGTAATGTTTTATGTGGAAGAACAGATAATCTTGTCCATCTCTTCATTTATCAGGAAGAGTGAATCTTACCATTTCAGATTGGATCTTTAATATTTAGCTGGCCTCACAAATCAGGTAGCTTCTTAAAAATCCTCCTGCAAGTTGATACCTATTTGGGAAGATATTTTCTAAAGCATCAGAAATGCACACACTGTGCCAATGATCTTTTCCTAATATTTATCAACCTTTCACTAATACATTGATTTTCCCTAATACATACATTTAAAAAAAGTATGGGCTTTTACAAAATTTAATAAATATATAGCGTTGAACAGAGTGCATTCTAATTTGCAATTAGATTTAGCAAGTGAATTTGCATCAAACTTTTTACCATTTTCATCCATCCATTATCATTCCATTCAAAGTAACAAGGAAGGGAGGAAGCATCCAAATCCAAACTACCACCACCTCAAGAATTCCCTTCTAGTCACTCCAATCCCCCACCCCATTTTTTCAGAAGACAAATGGGTCTGTTGGTCTCATGAACCTCCAGTTTCTTAACACTGCTACCCCAGTTGTTGATTACCTGAAAATTAAAAATTTAGGCATATAGTGTAGGGTTGTGAAGTAATAATGTGAAATATAGAGATGTTAAGAACACTTTGTACAAACCTCATCCATTTGTTCTTTATTACAGGGAGTCTCTCAGCATTTGTATATCAACACACCATTATGCCATTAGCACTACCCTGCAAATTGATCATTCCTAGCCAAGGTATGTTTAGAATCTTGGACCAAGAGTTCTTGCAATGATCAAAAGAATAATATACTGCAACACAAACTCTTACAAACCTTAGAGAGACCAGCTAACAACAATTCCTTTTTAAACCCAAATATATTTGCTAATGAATAAAACCCCAATGAAGAGGATAAGTAAACACGCATTAATGTATTAAAGCGAATTCTGCGTCATATTAGAATAGCAGATTTTCAGAGATCTTTCCAGGAAAGGATACAGTTATGCATCAGTACTTTAATTTAATATGTTTTGTAATGTGGTTGTAACTGGTGTGCTGTTATACCTATCTTAGCTTTCCTCAGTGATGAAAATCCTGTCCTTGGTTCAGAGGCTTCTCTCCTTTTGTCCCAGAAAGCTGCTGGTGAGTATAATGAGAGTATGCATTTTTCTTCAATTAACCAGACCATTTTATATCCTAAAGATTAAGGTAATAAATAATATCTTGCAGTTTGGTCTACGTTTTGCCTCCTTTCAGTGCTGTCACTTTTCTATGAAGATGCCACATTTTTCTACCTTTCAGACCACAATATCCTGTATCTACACAAAGATTTTTTTTTAACACGGTGATTGCATAATAGATTTTAATCCTCTGTGGTTTGTGTGTGTGTGGGGGAGAGAGAGAGAGAGAGAGAGAAAGACAGAAACAGAGGCAGAGGGGGAAGGGGTGGAGGGAGGGAGGAAGGAAGGAAGGAAGGAAGGAAGGAAGGAAGGAAGGAAGGAAGGAAGGAAGGAAGGAAGGAAGGAAGGAAGGAAGGAAGTAATTTTAGAAGTAGTTGTCAAGTCTGACTGATTTTGACTATGGCTTGGGGGTAGGCTTAAGAGAGGCATTTAGCCCATTCATCACTACTGACGGTCAAAGAGAGGCCTTCCAGGAAGATCAGCTAAGAAGCCTTCATCAGATACTGAAAAGCTGAACTACCAGATAAAATTCACTTGTTTCATTAGGTTCAGGGGATATTATAGCCCAGAAGCACATTTGAATATTATATATAATATATAGTAATATTATATATTCTCTGTCTATGCTATTTCATCACTGTCAACCTATAGCAACTTCTAGCATAGCTAGGGTTATTACCGAGTTAGTCTCACCCAGTTGTGGAGATCATTTGAAATGCTGTTCTGCTCAGCTTTCAATGGGACATGGTGAACAACCTGGAAGGCCAAAAGGGCGGTGATGAAGATACTTGGCAATGCCAGCTCAGAAGCACCAGAGTCTAAGCATGAGACAGGATCTTGTTACCAATTTCAGAGAATTGAATGGGAGGAGTGGGTGACTCTCCCATTTCACTGCAGAGGAAAATTGTCTCTGAGCTCATGGATCCAGCATTGCTTTGGCTTGCCAGGCCCCTTATCTGTTCAGGAACTGGTTGTTGCCAATTTAGATAGAGGGCACCAAGAAATCACTTTTGTTCTATCTCTGCAATTTTAATATAGAAATACCTTGGCTGGCAAAATTTTTGTTTTACTGGGTCCTCTTTTAATATAACATTCATCTCATGCCCATCTCATGAATGAGGCAACCTTAGGGCTACCTCACATGTTTTAGTGTTTTCTTCCAGCATCAAGGTGAGTAAAAATTGTTAAACTCTTATCATTCATTACTTAGTACCTCAGTACAGATAAGTCTTCAACATGACCACAATGGGGCCCAAAATTTATGTTGCTAAGTGAGACATTTGTTAACTTAGTTTTGCCCCATTTTACGACCTTTCTTATCATAGTTGTTAAGTGAATCATTGCAGTTATTAAGTTACTAACACTGTTGTTAAGTGAATCTGGCTTGCCCATTGGCTTTGCTTGTCAGAAGGTCACAAAAGGTGATCACGTGATCCCCAGAGACACTGCAATCATCATAAATATGAACCAGTTGCCAAGCATCGGAATTGTGGTCATGTGACCCTGGAAATGCTGCAAAGCTCATAAATGTGAAAAACAGTTATAAGTCACTTTTTTCACTGCTGTTGTAACTTTGAATGATAATAAATGAATTCTTGTAAGTCAAAGGCTAACCTGTACAGAAATCAGGCATGTAATAAACGATGCTTTCAAGGAGAGGTAACATACGAATCAGCAATAGGAATTGCAAAGCTCATGTCCTTTAACAATATTTTGTTTCTTCTCGCTGTGTTTCTTTCCATCTCCCTTTCTGCAGTTGTAATGTCTTGATTTGTTCTAGATTTCTTGTTTGGCTTTTTTTGGTATTTCTGTCACACGCTCTTGTTTTGTTATCTAACTTCTCAAAACTTCTCGCAGCCATGGGGGCATCCCCTAAGTGCCATTGTAGCATCTTGTGAGAATTCATAACTACAACAAAGGACATCAGATTTGTAACTAATACAAATTATTATCTACTCTCACTTACCGCAGAAGCTTTCTGAGGCTGCTTCCTTGTTCAAATGATCAAGAGATAAATTCTGACAAGTGAGGGATTGTAGCAGAGGAGCATATTTTGATTATCATTCAGTGTTTCAAGGTTGTTGATGGGTTTGTTTGTTTTTTTGGTTTTTTTTTTGCAAAAGCTCATAATTATTTTTGTGAACGGGGTTAAAAAAATGAGAAAATAAACACTGCTAGGTTTTATATGTAAATGTTTTGTTTCCATTATATTTTTTCATATCACTGTTAGTAATGTTCAGATAGTGCTGCAATTCAGTGTTTATATTTAACTGCAATTAAGAAGAAAATATAAACATTTTTAAAAACTATGGAAAGATGAAGCAGAAAGGAGCTCAAGATCTGTAACCATTGCTAAGTTCCAGACTTTTCAGGTGCTTTTATGAGAAGCCAAAAATATTACAATATGATCACAAAGAATGTTAATTAGCAGTCCACTCCTGAAACACATATTCTTGATTAGCCCATTGAAACCCAGTATCTTCTCCTCTGTTCTCTCCTTAGTTTAAAAAAAATGATTTGGGATGGGTTTTTTTTTTAAAGGCTATCACAATCACAGTTTCAAATAAAGCTTCATTCTATCCAATGTGGTAAGATGTGAATTTCTTTGATTAAGCAAACAAATCTCCAGCCTGCCTTCAGTTTTTTCACAAGTTTTACTGTATTTTTAAAATATACTGTGCAATCTTAGTGTAGAAATAGACTTATGTTAATGTCTCAGAACCTTTAGTTTCTTCCATATTTTTGAAAATGTTTCATTTTTTTAAAAAAAATTCTCAATGATAGACACCAGAGATAACTTTTTTCTTCTTTTTTGACCTTTTGTCTTATAGTATGTAATCTCTTGTATCTGCACTCGGTGACTATGGAAACCCTCACTGGCAAAGCTGCAGTTCAGAAAGCTGTATCCTCCACTTTGGAACAAGAGATATTGCCGACACCCACCATTGTCCACTTCAAAGTTACTGCCATAGGAATAACTTTGACTGATATCCAGAGAAAGTAAGAAAGATGCCCTGAGGGCAGGGAGCCATTTTCTATAGCCAATTCCATCAGGATAAATCTTCAAATGGAAAAGATGGCATATTTTTAAAAAATGTGTAGGAAAAAAGTAGATATACTTTTGTGTGGTGGTGCGATGGCTCAGATGTTAAAGACCCTGAGCTGGTCAACTGGAAAACTAACAACCTGGGTTTGAGACCTGAGCGCCATGCAATGGGGTGAGCTCCCATTACTCATCCCATCTCCTGCCCACCTAGCAGTTCAAAGGCATGCAAATACAAGTAGATAAATAGGTACCACTTTGGTGGGAAGGTAGCATTGTTCTGTGTGCCTTGATGTATACCGTATTTATCGGCGTATAACACGCACAGGCGTATAACACGCATCTTCATTTTAAGAGGGAAATTTCACCCCCACTCCCACCCGCGCGCGCGCTTCAATCCACAGTGTCCCATTCTGCCTGCCTGCCTGCCTGCCTTAGTTTCTGGTTGTTTGGGAGCAGCTTCGGCTGAGAATAATAACTATTCGCCTCTTTACTCAGCCGCTGTTCCGATTCAACCATTAACGAAGGCAGGCAGGCAGGCAGAACGAGCACTGCGGGCGGGCGGGCGGGCGGGCGGACGGGGTGGGGGAGAAACGGGCGCGGCGACAGGAAAAACTCCCGCTTCTTTTGAAGCAGTTTCTTCCTGTGCTGGTGGAGGAGCGAGAGAGCGACTGAGAGAGCTGACCCAGAGAGAAGGACAGGCTTCGGTTTCTTCCTCCTCCCCTTCTTTCATTTGTGTCCTTGATCCCCGATCCCAGCAGCATTCACCGAAGGCTTCTAACATTATATCGGCGTATAACACGCATACATCATTTGCCCTATTTTCAGGGGGAAAAAGTGCGTGTTATACGCCGATAAATACGGTAATTGTGCTGGCCACATGATCATGGAAATGTCTTCAGACAACACTGGCTACCTCAGCTAAGAAATGAAGAGGAGCACCAGCACCTAGAGTCAGACATAATTGGACAGGGGAAACCTTTACCTTTTCCTTTACTTTTGTGTATTTTCCACTGTGAAATGGCCAGGTTAGTCCATTGCATCCAAAACATTAGGTGGAAAGCTGCTCCTTTATAATTCCAGCTCCTATCACAATATAAATAAAGTTTTGGGGACTGATTCACATACCACATTAACTTAAATGTGATTTGTTTACTTTAGTGCAGCATGTGAGCCCAGCCATTATCTGTTTTCACGTTGCATATGAAATAGGCCACTATGAATTATTTAGCAATTCATAACTTAAAATTTTTGGCTTGGCAGTATGTTTGAACACAACGTCTGCCTGAGTCAGTGATCAACTTTATGTGTCATGCTATTATGGCATTTTGGATTTGGTTTAACTTATACAGACTACAGTCTTGAATAAAGAAATTAGTCATGTTTTATTTCTATTGAAATCAATGGGACAATTCATCATAAATAAATAATAAGCTATTTATTTTATTTCAGTGAATTAAATCATGAGTCATTCACACTGAATCCAGCACAGTCTGATAAGCAGAAAAAAAAATTCCTATGAAATAACAAACACTTTGAACAACTTAATCTCCTTTATCTTAAAGCTAGATTAAGATGATTGGTGTTATATCCCATGATTTCACAATGGAGCTAAATTACACAACTGGAGCTAAATTACAACAATTAAGGTTGCTGTTTTATAAGTCCATACCTGGATTATTACACGTATATGACACTTTAAATTAAGTGAGATTGTTGAGGTAGAGTTAAGTATTGTTTTTATTGAATTCATTCATTGATTTATTATTTTCAGCATGTAATTTTCTCTTATCTTCTTAACTAATTGCATACATTTTTAATATGTGCATCCAATATAATATTCAGAGGTCATATCAGCCCTTAGCCTGAAAAGCATTGACTGGGGTCATTTCACTATTAGATGGCATGATAGTTCTTACAAGTGGGAATACAAACATGTTCTATATTCTTTGAATCTCTTCATTACTTTCTACACACACAAACATCCCTTTGCTACAGGATCTTTTTCAGACGGCACTATCCATTGGCTACCATCAGTTTCTGTGACATGGATCCTGAAAATCGAAAGTGAGTACTCTTCAGCTTAAATCTTATAGCAAGTATTGAAGGTTGAACCAATTTTCAGGCTATTTTAAGACATATTCTCAAAGGAATTTCAAGATATTATACACAAGAAAAACTAAGGACAAGGAACAAAGAATGACGTTTAATCATTGCCATACCCTGAGCTGTAGCAAGCCCTTATAAAAAGAAAAACCCTTCACCAGAAGGGAAATTATAAAATGGATTGCATAATGCAGCCCATTCATGTCCTTATTTCATGTTATATGCACTTATTTAATTGTATGCAAAAATAAAAATGATTTCAGTCTTGGGAAGCTGCTGAGCTGCTAATTTATTATTCCCTTGAAAGGCCTTCTCCTCATACGGCTAATATCCAGGGATTAAGATGTAAGGGAAATCAAAAGTTCTCACAAATACTGAAATATAGGTAGTCCTCAACTTACAACCATAATTGAGTCCAAAATTTCTGTTGTTAAGTGAGACATTTATTAGGTGAGTTTTGCCACATTTTATGACCTTTTTTGCCACAATTGTTAAGTAAATCACTGTAGTTGATAAATGTTAAGTTATCTCACTTCCCCATTGACTTTGCTGGTAAGAAGGTCACAAAAGGTAATTGTGTCATAAATATGAACCAGCTGCCAAGCATCTGAATTTTGATTACATGATCATGGGAATGTAGCAAAGGTTGTAACTGAGAAAAACGGTTATGTCACTTTTTTAGTGCCGGTGTAACTTTGAACATTCACTAAATGAACTGTTGTAAGTCGAGGACTACCTGTAATTTTGTAAAAATTTTATTATTCAAATATTTACTTATTTATAATTTTTATTAAAATTTTTGAATAAAAGATAAAAACTAGCAAGAACTACTATCAAGTAAAGAAAAAAGGAAAATAGGAAAAAAGATAAAGCAAAAAGAAATAGAAAGTAGAGCTTCAGATTTTCTTTGCAACAAATACAAGTACATTTTTACTCTATGATAATAAAAAAGAAAGTTTTTTTATATTATCTATTTTTTCTAATCCTCAAAGCCATAAATTATAAGTTCATTTTTTTCTGCTTCATGCAAAAAAAAAACCTATAAGGGTTTGTTACCAACAATAAACCTAGTTTTCTTAGACTATACAAACACAGGCCAGCAACAAACTCCATAAAGCTGGATACTTTTTTTTAATGACTTGTTTTTTGTGGGTGTCAAATATACTGCAGCCAATCCAGTGTTTGATTCTATTGTTGAACCCAGAAAACAGCAGTAAAGATACTGATTCTGGAGTACTGTAAAAGCTTCAGAATGTTGAAGAATCTTTAGGTCCCCATGATTTTTTCCCTCCTGTTTTGTTTTAGTTATGTATGTAAAATATTTTATCAAAGGTAGTTCTTTTCTTCCCACACATATATGGTCTTTGGAAGGATAATGATATTATCTGTTATTTTTAAGTGGGACTATTTCCCAGCAACCCACTTTATCGTTTGCCCGCACCTGGAAATAGTTCCCAATGAATTGTTTTGTCAACATAACAACAGAACTGAGGCCTTAATGGCATGTCTGGAACTCAAGCAATATGGTGTAGCTTTAAAAGGGGTTTTTTTTCTACAGTAAATCTCTGGGTGCTTGTCGCTTGATAAAAACAAGTGTCTGAGTAATAATGAAATATAATTGCAAGTCCTTAGTGAATTGGAATCTACTTTCTGGAAAAAAGAGAAATTTAATAGGTATTATTCACTGTTTTGGGGAAGAGATCTATAGTAATGGCATGAATCAAAGCATGAAACTTAATTGTAGTTGGGTTGGATCATAGTAGAATGATGGGGAAGAAAAAAGCTACAGCAAGTACATTATGGCAGTTCTATTCAAAAGCAACAAGATTAGTAACTATATTTTATTGCCAAGATGGCAGTAATGAGCAACATTGCCTGTATGAGATACACATCAGTGGCATTTGCTAATCCAAAATAGTACATTTAAATCAAACCCTTTAAAAATTTCAAACAAAGAAAATAGTTTCAATGATTTGGTAATAATATTATCTGCATTCTTCAATAACTGACTAAACCCATGTCTATGGAAATTCTCAGTCACCTAGGACATGGTTGTCCCAAATGTGCTTTTTCAAGAGGCAACTGGATTTTCTGGTTTTTATTTCGCTTCTTGTCCAAAAAGATTCTTCAGCTCTGATGGTGGGCAATGGAAGGATTTATGCTGCTTGCAGACAGCTGGTCGTTTGCATTCTTTAAGCAAGTTGTTAAGGTCAGCTGCAGTCACCTGAGTGGTACAAATGGGTGTGGAGCCTTCTTGGAACTGTTTCGTAGATTGGAGATAGATGATGTCGTATCTCACCCCCTCTGTTGAGAAAGGGCTGTTCAGTTTTGACATAGATGGCCTCTTTGACCCCTCTGTCAAACCATCTGTCCTCTCTGTGGACTTTGCTGTCTTCAAAAGAGTGGCCTGTGTCTTTTAAATGCAGATGACCTGCTGAATCTAGTCCTGAAGGAGAACAAACAGATCAGGACTAGATTCAGCAGGCTATCTGCATTTAAAAAAACTAACAAAGCTTTTTAGATGAAAAGTGAAACATTTTAAAGAAAAAAAAACAGACAGTCCAGTTGCCTCTTGCCTTTGGGATGACTGAACCCATCGTATCAATTTCAGCTTGAAGAGGTTTATATGAAAGAAACTTAAATCATTATCTACTCCAGATTCTCTTTTTGTGAGTTACAGTAAAAAAAAAAAAAAACTGAATGCTGAGAGGGGTTAAAAAGCTACTCTGAATATGCATTTATTTTTTTAATGCAACGTAACATCAAAATTGCAGGGAAAAGGTCAAAATGTACAGAACAGAATTGTCTCAGTATGAATGTATGATTTTTTTAAAAAAGTTCAAAACCTGGAAATATCACCTATGTTTCTCCTTATTCCATTTCTTTTCACCAAGCTTCAGCAACAGAAGCTAAGCTTTTATTCTTATATAAATTTAATTGTTTCTTTGAAGTCACATTAAGAAAATGGTATGAGTTCATGTTTATTAAATTTAATATCTCTTTTTCATTTTAAGGTGGCAAAAGTTTTCCAAAACTTCAAGGTAAGTTATATGAATGGTATAAATCAAAAGTGGTGGCCTTGACTGCACAATCAAAGCCCATTCCCTTTTTTATATATTGCAGATGTAAGGCAGATTAGATAAGGGAGTGGGTCTTTGCTTGTATAGACATAGCTACTGACTTAACTTTTTTTACTCATATCCTTTCCACAGTCTTTCCTGTATTAGATGTTAGTCAGGGGTTTCTTTAAGGTATTGGCCAAGCAAAGGTTAAAAAGAAAAAAAAACAATTCCACAAATAGAGTTTAAAGGCATTGAAGTTGTCTAAATGCCTTGTTGAATCAATATCTAGATTCTAATAATGTTTACTACTTAAATATAAATTCCATTAATTTCAAAGGAGTTGCTTGTACGTACTTGATTAACATCACATCTCACATCCCATTTTGTACTTATACTTTCAATTAATTTTGGGTCTAAGCTTTAATCTTTATTGTTGCACTCTGATGCTTCTTAAATGACTTACATGATGAATCAATGAAAGGAAAGAGGAAAATTGAGTGCATAAGATCAGTGAGTCAGTTTGGGTATTGCCTCTTCCTATTCCTTAGAAATTTCAAGCCCAGGCTAGATGCTATTTGAACAAAGGATTAAAATGCCTTTCATAGCATCCGGCCCCTCCTGTAGAATACCAGAAGCTAAATGCATGATGTAAAAGAAAAATAGTGCAATATAAAACCTTCTCCACAGTCTTATCAAAGCCGTTTCATCATCATTAGTCATGACTATAAAATGGTAAATCTGTTATTTTAAACACTGCTTCCTGTCTGTCTTCCACCATAGGATCTTTGGTGTTGTTTCTAAGATCCCAGCTGATTCCGAGAATATTTGCCACCTCTTTGCAGAATATGATGCTGTGCATCCAGCTTCTCACGTAGTTGACTTTATCCAGAAACTTCTTGATTTCTAAGGCTGCCACACTACTGAAATGTCTGTTTCTAGCAAATTCTTTGCCTTGTGCAGTGTGCCAAACAATGTTACCTCTTCAAGCTGCTGGGTTGTATTTTGAGGCTGTGGATTGGTTTTCATCAATAGAATAGAATAGAATACTTTATTGGCGAAGTGTGATTGGACACACAAGGAATTTGTCTTGGTGTAAATACTCTCAGTATACATAAAGAAAAGGTACATTTGTTAAGAATCAAGAATCATAACGTACAACACTTAATGATAGTCATAGGGTACAATCAACAATCAAATCATACTAGGAAACAGTCAATATAAATAGTAAGGATACAAGCAACAAAGTTACACTCCTACAATCGCAAGTGGGAGGGGATGGGAGGGGATGAGTGATGAGAAGATTAATAGTAATAGTAGTGCACACTTTGTAAATAGTTGAACAGTGTTGAGGGAATTATTTGTTTAGCAGAGTGATGGCTTTCGGGGGAAAACTGTTCTTGTGCTCTTGTTCTGGTGTGCAGTGCTCTATAGCGTCATTTTGAGGGAAGGAGTTGAAACAGTTTATGTCCGGGATGTGAGGGGTCTGTAAATATTTTCACAGCCCTCTTTTTGACTCGTGCAATATACAGTTCCTCAATGGAAGGCAGGTGGATAGTAATTTTTTTTTTCTGCAGTCCTAATTATCCTCTGAAGTCTTTGTCTGTCCTGTTGGGTTGCAGAACCAAACCAGACAGTTATAGAGGTGCAGATGATAGACTCGATAATTCCTCTGTAGAACTGAATCAGCAGCTCCTTGGGCAGTTTGAGCTTTCTGAGTTGGCGCAGAATGAACATTATTTGTTGTGCTTTATATAGAATACCAATTAAGATTGTTGGTATCAATCTTCATATTCTCCAGACAAAAAAATAATTGCTGGCAGGGGATTGATCAATGTGAAACAATAATCAGGCTATTTAATATCTTCTCCCTCTGTTACAATAGAATAGAGAACAACAGAGAACCAGAAGCATGCTCTGTCCTATCTGCAGATAGACTAGCATTATATTTTCTGATCTTCTGTTTTCTCAAAAACCTATCAGTCTTATTGGAAAGGATACTTTTTACAATTGATGTTGCTTTTTTTGGTAATAACTCAAGTACTGGGAATAAGATTGCTGATAATGATGTAATAGATTATTGACACCATTTCAATGCCTTTTTTATATACAGTATATTATGTTTCATTTCTTCATTTATTGTAATGGCCAGTGGGGCAGTCCAATAAACTAAATTTGCAAGCTACTTTGTGCTGAAATAAAATTGAAATGTAACAAACATGTAACTTTACCCTTAAAAAATCCAAAGCAGGAATCTGTCATGGCAATACCTACTCTGACTTTGTCGTTAATGAATGAAACAACTCTTCAAGCTTGTTTCCCTACTTTGTAAGGAAGTCTTTAAATACCCAAGGTTTCAACATCCTTTTTGTTGTTGTTTTGTCATCAGAAAGTTATTTCCATCATTATACAAAAATACTCAGCCTTTTCTTATTGCTTCAGTTTTTGGTGTTTTTCACATATACTCCCTTTTACATGGCCATTGGTCTCAGTAATGAATTAGAGAATTATAAGCAAATAGGATGCAATGAAAGAATTAAGTATTAAGAAAAGCATGAATGTAGAGTTTATCACTTCTTTCCATCCTGATTGGAACTTGCTATAATTGATTTACATCAGGCAAAGCATCTTCATGAGTTAGACTCCAAAAGTCAATAATCACCAGCTAATATAGGAGTTGGTCCAGTATAGGTAGTCCTCAACTTACAACAGTTGACCATTTAGTGACCATTTGAAGTTACAACAGCATTGAAAAAGTGACTTATGACCATTTTTCACACTTACAACCATTGCAGCATCCCCATGGTCACGTGATCAAAATTCAGTCATTTGGCAAGTGACTCATACTTCTGACAGCATCTTGGGATCATGGGATCCCTTTTTGTGACCTCTTCACAACCAAAGTCAATGGGGAAGGTAGATTCCACTTAACAACCTGTGCTACTAGGTTAATGACTGCAGTAATTCACATAACAGCAGTGGGGGGAAATGGGGCAAAACTCACTTAACAAATGTCTCACAGCATAAATCTTCGGCTCAATTGTGATCGTAAGTCGAGGACTACCTATGTATTGATTGAAAAAGTGGCATGAGGTTAAGAAAAGCTGTCCTATAGGAGACTTTTTACAACTTGCGGATATTGTATGATTGCCATTAGAGGCTCAAGCATTTCTGGGGCTTGGAGCACTTTTTAACTCTTAAGCTAATACACTGTGTATGAATTACTTCAATAAAGAGCTGACTAGGGTCACATTTAGTTCTATATTTAGTTCATAAAGGTGCAAGAGGCCATCCTGATCAGTGTGAGAATTGAAATTAAAATATCCCAAACAGAGAGCTGTCTAGCTGCCAATAAAGGAAAGCCTGCTTCTTTTTACTGTCAAACTATTCTTGTCCTTAAAAAGCTTTTTTCAATACTGAATAAGACTGACTTCCTGTCACTGAAATCCAGTCTTCCATATCCTGCTTAAATGGGGGTTTTGCTCAATAACCCACAAGTGGCAAAGTTGACAAATCATACAAACACCAAGCATAATTCAGGAACCTTTCTGACTGGGTTCTCACAGGCATTAAGCCAGGGGCAAGCAATCTTTTTGAGTTGGGGGTTATATTTAAACCTAACCCAAAATTACTGTACAGGAAAGTGATTTGTTCAGAAAAGGTTGCCTCAATGGTTGTGGCCAGTCAAAGTGTGGCCAGCTTTCTACTCTGGTAAGCCATAGTTATCAATCAGAATACAGCTGGAAGGGACCTTAGAGGTCTTCTAGTCCAGCTTCCTGCTCAAGCAGGAAACCGTACACCATTTCAGATAAGTGACTGTCCAGTGTCTTTTTTAAAATCTCCAGTGATGAAGCATCCACAACTTCTGAAGGCAAGCTGATCCACTGGTTAATTGTCCTCACAGTTAGGAAGTTTCTCTTTAATACCAGATTGCTTCTCTCCTTGATTAGTTTCCATCCATTGTTTCTTCTCCTGCCCTCAGGTGCTTTGGAAAATAAATTGATCCCCTCCTCTTCATGCAGCCTCTCAAATGCTGGAATGTCTTTCTTTTCTCTAGACTAGCCAAACCCTGCAATGTTCTTCATATGTTTTTATCTCCAGATCTTTAATCATCTTGCTCTTGTTTGCACTTTTTCTAAAGTCTCAATATCTTTTTTGTAATGTGACCAAAACTGCATGCAGTATTCCTGACATGGCCTTAGTAAGGCTTTGTAAAGTAGTACTAATACTTCAGATGATTTTGATTCTATGCCTCTTTTATACAACCAAGGATTGTATTAGCTTTTTCAGCGGCTGCCATACACTCCTGGCTCATATTTAAGTGATCATCCACTAGGACTCCAAGGCTAAATAACCTCAAATTGAGTTAAATTAAAATTGAGAATAAACTCAACTCTGTTGAAGTCCACTCAGAAGATCTTTCCGATTTCAAAAACATGACAACTGGAGCAATGGGAGAGGTGGTGAATGCCTTTTCCTGCTTTGCTTGTTTCCCAATTATAGGATGTACTTTTTTATGAATTGTGCTTGACCATCAGTTCTCTCTGACTTTAGAAGATCATTAATATCTTTGGCCAAAACCTATTAATTACATTGACTCTTGCTTCATTGAATTAAGGAAAATAAATTTACAAATGCAAGGTAAAGTTAAGGAAAGCATATTACGGTTGCGCATGAGGTATGATGGCTTCAATGAACCATGTTCAGCTCAGTTTAGATTAATTTCTGATCATGCACCTGCCATCTTAACTTTTCCATGACCACCACCATGCAAATGCCCTCCATGGCTGCTCCTGAAGTCTTTAGAAGACTCCTTTCATTCAAACCACAGTAGCTCTGATGCCGCCCAGCTCAATTATTTTTATGCCCAGTTCATACTGCTTCAGGTGACAAAATGTCATGGTCTAGGACAAATGGAGGAAGGAGAGCCTCTTTCCATATATGTCTGAGATTTTTATGGAGGGCTTCTTCTGAACACCACTGCATGCTCAAGTAGTACAGTAGCTTCTTTAGGAGGAGAGAACTTTTCATTGATCACCTTGTGCTCCTTTTTCTCAGCTGTAAAACATGCTCTACAAGAAATGTCTGCTATCTCAATTTTGTTATCTTTGGGGTACTAGGCAAATTCCCTTTTTATCCTCTAAGACAGAGTTGCCAAATTCGCATCATCATGGCAGTGTCACATGATGTATCGGGACTTTTTCCCTCTTTGCTAAATCAGGTGTGGCCAGCATGTGACACATCCGGCCTGTGAGCCACGAGTTTGACAGCCCTGCTCTAAGACGTCATCTTGTTCTGATGTTGCATATCTCCCTCATATATTAGGATTTTTCTGGTGGTGCTTGTTTTAATCTCTGCTGATTTTAAATTGCTTTGTTAAATTGATTTATTATTTCACTTTATGCATAGGGGATGTGTTTGTGTTTCATTATGCATTGCCCTTAATGAAAGCCAGGATTTTTTTTTAAAATAAACTGAATAAATACATTTTTCCCTCGAGCCCAACTGCCAGTGACTTCATGAACTCGTCAGTGTTGTTTCCTTGGCACCAATATGAAAGTCATTTGTTTCTTCTGGGAAAATAAACAAATATATGAACCAATAAAGTATTCAGAATGAGCTATAATTTTCTGAGTTTCCTGTTATGCTTTTCTGTTTTGTATGTTTTATCAGCCCATCTGGAGTTAGTTTGTCAGCTATCAATAAAATGAAGACTTCTTTATATTACAAAAATCCTTCTAAAACTATTCTTTAACTGCTTAGAAGCTGCAACACATAAATTGAAAATGGAACAGGACATGCCTTAATTTTATGTCCTATAAACCAGCTTGGCTGGGTTACATTTCCTGAGCGGATTTCATCCATTTGTGTCCTGAAGTCAGATGCAATTAACTCTTTGTTACTAGTCAATAAACTTCATTGAAAGTGGCAATAATTTAATGAGAAGGAAGGAATTGTTTCCTTGCTTCATTGATGACAAAAATTTTATAGAGTAACAAGTTAATAAAATTTCAGCCACAAAGGAAGGACATATGCTTATATAAAACTGCTCTGATAACTCCATAGCTTTTTCTTCTTTCCTTTATTAAAGCTATTGATTTAGAATTAGATCACAACTTCCTGCTAAGAAACTAAATTTATTACTCTTGTGCTGCAGAGGGTGCCAATGAGTTAGATTTCTGCTCTAACCTCCTTTTACTCGCTAGGCAGAACATTTAACAGGGATTTAAGTTTCTGCTAAATGCAGTCCGGTTTTGATTAAAATAATATCTCTTGCTAATGTTCAAGTTTGCTATTTTTTTCCTGGCAGATTACAATCTATTTCTCTGAGGAAACCTGGAAAGCCATTAACAAAGCTCTGCTTTTTAATTTACTTGCATTTATGATAACTCCACCTCATTAAAACACATTTATAATGGTAAAAGAGAGCTATGAAGAGATGAGGTGGATATCCCGGATATCAATAAAATCAATTTTCTAGATTGGCTCTTTTCCCTGACTTCCATTTTGGTCTTTTTTATGACTTGAATTAGAATTCCTTTTTCTTGACCCTTCTTCCAAATTTGCAGAAGAAGGGAATTATCATCTATATTCAGGTTTCAGTGAAATTCAGCCACAAAGGAAGGAGACATGTTTATATAAAACTGCTCTAATCTTAGTTCAATTTAGAAATAACTACTCATAAATTGAGAACTATAAAACAGATATATAGTAGTATATACATATACATATACATATACATATACATATACATATACATATACATATACATATACATACATACATACATACATACATATATATATATATATATATATATATATATATATATATATAGAGAGAGAGAGAGAGAGAGAGAGAGAGAGAGAGAGAGAGACTGATCCAAGTTCTATTGATAATGGCTGGATAATGTTTTTTCAAAATACTCCAAGAACATCATAAGCACTATTATAGTAATCTTCCCTAAAATAGAAACAAGGGTAGATGTAGAACTGTATTCACCCCATTACAGATATTTTGCAGAACTGGCCAGTAGAAATGCTGTTATGCCCAACCTAAATGAAACTCCTAGAAATCCTCAGAGAACAATAGTTGGCCATTGTCAAGAATTCTGGAAACAGAGGACAATTTTTCTAAAAGGTGCCCAGGGAAGGGGAAAATAGCATAAAGGTTTACTTAAAGGTTTCTTCCTCATACAGGAAGTCCTTGATTTACAACAGTTCATTTAGTGTCCGTTCAAAGTTACAACTGAAAAAGTGACTTATGGCCATTGTTCACACTTAACAGTCACTGCAGCAGTCCCATGGTCATATGATCAAAATTCAGACATGACAACTGACTCATATTTATGACAGTTGCAATGTCCCAGGGTCATGGGATCCCCTTTTGCCACAAGCAAAATCAATGGGGAAGCCAGATTCATATAACAACTGTGTTATTAACTTAACAACTGCAGTGATTCACTTAACATCTGTGTCAAGAAAGGTCATAAATGGTGCAAAATTAATTTAACAAATGTCTCACTCAGTAACAGAAATTTTGGACTCAGCTGTGGTCATAAGTCAAGGACTATCTGTTTCGTGTTAAATGCAGACTAAAGATATCTTATCAACATCCCAGCCCACTATGAAGGTGATATACTTAAGAATTTGGTAGTTCCAGTTTCCCTCAGTCATCGGGCAAGTCTTGCCCTTTGAACAATGAATGATACCTTTACTGTGATGTGTTGGTTACGTGGTCAAGGGTTCCTTTCTGCCAATTTCCATTAGCCACCTGAAGCTAAAAAAAATACAACCCCTTCATATCTTTCCCAGGATTGTTCTGATTTTAGCAGTGCTGGAATCCAGGTCGTTCAAGCTCTTTTCCTCTATCAAATAGCCATCTCTTCCCACTTTTCTTACAGCCAAATCCCCAGGCTGCAAGAGCTCTGAGGTACAGGATTCATTTGAAAGGAAGCTTTGCGATCACCTTATAAGCAACTGTGTCCTCTTTGCGGATGACGTAACACTATGCAACACCACTGACAATGCTACTGTTCTTCAAAGCGACCTTGATTATGTGTCTGAATGGTCAAACAATTAGCAACTCCAAATCTCAACCAACAAATGCTCAGTCTACACATTGGTAAAAAAAAAATCAGTACACCAAATACAAACTAGGCGGATATGACCTCATTGATGATCCTCATTCTGTCAAGGACCTTGGAGTTCTTATATCAAATGACCTAAGCACCAGAGCTCACTGTAACAGCATTGCCAAAAAGCTATTAAGAGTTGTAAATCTAATCTTACGAAGCTTCTCCTCCAGAAATATCAAATTGCTAACTAGAACATACAAAACTTTTGCTAAAATACAGCTCTTCAGTCTGGAATCCGCACTGTATATTAGACATTAATACAATTGAGAGAGTCCAGAAATATTTCACTAGAAGAGTACTACACTCTTCTGCTCTCAACAGAATACCCTATATCAGTGGTCGCCAACCAGTGGGCCAGGGACCACTGGTGGTCCGTGAGAAAATTTTGGTGGTCCATAGAGAAATGTCACCCCCAAAGCATCCCCCAAAGCAATTAATCCAGGCTGTGTGGAAACACAAGGCTGTGCTGCCCACATGGCCCACGGGAACACAAGGCTTGCGTCACTTGCATTGTGAACAACACAAGGTAGTGAGGGGAAGGGGGAAAGGGTGGAGGGGAGGAATTTGCCCCATTTGGCCCACATGCCTTGCCTGGCCACCCGGCTGCTTTTTTCCGCTTCTTTCTTCTTCTGCTTTTGGCTGCATGCAAGGAATGCAGCAAAAGTCTTTCTTTCTTTCCCCCAAACTCTGCCAGAAATGAGTCTTTGGGATCCTGCAAGGCATCCTGCTCCAAGAGGCTGTACCGGCATGACAAGTCTCATAAAGACTCATTTTTGGAGGAGTTTGGAGGAGAGAAAGAAAGACTTCTGCTGCTTTTGCTGCTTTCCTTGCATGAAGCCAAAAGCCTCTCTCTCTCTCTCTTTCTCTCTCTCTTCCTGAGAACGAAGCTGGAGATGGTATCCTGCAATCCCAAATAAAGAATGATCGATTGGTAGGAAAACGGGATGAGGAATTTTCCTGCAGACTGTTTTTGGGATTTTCCCAGAGTCTTTGGTCTGCAGGATTTAAAATTATGAGTTTGGTGATGCCTGAGGTCCAAAGGGTTGGCGACCCCTGCCCTATATCACCAGGCTTGAGATTTTGGGTTTGGACAACCTTGAACTACACTGCCTATGGTTAGACTTAAGCATAGTACACAAAATTATCTGCTACAATGTCCTACCAGTCAATGACTACTTCAGCTTCAACCACAACAATACAAGAGCACACAACAGATACAAACTCAATGTAAACTGCTTTAAACTCAATTGCAGAAAGTACGACTTCAGCAACAGAGTGGTCAATGCCTGGAATGCACTAGCTGACTCTGTTGTTACATCCTCTAACCCCCATTCCTTTAACCTCAAACTATCCATTATCAACCTCACCCCATTCCTAAGAGGTATATAAGAGGCGTGCGTAAGCGCACCACTGTGTCTACCATCCCTGTCCTATTGTCCCAATTTATTCATACCTATTTCCTGTATTCTTACTCATGTTTATACTTATACCTATTATCTTGTAAGTGATTGACAAATAAATAAAATAATAAATAAATAAATAAAATGATCTTAGTCAATTCACCAGTCCTAAGAATGGGGGGGGGCATGCATGGGGGAGAGGGTAAGTGGCTCTTTAACCCCAAGTTCTCCTGGATCAGAAAATTGGGGGCTAGTTCTGCTAAAGTAGAGCCACTCTCACCCTCCACCCCACCCTACACACAGACTTGTCCGCCAGAAGATACAGAACAGGGGCATTTCTGACACCTATGCAGCAGTCTTTTGAACTCATGTTAACAGACCTCTGGAAGACTTCTAGACATTTTTCACTATTCTACAAGCTTTTCCAGGTAATTGTTGGGCATGGACAAAAAAGGACAGACTTATCTTGTGCTCTACCAAGAAACAATCACACGCATCCCCACTCAAGTTCCTTTAGAGCCTACCCAACTAACACAGTTGGGAGCTCAATTCCTAGGGGAAGGGGTTTTGCTTGGGAAAGCATTGGGAGAGAATAGCCAATTTTACTAGACAGAACCACACTCACCTATATATATATATATATAAACATCCATCCTACCTGAAGGATCAGCATTTGACCCATTGTCTTCCCATCTGTCATGGCTTGCCTCTTCATGGCACTTTTTCCCACCAACAAGCAATCTGGAAATCCAGTTATGGAACAGGGTTCAGCCATGAGGACAGGATAAAGTATGCTGACATACACCTTTCATTGGACTGGAGAAAAACAGATTAACATTGCTTTAAAGAAGAACCCATTGATACAGGCACTAAGAAACCCATTGAGGTTAGATTTCTATTAGTTCACCATTTATGTTTCAAAAGCTATCACTAATACAAGCATAACTTTACACAAATGGATGGCCACTAGTATATCAAACCTGAAGTTCTCGAATTTTCAGCAAACAGGCCCAAAATTTATGAAAAGCTGTGAATTGGGGAGACTGTCCAATGTGTCAAGGTTCCAAGTAATACGTCCCATTCAATAAGACCTCTGAGGCAGACATATTCCTCAAATAACACTTTATTGGAACATATCACATTGGCATATTCTTGGTGGAAAACTGGTTCTAGGTTCCCACCAGTTTTACACCCAATTAAAAGTAAAACTTTGTCATCTCTCCCCCCCAGAGTCACCCATCACATGGTCCAATCAGCATGTAGTCTGGTTGTTAGGTGATCCCAGTCTCCTCCTTTCAAGCACCTGCACCGACATCCTTGATTCCCAGGGGAAAGAATTTTATTTTGGCTACAACAACCCAGCTAGCTCTACAGCCCTCTGACCCCTTCGCCCCAGGCTGTGTCAGCCCTGAATCTGTGAGAAGAAAAACTCCCTAGAGCAGTGGTTCTCAACCTGTGGGTCGCGACCCCTTTGGGAGTCGAACGACCCTTTCACAGGGGTCGCATAAACCATCAGAAAACACATATTTTCTATGGTCTTAGGAACCGAGCCATAATTTTATGGTTGAGGGTCACCACAACATGAAGAACTGTATTGAAAGGTCACTGCATTTGGAAGGTTGAGAACCACTGCCCTAAAGAAAAGCTACAAAAGAAAATGGCCACAGTTCAGCCAACCTCAGGGTTGACACAATGTTTATTTGTCTGAGTCTGTTCCTCAGTCAGGCCAGAGGGCTGTGGCAGGTAAAGTAGAGGACAATAACAATGATGTATCAGGTAAGATTGAAATTACATGAATTGCAGATTTCTCCCATTGATGGAGATAAGATTGGATTCTTTATGATTCCAAAACTATGAAAGTGTGTGAAAGAACCTGGCATAAGCAAAACTACATTTAATTTTACTAGCCATCCATTCATATTTTAAATAGCACATTTTCCATTAAATATAGCTGATTGTACCAGTACTTACTTACTTAGAGACTCATTTTGAATAAATAGTTTATCTTTTCCTATAAGAAAATGAAGTGAGTCCCTAATTTAAGACGAGGTAGGATGTGGAAGAGGCATAACTTTAATGGGCCCCAGATAATTTTACCAGATATTCCAAAGTTGGGGAACTATATCAGTGCTGGCAAGCAGATTTAATGTAAAGCAGTGTGGCTAGCTGTGAGTTCTGTGAATTGCTGTCCACACATCTTAGAATGCCAAGATTGAGAAGCACTGCTGTTAAGCATGATATAATAAGTATAGGAGGGAAGAAAATGTGGGTTTGGAATTCAGAACTTAAATGATATACATTTCTATTAAAATTCAAAGACTAAAACTATTTAAGTCTCGCTTAGTCTTTGTATCCAGAAGCAGGGGTGGGGGATTCTACAGGTTTGCACCTATTCACTAGAACCGGTTGTTAACATTCTAAGCAGCTCGGAGAACCGGTTGTTAGAAGAAATTACTGGCCTAATCCTGTAAGGAAGGCAGGAAGGAAACATTCTGGTGTTGCTTACAGAAACTGCCTCTCTGTTAACCCTTATTACATTCTTGGCAGGACGTGACTTCCTGTCTCTGGAACTTCTCTGGAGGTTCTTTTTCGTCCTTTGCAGGTACTTTGCTTGTGTGGAGTGACCATTCAAAGTTACAATGTATGTATGTATGTATTTTCTAAAGCTGCTCATCTCAAGCAAGAACAAATAAGCTTTCTCTCTCCTGTCTATGAGCCTTTCTTGACCTAATTGTGGCATAAACATCTGGCAACCTCTTTTCCTTCTGTAGTATGCCCCTGTTGTTGCCTTTAACAGATTGGTGAATGTTTTCCCACTGGCTGGTGATGCTTGGAGAAAAATTAATCCACAGAATCTAACATCCCTGTCCTCAATGTGTCTTATACTGTCTACCATAAATAAAGACAGCACAATATTCCCCTGCAGGGGCATTTACGTTTATGCTCATGATACAATTTCAAGCATTGATTGGCAGCATTATTGGCTGAACAACAGCCGTCCCTCCCTCTCTCCCTCCCTCCCATCTGCTTAAAATTAAGAGGAGGGCACATCATACAAATTGATTCTGCATCATCTTAAAAGCAGTTCTGTACCTCTTTGATTCCATAACTCCAGCTGTTTATAAGAGTGAAGCCAATTTACTCCCAGCTCTATTTTGTGTATTACAACAAAGTTATGTTTTCTTTTGGAACACTAAACTTCTAGACAATCCAGTTTCCCCCACTAGCAGGAACTCTTGCCTCACCCACCTCCCAGCTATTGACCTTCTCATGCAGCTTAAGATGCATCACCAGCATCTCACATTTCAAGAACTGGCTAAAAGAAAACTTAGTAAAAGCCTGGCATTTTCTTCCATGCAAGGAAAGAGGAAAACAGAGAGAATTCCTTTCAAGGTCTTACTGGCTTCCTTCATCTGCACTCCAGTTACACCCAGAACATAGTTACAAGATCTGGATCAGTGGAAAGCAGTCCCAAATCATCCAGATTGTGTTCCCTCTCTTCTGCTGCCACAGCAAAAAAATAAACATGGTTTAGAGCTATTGTGAAAAACTCCTGATTAGAAAAAATGCTGGCATGCTGTTCTTTCTGCTTCAGAACTCACAGAGATTTAAAAAAAAAAACACACACACAGAAGAAAAGCCACATTTGCAGCTGGATAAATTTCATCATAGCAGCCAAACTCCACATAGAATCTGAACAACTGAAGTATGGATACCTGACCAAACGCTCTCTTTTATTGGTCACTTCAAGGGAGCACTTCATTGCTTTGGAGAAATTGTACAAAACAGCGCAACACAGAAGTACCCAACTGCCTTCTTTTACTTTGACAGCATTCTGCGATATTTAAGTTTGTTGAATTCTTATCTTAATACCAGGAGTAGGCTGCTGGGAGTTTCCAGGGGGAGAGCCCCTAGCTAAGATTCTACGCAGTTCGAAATCCCACTCCTGGCTGGCCCCACCCACCCCGCCTCACCCCTTCTAGGAGTCCCCACACAGTCCGTTTTGGAGACAGGTAAGCACAGGGCACTCACGGAAGCTTGGGGAGGGTGAAAAATGGGCTTCCCGGAAGTTCAGGAAGGCTGGAAATGGACCCATTTCCTGCTTCTAGAGAGCCTCCAGAGCCCAGGGAGCCATTATTGTGCTCTCGGAGGCTCAAGGAAAGCCACTGCTAAAAATTTTGAAGCCCACCCCTGTTTAATACCTTGTGACATGATTCTTATTGTACTGTCTTTCTCTGCCTTCCATACTCTTTGAAAAGATTCAGAAAAAAAGTACTAACATGTTTTAGAATTTCCTTTAACCAAAGTCACAGAGCAGGCTATTGTTTTCCTCAGGTTTAGAGCAAATCTAAATTTTCCAAATGTCCTATTGATTGAAAGCTGCAGTTGCAGCAGATCAGACCTAGGTAAGTTAGGAAAAACTGCTTTAGGGAATGTGTTCTGTTAGATCTGGAGGAGAGGGCGCAAGAACGGAGACGAGACATCGATAGTGACTCAAATCAACTCTTTAATAGTGACTTCAGAACAGAGCAACAACTAGGGCAGCAGCAGCTCTTTTATAGAGCTGGCTGCTGTCACAACAACCAATGAAATTGAACTAACCGCTCTAAAAGCGTCCAATCAGAGATGGCCGTTGTCAGCCAATCAGATCAGCCAGAATCGGCCAATCACGGTTCGCTATCCGCGGGCCAATCCGAAGTGCAGGATTACAAGCCTGCTGCTGAAGCAAGCCAGTATAGTTATTGTCAAATAAGTTTGTTTAGTTCGTAACACCCCTCCCCCCTAGGTTCCATCTGAGGGGTGGGGTGACGTATTCTCATAAGTAGGAAGGCTGTTTCACCTGTCTATTCGATTTTCGCTGTTCCACCGGTCTCTGCTCTGGCGCGGGCTCCGGTGGGCTGTTTGTAGAACCGGGTGGCGAAAACGGTTCCACTATCTCGCTTGGGGATTTAGGGCTGTCCTCTCTGTTGTCATCCGGGTTCCCTGGACTTGCTTCTATGGCCGGGCTGCTTTGTGGCGAAACAATCACCCGGCTCGGTCCTCCTCCGGAAGGTGAGTATCCCATGGTTGGTTGTGCAGACTGCTGGGCGTCAGTTAGTGGGTTGTCTGCTATTTCTATTTCGGCCCCCTCGATTTCCCTTCCCCCCCCAGTTTGAGATTCAGGGGTTGAGATAGGGTTAGGTGCCAATCGGGAACGAAGTTGGTCTATATGGCGCTTCCATAATTTGCCATCGCTAGTTTGTAGACGGTAAGATCTGGGGCCCGTAATTTGAGTTATAGTAGCGGGGACCCACAATGGATCACCCGAGAAGTTTTTCGCAAAGACTAAGTCACCTATCTTGAACGCACGATACTTGCTGCTGGAACCGCAAGGTTTTTCTGGCGTGTAGGTTGGGTGCAGGCGATCGAGGTGTGAGCGAAGTTTCCGGCCCATCAGAAGTTCGGCTGGGGTTCTGTTTGTGATGCTGTGCGGGGTGATGTGTTGGAGGAGAAGCATTCTGGTTACTTTGTCGTCAATGTCTCCATGTTCCATCTTGTGCAAGGTCTTTTTTATGAATTGGACCATGCGCTCAGCCCTGCCATTGGCCGCAGGGTAAGCCGGCGAAGTTAAGGCATGGCGGATGCCCCGGTCGGCTAGGTACTGTTCAAATGCTAGGGCAGTAAATTGGGGACCGTTATCTGAGACTAAAACGTCAGGCAATCCGTGCGTAGCGAATAGTCTATTTAATTTTTTAACGACAGCTTCTGTGGTGGTGCTCTTCATTTTGTGGACTTTGAGCCAGTTGGAATAGACATCCACAGTTATGAGAAAAGTTTGTCCCTTGGTGGGTCCCGCAAAGTCAATGTGGATGCGGGACCAGGGACCACGAGGTGCGTCCCATTCAGTTGGAGGTGCCTTCAGTGGGGCAGCGCGGATTTCCTGGCACTTGTTGCATGTGGCCACCCAGGCTGTTTATCGATACCTGGCCACCACGCGTAACTTCTTGCCAACACCTTCATTCGCACGATGCCTGGATGACCATCGTGCAACAGTTTTAGAACTGTATGTTGTAATTTTTCTGGAATGACGACTCTGTCTCCCCACAAGATGCAGCCCTTCTGGGAAAACAGTTCTGTCTGTCAGTGTTTGAACGGCGCGAAGGTGTCGTTGGGTTCGCTGTCAGGCCAACCTCGTTCCACCCAGCTGAGGACTCGAGCGAATACAGGATCCTTTTTTGTTTCCGCGGCGATGTCTCATGCAGTCAGGGGTGGCGCAGGGAGAGTTTCGATTTGGAGTGCAGTTAAAGTTGGAGCCAGATCGTCTATGGCTTCCGGTAGCGGAGAACGACTCAAGGCGTCAGCGTGGGGAATGGCTTTCCCCGGGCGGTGTTGCAGTTGATAATCGTATGCGGCTAGAAACTCTGACCAACGGGTCATTCTAGGTGATAATATGTGGGGAGTTGGTTTGTCTCCCACTAAAATGCCCAGCAATGGCTTGTGATCGGTTATTATGGTAAACGGTCTGCCATATACATATTCATGGAAGCGTTTAATAGCGGATACAATAGCAAGAGCCTCTTTATCGAGTTGGCTGTAGTTTCTTTCAGTCTTTGATAAAGTTCGTGAAAAGAAAGCAATAGGTGCTTCATTTCCGTTTGGTAGGACATGACTTAAGATGGCTCCTACCCCAAACGGTGAAGCGTCCCAGGTGACCATTAAAGGCAAAGTCTCGTTATACTGCATTAATACAGCATCTGAGGTTAAGAGATCTTTTACTTGCTGGAAGGCTCATTCTTCCCGATGTCCCCAGACCCAGGAAGCCTTCTTGTCGAGTAGTCTATGTAGGGGCTCAGCTACAGTCGCCTTTTGGGGCAAGAAGATGTTATAAAAGTTAATGAGTCCTAGAAAGGCTTGGAGATCTGTTTTATTCCTGGGTCTTGGGGCATTTTTTATTGCAGTTACTTTTTTTTCAGTGGGATGGATTCCCTTTTTGTCAAGAAGGTACCCCAGGAATTCAACCCTCTCAGTACAAAGTTGACACTTGTCTTTTTTTACTATCAATCCGGCGTTTTTGAATTTCTGAAGAACCGCTCTGAGTCGTTTCTCTAATACGTCTTTAGTGGGGGCAGCTATCAATACGTCATCGAAATAAGGCACGACTCCTTTTATGCCTTGTAGCAGTCTCTCCATCAGGCTTTGGAAAATGCCTGGTGCTACACTCACTCTGAACTGGAGTCTATTACATTTAAACGCACCTCTGTGCGTGACTATAGTCTGGGCCTCAGCAGTTTCTGCATCTACGGGTAGTTGCTGGTATGCCTGGGCGAGGTCCAATTTTGCAAATATTTTTCCGCCACCCAGGGAGTGAAGAAGATGTTGGACCACAGGTACCGGGTAAGCGTTCTGCTGGAGCGTGTGATTTAGGGTGGCCCGGTAATCCCACAAATTCTTATCGATCTATCAGGCTTTATGGGAGTTACAATCGGGGTTTCCCAATGGGCGTGATCGATCGGTTCTAACACCCCTGAGCTATTAATTTGTCCAATTGTTCATCAATCTTTGGTTTGAGTGCGAAGGGCACTTGACGAGGCTTAAGGCGGATGGGCGCAACATCGGGGTTGAGACTAAACGATATGGGGATCCCTTGTACTTGTCTAGCTTCGGTGAACACGCCCTGGAACTCCTGGACAAGGGCCGCTCCCAGTCGCTGTTCCCGGTCTGGTGAATGCCAGCTAGTTCAATTCCCAGTGGAGCGAACCACTGTAACCCCAACAAGCTGGGTCGGTCTCGATCGACGATGGTAATAGGCAGAGTTGCGGTGTGGCCTTGAAGGACACCTGGACGTGGCGGGAACCGGCAACGGGAATCCTGTTTCCCTGGTAGTCCCTTAATATGATTTTTTGGGTGCTGAGATCCTGGCGACGGATGTCAGGGATCAGCTGTTTGAAGGTTTTCCACGAGACCATTGATAGGGACAATCCCGAGTCTACTTCCATTACGCATGGACGATTCTCAATGGCGACCTTCACACGGATCTTTCTTGCATCCAAGGATGATGCGTGACCAATGGTAATGGTTTGATGCGCCTCTTCTCGCCTAGCTGACGCAGCAGGCGCTCGATTCCTATAGTGATAGTGGTTCCATTGGTGATTCAGACGGTCCCGATTTACAGATGGGCTGCCCGTTGTTCTTTGGATTGGGCTTGATGCTCGCTTGCTTCTGCAAACCTTTGCGATGCAAACCATTCCTCTTTCCACAGGAATGGCAGAGTGCGCCGAGGAATTTGCAGTCCGATCGTGGGTGATTGGCCCTGCAACCGGCGCATTGACGTGCAGGTTTCTGGTTCTTCTGGTCTCGCTGGTCGCACTCTGACCTGAGTCGGTTGACCTCTTCTTCCTCACTATCAGACGAAGATTCGAGGTCTTCATGGTGAGCCATTGTTGAGTGCCTCTCGGAAAAAGGCGTAGTATCACTGGCGAGTTGGCGGAGCGGTGCATTAGTGCAGCGCATTCGAGCGGCCGACTTCCTGGTTGCTTCTGCTGCAGTAGCGTCAGCGATGACATCTGCGAGGTCGATGTCCCCTTTAGCCATGATCTTGCTCTGCACAGTGTGGTCATCTAATCCCAGAACTATGCGGTCCCTCATGGCTTCCTCGAGGTTTGCGAAACCACAGAGGCCTCCCAGGTTCCGAGGTCCGCGATGAAGTCCCCAACGCTCTCGTTTTCCGTTGGTCCCTCTGGTAAAATTCATGCCTTCGGATAAGCGTTGGTACCGCGGGTACATAATGGGCTCGGAGGATCGGTGCGAGGTATCCCAGTCCATTGTTTTAACTTCCGCTGGTTTAGCAAGTGCCTTAGCCATTTTAAAAATGGCAGGCCCACAATGGGTCAGGAAGATCACTCATTTCTTGCCAGGTGCAGCGTCTTTCAGATTGTTGGTCTCCAGGAACATCTGGAACCTGTCTATATATGAGTCCCAATCTTCGTTAGCCGGGTCAAATGGAGCGGGTGGTATGGCGCCACTGGCCATCTTGCCGTTGTTGGCGCGCTCTTAGCCACGTGCTCTGTTCGGTACTCAGCGAGTGCTCAGTCAGCTCTATCGTCTCCGCATCCCACCCTCGTCGCCAGTGTTAGGTCTGGAGGAGTGGGCTCAAGAACGGAGACGAGACATCGATAGTGACTCAAATCAACTCTTTAATAGTGACTTCAGAACAGAGCAACAACTAGGGCAGCAGCAGCTCTTTTATAGAGCTGGCTGCTGTCACAACAACCAATGAAATTGAACTAACCGCTCTAAAAGCGTCCAATCAGAGATGGCCCGTTGTCAGCCAATCAGATCAGCCAGAATCGGCCAATCACGATTCGCTTATCCGCGGGCCAATCCGAAGTGCAGGATTACAAGTGCTGAAGCAAGCCAGTATAGTTATTGTCAAATGAGTTTGTTTAGTTCGGAACATGGTCTTTCCTTTAAGCTCTCCATATGATAAATTAAAATGCAAATCTCTGTTTTGTCTTCCACTTCCCTTCCCACCAACTGCAGTTAAATGTTTTCTGATTCTGTAATTCTATCATGCTATGTCATCTGTTCCCAGGTTTCTCAGCAGATTTGCAAATCCAGGTACAAAGAATTATACAATGTACTGAAATGAAGGAAACTCAAAAGAGTTTAAAAAGTGTATTGGCCACACTGAGGGCAGTTGCAACTTTCTGCTTGGTGCCGTGCCACTATGATCTCACTCTCTCATCCCCAGTTCCTTTCAAATGTACCCCACAGCTCTAATAAACTTCTCCCTCCCTTGCACTATATTTGTAATGAAACAGAGAGCCCAATAAAGAACCCAATAAAATATTTCTCATTTAATCATTTGTTTTATTTTAACTATTTGTACCTGCCCAACTCTTGGTAGTTCACCAAAAAGAATGGGGAAACCACATAGCAATAAGAAACCTCAAAAACAAAAATGGCAAAATGGTACACGAGAAACTACTCCTAAAACTAAAATCTTATGGTATCTCTGGACACCTGCACAACTGGATAGAAGCATTCCTGTCAAACAGACAACAAATGGTCAAAATTGGGAGCGTCCTATCAAATTCTGAACCTGTCAACAGTGGTGTCCCCCAAGGCAGTGTTCTAGGACCAACTCTCTTCATACTCTACATAAATGACCTCTGTGATCATATCAAGACCAACTGCATTCTTTTCACTAATGATGTAAAGCTATTCAACACCACAGACAATACTGCTACCTTTCAAAAAGACCTCAACTATGTATCAGAATGGTCAAACAAATGGCAACTTCAAATCTCAACAAATAAATGCTCTGTCTTACATATTGGCAAAAAAAAATCAGAAAATAAAATACAAGCTGAATAGTCAAGACCTTGTTGATGATCCAAGCTCTGTAAAGGATCTTGGAATACTCATCTCTAATGATCTAAGTGCTAGAGCCCACTGTAACTACATAGTCAAAAAGGCATTAAGAGTTGATAACCTAATCTTACGTAGCTTTTTCTCTGGTAATATTACACTACTAACTAGAGCATACAAAACATTTGCTAGAACAATACTCGAATACAGCTCATCAGTCTGGAACCCACATTACGTATCTGATATAAGCACAGTTGAGAAAGTCCAGAAATATTTCACAAGAAGAGTTCTCCACTCCTCTACTCATTGCAGAATACCTTATGCCACCAGACTTGAAATTCTAGACCTAGAAAATCTAGAACTATGCTGCCTTCAGTCCGATCTAAGTATAGTATATAAAATCATACATTACAATGTCCTACCTGTCAATGAATACTTCAGCTTCAACCATAACAATACAAGAGCAAACAATAGATACAAATTCAAGGTTAACCGCACCAAACTTGATTGCAGGAAATACAATTTCAGCAACAGAGTGGTCAATGTCTGGAATACTCTACCTGACTCTGTGGTTTCTTCCCCAAACCCCAAAAACTTTAACCTTAGACTTTCTACTATTGACTTCACCCCTTTCCTAAGAGGTCTGTAGGGGGCGTGCATAAGCGCACCAACGTGCCTACCGTCCCTGTCCTATTGTTTCTTTTATTTTTCTTATATGTATCCAGGTAAAAAGGTAAAGAGATAACTCAGAAAATGAACCTGAAGCTCTTTGAATTCAAATGAGTGCAAAATGCTATGTAAAGCTGCCTGCGCACTTGGTTAGGAGAAGCTTCACTGAACACAAGAGGGCTGTCTTCTACAAAAACCACACCGGATCAGGTGATATATCTTCTAATTACCAATCCACCAAAGTACAGGTGTACATGTTATCAATGCCCAGCCCACCAATTTATCAAGGTACAATATGCTTTTGCACACTTTAATAAAAAGAGCAAAGCAAGAGAAATTTCTTCCATAGAAAAATCAGTGTAAAATCTCAGTTTGGAGATGGTAAGCATGGTACCAGATTCTGGCATGTTAGGAAGGCTCCTTCACCCATGAAGTCTAATATAAAAAAAGTGATGACAAAGAACAGGAAATTTGGAATGTGCAGTGGAGTCCAAGGGCTTTAAGGATGGAATGTTTGCTCTTTCTTGGCTTTGTGCTCTCCTTAATCACTTTTTGAAAAGAAAAGAAAAGAAAAGAAAACAGTTTAAAGATGAACTTAAAGATGGGAGGCCGAGCCAAGACCCCATTCCATTATCACCGGCTGCAAAACCCAGCTAAGGAAAACATTTGTAAGGGAAGGTTTTTGTGTGTATCCAATTTCAAGGGTCTGTTGTAAAAATAGAAGTCCATCTCAGTTTGTAGCTTATCCCGATTTTTTTTTTATTGTTGCTGTTTGCTGACATTTCTTAGATTTTTAAAAATGGCCTTCATATACATACACGTCCATATGCTTGAGTTCAGCTTGGAAGAATAAACAAAAAAGAAATCAAAATATGGGAGTGCAGGAGCTCGATCAAACAGCCTGAAGTAACTTCTGAGTCTCAGTGCAGTGAGTGGTCTTTTTGTTAACACATTGGGTGTTATCCCAATCCATACAAATAGCTTATTCTTCAATTAATCTTTACAGCCAAAAGGATTTATATTCACAGTAAAGGTGAAAAAGAGGCAGCCTTGGCATGTCTTCTGTCTTGGAAACTTTTTCATAAAACTTTCATTTGCCTTGAAAGCTGAGTGTTTACTTTTCACAATCACTCACTTTTATAGGAAAAGGGCAGAGAAAATCCAGCAACAATAGGATATCTAGAAATGCTCTTGGTTATTTGCAAGCTCCCCGTCCTCCTCTTGTTTCTAAATACAGAAATTAACCAAAGATTATTTTAGCATACAATCTGGCTTCACTCTGTTCTTCTAGGCTGGATAAAAGTCTTCAAGGGGGCTTTTAGTTGGTTTGCATTTGAAAAGTAACTAATAAAGTGGTTTAACATGAAACCAATAACCAGGTTATTGAACCTTCAGCAAAATCAGATTTTACCAGATTGTATCCTTTTTTTTTTAAAGCAAATTTTATTAATTTCAAAGACAAACAAATCATCATCAACCATTACATATTTGAACCTTTTTCCATTATAAATTTTACAAGTCAGATAAAACCTTATTTTATACAATACAATTCTATTTTAAGCCATTTCCATATGAGCATAAAAATACCTCTTATCCAATTTCTCTTTACTTCTCTTTACTCTTATTCAATTTCGCTATTATTATTTCATCTATTTCTTTCTGACTTGGTTACCATTATTCTCATTCTGTATTTCTACAAGGTTTTATTAATACTCTCAAATACATAAACACACAACAAACAAACATATAAAAAATCTTTTAGGAAAGTAACTTGGCCCCAGGTACCTCTCTTTATATGGGCTTCAATTATATTCATGCTCATCTTACATATCATTACCTATTTTATTTACCATTCTATATCTTCTATATAAACTTCTCCACACATTTCACTCTTCATAATTCTATCTTATTTAATCCATCTTAATTTAAATCATTATATTTGTATCTTTTGCCCATTCTTTATTATCCCTCTATCTCATTCCTTATAATGAAAAAAAAAAAAAAAGAATTTCTCCTGAAATCACTAATCATATGATGCCTTTCTATCCTCCCCCTAAATTAATTAGATTAACATTTAAAATAACACCTAATACCCAATCTGATTCTGCTTGGTACATTCTATCTACTAATTTTGTTTTTAATAATAATAAAAACGGAGTAATAAATCCAAAATGATTAAATACATAGTTAAATAATAAATCTAAATATTAAATTATAACATTCCCATTGCCTTTTCAAAAAACAAATGCTACTATAATAGTTTTACAATAACATCAATACCATAGTCATATTAAACTCTTTAATTAAAACTCAATATTCTAAACATTCCCTTTAATATTTTATTAAATTTTAAAATCAATCATTATTAAACATTTCAACATTTTAATTTCTTATTAACTCTTAAGCCATTCTAATTTTCTATTTCTAATACAGATGTTACAATACCATCTTATGTACCTTGCAAAATCTTTTTTAAGAAAATTGTACTTTACCCTTTGTCCCTAAAAAAAATTCCTCTTTTCCCATCTAATTTCAAAACTTTGTGGCTTTTCTCCGCCTTTCCCCTTTCTTTCTTCCCCCACCAAATCTTCCTAACCCCCCCCCTTCTTCTAGCCTCTGCCTTGCTGGCATCCCTTCTCTGTTGTGCTCCCTTTTTCTTTTGTTTACTCTCATTATATTTATTTTGCATCTTATTTTTCTCTTTCTTGAATGTTTTTTTAGATCTTCATTTTCCTCGCTTTCTTCCTTCCTTCTTTCTTAGTTAAATTTTGGGATTCATTAAAGATGGCATCTTCGTCTTCTTCTTCTTGTTGTTCTTCTGCCTCCATCTGTTGTATTGTTTGTTGATAGTTAACCAGCGCCATTTCTAAAAAAAGGAAGGCTTTTTCCATACCGTCTTTACCGTCTATTTTTGTTTGCTCATATTCTTCCCTCAGTTCCTCAAAAGAAAAAGCCATTATAGATCTTTTCTTTTCTTTTCTTTTTTCCCTCTTTCTTCTTACACCAACCAAGATATTTCAAAAAATAAATAAAACAATCCCAAAATCCTCAATCAATCCAAGCCAAGACAAAATTCTCCCTTTCTCTTCCAGGGGTAGTATCAGACAAAAGAAAAAAGAAAATCCAAATCTGTATTTTAAAGCCTTATTGGAATTATATTTCTGTCTTCAAATCCTTAAGGCATCTGCTCCAACAAAATCAAACCAGATGAATATATTTTTTGTCCTCTCCCTTCCGACTTATCCCATAAAGCTAGTTTTACCTGAAAAAAAAACAGGTTTCTCAATATCCACTTATTAATTCCGTCGGGAGGGAGAATAAACTTTCCTTTCAGCACCTCAGAATTGCCGCTTATTTTTTCTTGTGGAAAGAATCATCCAAAAAGCCATCATTTCCAGGAATTATATTAAATGTATCTTAGAGTCCTGGATCAACCAAGAAAACTTTCACTCTCAAAAGCTTTCTCCTCTTCCTCCTGCGCATACTTGCCCAGCTGCCGGCTTCTTTGTGGCGGCCATTGCGGACCGCCGCTGCACCGTCTTGGGAAAAGGGGGTTCTACCGGCCGGGGAGAACCCCCAAACCCCTCTCCGGATCCCCCCTATCTTCAGCTACCCCTGCAGGGTAGCCTAGCTCCGGACCCGTCCGGATCGGAGCACCAAAAGCGGCTAGCACGGCAGGGATCGCTCAGAGTCGCAAATCCCTGCCGCTCGCGAAGCCGACAAACCGGAAGTTCCCAGATTGTATCCTTAATCCATTAATTTATCTTGAATCCATCTCTGGATATGGTGTTTCAAATGGTACTGTCTACTCCATTATTTCTGTCCAGATTGGTCCTCTGAAATGAGTTTTTTTTGCCTTAGCTCCAGTTCTTAGTTCTATCAAGAAGGATAAGTGCTCAGTTCTGGGCTTGAGAATTTCTCAGACAAAATGCTCTTTTTTTTTTTTTTGAAACAAATTTTATTAATTTTAAAAACAAACAAAGCATCATTAGACATTAAAGACATTAAACCTCTTTCCATTATAAATTTTTACAAGGCAGATAAAACATTATTTTATACAATATAATTCTAATATATCCCATTTCCGCTTAAATATTTTTTAGCAAATTTCTCATTATTTCTCTTTGCTCTTATTCAATTACATTTCTTCTATATTTATCCATTTTATACTCATCATATTCATATTTCCCTCTGCCTTGTTTACAAATATTCTTCTCGCTTTCTCCCAAGGTTTTATTAAATCTCAATCAAACATACACACACAAAACACAAAAACATAAAACTTCTTTTTAAAAAGTAGCTTGGCCCCGGATTACCTCTCTTTGTATGGACCTCAATTAAATTCATGTTCAATTTATATGCCATTACCTATCTTATTACCCTTCTATATCTTCATTATAACTTCTCCCCGCTTTCCACTCTTCTTAATTCTATTTTATTTATTTCATCTTAATTTAAATCATTATATTTGTATCTTTTGTCCATTCTTTTCCAATTATCCATTTATCTCATTCATATTAGAAAAAAAAAATTCTCCTGAAATCACTAATCGAAGTATGATGCCTTTCCATCGCTCCCCTAAATTAACATTTAAGGTAACACCTAGTTCCCTATCTAATTCTGCTTAGTACATTCTACTTACTAAAATAGTAAATCCATAAAGTAATTAAATATATAATTAAACATTAAATCTCATAGCATTCCAATTATCTATCTCAAAAACAAATACCATAATAATAAATTCATACACACATCCACACAATAGTCAATTAAACTCTATACTTAAACTAAGTATTTTAAACATTCCTTTTAATATTTTATTAAATCTTAAAATCTATCATTATTAAACCTTTAATGTTTTAATCTTTACTTAAATCTTATAAAATTCTAATTTTCTATTTCTAATACAAATACTACAATACTATCATGTACCTTGCAGAAACATTTTGGAACAAAGTTATGCATTACCCATTATCCCTAAAAAAAGATTTCTTTTCCACATCTTGTTTCATACCTTTGTGGCTTTTTCCCCCTTCTTCCTTCCTATCTTATCCCATCTGGTCTTTTTACCCCCACCCCTTAGCTTCCCTCTCTGTTGTATTTCTCTTTTCTTTTGCTTTCTAACATTGTATTGATTTTGCATCTTATTTTTCTCTTTCTTGGATGTTTTTTTAAGTCTTATGTCCTTTTTAATCAACTTTGTAAACTCGTTAAAGATGGCTTCTTCTTCTTCTTCTTCTTCTTCTTCTTCTTCTTCTTCTTCTTCTTCTTCTTCTTCTTCTTCTTCTTCTGCTTCTGCTTCCTCCATTAATTGCTGTGTTTGTTGATAGGTGGCAAGCGCCATTTCTAAAAAGCGAAAAATTTCTCTCACACCGTCTTTACCTTCTTTTTTTATTTTACCATATTCCTCTCTCAGTTCATCAACAGATAAAGCCATTATAAACCTTTTCTTCTTCTTTTTTCTCTTCTTCTTCTTCTTAAAACAACCAAGATAATTCAAAGCTTGAAACAATTCCCCAAAATCCCAAAGTCATCAAACAATCCAAACAGAGCACAAAGTTCTTCACACTTTTTCTTCCTGGGGTAATATCAATTGGCAAGGGGAAAAAAAAACCGAGTCTGTATTTTAAAGTCTTATTGCAATTAACTTCCAATCTCAAAATCTTCCAGGCATCTCCTCCAACAAAATCTTAATAAAAATTTTCCTTTTGTCCTCTCCCTTCCCACTTATAACAGAAAGCTTTAAATTTTTACCTTCTGTAAAATAGCAGGATTTTCAATATCCATTTGTTAAATCCATGTGGAAGGAGAGTAAACTTTCTCTTTAAGCACTTTCACTGCCGCTTGTAAATCTCTTCTGGAAACAAAGT
This sequence comes from Notechis scutatus, assembly GCF_049901735.1. Classification (NCBI taxonomy): domain Eukaryota; kingdom Metazoa; phylum Chordata; class Lepidosauria; order Squamata; family Elapidae; genus Notechis; species Notechis scutatus. The sequence goes on along the minus strand of NC_142025.1, from coordinate 93,636,284 downwards.
ATCTTTCAAAAAATCAGGATTTTCAGGATATTACTTGTATCTTATAGTCCCAGTTCAGCCAAAAACTTTCGCTTCAGAACTTTCTCCTTCTTCCTCCAGCACAATCTTGTCCAGCTGTCAGCTTCTTTGTGGCGGCCATTGCTGACCGCCGCTCCACCGCCTTGAGAAAAGAGGGTTAAGCCAGGTGGGGAAGAGGTCTGCGAAAACCCCAACCCCTGTCCGGATCCTCCTATCTTCGGCTGCCTCTACGGGCAACCTTAGCCTCCAAACCCGTCCGGATCGGAGGCACCAAGACGGCTAGCGCAACAGGGATCGCGCAGGATCGCGAATCCCTACCGCTGCCGAAGCCGACAAACCGGAAGTAGACAAAATGCTCTTTAAAAGGTTGACCTCTTCTTCATTACCACTCTTGTCATTTAGTCCTTACTCGTTTGACCTCTAGGGTGTCTTTGTGCAAAAAGCTTTTTGTCACAAGCTATTTCAGCTGTAGCTTCCCAGAAAGTGCTTTATTCTCCCTTTTCTTCTACAAGCACAGAGCAGTAACTGGACAGACCACCCAACTGGCACCCAACCATTGCCCTTGTTTGGCATCCTATGTCATGGGGATTTTGTGTAGCGTGCAATGTGTTCATGTCTTTGTGGCAGTCATGCACTTATTTATCTTTTCATTGCCATTAGGATCCCAAGTCACTCAGTGGTTAGAATGCAGTATGGCAGGCAAACTCTGTCCACAGCTTGGAGTTTGATCCTGATGAGGCTCAAGATTGAGTCAGCCTTCCATCCTTCTGAGGTCAATAAAAAGAGGACTCAGATTGTTGGGGGCAATATGCTGACATTGTAAACCGCCCAAAGCACTACGAGGCACTATATAAGTGTAAGAGCTATTGCTATTGCTGTTAACCATCTCCTAGGAAAAGATTCAGGAACATTTCTTGCTCAATCAGACAGAGCAAATAAACTGGCAGAAACACAAAAAGCAGCAAGATATGCCACTGCCACCCCTTTACTGGAATATAGGCCATAGCAAGTGCCTTATCTTATGCTATTTCCAAAACTGCTCCTATGACTACAAATCCAAAGCTTTGCAATCCCTCTAATCCAGTGTGGCCCTTTTTGGGACAAACCCTTAATCTTCTGGATGAATAATCCATCCTCATTCCAATTTAACTGAAGAATTCTCCATCTGAATTATGGTAGAGAGAATACCTTTTAGTTCCCTACTATGGCTACTCATTGCTAATTAACATTTCTCTAATCTTTAGAGTCTCACTGAAGTTCCCATCCAACATTTCTAATGGAGATGTTCCTAAAGCAATTCAAAATAGAAGACATTAGTTTGCAGATAAACTTTATCCTTGTGTTACTATTTATTCTATTCCCCTGAAACTTCTGCATTTTTTAGAAAGGGAAGAACAGGTTAAACCCCCCCCCCCCCAGTCCTTTTCTGTTTTCTTAAATTGTGTAAAGATACTAGATAATTCCAAACTTTATTTCTGTCTAAATGCTCTGTTTCAGTGGGGGCGAAGGAAGGGAGGGGGGGGGGGATTCTAATTTTATTCACTTCAGCCTTGTTCAGATTGTTACCAGCATCCAGTTTCATCACCTCTTTGTGTCCTGTTTCCAAAAATGTATTTCAGTAAGAACAGGCTGTTAACTCCGAATAGTGAATGAAGTATCCTCATACATTGTATTGAGCACCATATAAACAACAGTTTATGTTACAGGACCTTAAACCCAATTTAGGACCAGAAGCCCTAATGCTTGGGGGAGTTATTTCTGATGCTGCTGACCTGGGCTCAGCTATAGAGCTGTTGAAGGTCTATTCAAGAAACTGTGGATATGAAAAGTCATAAAATTAATGAACAAGATTAAACTCCATACCATGTAGATAAACAAGGAATAAAAGAGCAAGGGGAAAGGCACTGTACCTTGTGATTACTATCTATGGTGTAGATGTGCCATGGAATTTTTACAATATCTACTAATCAGCTAATCACATTAAGCATAGTTGTTATGCACATCATCAGTAAAAATGTTTCCCTGCCCCTACATTAGAGATACTGCTGGGTGTATCTATTTTATGTGCTGCCTGGATTTGCCATCTGTTTATTGTTTTATGTAGATCGTTATTTGTGGAGTGCTTGATGAGCTCAGTTGTTGGCTTGTAGCTGTTTTAGTATCCGACTAAGTAATATCATCAGTGTCCAATAATCTAGTTGGACCAGTTTCTCTCTCTCTCTCTCTCTCTCTCTCTCTCTCTCTCTCTCTCTCTCTCTCTCTCTCTCTCTCTCTCCCCCAGCTCTAGAAAGTACCACACTCCACAGTCCAAACCAAAACTACATATAGTCTCTTGGATTGGATTTTATTTTTATATTTTTATGAGTTGTCCACCATTATAAATATGAGTCAGTTGCCAAATTGTCTGAATTTTACTCTTGTGACCCTGCAGATTCTGCAACAGTCATAAGTATGAAAAACAGTTCTTAGTCATTTTTTTAGTGCCATTGTAACTTCGAACACTCACTAAATGAATGGTTGTAAGCCAACCATTGTACACTTTAATACCGGTACAGCTAAAGACAATTTAAGCGTACCTCAAAGGGGCTCTGAAAACATGATGAAGGTAATATTACAGGACCACTGCAAAAAAAAAAAAAAAAGGCCATGTTTATATCATGGTAGGTGAAAAAGGTCAAAATACCAATTAATGTGCCACAAGTCTACTTGCTCTTTTTCCCAGTTGATGTATTGAGATAACTATTTGTTTTCTGTGGTCAGAAATCAGATCATTTAATAAATAAGGGTATTTGCAGGTCTGGGCGTGATTAATAGGAATGCTTTGTCTCTGATATACTCAAAGGAGTTGAAGAGACAGTACTGAAGGTATTTTGGATGTGAGACCCAAACCGCTTTTTGCTACTTTACTACTGCAAAATGATGATGGGTTCTGTAGTGTAAAAACTACTTTTACAAGTGTTTTAGATTATTCTAGATTCTGCTCAAATCTATTCTGCTTTTTAAACCAATGAGGTGCTCATTCAATGGACATGTGAGGGTTATATGGACACACAGGCATTGTTGATATCTTCCTCAGCCCAGTGGCCATCATTCTCATCAATAAGAAGGAAAGAATATGGAGAAAACCTGGTTCCTTCAGATGCTGATTTATGCCACTTAATGATGTTTCATATCACTTCTGGTACAGTTTTGACACTATCTTTCTTATCCCACCTTCATACCATCATTGTTTGAATACCCTAAGTTCTCAGAACTAGTTTAAAGACGATCTGACTCAAACTGCTAAGATGAACAAGCAATGGTGATCCCTGCCCTTTTCAGAGCTGCATAAAGTCTTAAAGTAATAAAATAAAACTCACCCTCATCCCTTTTTTACTTAGTAAGAAAGGATAGGAAAATATTAACAGCCATTCATTCAGTATATCAACAGGAAGAAAAGCAGATCTACCTCTGTCAATTTTACTTCTGCTCCTTTATCTGGATTGAGGCTGGGGAGCTACAAAGCTGTTAAGCTAACCTTTCTCTACTTACCTCTGAGGAATTCCAATGAAGAAAAAACTTGTCAGATTTTGTCCCCTAGTAATCTAGCTAACTATAAACATTTCTCTTACAAAATCAGAAGCTCAGGAGTTGGGGTGGGAGGCCAAGGTTCATCTCAATACCACAGTGAAGGCATACTATCTCAAATAGCAAACAATCTTCTCAGCAAGTCCTTTATTTGATCATTTGGCTTTAAACCAGGGCAGAATTTTGACTAGAACTAAACTTGTTTTACAGGGCCATGTGTTTCTGCCCCAAACTCATATATTAAGTGTACCATTTTGTCCAGCTTAATAAAAATAGAACAGTGTAATTGCTATCATGAAGTCATGCTCTGAAGTCTAAGATATAACACTGGGGGTTCCCCCCCCCACACTTTTTTTCCTGTTGTCAGTTATGGGCAGGTTATTCATTGTCATGATCCCCTTGCAAGTCATAACAACTGCTTCTATAGTGGAATATTATACAGAGTGCAATTTTTGCCTTAACATAAAATAAAGGAATCCTGCTTATTTCTTACTATTCCCACATAAAATGTATTCTTAAGGCTGATTTTCTGCAACATTGCATTCTTTTACCTATAATTTCTGGGTCAGGAATCCAGAAAGAAGGATACTATCAGCATATTATTCTCTCAGGAAACTAGTGATAACTAGTGATTCTGGAAGGATCTTCTGGAAGGGAAGAGGTGTAAAATTCATGAATCCATAAATTCACAAATTACACAAAACTTTGCCTTACAATTGTGCTAAAGCATAAGCAATAAGGTACTTGAGAGGAGGTCATAGTGTTTATGATTTGGGTAGGTATCTCCCAGATTACTTGCCTAATGAGCCCTTCCTCAACCTGATATCATTTAGAAATCTCAAGACTGCAACTTTTAGTGTCCCAATATGAGAATCTTGAGAGATGAAGTCTCAATTCATCTTGAAGGCACTATGTTAGGAATCTGTATACCAATTAGTTGGGTTGGCAATATATAAACCAATAATGTATGTTTGTAGCTTTAAGACAAAATCACTGTATTGATTTATACTATATTCGGATTGGTTGATTATATTGCAAATTACCATAAGGGGGAGCTAGAGATCATAGCTTGCTCTCTCTGACATTCTGTCTCTCTGACATTCTGTATCTCTGACATTCTGTTGCTATCTAAGGTTCTCTGTTGTATTTATGCTGTGCTTATACCTTGATATCTTTGTTTATTGTAAATGACAAAGGCAACCGGTAAGAAGACTTTGTAATTGGATATTCTTTGGACTGTAAAACGTATATGACCTGGACCGTTTATTGGACAGTGCTATTTCTTAAAGTAAACTTTAACTCAATTTAGTGTATCTGTGTGTGGCTGGATAATTATTCATAACTACTCTCATAAATGTTTCCATGTGCATATCCTTGTTATTCAAGGGTTATTCTGTACATATCATAACACACTAGGTTGGGAAGGACTCAATGTAGGTGAAAGGGGATGTCTCTCCTTGGTTTTGGCTGTGCTCCTCAACTTTTCCTGCTAAAGTTGTTCTCCTTTGCTACTGTTGGCAATTGCACCATTCCAGGTCCCAGGCTCCCTTGTAGTTCCCCACGTTCTTCCTTTTGTTTTCTTTGTAATAACTGAACCTGGAGAAATTTCCAAGCCCTTCTTACATCAGTCCTTATGAAAACAGAGAGCCACATTCCCTGCTGGTGATCTTGTTTTCATAGCTTCGTGCTCAATGAGTCAGAAACGCCAAATGAGATGCCCCCAATGAAGTGAAGGGGGGGAATTTGGCTTAGGTGTGGAATCCTATGGCCTTCAGTGTTATTGTGGATGGAGGCATCTTGAGCCAAAGCCAAGGAATGGCTGATCTTGCTGCAATTATTTGACTTTAAGTGGTATGTAATGTTTCCTGCAAGATTCAGCTTACAAAAAACAAGATTTGACATAGGATCTGCTACAGATAGTTGCTTATTCTTACACAATTGATATTTTTAGTAAATAAGATCATGCATCCCTTCTTCCAGTATGAGAAGGATAAAACAAAATTCATTATAATGACAAATTTATATACATTATATACATCTGGCAGCCAAAGGCTTGAGAGCAGGGGTGGGATTCTACTAGTTCGCACCTATTCGCTAGAATCGGTTGTTAACATTCTAAGCAGTTCGGAGAACTGGTTGTTAGAAGAAATTACTGGCCTAATCCTGTAAGGAAGGTAGGAAGGAAACATTCTGGTGTTGCTTACAGAAACTACCTCTCCGTTAACCCTTATTACATTCTTGGCAGGACTAGACTTCCTGTCTCTGGAACTTCTCTGGAGTTTTTTTTTCCCCCTCCTTTGCAGGTACTTTTCTTGTGTGGAGTGACCATTCAAAGTTACAATTGCACTGAAATAGTGACTAATGACCATTTTTCACACTTGTGACTGTTGCAGCATCCTCACAGTCATGAGAGGCCAGGCGAGGAGATGCATGCCTCGATGTGTGTGACATTGAGTTAGCCACACCCAGCCAATAACATGACCACTAAGCTACGTCCACCACCTAAGCCACACCCACAGAACCCTGCTTGCAAGTTAATATAAAGTAAGAAGGAAAAAAGAACAAATAAATAAAAGAGAAAGCTAAAAATTCAAGAAAGAGGAAAAAGTAAAAGAAAATTTGAGAAGAAAAAAAGATGCAAAGTAGTAGATTCAGATCTTCTTTAGAGCAGTTATAAATACAAAGATGAATTTATCTGTTATTCCATGACTACAACATAGCTCTCTCCTTTCTATTGTCTGTTTTGAAAATTTACCAAGACCATAGTTCATAAGTTCTTTTTTTTGTTTCATGCAAAAAGTCTATAAAGAATTTCCAGTTACCAGTAAACATAGATATAGTCTTTTGTCTAATTAAGGAGGTCAGTTTAGCTATCTTCAGCAAGTTCCATTATGCTCACTAATCATTCCTCCATTGCCAAATTTTTCCATCTTTATGCATACATAATCCAACCCTGCAGTTATCATACACAAAACAAAGTTCCAAAACTTTTTTCCACTGTTTATCCATCAATCTTCAAAAAAAAAAAAAACCTCTGGTTTGAATTATATATTAAATTTTAAAACCAATGTATGTATTTGAATCCAGACTTTCTAGTTTTTTATGTCCATCAAAGTTGATAAAATGTTTTTTGCTGTTCACATTTCCAACATAGATTTAAAGTGCCTTTATATATTCTAGACAATTTTTGGGGGGAAACATATACCAACTGTATATCATTTCATAAAAATACATTATAACATACTGTAAATTTCAATCCTTTCAATCACATATTTGTTCAATATTCGCTTTGTATATTACAACCAATGTTTTCAGCCAGATCTAAATATAATAAAATTTCATTTGCCCATGATTTAATGGCAAATGAGCATGAATATCGCATGAGTGAAGCAACCACTTGATTGCTTCCTTTAATGACCCCCCATTCCAGCTCTACCTGATGCAGTTGTTAAGCAACTATACAAAGAGTTAAGCAGGGCTCAGGGTTTCTCAGGGTGTAGGGAGGACATGGGAGGCCTAGCAGAGGCCCAGGCCTGCCTGCCCAGGCATCCCAAGGCCTCAAACCTCTTCTGAATAGAAGAGCATGTACTTTGCCCTTGGCCATCCCTGCAGTCTACATGGTGCCCTCCCAGAAGCATGTGCTATCTCGGAGTGGCCACAAGCCAAATTGCATGGTTTGTGGTATGTGAGTGCTTCCACCGGATCTGTTGTGATTAATCTTGCCAGTGTTGTGGGCTTAGAGCCAAGCAAATAAAATGCCTTGCAAAACTCACCCTATCAAGATAGTATTCATTGCAAATGAGGAGAGCAACAGTCCAATACACCTTTATACAATCAGCTAGTGACACAATGCTGTAGAGGAATAAGAAATGTTGTTCCTTTTTTCCATGAAGTAGGAGTGAAAATATTTTTTTCCTGCAAGATTTGTAACAGCCCAAGGACATGAAATATTTTCAGCAATAAACATCTGGCAAGGGATGCTTTTGAGAGATTGGGAGTGGAACGGGTGCATCTTCAAGGAGAGGTTAAAATGATCACATGATCAACATATATTAAAAAGGAGCAACACTTCAACTGTGCAATCACAGCTGGCTTCTATATATTTTTTTGACATTTCCTTCCCCTCTGTGGACACTCCTGAAGTGGAAGCAGTGGTAATCTAGAAGTGCTATTGCAATGTTGTAATATTTTGCAAACTACTTGCAGTATTTCTTGTGAATGTTCACACTGGATGTCTCAGAATTTGAACATTCAGTGAAACCAAAATCCATTTCAAAATTCTTCTTCCATCATCTAAAGTTGCTACAGCTTCCACATAAGTATTTTAGGTTACACTGCCTGTCATAAATTGTGGTTTGTGACAGCACTGTGAAAATGCAGGATGTGGCATTCGGTATGAGGTTCAACCTCTCATTTCAGGAATTTTACAGCTTCATTGCTGCTGTGAGTATGAAAAGAATGCAAATGACACCTGTATTTTTAAAATGAAGCAGTGGTGGTAAGATTTCATGACAATGGTTAGTCAAGGAAGGATTCAGGTGATGGCTTCAATTTTTGAAAACCTCTTTGCCTCACCTCAGGATTAACAAAAGCATAACTCACTGTGGAAATAAGAACAATTGTGCAAAATTGTCTGTTCTATATTGTTCATATAGGTTGAAGATTTTTAACTTATGTCTGTCGAGAAATGTTGTAACTTTCTTAATATACAGTTCCAGCAGTATTATACAAATTAAATGGGTTATACATCACCATTCCCATATTTTCACTTTAGATTCTATTTTTCCCCATGACTTTGGAAATGGGATTGCCTGAAAAAGCAGCAGGTCCAAATCCAAGTGAGGAAGACTGGAGCAAGCTACTTAAGCAAGTCTATTTTCTGGAAAACACTGAAAATTGTAGCTGTTCCATTTCTTTAATTTTCCAAATCCAACCTTCATATTCAGTATTATGCTGGAACAGCCTAATAAGATTGGTCTTATTCAATCCAAGATGTTTTCTTGCTTAGAATAGAGCCAATGAGCAGGGAGACTAATATTTTGTTGGTTGCTCACTTTTCTGAGCCAGTAAGTAGATGATTGACAAGAATATGATTATGTACTATAATGGACAAATGATCATACCAATTTTAGATAAACACTCTATTCTGAGAGCAGCACAGCTAATGTTCTTGCTCAGTTGTGATAAAGTGTAGCTATAGGCAACTGTATAACTTTCAGTACACATCATAAAAATAGTTTTGACCTGGTAATGCATTGCTTCAGGAAAAACAGGGAACCAAATGAGCCTTCCATAAACATTTGTATTAGAAAATGTCTATTTTCAAAAGAGAAGAAAAAAGACTTTGCTCACAACATGTGCAAATACAATGTTTTGTTTAAATTTTTAGCAATTCCCTAACCCAGTTACCATCAAAATTTGTATTAGCCAAGAAGCTGAGGTCACATGAGTTAAAGCACCATCTGAAACATTGCTAAAATAGTTTAAACAAAGAATGAATAAAGTCTATATGGAGTAACATATAGCAAGATACCTTCATATTCAGTTATATTGTATATTATATTATATTAGGAGCCTCAGTGGTGCAGTGGTTAGAGTGCAGTGCTGCAAGCTAGTCCTACTGCAATTTGGCAGATCGAATCCCACCAGGCTCAAGCCTTCCATTCTTCCGAGGTGGGTAAAATGAGGACCCAGATTGTTGGGGGCAATATGCTGACTCTGTAAACTGCTTTGAGAGGGCTGTAGAGCACTAAGACTATAAGTCTAAGTGCTATTGCTATTATGCTGGAACAGTCTAACCATTGTCACATTCAATCCAAGGTGTTTTAACTAGCAGAACATATAGCTTTGGTGGCGTGCAGAAGTAGATGAGATGTGGGCATATTTGTGAAGGGATTCTGATAAGTTTGAATGAAAGCTTTTCATTCAAATTTTTTTTTAAAAAAAAAGATTGGTAATCATAGATGAACTACCCTAAAAATTAATAGAACCACCAATTTTCCATTTGGAGTTTAGAAGAAAAGTCCTAAGGATATTCCAGGGCAGACTTTCAAATAACAAGATATTTGTTATTGTCCTGGCTGAAGCAAAGGTCCACCTCAAAGCTTTCTCCAGAAAGGTTGACATTGTGCAGTGATTTTTTTTTTCTGGCTACAGACATGTGTGGGAAGTAAATTGTAAAGAGAAAATTTTGCAAATAATTGGGACTTTTAAAAAGTGTTTCTGCTCCTGATTAGATAACAATTTTTCATTAAAACTAAGATGCATAGTAAGACTTCCTAAGTGCTAAATCTGCATTCCAACACTTCAAATTCTTAGCCCTCCTCAAGTATTGCAGGAAAAGAATTATCCCATTAAGGGGAAAATATTGATACAATAAATCAGTCAGTGAAGGGCTGGATTGAATTATAGGAAGCATCTCTGTCCTAGTGCATTATGAGTTCCTCCTTTGGAGGCAGATCTGTTTTAAAGGGGTAGGAAGGAAGGGGAAAGCAACATAAGGCTTTTTTCACTAGGTCCTGTAGAGTTTAGGGAGATTAGAACAATCTCTCATATAAGGATGGTCAAGAATAGACTAATGTATTTCATGACAATTTGAGCCATTCTTATATTCAGATAACAAGACCTAAAAACATTTTACTGTATTCTGCGTGCACCAAGAGTGGGAGGGTTATATTCGGGGGGGATGTCAGGGGTGCTCCCTGTCTTCTTCAGGGATCTTCCATGTGTTTGAGGGAGATTACATGGGAGGGAGCAGCAGTTTGCAGGCCTTCTGAATCTTTCTTTGGTAACTAAAGATTTTCCTGTTTCTTTTCTTTTTCAAAGGTCTGAACTGCCCTAAAAGGCTGTTGCCAGAGGTGAAGAGAGAAGACTTAGCAAGCTGTTGGCTTCTGTTCAGAATTTATGCTGATGGGGTCCTTGGCCATCTGCCCCCATCTTGAACATCTTTTTCTCTGTGTGTTTATCAGCTAAGTCCTTCAACAAAAGTGGGTTGGGGGAACAAACAGTCTAAGAATTCCAAGATAGTTTGCCAAGAAAATGAAGAAGCAGCTGCAAATGACATTTATCTTACCAGCATGTCATTTCCTGATGGAAGGCCCATTAAAATGAATGCAAAAGTCTACATAATATTTGTTATTAGTTGGCACCAAAGATGGGGAGGGTAAAGAATATGGACATAAATCTAACTTTCGTACAAGCGTCTTGCTAGAGCTTTCTTACAAGCTGGGAAAACAATCCCAGGCTTTCTCATTTATAAAAGTAACAACAGGCAAAAATTATTAAAGCCAAGAGTCGCTTTGCCAGATTTGGAGATGAGAATAGGATAAAGGGGAAATAACTAGCTAAGCAGTAGCAGCTGCCAATAATAATTATGATATTAGCTTTGATAACAAATTGAATACGTGTCAGCAGTATTATGTGTTGATGAAAAGAGGCATTCTGTGTTACCCCAGATGAAATAGTATTTTGGTTCACATCTTGTGATCATATGATTTGTTAACCATGCTTAATTGAATAAACCATAATGGCTAGCTTCAAACAATATGCAAACTATGATTTGCACACCACAATGGCAAAATTGGCAAGCAAAAATCAAGCCAAACATATTATAGTTTAGCATAATGGGTATATTCAGTTCAGGGGCATCCACAGGTAATTCAGAAAAGTCAAGATGATGGCTGCAACCACCCAGTCAAGAGGTTCAGACATTGGAAGAGTTTAAAAAACCCTGAATCTGTCAACCTGGGGATGGAGAAGAGACATTCAAACATATATGTCTCACAAATTCCAGGTGGTCTTTAAAAAGCAGGTGGGCAGGAATGGGATCATTTGGTCTTGTTTTCTCTCTCTGTTCTGCTTAGGAGATGCCAAGTAAGGAAGTAAGGAAGCCCCAGCCTATAGAAATCCAGATTGAATATCACAGAATTATGCAGCAAAGTACATGGGAAAAACTAGCTGCTGTATGCAATTATCTTCTTTTGTAGACAGAGATCTGAGCTGAAAGCTGTGTAACTTTCTGCCCCATGTGTGTGTTTACAGAGATCCTCGCTTGACCTAAATATTTATTTTGCTTCTTGTCCCCATCTCCAAAACCTCATTTTGTCCTTTCACCTTCCTTTACAGTAATTATTTCACCTTGATATTCACAGTGAATTCTTTTAACACATTATGAGCCAATGACATTTATTCTGCAGAAAGGAAACAAGCTGCAGCAAACATCTTCCAGTCAGGTCAACCTGCTGAAGAAAGATAACTTGCCTCTTCTTGAGTAAAGCATTGCTATATCAGCTCTTCCATAAGCTATGGAAAGTGTACAGCCATTTGTGGATGAAGGATTTAGAAACTCCTTGTGGAAGTCAATGAGCACTATTCCACCATATCTCAGTATGTTTGGACATCTGCAACCTCTTCCACAACCTCTTTACTTCAGGAGGACAATTCTGAAGTCTTATGGGAATGCAACAAGAGCCATCTGGAACTATCATAGAGAACCAAATCTGTGAACTAAGGAATTGGATGTAAAGCTTGGGAACCCAAATTTGAATATTTTTTCAGGTTCTTCAAAGAAGAATGTATTTCATTTAAATTTACAGGAATTTGATCCTTCAGACTTCGATCCTTCCGAGGTCAGTAAAATGAGGACCCAAATTGTTAGGAGTACTATGCTGACACAATAAACCATTTAGAGAGTGCTATAAAGCAAGGGCCTCCAACCTTTTGGACCTCAGGGACCACCAAACTCATACTTTTAAATCCGGAAGACCACTAATATGATTTTTTTAAAAAAAAGATAATATATTTAATATAAATTTTTTATTTTTATATTAAATGTAAATGTACTATTTAAAAAATTAATTCTTTAATATATAAATATATATATTTAAATATAAAAATGCTTATTTAATTATAACAAATATATATATTACAAGAAAAGCAGAGCCCCTCCACTCAAATTTCATATCTCCCCCAAATCAGAGGAAACCTCTCCCTCCTTTGCCAGGTGTGGCTGCCTGGAGTTGGGGGAGGGAAAGAGGTCTGGGCTGGAAGCCTCCCCCCCCACCCTGAGTCTTTAACACCTGGCTTGCTTCTCCACTACTGCCTCCTCCCCCTCCAGCACCTCCTTCTCCAGGTAGGGCGATTACGAACTAACCGAGCAGCTACACTGATACCCCAGCTGCTCTCTTTCCCATGGTAAGACTTGGCGTGTGGAGAAAGGAGCTGGCAGCTGCAGTGCCACGGTGATCCCGCGGGCAAAGCAAAGTCATCCTGGTCCCAGTTAAAACATACCAGTCACAAACCCAGAGTCCAAGCCAAGAGGGGTCGTTTCCCCCTGCTGGGAAAAGCAGCAAGCATGGGCGCGGGCATGCACAGTTCAGCACAGCGGGCAACCTCCACTCTGGGCTGACGAGCCACGTGCTGAAGACCAGATGGCTGTCAGGAAGGTGGGGCAACAGGCGGATGGACTCATCATGGCATAGGTCTGGCCTGCGAGGGGGTGGGGGTGAGGGGAAAGAATCCTCTGAATTGGTGTCACTTCCTGCCTGCTGCCTCCATGCATCGAGGAGATTGAGAGGCTGCCAGCGATGCCCTTAAGGGAAGATGTTGCAAGGGGGAGGCTCACCCCCCCCCGAAGCTTCTCTTCCTCCTCAACAGAAACACTCATGCGCAAAGCACTCACCCCTCCCCTCTGGCCCCCAACAAGCCTTCTTCAGGCTGACAATGTGAGGGCTTCTGTCAAGGAGGAAGAGAAGCTCCTGAGGGCAGGGGCGTGAGAGATCGCGGCATCGGAGCTCTTCCTGGGTGTTTCCTGGCCTGCAAGGGGAGAGCACGATCTCCTGCAACCCCACCAAAAGCTTCTCTTCCTCCTTGACAGAAGTGCTCAAGTTCAAAGCGCTCACTGCCCCTCTGGCCTCCGACAAGCCGCCTCTTTCCCACTGAGTGCTTCTGGAGAGGAGGAAGAGGGGTTGAGCCTCCCGCTTGCAACATCTTCACCTGAGGGCAGCTGCTTCCTGCAGCTCAGGAGATCCATGCTCTTCCCGCTGCTGCTCGGCCTCCTTGATGTGCTGAGGCAGGAGGCAGCAGCCACGACACGGGAGACTACAGGATTGCCCCGCCTCCCCGCCTCAGCATGCTGCGGCCCACCAAAATTTTCTCATGGCCCACCAGTTGGCAACCGCTGCTATAAAGCACTATGGGGCAGTCTATTAGTCTAAGTGACTTATAAGTAATTGCTATTTACATATGCTGCCCACTTCTCCTCTAAAGTGATTCTAAGATGTTGAGTAAATAAATCAGTTTAGCCTAAGCACAACATCATAATGCAATGTTTCTCAACTTTATTGGGGTGAGGATTTCAAATCTCATAATTTCCCAGCCAATACTACAATAGTGCTTTTAGAGTCATATTCGTATTTATTTGTCTTATGGTGGAAAATAACACATATATTTATATTTTTTTCTAAATAATAGAAGCAATAGGAGGAAAAAAATTAAATCCCTTTCCTTCACTGATGTCAGCTCTACATAAATTGGGAAGAATACATAAAGAATATATAATACACAAAAATAGGGAAATTATCTTTTGCATGTTGAACTGTTAAATAGAAGTTACAACTCAGAGCAGCATAATGAGAATCTTCCTCTGCCAGTTAATCAAAGAAATAATTCAATTTAATTTTTTAGCTACCCTGTAGGATAGATTAGACTGAGAGAGAACTTAGTCCAATCTGTGATTTCCCTCATTAAAGTCTTATACAATTAGCTTCCACATTGCTTGTCTTAATTATACTTGCATTCTGCTAATATTGTACTGCAAAATATAGACACTCTTTATTGTAGGAAGTCCCATGTGCAATTTCAATTATATTTTCAAAATTATGATAAGATTTCAAGACTCTCTTCCCAAAGGAAATTTCCATCCGCAAATAAGCATTCTGCATTTCCTACTCTTTGGAGAAGAAAATAATATAATCTGAATGCTGGATTGGGTTATATTAGATTTATTTATGTTTGGGTGAGAAAGGATTGGAGATGGACTCATGATTTTTTAATCATTCTTTTTTTTTTTTTTAGAAATTGAGCCTAAATAGAGGAAATTGAGCTTAAATAGGATTTAGGAATTGCTCCAGAGAAAACTTTGGGATATTTTATAGATAAATATTGATCCATACAACCTACACAAACAAAAGCTTAAGAAGTTTAAGAAACATTGTTTTAGAATAGAGACTTTTGAGTGATTTCTTGCACTCAAGGATTACAAGTAGTAATGGGAAAAGCACAGTTTTTCTTTTATATAACTATAAATGGCAGCAGCAATAACCATGTCAATAAATCATACCATGCTCTACATCAGAGATAACTTGTGGGCTTCAACATGACTGGCTCAGGAATTTTGGGAATTGAAGTCTACAAGTCATGAAAGAGGCTATAGTTCCACATTCCTGCTTTAGATCTAACGTCAGCTTTCTTCAGTCAAGGAAGCTTACAGTGATTCAAAAGTCCTTAATATACATGAACTGCTTTGAATTGTTGACAGTGCTATATAAATGTGAAATATTGTTTATTGGCATAGGAGCCTGGCAGCAGGGAATAATCTTGTAGAATTTGCAGCTTGAATTCACTGCTTCCTATCATTTCAGAGTTTGAGGTTGATCGATAATCTGAGAAATAAAAGATCTTGGTTGAAAAGATGTGTTCGGTCTTTTCAGCTTGTATCTTTATACTCTGACTGGGTTAATATTGGTCTGAATGAAGTCCCACCTTCTAGAAAATACTTCCAATGCTCTGCCCTTTAATTGATTATATGCATCAGGCTAGAAATGCAGTTTTGGAATTTGGTTTGTCTCTAATTACAATGATCACATCCACCTGAACTCTTTTCCCTTCTTCTCTTCAACATCAAGAATGCATGGCTTTGTGTTTATTGCTACTTAATTAATCCACATTTAGGAAATGATGGATGGGACATGGGATGTCTTTTTTGTTTTCTTTTGTTTTATTTCTTCTGATCCCTGAAGTGGAAATTTAGTTAGGAAAGAATGAGTTTGAGGGGAGAATGCCAGCCATTTTTTCAGTACCACCATGTTCATTGATTTAAAGAACAATTTGTATCTTTGGGTTCCTACATTGTCCTCCTCCCCTTTCTTTGGTGATTCTCTTTTCATTTTTACTTTCAACAAATCTTGAAACAAAGCAAGGACCAACTATAGCATAGTTAATCAGATGCAACATTGATTGTATAAACAAGGATCTATCATAATTGTATACGAATAAAGAAAAAAGACAGAAGTGCATTAGTCTAGAGCTGCCGAGAACTCCTTCATATAATTATGCCTGAATAAATCTATTACACTCTACTTTCATGTAAGGCTACATGCTTCTGGTTCTAATATGTAAGATTGTTCACTTTAAAATATAAAAAACTACATGCCAGAGGAAAAAGAAGAAACAGTTGCTTATTGGAATTTTGTTATTGGAAAGAAGATGTTATAATCCTTTGAAGAAAACAATTCTTCTAAAGAGGTATTTGCACTGTAAAAAAAATTTGCCCTTAGATATGTCTCAGAAGGGCAAAACAACAAGGGAGCAAATATTTAAATTCCTTCTCCATGCCTGCTGAAATCTCAAGGTTATTTTATAGTTTTTGTTTTTCTTTTAATTGCAAATAGTGCATTTAATAAACTGCATTTCGTTTAGGTCTGTCTGTTTCTTTCTTACTTTGGAACCATTTCAGGTTAAAGGTGTAAGAAACACCTCTGTTTCTTTTGAAGAAAAAGGAGGAAAAAGACATTGCTTATACTTTCACGTAAGATATAGTTTGACTTGAATATTCTTTGCTCAAATTGATATTGGTGTACATGTGGGTATAGGGGGGTAGCAATCAAGAACTTTAAATGCCTATTTTTCTTACTGTTTATGATGATTCTCTTCCTTTGTATTGGATTATCTCAGTGTTTTTCAAACTTGGCAAATTGAGATCTGTTAAAATTGTTAAAGTTGCCAAGATTATCTGGAACACATGGAATATTTATCATCCCCAGTGAAAAAGAAAGCTGGAAATATAAATGTAAAAAATACCACTCTGGATATTTTTGGTTTATTTTTTCTTTTATTTTTACCATTTATAAATAGTTTTTTTCCCAGAAATATTCAAATTAAGTGATATAAACAACTGTATCATTTGAAAAGTTTGTTTTTTAAAAAAAATAGAATTAAGAGCAATAACATTCACAGCAAACAAAAATATTGCAACCAATATATTAGCAAATAATCACAGCTCTTATTGTATGCAAAAGCCTGATAGGATGAAGAGAGGCGTGATATAGAAGTATACAATACTACCAGGTTTGACTGGATTACATGAGTTGTGTGAAGATGTCGTATGTTCCCAGATATGAAATAAAAGGCATTTAATAAGACTGTATCTGGACTCCATGGGATTTTAAATTCTGCACTTCTCAAATAATCTGTGAAAGAGATCAACTATTAAAATTGCTGCTATTTTAAGAGTTGACTTAATTTTCAAACTGAATCGTGTTTGAAGGTTACACAGCTTTAGTTTCTGGCACTGAGAGAATATCTCCTCTCAACAAAAATTAACCTTCACTTCTTCATTTTTGTTACTTAGAAGTGTAATTGCTGAGCATTGTATGGGATTCTGCTGAAAGATGCTATGTTTGATGTAGCAAATATGAAATAGGATGGATAGCTATTCAAATATTAGTTCCACTGAATTCAGTGGACTTGGCTCTCAGATAACTGCAGTTTAAAAAATGCACTGTGGCTACACAAAAGCAATAAAGAAATAGGCAACCTGAGGCTCCCATCTTCTTTTGTGATCCACCGATCCCCCTTGCACCATAGCTATCACAAACTGGTCATGCCATTTTGAGGCAGGAAAACCTACAAAACTGTTACTCTTCCCTCAAAGAAATGTAACAACTCTTTTTCAAATAGAGAAAACTGTCTCTGCAGCCTCAGGGGGAAAAATAGGGAAATTGTGACAACTTCTAATTTCCACAATTGAATCACTTATTATGGTGAAGGGGAATTATGAGAGTTGAAGTTCAATATCTTTAAGTTGCCAAGATTGAAGAACAGTGCCATAAACGTTGGAGCAACCTGAAGATGTTACAAAATTGCTCACACCATTAGGAAGGCACAGGCCATAACGTGTAGCTCTATATAATATCACAGGCAATATTAAGTTAGTTAGCAATAACTAATATGCCACTATTATGGACCACTGAATATGAAAGTTTATTTGTTTTCATCCTTGATAAATGCTGTGTTTCACCAATCAGTTATGTTTGGAGTTACAGTTTTTCCCAGATTGGTACTCACCAGATGCTGCTGAAAATTATGAAAATAGAAGTCCAAAAACTTGAAAATGACTATGAAATTCCTGGAGTTGCACTACTAAAGGACTGCAATAGACCAGAAGGGATCAAGCAATTATCACTTGCCGTAAAGGAATTAAACTGAAATCCAAAACTTCTAACAGTGGATTGTAGCCAGATTCAGATTCAATAGATCGGAATCTACTCTCCCTTTCATTTTCCAGAAAAGATTAGGTTCCCCAAATCCACATAATAAACACCCTAAAGCCAATTAAGAGCTTGCCGTACAACAAAAAACCCCCAAACACTGTTTTAATCAACACAAGCAGCCTGGATTTGGAAATAGTTGATGATATGCTATTTATTCCTCTTTCCCTAGTTAGCTCTGTTAGATATCAAGTTGACAGGTTTATTGGAGATAGTTGTTGTTTATAGATTAATTGAGATAAGGTTCAACCATATGTTTGTTTTCCTCATGTTATTAATTATTTTGGGTTCCCTCCCCTTTTTAATATTCCTTTGCTGTTTGTCCTTTCCTCCCTTTTTATTGTTCATGCATCATGTTTTTGTTTCTGTCTTTTGATATATTATTGTCTTAGCACATTCTAAAAAAAGAACCTACATTTAGAATAATGTCATTTCAGGAAGAAAGGCTGCAGCTGACAGTTTCAGTTCCTTATTAAAACTGTTCCCTTTCTAAAACCAGTCATTAATAAGGGCAACAAGGTCCAAGCAAAGATTTCTCCACTTGAAAGAGCAACATCCCATGGCTGTTGTAATGTGGAATGAGTTCTTACACTCTTGAAAGGTGATGGACTTCATCAAAAGTTAGTGCTGCCCATGTTCTGAAAACATGCTTCACAGTCTCCTTCTTGACAATTTGTTTATCTGAAAGTTAGATCAACATATATATTTATAGTTAGGAAGAACATCCTAATCTGAGGGATATATTTTTTTAAAAAGAAAATGAATTACTTTGCACCTCATCGAGATCTATTTGTCCTTTTAAAGGCAAAATGTGAGAAACTGCCCCATAGAAAATTAATGGTTTTGCCAACAAATTTTGGCAGCCCAAACTGAAGATTTTTATGAAGTTCCAGCAAGGAGGCTGGGAGTTTCTTATCTCCCCCCTCCCCAATGTTGCAAACTCTACTTGCTAATGAGAAACATTTCATTTGGGGAAGAGGTTCCTTGTTCTACAGCAAGATTGCCTGATGGCATTAATTTTATTGCTCTTTAATTAGAAATAAAAAAAGATGCTAGAAGAAAAGTAGCCTTGTTTTATTAATATAAATGGGATTGGACTCTAGAATGGACAAATTCAGTCTTGGGTGCTTTAAACATTTTCACTTTTGTTTCCAGATTGAAAGTACTCCTGGGTGGGGTACATCTCTTCATACCAGGGCTATAATTACTCTACATTTAACAGGAAGAGAAAAGAAAGCAAATAGCTATATCGGGTGAATCTGAATCCTACCTCCAATGTAAATTAAATAAATATATAGACCCATTTTTAGGATTTCCCTCCCACACCCTTATTTTAGTCAGATAAGCTAAAGCACAATCCTTGAAACTGTTGCTAAATCCAGCTCCCATGCCAATTTCTAAAAGTTCTCTTCTCACTAATACTACAAATTGGAAGCCATTATTATTATTACCAAATGCCCTAGATTAGAATATCATTTTTCTAGATTTCGGAGATACTATCCTATGCACCAAAGATTATCTTACTCTGCTTGAAAATAAACTGAATAGTTAATTACCAAGCAAGGGTAGAATATCAGCTAGATTATGCCAGCTATCTTTTTTTTTATTTTTTTAAAAAATATATGAATGTAGAAGCATGATTTTAATTATTACATATTATGATTTGAGTTTTTTGTAATTGTATCCCTGTATCCCTATTTGGAATATGAATTAACAATTTAAGTTCATTTAAATTAAAGCAAAAATAGAAATTATGCCTGGAAACAACAACCCAAATTCAAAGTGAAACTCTGATGTCCTGTTGGTGAAACATGGGATTGAGAAAAGTTTGTTTGGTCAATATAAATTAGAGGATTTTGTTCAAGAACAAAATGTGTTTAATGTGTTTCAAGACTAAGCCGTGGCAATGAAAACCAGTGCATCATGGCTAGAAAATGAAGCCTTTCAAATAAGCATACTTTTTCTCATCCTAGATGTAATTTATCCCTTGTATTGAGAAGATAAAGTATATTAGGATGGAAGAAGTCTAGGCACTACTGAACCAGCCTGGGTTTTAGTGGACTTTTATGAAAAGTGGGGGGAAAGAAGTTTGTCCCCTGCTTTTCTTTTTCCCTTTCTCGGTGGAAGAAGAGCAAGTTCCCTAACAGTTTACACCAAAAACAAGAGCAGGTCTACTCAGAGGAAACTCTCAAAAGACTTACTGAGGTACTCAAGATTAAAGCCAGTGGGGCTTTTTGTCATCAATGGTCATTCACATGGAATACAGTTCCCATTGTCAATGAAGAATGATCCATGGATGCAAATAGCTACCCAGTTAAACAGAAAAGAGACTAAGCCACATTGTGCTTAGATTAATGCAGTTATTTTGAGGAGAAAAGCAGCCATTACTGCTATTATTCCCCCTCAGGGGAAAAAAAAGGCATTGTGGTAACTCCCAGTTTACATTGCATCTACTTATCAAACACTAAGTACAACAAGTTCCCTTGGCAGATTGTCAAGGCAAGTCTTATTGTCCACTTATCAGCCTGGTCACTCTTCCACTCCTTCTACAGGCTGGTGGCAATCCAAATCTTCCTTCACTTCCAGACTTCCTGACAATTTAACCCCTGTCTTCCGATCCACACACCAACATTTCCCTCGTTGCCCATCTAAAGCTGGGTGACACTAAAGGAGAAAGATAGAAGATTAATTTACATAATTATGAAAAATGATATAATCTTACTTAAAACTCATTCTTATATTCCTCTGCTCCTAATTATTTTTGACATCATATCCTTGTCACATTGCCTTCATTGTACCCATAGCCAAGGCAACACAAACTTCAGTTGTTCCATCTTTTTGTATAGCCCCATTATCCATTAATACAATATTTCTCTCTTGAAGTTTCAGTATCTTTGTTTTCTTAATTTGTACTCTAGCCTTTCCCCAATTTATTTGTAAACTGATTTTTTCTGTTTACATACTGGTAGTTTATTTTTACATTTCATTTACATTAATAACTATTGTAATAAATGTTTAATTTGATGAGAAATGTTTGTCTTCTCTGCACATTTTTAAAATTATTTTATCATGCAAAAAGGCCCTGTGTATCTTGGTTCTTCTTTTTGAGTTTAGTATTATGTTTTATAAAATAATCTTTTATGAAAACTTTACTTGCATCCTATACCATTTTTATATAAATAGGATATACCGTACTAGTCAATGGTTTTCTTATATACATTTATAGAAATATTTAGATTAAAAAAAACTTTTGGTTTTGAGCATTGTAAGATTGAATTTGAAAACAGATCCATTTACAAATGAACATATTATTGCTAAAATGTATAAATTTCTACTGAAATTTGAAACAGAAGAACAAGTGAAATGATACATGATAAAATGGCTCTTATTTTTGTTACAATATGCAAATAGAATAGTGGGAAAATGTGTGTTGAAAGAATTGAAATGTACATTGTATTATGTCTTAAACAGAATTTTTATACAACAGTTGGTATAGGTCACCAAAAATTGTCTAGAATGTATAAAGGTACATTAAATTTATGTTGGAAGTATAAACAAGGGAGGGGGGAAGGCTAGAAAATATTGGACTCATTACATGAGAACCAGTTTGATGTAACGAATCTATGATACACCATGACATTGTGGGTGATACACCAGTGTTCACTAATATCCAAGAACTAATCTCAAAAGCACACCCCATTCTCATACAATTTTTGAAGATAGCAGAGGCTGCATGAAAATGGGATGTGCTTTCCTGCAGCCTCCAAACCATCCAGAAGTCATACAAAAGGACAGTGCTCTTGCATGGCCTCCAGAGCCTCTGAAAATTGTGTAAGAATGGGGAGTACTTTTACACAGTTTTTGAAGGTTGAGGCTGTGGGAGAACCTTCTCCAAACCTGCTTCAAGATCAAAGACCTGATGCAACCAAGTAGGCCACAGGGGCCAGTCAACAAAAAGAGAACACTGTTTAAAAATAAGCGGTACACAGCAGAACCTGGGGAGCACTGGGCCATAAGGGATATTATACCATCCTCCAAGGCTATTGAAGAATGGGAAATGGCAAAAATCGGCCTTTTTGAGTAACAGTGGTGATATGGTGGCTCTAAGGCTGAAATTGAGGCCTAGGCTCTAACGCTGAAATTGAGGCCTAGGCTCAGCCTCAATACTATCACCAAGTGTAGCTATTTGAGGTGGTCTGGATTTGTTGGGTACCTTGGTTGTTTATATGCCAGTTGTTTCTCCTCTGTTAATTTTATTTGTGCTACTGAAATATCATCAAATTAGCATTTCCCTTATATAGAATCCAAAACCCCAGAGTTGGGATGAAGAAAATGGCAAAATACAGCTACAGGATCTCAAAAAAGCAAAAACTGTCAACTATACCACAGCTGAACTGGAAATAAATCAGTTCAGTTCTTCAACATTACTGATACTATGGGAATACAGAGGTCCAGAACTACTTTAAAGGTGTGTTATCTGGAACTGTGCCACCAACTCCACACAAAGCAAAGGCAAATAGAATGGCAGAGGGAGCTGTTGGGAACCTTTCAGGATGATGAATAGTCACCTCACCAGCTTCTTGATGTGTTCTCTGACCAGTTATGGCCATCATAACAGTTATTTACTGAATATACCAAGAATATATTTTCAGAAAGTTCTCACTAAAATTTTCCATCTTCTGTAATCTGTCATATCAGAAAGGTGCTAGGTTGGGTGCTAGGCATCATGCTAGTTCTCAAGAGTCAGAACAAGCTATTTATTACATATTGCAATATCCTGCCCAACTTTTGAGGTATAAGAACAGTAAGCAGTTTGTTATATTATCATAATTAGCATCAAGAAGGACTTTCCATCATCCCATAGATTCAAGTTGGAGAACAGAGTGAAAGTTTGTTGCTCTTTCTACGTTTATTTTTGCTCTCAGGTTTCTCAATTATGCTGATGCATTGTTGGAGTTCCATAAGATAAAGCAAACACATATGAGTTGCAGTTCTGAGTTGTAATGAATTAAAAATCTGCTTGTAAGTCAAGATAATTTTTGGTCAAAAAAAAATGTAGCCCCCACAAAATAAAAGTTTACACATGCTGTCCCATGCTTCAGGGTTACCTGCTTGGGATGAAAATGTCCATTTTGGTCACAGTTAGGGATGGGAATGAGGTAAAGGTCCTCATGGGTTCGGGTTTGGGAAGCTGCTAGTCTCTCTAGGGCTCTCTGAAGCTCATTCTGACACAAGCCTTGAACCTGTTGGCAAAATAATAGGAGGAACTGCAGTCAGAACACAGGAACAGGAACTGTGAATGCATCCCATGTTTCTCAGAGTAAACGTGAGTATCATCTTAGCTGAACATTTTCATTTCACCAGCTTACCTCTCCCTGGAATGGAAGTGGCTAATGAGTCATTATAGTTTGATTAGTCAAGCATAGTGAGATATTCAAAAGGGGACTTTGACCATAACAGAGAAGCCTCCATAAGTTCAGTTGGTGCACTGGATTAAATGACTAGCAATAACCAACACTGAGGAATGTTGGGAATCAATTTTATAAAGTAGCAAAAAACAGAAACAGAAGTACAAATACTTCTTGTTTCAAATCCATGTTCTTAATCAGATTGTCCTCAACCCTCCAAACGCATCAGTCTAAAATTTCTAGAAATCCCATGGCTGTGCTGGCAGGCTAATTCTGATACTTGTAATTCTAACACATCTGGAAGGCATCTGAAATGTTGGGAAATGAAGAGGAAAAGTGAGAGCAAATGGGAAGAGCCTAATTCAGTGAAATATGGTTTCTATTCCCCTTTCTCTGAAGAAAGACCAAAGCCCCTCACCACTGGCCGGATGTCCTCCCGGAGCATGAGGCTCCCGTGGTTCCTCATCTTGACACCAATGTTTATTCGTTCCCGTGCTCTTGCTTGTTGTTTCTGCAGGCATTTGCGGTCATGGATGTTGCAGGGGCTGAAGTTGTTGGTGGGAGGGAGCTCAATCTCTGCTTGCTCTAAAGAGGAGCAGAGGAAATGACAAGGATTAAAACAAAGCAGATTGGTCTTGAAGGTGTGTTTTAAGAACATGCCCATCCAAATTGTTCTATACTTTCCTGACAGTCGGTTGCATGAAAGTTTCTTGTGTGCATTGTTCCTATTCACATGAGAGATATGGGAGAGAATTCTAGCAGCTCTAACCTCAACTCATTAGGAAGACTCCCAATCAGATTCCAAAATCAAAAGGCCCACCAAGGACACTCTTATGTCTTTACCTCCATCTAGGGCCTTCCCAGCTTTTGCAGCCCAGCTATGGTAGTTGCCTTAGTTCTAGATTTCTCCAAAGAAAAATAACTGCTGTTAAATATTTCTTGGATTTCATAACCTACAGTCTAGAAACTTGCCCAATAAGTTCACGATTATGTCCATAGGTGGGTTTAACAATGATAGAAATACTTTCTGTCCCGTATTATTACATTTTGTTCTACATTAGTTTCCAGCTTCCAGACAATCAGTACTGATCTCTTCTCAAAAATAAGCACTACTTGAATAATGGAATACATGCTCAAAAGCTATTATTTTTATTTTGTTGGTTGTCAGTACACTAGCTTGAATCCATATGGGTATAATAAAGCTTGTCACAAAAGAATTCTAGGAATAGTATGTTTTCAGCAAACTGGGCTACCAAAACATTTTCTTCCCCGCCCCATTTAAATTTTGTTTTTGTTAACACACAAGCCATTTGTGGTTTGCCTAAAGCTTTCCCTCCTAGTCCATTTTTCTCTTCAAAACTGTGCCCAGTTGGCTGCATCTGAGTTTTCAAACTATGGTCATGTTCTCTCTTTAATTCTCCTTTTCCAAAAAGGCTGAGCCCAAGTTTCCAAGAATTTTTGTACAACTTTGGCTCAACTTCTCATAAGCTGACAAACATTGGAGATGGACTTGCATGTTTGACAAACAAAGAGACAAGGTTTTCTTAATCAGTGAGGTTTCCCTCTATTTGCTTTACCTCAAAACTACCTCAATGTTTCTTCAGTATTTTCATTGAAAAAATTTGGAAAGAACTTTGTAGATCATCTAGTCCAATCTCTTGCCCCATCCAGGAATCCATTAATGCAGCATCTCCAAGAGAAAGTTATCCAGCTTCTGCTTAACCAACTCCAGGGAAGGAGGTGGTTTGGATATGACAATTCTTTGTCAGACTCAGTAGCCTCCTAAATCAAAACTTCCTTTGTCTTAAAGGACAGCATTAATAATATCCCTTTTCACACACCACAGAACCCTCATTTAGCATAACATGAACAAACTATAGTAAGCATCACATTTTTAAACACCTGTCTTGAAAAAGAATTCTTTTTCTCAAAAATTGGGAATGAACATCCAATATACTAAGAGTGGGAACAGAATCATACCATATGCTAAGGCACAATGTTGTTTAAACCTAAGCATGATTTACAAACTCACTTTACTCTTTAAAACATTGTGAATCCAGCCTTGATAGATTGTTTCCTAAACCATAACTGGCTAAGTCGGGCTTAATGTGTTGAATGACTGTGACTTTGTATAATATTCCAAAGAGTGTCTGAAAAAATGAGTCATAGCAACTGGACTTATTTTTGTTGATCTGAAACATTTCACTGCTCATCCAAGTAGCTTCCTCAGTCTGAGCAAACTGATTAGGCAGAGAGTCATTAGAATCTACAATTCCTCTAGCACCAATCCAGACAATTCAATTTTCAGCTAACTCTACCTCCATGATTAAGAATTTTCATTGACATATTGTCACACAGTTGGTGAATAAACCCTGAGTTTTGTACAGCAGGAATTGGTACATTCCAATGACTCTTTGCCTAACTAACTTGCCTTAACTAAGGAAGCTGCTTGGATAGCAGCCAAATGTTTCAAATCAGCAAAAATAAGTCCAATTGCCATGGACTCAATTTTCAGGCAACCCTCCTTGGAAGACTGAGAATCTTCATTGACATACCAAATAGTGCTTTGCAAATATGTACCCTTGAAAACAAAGTACTCTTTTCATTAGTTTGCACAGCCTTAACAGTGGGAAATCTAGAACTACAAAAAATATATAGCGATTGCTTGCATCTTTGCCACCTACATACAATAGCCCTAGAGAAGCTAACAGGCCAGGTGAGTAGAGGAAATTTGCAAGAATTGTTTCCTCTGGTGTTCTAGTAAAACGATGCATTAAGGCAAAGCCAGCTTATATCCCCCTTTGTGTTTCTAAGCAAAAATACTGTATATTTTATTGATCCTTTTCAACTTTGTTTCTGACTTACAGTTTGACTTACACCTCCAGCTTTTGCCCAGGTGGCCTGCCAGGGGAAAAGCCTCTTACTGAGATTAATTTATTTATTTATTTATTTATTTGATTTGTCAATTGTTTACAAGATAATAAGTACAAGTGTATACATAGTTGTGAATATATGAAATGGGTACATATAAGAAAAATAATAGAATAAGAGAAACAATAGGACAGGGACGGTAGGCACGTTGGTGCGCTTATGCACGCCCCTACAGACCTCTTAGGAAAGGGTGAGGTCAATAGTAGACAGTCTAAGGTTAAAGTTTTTGGGGTTTGGGGAAGAGACTACAGAGTCGGGTAGAGTATTCCAGACATTGACCACTCTATTGCTGAAGTCGTATTTCCTGCAATCAAGTTTGGTGCGGTTTACTTTGAGTTTGTATCTGTTGTGTGCTCTTGTGTTGTTATGGTTAAAGCTGAAGTATTCATTGACAGGTAGGACATTGCAATGTATGATTTTATATACCATGCTTAAGTCTGACCGAAGACGGCGTAATTCAAGGTTTTCTAGTTTTAGAATTTCGAGTCTGGTGGCATAAGGTATTCTACAACGAGTAGAAGAGTGGAGAACTCTTCTTGTGAAATACTTCTGGACTTTCTCAATTGTGTTAATATCACATACGTAATAAGGATTCCAGACTGATGAACTGTATTCGAGTATTGGTCTAGCAAATGTTTTGTATGCTCTGGTTAGTAGTGAGATATTACCAGAGAAAAAGCAACGTAGGATTAGGTTAACAACTCTTAATGCCTTTTTGGCTATGTAGTTGCAGTGGGCTCTAGCACTTAGATCATTAGAGGTGAGTATTCCCAGGTCCTTTACAGAGCTTGGGTCATCAACAAGATCTTGACTATTCAGCTTGTATTTTATTTTCTGATTTTTTTACCAATATGTAAGACAGAGCATTTATTTGTTGAGATTTGAAGTTGCCATATGTTAGACCATTCAGATACATAGTCTAGGTCTTTTTGTAGGGTAGTAGTATTGTCTGTGGTATTGAACAGCTTTACATCATCAGCGAAGAGAACGCAATTGCTCTTGATATGATCACAAAGGTCGTTTATGTAGATTATGAAGAGAGTTGGTCCTAGAACACTGCCTTGGGGAACACCACTATTGACAGGTACTGGATTTGATAGGGCGTTCCCGATTTTGACCATTTGTTGTCTGTTTGACAGGAATGCTTCTATCCAGTTATTCTATTCTATCCAGTTATTCTTCTATCCAGTTGAGTCGGAAGTAAGAAAAATCTTGCTCTATGTTTTATCCTTTTCCTTCCTACCTACATTATCTGAACTTAGGCCACCAAAATAGTGCCTAGCATAGTGTTCATCCCCTACTAGGAAGCTGTCTTTCTGTAGTGTCAGAAAGTTTCTACTAGCCTGGCCAATTTCAGGCTATTCTCTGCTATGGAAAGCCAGATGATATACTAAATTGTGCTGGCTAGGGAATTCTGGGAGTTGAAATCCACACATCTTAAGGTTGCCAAGTTGAGAAACCCTGTTCTCGACAGTAGAGGAAATACTTAGAATACAGTGTAAAATTATTGTCATGCCTTATGTTAAGAAACAAAGGCAACATCTGCAAAATATGTTTGAAGAGAAATATTGGTTTCTAGCTGACCTTGGGCCTCATTAATATTTGGATGGAGAACCACCAGGAAATGTAGGGCTGTATGCTCACCACCAACTGTGAAGTTGAAAGAACATCCCAGAGTGTAAAGCCCATTTTTGCTTCCTCTTCTTGCGAAGTCATTACTTTTCCTCCACATCAACTTTGGGCAGAAAAGGAAATTTATCCCAGATTTTAATGAATGCAATGCAACCTCTTCAAGCTTCTTTTGCATCATAGCAAGGCAGCATGCATAGCTTTTCAAATACTGATGAAATAGATTCCTCTTCCAGGAAAAAAAAAAAAAAGCATTATTGTGTACACATTGAGTAGAGATTATGCAATAGCACCAAAAAAAATCCCCCAGGAAGCAGTTTAGAACCATAGCTATCAATCTGGTGGTGAAAAATATTAAATCCTCACATCACACTAATTGTTGATTTTTAAACTCTAAATACAGAGGTACATTCGGAAGCAGAAATTGACTCAGTTTTTTTAAATACCTGTATGCCTTAACATTCCTACTGGGCTCATCTTATCTTCGTCTTGATGGAACAAGACAACTCAAAAGTCTTTTAACTGTGAATCAGCTATGGAAATCATAGCTCAGCAAATATGGAGAGGAATAAATTAGAAAAAGTTGATACATATTACTATTGACAAGAACTCAAAGTAAGGTTATCCACCCTACAATATAAACAATCTTTTCATTTAAGTTTTTAGTATATTCCTTTCATGCAATTTTACTTATAATAATTTCTTCTTGATGTTTGTTTTTTTCAGACTAAATCTTTTACGACTTGTAAGGTTTTATCTATATTGATCTGGTATTTACCTATAGATTATATATTAAGGGCTGTGTATGGTTTTATTTTTGATTAAAAGATCATTGAAAATTGGGCAAAGTTTATCCTTCAAGAAATTGTCTTCTCCACATATAACCTTTTCATAAGCCAGCTCATTGGGGTTTCAGGAATTACTAAAAATTGTATTTCTCTTGACTAAATAAGTTTAAGGACATTGATTTTGTAATAAACCAACTGTTCTCACTTGCTATCATACAAATTGGAAAGTAAAGTTGTTTGCTTTATTCTATCCACTTGATGTGGGTTTTTTTTATTAAAGTCTGGGGTCTTTTTAATAGAATTGTTATACAAAGATTTAAGACTTCACAAACTTTAATGTGGAATAATAACTTCCCTAGGTTATCATTCTGACTGAGAGATTGATGAATCTTGAGGCTGCTTTGTGGATTATAAACCACTGTAGTATTTACACATACTACTTTAATCATGAGCACTACTGGCAAGATGCCAGCCTCAATATGTTGAAAGATTAAGATTTCTGAGCCTTAATTTCTTAAATCCCCTATCATTAAGGTTGGCAAATGACTACTGAAAGTGATGGCCTTTTTTTTTTAATTCCATATGTTGCTGAAACATGCTCAGTATCACTTATTCTTGGCCATGTTAATTAGAGCTGCTTAGAATTGTAGTTCAGCAACACTGGAAGACATGCATTTCTTACCATTCATTTATGGGAGATAGGTGCCAGGTTCAGTCAATGACCCTATCCATCGGCTTAAAGTAGAGAATACTTGGCAGAATACTTGCTTTGCAAGGAAAAATTCCCAATGGAATTCTAGTCTAATGACAGCTTCTTGAGGGGGCAGATCATGGTCTCCTTAAAGTATGTCAGGAATACCTCCTCTTGCAGTGATGTGCATGCATCCACCCAGAAGTCACCATCCTGAAGCTTTCGATAATGAGGAAGGACAAGGGTCTAATAAGCAAGTGGTTGTGCTGACAGCCCTGAGGATCCTGTCCACTTTCCCAGGACCAAGCTGCAGGGTAAGTCCATTCCCCGTGTATCTCTAATGGATTGGCTCCACGCTTGGAGTCCAAGGACAATTCTGAGCAATTTTATCCATCATGCATTGCATAAACCACTTCTGGCAGCTCTGAATATGGTCATCTGAGCCTTCCTTCCCAAGGGGGACTGGGAAACTTTGAACCAGGCTGTCAGGTGACATTCTGTGGATGCAATAAATGCCGAGAAATATTGGTGTCTCACCGCTCTTGTTGCCAAGGTATGCCTTAATTGCAGTTCTAACCTGTGTTCAGTCAGATTTGTTCTTTGTTTTCCCCTAGCAGGGCTCTAGATGTCTCTTGGTCCTTTTCAATGCTCTCAGCTCCTCTGTGAACCATGGAGAGTATTGGGTCAATGGGCCAGGACAAGGCACATAGGCACAATCCTGTCCAGGGCTTTCGCCACTCTCTGATTCCAGGTTGCCACTAGAACCTCCACAGGAACATGCAGCAGTGTCCCCAGGGTCTCCCCCAGCTTCCTTTTGAACCCCAGTGGATCCAACTCCGAGGGTTTGAATAGATCCAGCCTCCCTGCAAAGGGAGGCAGCATAAGAGGATCTCAAAGCTGCCAGATTATGGCCTTATCATGATAGAGGAGACACTGACAGATCCCCTAATAGGTCACATTTCTACTGTTCCAACATTTCTACTGTTCATATCTTAAATCTGACCACTGTCTCAAGGTCGGCCATGGATAACTTAGGGCCATCATGGTGGCCATGAACACTCAAGCCATCTCAAGGCAAAGCCCATGGATGGCAGATCAAAGTCTCTCGGGACTATAAGGCTGGAGAACTCCATTGCCAACCTTCAGACACCATCTGGCAGTTTAGGCAAGGTGCTAAGGACAGGGAAGTTGATACAGCAGAAACAATCTCAGCTGATCCTGCAAGCCCAATCTCAGGAACATGGACTCAGATCTGGAAACTTTGGGAGCATGGTCCCTGAAGATCAAAAGGGATTCCCAACTAACAACTTCCCCCACCCTGTAGCCTTGTTTGGTGCCAAATTCTAAACCCAGCTGGGCACATCTCCGAGAGGGCAACATCTCTGGGATGAGCCAAGTCTTGATAAGGCACACCAGGTCAGCCTGCTCCTCCCCAATAAGATGACAAATAAGGAGTATTTTATTGTTAACCAACCTGGTGTTTATCTGCAGCGACTGAACATAAGGTTGGTTAACAATAAAGACCTAGGAAAGACTGTTGTCTAGAGGTCTGGGCATGATCTCACAGGACCGGAACATCCACCAGTCTTAAGTGTTCCCTTCCCTTGCAATGGCCTGCTGTTTGGTTCCTACCTACAGCACTCCATGCCCACTACACTTGAATGAATTGCCCTGCCCTAAAACCCTCAGGGCAATCCTCTTCCCTCAGTTCTGGTATTTCTCTTCTCTGAGGCAGTGCTCTTCCTTCTGTTATCCATTCAAGCATTTTTCCAGCCATCCACTATAATCCAATCATCCAGAGATGTGAATGTGAATGTTTCTTTAGATTCTGTATGTAGCTTCAAAGATCAGACCTTCAAGAATGCTCATTTTCTGCTGATGTTGCTGTATACTTTATTTTCTTTCAGGTAGGAAAAAAAGCTGGATAATGTGGATTTTATGCTGGCCTCTTTCAAACTGACTTTTTAGCCAAATACCTCTCTAGTGGTCTAGAAAAGCCTGTAACCATGACAAAAGTTATTAACCAAATTTATCCTGGCAATTTCCCATTGTGTGAACAGAAGACTCAATGCCAGGGAAACAGCTGATTGGATTTTAAAGTACCTAGAGTCTCCCATCCATCCCATCCCATCCATCTGACCACAATAAACACAAGAGGGAGATTTGAACTTATGGTCTATCTTGGTTATGCCTTGATGGGTGCCCTTGCTGTGAACTAACCATGTGTTTTGCCCCTCAACTCACACAGAGCCATACTGGCAGAGTAGTTAGAATGCAGTATTGCAGGCTAACTCTACCCACAGCCTGGAGTTTGAACCTGATGGAACTCAGCCTTTCATTCTTCCCAGGTCAGTAAAACCCCCTAGATTGTTGGAGGCAGTATACTGATACTGTAAACTGCCCAGAAAATGCTGTAAAGCATTATGGGACAGTATATAAATTGAAGTGCTATTGATATTGCTATTATCCAGATCATCACTAGCAAGCTATCTAGTAATGTTCCTTTTCATTACCAAAGTCAATTTCTAGTCTTAAGCATAAACTGGACAGATTAAAGAATGCTTGCTATACAATATATAGCACTTATGAACTCATTTTGTTCTTAAACAACACAAAATGTGGGGCGGGGGATTTGTGGCAAACAGTATCAAAGTGAACAACTATGGAGAGTCTTGGCAACCACTTTCTGGGTTAAATGTGATTCCAGTGGTGGGATAACCAGATGTTGGCAATCCAAAAAGCAAGTGTCAAGAGAGCACATCTGGTTAGTTTAACTTTAAAAAAGAAGAAGAAAGAGCAAATGTAGGATACTGTGAATTCAAGGCATTTGAAGCTTAATATTTTGCTAGAGCACATGATTTTTCCCCAATGTGTGTGCATATGTGTTCTACTTTCTTCTTGCTGAACTTCTCTGCAGCTGTAAGGTCGAGATGTCACGCCTTTAAACGCATGCTCCCACGCCCGCTGTAGTCTGTATTGAATTATCGATCTCTGTGAACAAAAAAAAGGCTCCGTGGTGCTTTTGCCTTGAAGAAGGGCAGCTCTTGTGGACAGAAATAAAACAAAAGTCTCTTCCAAAATGCCAGGCCCCTTGTCAACAACTCTGAAACCAAACAGACTCCTTCTCTGCAGAAGTCTACATGAAACACTGTGAGAAACATTTTAGCCCATCAAATGAGGATGGGGAGTCCCATCAATGGAAAATATTGATTTTCTGAGCTCTTAGAACAAATACACAGCTGACGAATCTTGATTATCCATAACCACTTAAGAAGAAACAATTTAAGTTGTTATGAAAATATATGAAGGTCAACAAATGGGGGGTGGGGAATGTATTAAGAACTGGATTGTTGATATATCCATATACCTAACATGAGGACTATTGGAGCATGTGTTAAATACTAATCATTCCATTTTTTTTCTATGTTGGACTCGAGCTGTGCAGATCCTGTTGGAACTAATTGAAGTATAATCTGGTGTGATCACCCAGGAAGCGTTTGTGCCAATATGTCCCCAAAAAGTGAAAGGAGTCCTTCAGGTTGTTGCACAGCCATCTGTTTGTTAGATCCATGTGTCTTAAAAGTTGCTTAAAACCTTCCAGGAGGACATATGTGATTGAGTCCAAATAGTGGTCAGTTCATCTGTGGTTCCTTCTGACTTTAAGGAGTGGGCAATGTGTTCCCTCTTCAATAAGCCGTGATTACACCCAGGAGCAGTGGATTATTTCCAGCCCATTTGTAACTTTCCCTTCTGATGGGCAGCAGCTTCAGGGGGTCCAGATGAAACAGATTATCTGCATTCCTTCTAATTAGGTTTCAAGCCTGGACACAGGACTGAGATGGCACTGAGCACATTTGTGGATGACCATTTAACTGTCCCTAAACCCCAGAATGTACTAACCTTAACATGATTTAACACATTCCTTACAGGAGTTCTTGAAGACAGATACCAGAAAATTCCATATAAGCTAAGGTTCTGGTCCTGTGGATAAGGATCTAAGTGAAATCATAGTCCATGACTTGATATATTGTACTTTTTAGAAAAATGCAAGAGCTTATCTCCTCACTCCCCATTTAAAAAAACAAAACAAAACAGGCAACTGTGATTTATTCTGCGTAGTTTTATTAGAGACCTACCCGCTCAAAAATTAACATGGATTTTTAGAGTGATAACTAAGTGAGGAACTGAAGTTTATTATGCCAGAATCCAGTTTACACATTTATTCAACATTGTGATGTTTGGCTTGTTTAGCGATTCATAAAATATGAAAAAGTGAAGTCAAATACACTGGAGGATCAGTAGGTTTCAAATGTGTATCAATGCATCTAATGCAACACTTCAACCAATTTCAATTTACTATCAGAGTTTCCGTCAAGATATTCAGGGAGTTAACGTTTCTTGGAAACTAGAGAAACCTTTTAGAGCATATGTTGATATGGGAGATTAAACAGCTACTGTTGCTTCCTGTTCTTTACCCCTACCGTCCTAT
The DNA here is from genome assembly GCF_049901735.1 of Notechis scutatus. NCBI lineage: Eukaryota > Metazoa > Chordata > Lepidosauria > Squamata > Elapidae > Notechis > Notechis scutatus. The sequence continues at coordinate 93,602,217 of NC_142025.1, read as the reverse complement.
TTAACAAATTGCTGAGAGCAGAATTCGCAATTTGTTGCACAGCAAGTGAGGAAGATGGATAGATGGAAGATCAGGAAGGAAATAGGAGGAGGGAATTCTACAGTCTTGTTTATTTATTTTATTTCCATCCTGTCTTTTTAAAGAAGACCAATGAGACCACAAATATGATAAAAATATCCAACTACAACTAGATAGGGATAAAATAAATCAGCATATATTTTGTAGAATTAAAAACCAGGTTTAAAAAATACTAAGTTAATGGTATGATGGGAGGCAGAAGAGCTGTGTAACTGGAGTTCAAGTTACAACAAGGCAAGAATCCTGCTTATTATTTTGCTGGGAAATTACTCAACAGCCCTTGGTCTGGTTTACAGATGGAACAGAAGGAGGTGGTAACAGAAAGAGGTCCACATTTAAGGAGGTTTTATCAAAGCGCCCTCTGGTGGTCATGTGCTACCAATCCACTAAACGGTAATAACAACTGATACATTTAATGTTGCCACAATCCTTTTATATAGCATTCTTCCACTATATTGCAGTATGAACAAACAGGAGCTTTGAGCCCCTCAGTGGAGGAGGTTCAGGGAGTCATTACTTGTAAAGCACCTTGCTAGGCACTGAGCTCTCAACTGGTTTCAGTGGATCTTGTGTATTAAAACCCAGAGTTGGCAGAACAAACCATAGCTAGACAGATATGGTACAGAAGCTGTGCTTACATGTTTTCCTCATGGGAAATAATTTTACAGTATAGATGTTTAAACAACAGCAAATATGTTCCTGTCCATTTCTTCTGCTAACTCTTCATAGAAAAAAAGTTAAAAGGTTAACTTGAAATTATACAATCCATTTTATTCTTTGAAAATAATATCATCTTATACTTCTGCATACATATATATGCAAGACCTTATAGTATATAATATGATTATATTCAGTAATTACTAAGATTTTTGAGAAGAAAACATGGCAGTTGAAACAGCTTCAGGCCAATTTTATTTCATTTCTGTGCTTCAATATTTTTGTTGGCTTTTGATTTTTTTGGCAAGTATGTTAGCCTTAACAGCTTTTTGCTGCCCTTCTCCACTATTAACCACATGCTAGTCAGACCAACAAAATCATAGAACTAGACACTTTTTTAAAAAAAATACACATACTTTCTGGAATTGCAGGACTTCTACACGCTCCCTTGCAACTTGATTAAACAGCATAAATTAAATTTAAAAGGTTTGCATTTCTGGTGCCCATTACAAAAACCGCTTGGGGCACAGAAGTTGGCTTGGCCAGTTCTACAAAAATTTAAATCACCCCTTTAAAGTGTTGAATTCAAATGGGAGCAAATAAAAACATTTTGAATGAAGCCAGATGCAAACAAAAGCTTGCTTAATAAAATCATTGGAACACAGAAGCCAAATGAAAAAGAGAGGGAAAAACTAGGCAGTGGTAAGGGAAATTTGATCACAGATGCAGATTTGGAAAGAAAAGCTGGCCCTAATTTGCTATTCTCCATCAGGACAATAGATTCATACCCAATTTGTCAGTTTTTTACTGATGCTAATAGACAGCTCTTCCACACTTTCACTTCTTTAGCAGCTCATATGGATTTAAAAAATTAAATTAATTTTTTTTTCTTATCTTGAAATCCTAACAACAACTTATACAATTGGAATGGAGACATGAATTTAATAATATCTTTCACCAAACATAAGTTGCAGGACTTTTATTTGCAATATTTTTAAAGAAATGAAACATTAAGAATGGTTACTCTTTTTACAAGTAGTTTATGCAAAGCAACCTTCTAGCAAGTTAAATCAAATGTATGTCCAGAATTGTCTACTTCAATTAGCAGCTAATTACTGTAACTGAACATACTATAGTATTTTCTTATTTTGGAATATTTTTTCCACAAATTCTTTTTTTCCCCAATACACCTGTTCACATTAACAATCGGGGGAAGCAAGTAGAAATTTACCTGATGAAATTTCTCACATCACTAAGTTGTTCTGAATCTAAATATTTCTGTGGCTTTTTTTTTTTTTTTTTGCTCTGCATCCAGGTACAAGAAAATCCTTGGTCATGTAATATATAATAAAAAATGTAATATTTGAATATATCATCTTAGTGTAAACTGTCGCATATTGTCCTATTCAAAAAGCATACTGGGCCTAATTAGATAAAATTTGATAAAAATTATATTAGAATTAGATAAAATTATATTAGGCCCAGATTAAAAAAATATAACAAAATTTTACAACTATTTATTAGAGATAGAATTAGAGGAAGAAATAGTTAAAGGTAATATGATCGCTTGGAGTAGGAATATAGGCAGTAGCATTACTCTAACAGAATGGTAGAAGATCTGGAATAAAAACAATAAAATTACAAAAACGGCATCATATAAAGAAAATGCATATAAAATGGCATCCCCCCCTTCAAGATTAGCGAAGATGTTTCCCAACATGAGCCCTAAATGCTGGAAATGTAAAAAGAAAGAAGGAACATTCTACCACATGTGGTGGTCTTGAACAGAAACCCAAAGATATTGGCTGAGAATAAAGAAATGGATGGAGGAAATTATGGCTGAGCAGATTGAATTCAAACCAGAATTCTTCTTATTAGAGATTCTCAACAGACAATTCCCCAAAAAAGTTAAATATATAATACTACATATATTGATGGCAGCTAGATTGGCTTTCGCACAATGCTGGAAACAACCTTAAACTCCACATTGAGGGAAAGATTATTCAGAAAATATCAAGCTGTGCAGAAATGGATAAATTAACTCAGCACTAAAAAATAAAGAAATATCAGAGTACTATATGAGTTGGAACTGTTGGTATGAGTGGATTGATAGAAGATAGACCGTATAGTAATAATAGTAATAAATTGTGAATGAGGAGTGTTAATAGTAGTAATTAAATATTCGCACTAAAGATTAATTGCAAATATGGCACAAAATAATGAGATAAATAAGGAACCACAAACTGTTAATGATGTAATCGTTTTTAACCGTTTACCCCTTTTCCCTTTTTGTTCTTCTTTCCTTCCCAATCTGTTTGAATGTTGTTTGTATATTTTATTTGTAAAACTCAATAAAGTTTATTTTAAAAAAAGCATACTGGATCTTCCCCCCTCTCCCACACAGTTAACAGGAACAGATGAAAAATTAACAAAGAAAATATATAGCTATTTGTTAAGTATCAAGATGGAAGAGGAACAAGTAAAAGAGACAATGATAGTATGGGCTAAAAAAATTGGTTATTTGATTGAATGGCAGAAATTATGGGATAGAAATTTTACGTTAACAATGTCTACTGCATACAAAGAAAGTCTTTATAAAATGTTTTATAGTTTGCATTTTCCGCCCTCAAGGTTAGCAAAGATGTTAAAGGATACATCTGAAAAATGTTGGAAATGCCACCAGATACCTGGTAAATACTATCATATGTGGTGGACATGTCAAAAAGTGAAAAAATATTGGACAAAGATACACACATGGCTTGAAAAAATGATAAAACTATATACAGATCTGAAATCAGAGACATTTTTGCTGGGCAGTCTACGAGACAGATATAACAAAGGGAATGTATATCTGATTTTACATGTATTGATTGCAACAAGAATAGACACAACAATGGAAAAGTGAAAAGATTCCAACAGATGAAGATGTGATTAGAAAAATATTAGAATGTGCAGAAATGTATAAGCTAACACTTACAATTGAGGAAAAGGAAGAAACTGAACATTTTTTGACTTGGGTCTTATTTTATCAATGGTTAGCTGACAAAAACAGAAGCTAAAAACAGGGTAATATTTGAAAGGATTAGTGATATAAGAAAGATACATTAACTTGGTTAAACAAATAGTATGATTATGGTTGTTAACATAATATAATTGATATTAATGCAATGAATATTGTTGTAAATACTGTGATTATTATTTCCTAAAATGATTTGTACCGAGGCAACACACTGTTCAATTGAAATTGGAATTTTTGTATGTTATAAAATAAAATAAAAACTTATTACAAAAAAAAAGCATACTGGTCTTCCAAGTATATAGCATTTTATTTTATAGATGCAACAAATACGTATTTCTTAAAATTTATTTTTCTATCTAATTATTGTTCCCAATAAAGAAAGGTTGACCATTCCCATCTACAATGCTTAGCAAGTTCACTTGATCCAGATGTTTGGTTTCATTAAATTGCTGCCTGAATGTTCTAAATGGTTCACTGAAAGTCCTTCAGAAAATCTGAAAATCCTGTTCACGCAATACTGTAAGAATCCGAAGGACTTTCTCTGTTTATATGTTCCCTATTGTCTCACTGAGATACTGTTGCTTCAGTGGTTTGTGCAGAACCAGCCAGCTGGAGATGCTTTTGGTAATGTCTATGCTTTGATGAAAGAAGGGAAATAGAAAAGATGATGCTGTTTTTTATTTGGTGCTCTGGCTTTGGCGCCATAACCTCTCCCTAGAATGCAAGCTTGTTTTCTAACAAAGCTTGTCTTATATAACATTCCCAAAGTTACGATATGAACTCTTCTGAAGAATATTTGGGGAATAGCTGCGGTCACCAACTTCATTTTTTTAAAAAGCAATAACTTAAGATTATATTATTTCATCCTTATATCTGATTTTGGTATTTTTATTTGCTTTCATTCCTATAATAATTATAAAAATAACTATTTTATATTATTAAAATAACTTGTAATTACTTTTCTAGTTTTATCTGTAACTGATTATTTATAATTTTATTTATATTTATCATAGACATTTTAACTATTTATACATAACTTAATGAATAAAAGGTATGCAATTTTGCCACATTATACAGTATTATACTGCCTGTTAACTTGAACAGCACATGCCGTATTCCGTCTCCTAATATTATCTCCCCATGTGCTCTGCCCAAGAGAAACCATATTTAACCAGCATTTTTAAATGACTGCAATTTTCTGCCACTATCCAATTCCTGCTGTATAATCTATATACATTATTGCTCGGGGGGCAATTTTAAAACTGTTTAACATCAGAAACAGTTTTCAGAATAGATATCCATTTCTCTTCCCACTGCCACCATTACTTTTTATGCTTACACAATTGAACAACTGCGAGCAATCATACAGTCTTTATTTTAAATCTAAAATTCTGTATAACTTTGTATAGAGAAAGGGAGGAAGGATGGAAGAAATCTTACCTAGCAACATTAATGGAGAAGAAAGCATGAAGTCATTGGACTTGATTATCTGGACTCTCCTAGAGAATTAATGAGAGCAAGTTTGCAATTCTCTCATAGTTAAATTTCTTGTTTAAAACACATTTGAAACAGTGGTATGATCTTCCACTATGAAATTCTGGAAGAAGGCAGCATTTGTTTGTCCAATAAAAGCAACTGATAAACTTCATCTGACTTGTGTCACTAACGGCGCTCTGTGTTGTGGTATGTTTCAAAATTGCAAAGGTGGGCTGTATTGTCCAGCCTAACACAGCAAGGATTGAGTTGTGCTAAGAACTGCTTCTAGGGAATGGCTCAGTGTCCTTTAATACTTTCAAACAAACATTTTAGAGCAGCACCTGCACCAGCATTCCACAGATTTCTTCTCAGTTTTGCATCCTGTGGACAATGTACTTCCTTTTATTTGTCTTAATCAGGAAGTCCTCATTTTAGTTGTCATCATTGTCCTGAAAATGCTGAGCAACATTTTCAGCTTCTTTTTGTCTCTATGTTTTACACACACACACACACACACACACACACACACACACACACACACACACACAAAGGGGGGTGGTTAGGTCACACAACATGCTATGCTAGAATCAGTTTTTGCATCTCTTTATAACCAGGAGATAATGGTCATCAGACTTCTGCAGAATCATGTACTCACATAATGCCTGCCTCAGGTACTTGTCAGGTCTTACACGGGCTCCTGGATCTGGTGCTCTTTTGAAAGAGGGTTAGACTTGTGCTGAAAAAACAGGAATTCTGCATCTACCCAGAAAATTGACTCAAATGTGGACTTGTTAGACAAATACTGTAAGCTATGTGCTGCGGTTCTGTCCCCAATGATCCCTTTTTTTTCACCAAGAGATTTCATATGGCTACTTTTTTTATTTGTTTTACTTTGCACAAGCTCCTTTCACTTCCTACCTGCCACAACTACTCGCTCACATTCTCTTTCTTTAATGATCATCCCCTCTCATTTGATTTTGCAGCTTCTTCCATGCTTGAGGGAGGCAGGCATGGGAATGGGGCAAAGGATGAAGCTGAAGAAGGGCCTGGGTTCTCTCCCCAAGTTTCTTGGCCTTTCAGCTGGGTTGAGACTGGTTTAGAATAGTCTGAGACTGCAGGTGGAGAGTTACCTCCATGTCTGATAATTGGGCATCTTGTCAATTAGCTATTCATGCTGTTTAAAGCACCAGCCTACACTTTCCCAGAAACTCACATATGTTAAACAGAGTATCGATAGCCCTTAACCTACAACCATCCATTTAGCAATTATTTGAACTTACAACAGCACTGAAAAAAGTGACTCACACAACTGTCACAGCATCCCTGTAGTAACATAATGAAAATTTTGATGCTTGGCAACCTGTATGTATGTATGCAGCATCGCAGGATCATGGGATCTCTCTTTGCAAGCTTCCCAGCTACCTTCCAAGAAGCAAAGTCAATGTGGGAAGTAGAATAGATTGTGTGATTCACTTAATAACCAGGGTAATTCCCTTAACAACCAAGAGGCAAAAACTTCATAAAATCAGACATAATTCAACAAGCCTCTTGCTTAGCAACAGAAGTTCTAGTCCCAATTGTAGTCAAAAGTCAAAGACTACCTGTATTTTAGTGTTTGCATGTTTTTCCCTCCAGTATGTGATGCTTGTTGGGAGGGAAGTGAATCCACCAATTCTTGTTCTTTGTTTTGCATTAAACCTGTCAAGGAAAGCTCAGCTCCCTGGCTTCATTCCTAAGGTGGAAAATGCTGTGCAGGTAGGCATAGAAAAGAATGTATACAATACTTGTTCTTATTCTGAGCTTTCAAATTTAAAAATAAATGATCTAATATACAGTAATTGTGTGTGCACAAGCACTTAAGAAATTATTCTTTGTATCTGGATTGCTGATATTATTGTAATGCGCAAGTTGATATTGCTAAACATATTTTTTTAAAAGGTGGAATTGCTATATTTGAAGTGGGAAAGTTTGGGATGAGAACCAATGAAGATTATGCTCTGCATTCCCAGGTTTACCAGCCACTTTCCTTTAGTCAGTTGGTATTATTTTATTGCAATTTAAAAAAAATCACATTGTGGCTCAGGCAAATCAACTAACCTTCACTTGGAAATAAGAGAAAACTCTCAGACTTGCATTATTGAAATGGAGACAAAATAGAGGGGAAATCAATCCAGGGCAAGTCAACAGTTTTTTCCACAGAGCCAAAGGTGGGGGTGCTGTCTGGCTGAGAGGAAAAGGGCCACACTAAATGAAAAACAGATTTAAAATAGGGAGGGGAAAGAGAGAAAACTACTTAAAAGCCACAAAACTAAGTTGGCAGAGGAGGAATCTAAACAAACAAACAAAAGAATTGCCTTCAGTTAAAATTATAGTAGGGTTTTGTAAAGGTTATGCTGCCATTCTGCCTTTTGTTACCTAGCAACCACCAGGTGAGATGAATGGAGCACATGGTCTCGATGTTTCCTGCTGGCCTCACACAGTATGGGAAAAGAAGGCCCATAGTGTTTCTGTTACTTGTCAATTATTGTTCAGAAAGTTTTTCCCTGTCTCAGCTTGGTTCCCTACTGTCCCTATTACTCTCGATTATATTTCTATTTGGGCTCATGGAAGGAGGGGAGTCCCAATTGTTGATTTAAATCACACCTCCGCGCACCCGTGCTTGCTCCTCTTTCCTGTTATGACCTTTTTCCTCTCTGCCAAGGGCACTGACTTGTCCTTCTCACTCAGTAGGTGACATCACCAAAAATAACAATTTCAGAAAACCTGTTCCTGGTATTGAAGGTAAACAAAAATGTTTACTCTCAACTACACATTAACCTGCCTGCTGAGGGAACCTGCCATAGAGAAGAAAGTGATGTGTGTCGGTCTTCTCCTCAACCACATTGAACTTTTAGGTTTGAAAGTCTGAAAGTTGGCATTTAAATCAGGGCTTATCCAGGGCAGCCTGCCAGGACTCGGTTAAAAATGATGGCCACAATCATGCAATTGTAGAAAAAGGACAAATACTTTGACAGCATGGTTGTGGCCACCTGTTAACATTTTTGACCCTTTCCTCTGGTTTTGTCTAGCTTGGCAGCCAGATAATTCAGATGGTTTTACAAGGGGAAGTTTGATTCCATCTTTGTGGTCACTGAACTCTAACATTGGGTAATCTCTGAATGGTTACATGACTTTCATAGGACCTAGTAATAAACCTACCCCTCTGCATGTTTATCTAATCAGTCTTCCATGGCTTTTGGCCAAGATGGCTGTTATTTTGGGAGTTGCAATCCAAACACATGTGGAAAGCACCAAGTTGGGGAAGGTTGAGTCAATCTCAAAAAAAGAAAATAAAGTGATGTTAGTTGCCAGTACTGCTGGAACAAAGGGCAGCGTAGTTATTTACAATTACCAAAATCATCAATGTGGACGATGAATTTTTAGTGGATCTTTTTTATTTATTTATTTGTTTGATTGATTGATTGTTTATTTATTTTAAAGACTTGCATCCCAACCATCTTAGAACTACAATTCCAAGAAACTCAAAACAGTTTTCCCAACTTTATAGAACAGTGACAGTCCACTATAATGGTCTGCCTGTCTTGTTAATAACAGTGGAGAAAGTAATGGTTGAGCATTGTTTTTATTTTATCTTTGCTATTATCTTATGATATTGTCATCTGTTGTTTGGTTAGTTTTCTTATATAAAATATATTACATGTTCAGTTTTTCCTATTTCAAAAAATTGAAAAAGATAGCAAAAGATAGGATTGTTGTTGTTGTTATTATTGCTGTTTTTGCAATCTATTCTGTAAGATGAGTAGTTGGGATTTCAGCCTACAGACTATTCCTTCTCCAGTCCAGCAAATTAGTAACGAACAAGATGCACACAGAATAGTAAGTATTCTGTGATTATTCTTTCTTGTGTTCATGCTCAGACTACTTTGTATCAATACCCCACCAAATTTCCCTAGCTAATTAACATTACAAACCACTTGTTTTACCTGCAAATGTGCTGTATTGTGTAACATATTATGAATATGTTAGTCATCTCCCATGATTCTACTTGAAAATAGTTTGAGATTAGACTGTAAGTCCCATTTTATACCCAGCATCTTGTACGTTTAACTTTATATAGGTGTAAGCTATGGAAAAAATTCTACTTGAGCACTTTAAAATATAATAGCTGACCAAAAATCAATGTACTGGGAGCATCCCTTTCATGCACATAGGATTAAATCTTTATCAACTGAGATAATTCTCAATTAATAGTCCAATAACCCAAATAATCAGACACTCAGACTCTATACCTGATATCCATAATCATGAAACTTTGTGTAAGCCACCTCGAGTCACCATGGGCAAATAGGTGGCAATATAAATCAAATAAATGAATAAAATAAAATAAATAAACTATTCAGAAAATAATTTTTGAAATATATTTTATATTATGTCTGTTAGAATCTGTGTAGATAAGACTGGTGATTTAATGCTGCACTGGAACTGGTAACCTTTATTCAACTCCAGAGCTTACTGATGGCTATGGGCCAACAGGCAACTAATTTCATATAACACATTAAACCAAATGATTGCTTATTTTTTGTATTTTATTATAATGTAGGATCCCAGCCATGTCCTTTATAAATCATGCAATGTAATTTAGCATAATAATCAAATTCACTAAACCATGGCTTCAAGAAACCATCTTTACAAAATTATGGGTTAGTATAATGTGTGAATCCAGTCATTATTCCCCAAGTCTTCTTACTTCTCAAGATTGTTTAGAATAAGAATAAATTCTCATTCTTAGCATCTAGCAATAGCACTAAGACTTATATACCGATTTACAGTGCTTTACAGCCCTCTCTAAGCAGTTTACAGAGTCAGTATATTGCCCCCAACAATCTAGGTTCTCATTTTACCAAACTTGGAAGGGTGGAAGGCTGAGTCAACCCTGAGCCTGGTGGGATTTGAACTGCCAAATTGCAGGCAGACAGCAGTCAGCAGAAGTAACTGCAATACTGCACTCTAACCACTGTGCCACCGCAGCTCATGGGCATCTAGGGATAAATGTAAAGTTAGAAAAATAGAAAACATTGTGGTAGGGCTAGCAACTTTATATGAAATTGGAAATAAGTAAACACATAAATAAATAAAGCAAGGCGGTACTTTTTTGTAGTGGAGCAACAAATTATACTGTAAGAATTGGAACAGCATAATCTACTGTGTTAATTATCAAATGATGGTTATAAGAATCATGTAAAAATGTTTTGGAGTACTCAATTATAATCCTTAATGAAAAGTCCATAGACAGTGGAATAGTCTTCAGATCATCATAATCAATGCCCTCCACTGCAAAAACTCTGATGCTACAGGACAAATATAAACCTTTTTCAAGAATGGTACCATTTCAAACTAAAGAGGCTATTAATAAAAGAGATGGTTTGATTAGATAATTGGCCATTGACATTCTAGGATATTTCTCTTCTAGGAGGTCTAAACAATACCCTTTTTAATATACTCCTTGCCTGTTAAGGAGTGTTAAACAATGGATAACCCAAATAAATAGAAGCATAAGCCTATAGACCACAATTGTGACCAACATTGAGTCATTAAGCAAAGCAGTTGCTAAGTGAAACTGCAGTTATGGTTTTACTTCAGATTTCCTTTGCTTTATATAGTTATAAATACAAGAGTTGGTTCCAAACTTATATTTTCATCAGTGTCATAATTGCAAACAGTCACTAGGAAGTGTTTAAACTCAGATTACTAGTATATCTTAAATATTCCTCCTGTTAAATTCATTAGATTCTTAGGATTACTAGATCGGGTGGGGGGGGGGATTTACTTTATTTCATGTTGTACTTAGCCTTTCAAAGGCTAGTGTCAATTTTCTTCTGCTCTTGATTTTTGTAGGACATAAGCTTTTCCCATGTACATTTTTGTTTCTCCGCTGCTGTTTTCTTAATATTTCCCTGCCTCATTGCATTCTAAATCTTGTCTCCAATCTCTTGTATCATATTGGTGCATCCCAATATTTTATGAATTTCAACAGTCCCTAAACATATGGTATAACTGAAGGAGGAGACAAACAATAAGAAAGAACAAGTGTTTTTGAAGGAGAGAAGGGGAGGACATCCAGTTTAATTTTCTTGACATTCACAACAAAAATTACAGTGAAAAACTGCAAAAAATAAAAATAGGCCTATGTCGTGTATACAAAAGTACTCTTTCCTGTATTAGAAAGACTGTTTTGTTTTTAGTGGCAGGAGTGTACTAGAGCCTACAGAAGAAGAAAAAATCTTCAATGTGTTACTGATACTATTAATCTTCTCATCACTCCTTATCACCCATCCCCTCCCACTTGTAACTATATGACTATAACTTTCTCACTTGTATCCTTACAATATATGTTGACTGTTTCCTAGTATGGTTTGATTGCTTATTGTACCCTATTATTATTATTAAGTACCTTAATAATACCTTATTAAAGTATTAAGGTACCTTATGATTTATTAAGGTACCTTATGATTTATTAAGGTACCTTATGATTCTTGACTCTGATGAATGTATCTTTTCTTTTATGTACGCTGAGAGCATTTGCACCAAGACAAATTCCTTGTGTGTCCAATCCAGTGGTGGGATTCAAATTTTTTTACTACCAGTTCTGTGGGTGTGGCTGGCTTGGTGGGCATGGTGTGGCTTGGTGAGCGTGGCAGGGGAAGGTTCCCTCCCCACCCCACTGACCTACTTTCCAGCTCCATTCTCCTGTGCAGGGCAACAAAAGAAGACCCAGCCAATCAGCTGGGACTCGGGAGGCAGAGAATAGATGGTGGCGGTGCCAGTCAGAGGTGGTTTTCCAAACTACTCAACATTTCTGCTACTGGTTCTCCAGAACTACTGGTAATTTCTACTACCAGTTCTCCAGAACTGGTCAGAACCTGCTGAATACCACCTCTGGTCCAATCACACCTAGCCAATAAAGAATTCTATTCTACTCTGATCACTGCATAAGTGAGAAGTACTAATCAACTAGAGCTTGTTATCTTGCAATTAGCACTTATTAGCATAGCAAAAGCTACTCAGGAAAAGATACTTACAGATACTCCAAAGAGCAGGCAATATTTGATTTTAAGGCTATGCCTTCTGGATGAAGGACATCAGATTAAAAGGGAAGACATGTCCTCGTTTTGCTGGATATTTGGTAATCGTAACCAGTCAGACTTAGCACTATTTTTAAAACCAAAATAAACTTCAACTATATTCAGAAAGCAGGAAGAAATTACTCTTCTAGACCTGCCCATGTATTTTATATAATATACACTCATTCTACTTTGTAATATCAAATTTCCATTATAGACTTCTAATATCTGATATGTAGAACACCCACATACCAACAATTTGCCCAGTCCTGTACTGTACTACATTTTTCAGAATTTAGTCACAGTTCCAGTTCTTGCCTTGTATAGACATATATTATATGACATATATTAATTCCAGCAGCCAAATTGTACATTTAACCTTACCTTAGTGAAACTGAATAGATACCATTATGTTTGTTCCTTAAACAGCAGAATATTCATGGATTTCCAAACGATCATAGCAACAACAACAAAGTGTCTGCATATTACTTTTACAAGTGCAATACAGTATAAATATCTTAGACATACCTAGTGTTTGGGAAACTGTTTCTATCAAGTTACGGAGGAAGCCTTTGCTCAGGTTTCAAAAAGGATATTCCTCTGATGATCCAGCTGTTTCCCAGATGTCTAATCTCCCCAACCTATTTGAGCAGGAAAGTCAGTTTCCTGTAGCAACTTCCAGGATAGAATGCTTCAGGATGTCATGATTCAAAACAAAAATTCTAAAAAGGAGATTCTGCTCTCTTTAAAACAAATAGCTAAAGAATTGTGTGCAATTCACCAGGAGCGAGAAGAGAAGAATCTAAAAGAACTCTATTAGAAGGATGAACAGAAAGATATTAATTTAAACATACTTAATTAAAAAAAAACTAGGTACCATTCTAGTTCAGAGTGCTTTGACCAGTTATTTGAACTATAGGAAGCCTGTGACATTTATTTATCTATATATTTATTTATTATATCATTTTTAAAAACTGCCCATCTTCCTCATAGATGAGACATTTACATGGACATTCTATATTAAGTTTATCATAGTTCTGTTTTTTTTAAAAAAAAATCTCAAAACACCAGCAGATCTTCATGCAATGATTGGCTTCAGATATTATTTATTATAGTTGTGTGCATTCTCTGAGTGTCAAAAAGTCTTCTCTATCTTAGTAATTCCCGGATGTCAGGGAATTAGGGGGGGAAAAAACCCTCCGCATATTTTCCACCATTTTGCTGATGGGAAATTTTGGTGGACTGCATTCCCAATATACTGTATCTAGAAGATCATAAACTGGGATAGTTGCCACAAAACCTTTATTAATGGCAACTACTTTTGCCCATATTTGGGGAAACTGGATTGTTTTTAATCTTAACTGAGGGCCTGAACATACTTAATTTAGCTATTGTCATTGAGAATCACAATTGGTGATTACATTTGGTATGTTACAAGACTGTATTTTTAAGCTGTATTAATTTTACTGCAGGCATTTTTTTAAAAGTGTGTTGCCAATTTTATGTTTAATGTTTAGTTTACAAGGAAGTTGATCCTAGATCTACATCTATTTTCTGCCTCAAAAAAATCCATGGGTTTTTCCAAAGTTGAAGATGGGTTTGAAGATACTTAGTTTTTATATTTTCAGAAATGAAAGTCTTACCATTGCTTGCAAGTTTCTATAGCCCAGTAACCTTAGGGCAACAGAATGCAATCTTAGACCACTACAGAAATAGAAAATTTAATCTGAATTATTACGCTTTCCCACAAACTTTAGTTTAACATGCTGTCAATGCAGATTTCAGCTTCCCCCTTTTTTGTAACGTTTTGGCTACCTGTATATTTGGTAGTTATTTAAAAAGGAAAGGTTTTCCAAGCTGTATAAGCAATTTGCATCTTCTAAATCCCTTGATTATAAAAACAGAATAGCCATGCCTTTCTCTGATTAACTTAGTAAATACTAAGTAAATATCAATTTTTATTATTATTTCACCATGTGTTTATTGCTTGCCCTAGCATGTGAATCTATTCATGTCAAGATTGTCAATTGAAGGCTATTTTTTTCTGATCATATACTGTAACTTTTACTCTATCTTCTCCCTTGTACATAACAGCACACACATTCTGGTCCTGATTTTAATATTAGTTCTGTTTTTGCTTTCAGAGATCTATTGCATATGCACAATTAATTCTCCCTTGTTCCAGAATAATTCAGTTAGAACAACATCTCATGAGTTCCTCATAATAACAAATGACATATTTTTAAAAGTCATATAAAATAGATGAAATAAGCTTCTTATAACTCTTTGCATGCCATTCCAGTAGCATGGAGGCACTTCTGCATAGCTTTATTCTATTTATTCTATTTTGTAGATGTATGCACTTGTATGATTAAGAATGATTAAATAAGAGATTATTAAATCTGAGCTGATCAGATGAACAAATGCATGAGAGAAACTTACACACCTGGTCAGCTCTTTGTGATCATGAATTCTGCATTGTCCTTGTCCACAAAAAGTGTCTCCTACTACAAGCCTATACTTAATGTAATTAATTAATGTGAAAAAATGTATAATTAATGTGAAAAAAAACCTTCATCCTTAACATGAAGGTTGATGAAAAAAATGCAATTTATTCTTTCAGACATCACTTCAATGTCTTCCATTGTAACTCTACATGGAGAAATTCCAGAAGATATCAAACCTCTACTAGCCAGGAAATGTAATGATGGGTGAAATATCATCACAGGAGTCGATGTTCATCTATTCCATGTAGCTGAATGATACAAAAAGAAGGCGAGGAAATCCTTGACAAACCATTAACAAAGAATTAAAAGATGTGTACTTTGCTATTTTAAATGAATGTTTGTAACTACAGCAGAAGCAATAATATGGTTTAGTGGTTTGGGACAAGTCTAGAGAAGAAATAGTTATTATTATGGATTTATTTAATTCAAAGGGAAGTATGAATATAAATCTAATGTACATGTATTATCATTTAATGGGTATTAATTATGCCTTTGTAAGCTTGAAAAACTCTGCTGCTTTTTACCATTAAGAATTTCAAACCGGAAATAACACTTAGCCATCCATTATATGCTTTTTGAGTGATCTGAGGGTATGAACTTCCTCTAGGACAAGAAGACCTAATGAGCAATAATTATTGCACATTACTATGGAATACAAAATAACTACTGATTTTGTGTGTGTGTGTGTGTGTGTGTGTGTGTGTGTGTGTTGTGTAAGATAAATATACCATTTCATATGTATTTCCACACTTGAGAATGCATATAGAAGAAAAGACTTTTAATATATCTTTTAGTCTTTTAATATATCATTCAGAATAGAGTCTTACTCCCTCTATTTTAAGATTAAGCTCATTCAATTTATTTGAATTTATTTCCCAGATAGTCATATAGATAATGTATTGATTAGTGATTTGACCATTTGGACTGTATTATTGTCCACTTTCTTATCATTGATACGAAAGTATCAGATTCATATAAAGAAGAAACCATGTTTAGCTCCATAGTAAAACATCTTCATAACTTCTACAAAGAGAAGTGGTGGTTTGATCAGCCTTGCTCCTTCTGTTAACAGGTTTTTTTTTCCTAAGGGCCAAATTCTACCAAGAAAGTTTTGAAGATAATTTTTAAAAATCTTCATCCTTAATCTCTCTTGAATATTTGTACATGGGGGGGGAAACACTGTTTGTGTTCTGGAGGTCCTGGAGAATGAAGGGCCAAGAAGCCAAGGCCGCAAAGAATAGCCAGCCTGACAGCATGATATATAAAAAGGCGAAATAGATACACGTGGCTTTCAAAAATTTCTCCTGTGCAACAAGCAGGGAACACATTTTTCTCCCACTCTCTCTTCCTCCCACTGCTTGTATCATTTCCCACTTCAAGACAGGTAATACAAAAATTTGAAATCACAAGGTGGGCATATTATCCAGGAGGAACTCTTAACAGCTTTTTTTTTTAAATTCAGCATATGAATGCTGCTATGCTCCCCCAATTTCCAATTCTCTTTTTGCTATTCTGCTTATCCAATAGAAACCTTCTGGGGATATGAGTAAAATGTGAGGGGGGGGGGGAAACAGGAGAGGGTTCTTATTGATTTTTTAGCTTGAAGTAATTATTTAAAAATGGGTCACCTTTCAATCCTATTCAGCAATAGAAGCCAGAACAACCAGGTAGGAAAGATATTTCTCCAGCCTCCTTAGGGTATCACCAAGTGTTTGGCTTCCTTCCTGACCAGGAGTTGGACAAGGTGAGACTGGATT
Source organism: Notechis scutatus (assembly GCF_049901735.1). Lineage (NCBI taxonomy): Eukaryota > Metazoa > Chordata > Lepidosauria > Squamata > Elapidae > Notechis > Notechis scutatus. The sequence continues at coordinate 93,585,602 of NC_142025.1, read as the reverse complement.
CACACAGGGTCATTTCTCTGCAGATTTCTTTCTTGTTACAACCCTGATATATGTCACATCATTAATAGTAATAATTGCCTTGCTTACAGTGTTGCCTTACTACTATCAGTAAATAATTACACCAAAATCCTCCCTCCCTTCAGTGATGTTCTTTGCCAGCCTTGTGCTCTTTGAAACTAGTCATTTTAGGATTACCACTAAGAACATGCCATTGTACCATGAGCTAAATTAACATATAGCTAGCCATAAATACAACACACAGTTCTGCTGGATTTCCCTGAGAGATTACAGAGCACTTAATCCCATCTAAGCCACACATACTGAATGCAGATTTGATGCCAATTTCCTTCCAGGCATTGGTCAAGAGATGTAGATGTGGGCAGCATCAGCAACTTAAATCCTGTGTGCTCAAATCATCTAACATAGCCCAAAATCAATCTTTCCTCCCCCTCCCATGGAATAGCCCTATAAACCATTCCCAACAAAAAAATGCATGCCACAAATGATGTCTTCTAGCCTTAAGGGTCCAATAACCTGATGGCACCTTACCTGTTGACTGCATGCTCTCTTGGATTGCCTCGACTTCAGACAGGTCCATGCAAACACCTTGGCCGTGCATGAGTGTGTGCAAGGGCTTTTCCATTCCCCGCGGTGGGTAACACCGCAGCCCTGAACCGCAGCGAGATGTGTACACCCCACAGAGCATCCCTTTTGTTAAGGCGCACGTGGCACAACATCCACAGCCTGGTTCCTGCACCAGCTCCTCGCATCCAGAGGGTGTCCTGCAGCGTGCCAGCTTCTCCTCAGAGCATGGAGGGCACTGGATAGCCTCAAGGCTCACAGAAAAGCCCACCTGGGCTAGAAGCAGCAGGGCAACAGACACCCCATGGGAGGGCATGGTACGCAGTCTACGGTTCTGGAGAGTAAAGGGCCAAGAAGCAAAGGCTGCAAAGAATAGTCTTGCTGCCAGAGCAGACTGCCTGATCTCCAGCGAGGGGGACTCTGTACTGAAGGGGGGAGAAGCTCATTCTTTGGACTTTATACCACTCTCTGGCCACACCTCCCTGCTCTAGGGAGAAGCAGAGAAGGAACAGCACAGCAGCCACATAACTGAGGCAGCTTGCCCTAGAGCCGAGAAAAGACCTTATTTGCCCTGAGGAAGGAAGCACAAAGAGCCTGCCGCAGCTGCAAAGACTGAAACCTGTGCTAGGAATGGAAAACAGCAACAGCCCTTCCACCATGCTTCCCCTGTTACTTTAGTAAGTTATGAGTGAGGGCACTTCCCCAGTAGATTTCTCACAAACTCTTTTGTTACATGTACTACAGCATGTGGTACAAAAAGCACAACTCATCCAGGGCTCTGCTTTTCAGCCAACCCTCCAAGGTGAGGTTATCCTCTGTTCCCTTCAGCAATAGAAAAGCTGAGATATTCTGCCTTTGACTTTGGAAGTTCCAGCTGAAAGACTGCACTGCATGTTTCATGAATGGTCTAAAGTTCCTTTTCAGAAACTTAGGGGGGTGTCCATTACCTGCTTTTATACCAAATGCATTTCTTTTGTGATTCACTAGGAACAAGGAAAAGTAGATACACATTTCTCTCACCCTTTTGCATTTCTTTGCTTGAGCAGAAAGTCACACCCCAAAATGTGAGGTTTTGGAATATGCTCAAAAATGTGTCTGGAACTTCTCCACATTCCTTGCAGAAAGATGCACAGGTTCCCTCTACTATATAGGCATTCCAAGAGAAGGAGTGGGGGGGGATAGACAGTCCTAGCATGTGTATGCCACATTGCCACAATATCTAAAGATACCTAGGAGGGACGCTAAAAAAATATTTACTTTGGTTTGTCTCTCACCTCACAGGTTGAGAACTAGTGGAGAAAATAAATTAGATAAATAGCAGTCTCAGTAGTCAGTCCTTCCTCCCTCCCTCCCTCCCTCCCTCCCTCCCTCCCTCCCTTCCTTCCTTCCTTCCTTCCTTCCTTCCTTCCTTCCTTCCTTCCTTCCTTCCTTCCTTCCTTCCTTCCTTCCTTCCTTCCTTTTATTGTAAGCCCAAGAACATCATTGCCTACAATTGTAGTCAGTCTTTATCAAGTATGTCCCTTCCATTGACTGTATTGGCTGAACATTTTGGAAACGGTTATTGCATCACCTCTGAATGACATCAGATTAGGGAAAGTAGGATTGTCACCTGATCACTTTTGGGCTGAGTTCAAATATCACGTTAAGCAATGTGATATCTGTTTAACTGGCATTCAGTGACTAAATCACATTTATATAACTCATTTAGCAATACCAATTACCTGCAGACATCTACTTTAGCCCTGCCTAGTGATTTGTCCCAGCTCAATTCTTGCATTTTTTTAAAATGGGACACAGGGGTGCTGCAAAAACAAAATGTTAGATACCAGTATTGTTTATTTCCATGAATGTCTCTGGTTCTAAATAACCCCCATAATCTAGTTTAGAGGTGGTTTCAGTTCTTCATTAGAAAGTTAAGCCAACCTCCTGATAAAAACTAGAGCATCCTGCAACTGGGGGATAGGGAAAAGCAATACTGAAATTGTTGGGAGGCAGTATTTTCTTCATGTGTCCCCACCGTAGCACAACTATGTAGTGATCTGGCCTGTTTTGTAGCAGATTAAAACTCCCCATGGAAATCATTCAACACACCCACCAGAGGAAAAGATTGCCTGCAGCGTGCTCTTAAAATTCCAGATGTGTTCATCAGCCAGAGTTGGATATATTTTCATTAAGCCATAGATCATAGCTTACAAACCACAAAGCCTGGTTTATACATCATGTTAAGTCACAAACAAGCAACCATATGGTAACTTAGTATGATTCATGAACCCAGTCCTTTTCTGCTTGAAATTATGGGAAGAGAAGCTTGAAACCTGAGAACACCTTTCAAGACTATTGTTATCCTGCAAAATTTTAAAGGTACAATTAGGCTTTTAGAGAATAGAAAAATATTTCCTATTAATAAAATACACACCTGAACATTCTCTGTGTGCTGAGTATTAATTGTAGATCTTTCTGGGTTGATTTTGGTTACCTGGTACCATAAAGCCACCCTGAATATCTTCAAGAGCATCCTTATAATTAGTTCTTGGCCAGCTCCAGGAGTTGGTTTTGGCACTAAAAATAAATTCCAGAATAAAGCTCTGTGAAACTTCATAATATTTTTGTTCAGGACAGCAAGATCAAAAGGAGGACACAACTTCATTCTTTATTATAAAATATTGTGTGAAGAGGGGGAGAGGAAATGTCATTAATTATAGCTTGCTAAACAATCCTCTTGAAATTTTGTTTCCTGCCGATGCTAAAGGGACAGGACTAATCCCTATCCTTTCGCTCTTCCTCTTTCTTTTCTTTTTTAGCATTAGAGTTTTTGTCTTTTGCCAGAGTCTCCAGACTGAAATAGATATCTTTGAAAATCAGATGTTTACACCTTTACATTTCATCTCAACTGGCATCTTCCCTAGTTTACACCTATCAAATTTTGGAGGCAAAAATCCAGACTGCCACTAAAAGGCAGTGAGAAATACAAACATTTGTATTATTTGCCACCATCTAATGTTTGCTGGGTTTTTTCAGCCTGCATGTAGTAGTTCTAGTCTAATTCAGCCAACATACATTTAAATATGATGATCTAGTCTTACCCCCTGTTCAATGCTCAAGGCTTTAGGAACCCTATACCATTTCAGACAACTACTTGTCTAATCTTTTATTTAGAACCTTCATAGAGTGCATAGAATAACAGAGTTGGAAGGGACCTTGGAGGTCATCTAGTCCAATCCCCTGTGCAAGCAGGAGCAAATATTAGCCTCTACCTTCAGTGTTGGAGCACCCACAATTTCTAGAGGCAAGTCATTCCACTGATTTCTAACTATCAAGAAATTTCTCCTCAGTTGTAGCTTAGTTATCTCTTTGATTAGCCTCCATCCATTGCTCCTTGTTCTGCCTTCAGATGCTTTGATTGATCCCCGCTTCTTTGTGGCAGCCCCTTAGATATTGTAACACAACTATCCTGTCACCCCTAGTTCTTCTCTTCATTAAACTAGACATGCACGATTCCTGCAATCATTCTTTGTATGTTTTAGCCTTTAGTCCTCTAGTCATCTTTGTTGTATTCCTTCTAGAGTCTCAACTTCTTTTTTAATATTGTGGCAATCAAAACTGGATGCAATATTTCAAGTGTGGCCTTACCAAGGCATTATTAGGTGGCATTAACACTTCATGTGATCGTGATTCTATCCCTCTGTTAATGCAGCCTAGGAATGCATTGGGTTTTTTGGCAGCTGCAGCACACTGCAGCTCTTGTTGAAGCCACTAGGACTCCAAGATCCCTCTTGCAGTTACTACTATTACTGCTATAACAGAGACCACCTATTTTATATCTGTGCATTTATTTTTTCTTACCTAAATGTAGAACTTTACTTTTCTCACCACTGAATTTTATTTTTTAGATAGGGCCCAGTGTTTAAGTCTGTCAAGATCCTTCTGTCCCTTGAGCCTATCTTCTGGAATGTTGACTATTCCTGCCAGATGGTGTCATCTGCAAATTTGATGAGTTCCCCTTCTATCCACTCATAAATGATGACAATATTGAAGAACACTTGGCCTAAGACAGACTTTTGGGTATCCCACTGCATACCTCCCTCCATGTACGTGCAGTACTATTAAGGACTAAATGTTGAGTGTGGTTGATCAACCAAGAGGCCACCTGATGATTATGGTGCCTAACCCATTTTTTTCTATCTTATTAACTAATAGGTTGTGGCTACTTTATCAAATGCATTACTATAGTCCAAGTAAATTATACCATAGCATTTTGCTGGTCCACTAATTTTGTCACTTTGTCAAAGATATGCAATAAGATTATTGTCAAATCTTCAAATAAAAATACAAGTTTATTTGAAATGAACTGCTGTGTACCACACAGAATCACTTTCAGTGAGATGGGTGGCTATATAAATTTGATCAATTAATTTATTTATTTTATTTATTTATTTGATTTTCCAATTGTTTACAAGATAATAAGTATAAGTGTATACATAGTTGTGAATACATGAAATGGGTACATATAAGAAAAATAAAAGAATAAGAGAAACAATAGGACAGGGACGGTAGGCACGATGGTGCGCTTATGCACGCCCCCTACAGACCTCTTAGGAAAGGGGTGAGGTCAATAGTAGACAGTCTAAGGTTAAAGTTTTTGGGGTTTGGGGAAGAGACTATAGAGTCGGGTAGAGTATTCCAGACATGAATCAATGAATGATTATCATATAAAAGGGATTAAGTCCCACCAAATATCTATACTTCCCTCTATAAATGAAAACTGTTCTAAACCAAAATATAAGAAACTCCACTTATGGCCACATGATTAATGGTAATCTGGATTTCAAATATTTCAGAATTGGAGGGACACTCAATAATAACAATGTAGGAGGATTAACATTGGTCCATATTTTTGCTTTGCTGTTTCTTTCCTTATGGCTTATTTTGTGTGAACCTGGCCAAGTTGCCACAAAAACCTAGATATAGTTTTAGTTGTTTGTTAATTTTTCATGAGTCTCACATTGATTGGAATTTTAGTTGCACCATAACTATTTCTTATTTACTTCAAACTTATTTATGAACCATAAAGTTTAAAGCCAGTTCTCACATGTGGCCAAATCTTGGAGTGCTTTGCTGTTGCTTCAGACCTAGGGTTAGGGGAGAGAAATAGGATTACCTGAATAATCACAGTCACCTATTATGAGAACTATTTCACCAAAATCAGTTTAGTAGTTCTGGACTACATGACCACTCTGTCAACACTGTGCAATTGCACATATGAATTGAGTATATAGTATGATTCCGAAGTGAATGGAATGGAATATAGAAAAAAAAGAGCATAAATGGAGTTGGGGAAATGATGTGGGATCTTTGCTTATGTTTATACTCTTACTAGACTTCTCAAAGATTGGTGCAAAATAGTTGGTACAGAATAACTAAATCCCACACAACTAAAATAGACACTACCCAACTCTATTATGTTACAGAAACCCATATGTGATGTGCCTGAGTCACTCAAATCCACAAATGTCTCAAACTCAGCCTCTGAGAGGGCTGAACACCCACTATAAAAGAATTTGATGGAATTGTCCATAGAATAGGGTTGAATCTTATCCTGTTTCAGAGAGGCTAGCAGAGTGAGATTCTCTTTATTCCAGATTAAGAAAGATCAAAATGTAGTTTGCCTGCTTTGGACACAGTATGATAAGCCAGTATGTAACTCTATTTCTTGGGATTAAAAAGAGTGGAGTGAAGATGAAAATGGCCTAGTTTACATAAACTAGCCAAACAGTGTGTTTATACAGTATATATCTATCAGTGCAGAACTTCTAAATTAGAACATATATTTTTCACAGAACCATTATCTCCACATACTGAAAATATTTCAGGGGAGGAAGGAATCCCAAATGTTTTACAATTTACAAACAGAAAAAAAGCTTGAAAAACGTAAGAGAGTTACCTCTCGCCAATAACATACTTGAAATCATATTCCGAAAGAATGGGTTTGAAATGGGGAAAAAACACCTTACAAATCTTACAGATATGCTGTTTAAAGCTATTGCTGTACTAGTCTGCATGCTTGAATATGAGAGTGAATTGAATGAATGAATGAATGAATGAATGGCAGAGCATTAAAGTAATTAATGCATTTGGACTATTAAGTTATTAGTTATTGTTATTAATGTAAGTAATGCAATTAGCTATTAAGTTATTTGTTATTATTAAGCTATATGGGGAAAAGTTGCAAACTAGATTGTTTTCTTTTCTAGCTGGTTGGACATTTTAGAAGAGCATTCCTAACCTACATTTTCCAGATATGCTGAAGTACAATTCCCAACATTTTTAGTAAGCAGACAAACTTCTTTCAACTAAATGGACAGCTGTGCACTGGAATTAATCCCCAGCCCAATGTTTTTTCTACTCTGGATCTGATATGAATATATCCTTATATCTTTCCCACATACACCACTGTTGTTATTGTTTTCATTTCAGAAGTTGGCAACTGTTCTACCAATTTAGGGTTTTATAGGAAACAGGATGAAACATTAGTGTTTTTCTAAATGTTGAAGAAATCTTTGCCTTGTCTCTGAATTTTATCTGCCCTGTCCTTAAGGTTATACCTTTATCTCCTTTATCCATTGTATTAAGTCATCACTAATCAAATCTAATGCTATCGCGTCTTTCCACTGTGATATCCATGACAGTCCAACTTCCAAATGCTGGCAATATTATTTTTCACTGATATATGTTCATCTGTGTTGGTTGACCAACCCTCTGAAAGTTGTTCCATTATCACGACCCCCTTTTTCTGCTCTTCAAGCACTGAGATGGTGACGTTAGGGACAAATGCACACACAAATATGTTTCCAGCTGCAACAAATTTGCATCAATATTGAAAACCTCATTCTCAGGGGTTTCAGGAACTTTTCAGCCAGAAGCTGCTTGTCAGCCATGGCCAATAAAGAACATATTTGAAAAACAGAACTATATTTGGTGCACAATTTTTTCTCTGAATGATAGATCCTACATAAAAGGAAACCAATATCTTTGTTAATAAGAAGTAGTGGGTAAAGATATTGAATTGCAACTGAAGAGAAATAAAAGTTCACTAGACACCTTAAAAATAAAATACATATTATGACTTTCGCTTTATGCAAAATTTTCTAAATTTCTTCCATCTTTCTTTTCTTGATCAGGCTAAGCCAGAGATTATATCTTGCCTACAATATGCCCAATGCCAAGTATTATGAATAAAATAAATAATCCTGCTGGAAATCAATTTAATAATGTCCTTTTCAAATACCTTCCAGTTTTATGTACATGTGATATGACTTAAAGTCTTTGGAAATAGCGCCCTCATGTGATAGAAAATGTTTTATTTCCTTACTTGGGGACAGTCGCACATCCCATTAGTCCAGGAGTGTTCATTAAATTAGTCCCACCAAACGAGTAAAGTTCTTCTCATTGTTAAACTCTCCTGCTTTCTATCTTTTATCTTCCTTTTTTCAGATATTTCATTATGAATTGGAAACTCTGAGGAAAGGAAATTTGTTAGCTTCCGCAAGTATACAGAATTTGAAGTTGAAAACTACACTAGAAAGCCAGCAGGTGGCGCATTTTTTTTCAGAAATCCTGCAAAGGTGACTGCCAGTCTTCCACAAACAAAGCAGAAACAATTTAATGGAGCCTTTCCGGGCATCACTTATAAAGCAGACTATCTTGGATAAACCAAGTGCCCAACCTCTGGAACAAGTCACAGATATGAAGAAACATTGGAAAGAAAATAATAACCAGCATATTTAATGTTATTGGATCAGGAATTACAGAGCTTCATGTATACCCATGACTCTTTTGGGTAAGCAATTTCATTGAAAATGCAGGAAAAAAAGAAACAGGAAACCAAAAGAAAAAAGTCAAAGAAATAAAATATGTGTACCTGTACTTTACATCAATGCTATTCATTGTACCCTTTCATACCTGCAAATTAATTTGCTTCCATCACATTCATAAATTGCCTTTGGTCTTTGTATTACTTACCTCTCTCTTTTGAGATTCTCATCAACTCCATCCAAGGCTTTCTTGTTTTCCCCTTCTTCTCAGCTTGCTTATTCTTCATTCACATACAGGTAGTCCTCAACTTATGACCACAGTTGGGCCCCAAATTTCTCTTGCTAAGTGGGACATTTGTGAGTTTTGCCCCATTTTATGACTTTCCTTGCCACATTTGTTAAGTGAATCACTGCAGTTGTTAAGTTAGTAAAACAGTTATTAAGTGAATCTGGCTCCCCTAATGACTTTGCTCGTCAGAAGGTTGCAAAAGGGAATCACATGACCCCAGGACACGGCCACCGTCATAAGTGTGAGTCAATTGTAACTTTTTCAGTGCCGTTGCAACTTCAAATGGTCACTAAATGAAGAGTTGTTAGTTCAGGACTACCTGTATTTGTTTTGTGATTGGCTCATTTATTATCTCTATATAACTAAACTACCTTAATGTCTTTTTCACACTATCATTCATTTTTACACTATTGCTCGTCCATATTCATCCATTCATCCATTCATCCATTCATTCATGACCACATCTCTTCTAGTTTTACTACATACATTTTTATGTACTCATTTCCATCCCATCTGCATTCAACATAATACAATTTGTAGAGGCATTCTCTTATACACAATTTTCATTTTTACATCTGTTGATAACCATATATTCCTTTAGTTCCTTGTTATTTTGGATGGATATTTAGATATTTGGCTTCTCAGCCAAAAACATTGCATTGTCTGCAAATAATATATAAATATTTATGTCCCTGCCCACCACATTTCTAATATTCTCCCAAAGCATTCCCTATATTTTATTCATAAATTATTAAACAATCAAGGGGACATTAAACACTTTTTTTTCTCCCTGCTCACTGTTGAGCTTTTTCATATTTGTAATTTCTCCACCACCTGGTGAAGAGCAAATCTTCGGCCTGCAAATTCCCTAATCAACGCTAAAGCTGCACTGCAGTTCTGAAAACTTTGCTCATTATCCCTTTTCATTACAATTCTGACAAGCATTTTCTCCACAGCCTTCAAAAACTAATCCCTTCCTAGATTTTACACTCATCCTTGATACTAGCATATATACAATGCAAAACTATTCAGACCCCTTTGTTTTGTCAATTTTGTTGTGCTACAGCCTGAATTGTTGAAATTTATTTATTTTTCTCATTAATCTACACTCAGTATTCCATAATGAGAAAGTAAAAAACAGAATTTTAGAAATGTCTGTAAGTTTATTAAAAAGAAAAAACTGAAATATATAATAAACAGAAAATATGTAAGTATTCCTCTAATTCAGGGATGTCAAACTCGCAACCCACAGGCTGAATGCGTCATGTGCTGGCCCTGCCCCCACCTGGCTTAGTGAAGGGGGGAAGTCCCGATACATCATGTGACGCTCAGGGGTGGGATTCAAATTTTTTAACAACCAGTTATGTGGGCGTGGTTTAGTTGGTGAGCATGGCTTGGTGGTCATGTTATTGGCTGGGCATGGCCAACTCAATATAACTCACATTGAGGCACGCTTCTCCTCGCCTGGCCTCATGACTGTGGAGATGCTGCAACAATCGTTAAGTGTGAAAAATGGTCATAAGTCACTTTTTTCAGTGCCATTGTAACTTTGAATGGTCACTCCACACAAGCAAAGTACCAGCAAAGGAGGGGGAAAAAACTCCAGAGAAGTTCCAGAGACAGGACGTCTAGTCCTGCCAAGAATGTAATAAGGGTTAACGGAGAGGCAGTTTCTGTAAGCAACACCAGAATGTTTCCTTCCTGCCTTCCTTACAGGATTAGGCCAGTAATTTCTTCTAACAACCAGTTCTCCGAATTGCTTAGAATGTTAACAACCGGTTCTAGTGAATGCGAACTGGTAGAATCGCACCCCTGGTGACGCTGCTGCGACAACACGAGTTTGACACCCCTGCTCTAATTAGTTCGTCTCCTCTTTCAATCTTGGTTTTTTTTTTCAACATAGCTTCTTTTTACTTTTTCCATTCTCTTTGCCTACATCCTTTGCAGATATATTTTCTTTGATGTGACCAGCCTTGGTATTATCTTTGTCACCTACAGCATTCCTTAAAATTGATACACAAAGTAAAGTCATTCTTTGACCAGTATGAGAGAAACACAACCAAGGATTACTTTTACTTTTATTTTTCTATAATGACTTTATAAAGACCTTACTTGGAATATTGCATCCAGTTTTGGACACCATAATATAAAAAAGATTGCAGAGAAGAGTCACAAAAATGATTAGGGGACTGGAGGCTAAAAATATGAAGAACATTTGAAGGAATTGTGTATGTATAGTTTAATAAAAAGATGGAATAGGGATGACGTATTATCAGTGTTCCAATATCTAAGAGGCTGCTACAAACAACAAGACGTCAATTTATTCTCCAAAGCGCCTGAAGGCAGGGCATGAAGCAATGTATGGAGACTCATTAAGGAGAGAACCAACATGGAACTAAGGAGAAATTTCCTGACAGGTAGAACAATTAATCAGTGGAATGACTTGCCTCCAAAAGTTGTGGATGGTCCACCACTGCAAGTTTTTAAGAAGAGTTTGGATAAGCATTTGTCTGAAATTGTATAGGGGTTCCTACTTGAGCAGAGATTTGAAGAGCCTCAAGGTCCCTTCCAACTGTTATTCTGTTATTCTACTAGCATATTGTTATTCTATTCAGTACAAACTAGAACCTACCTTGTAAACCAACATATGGTTGTTCACATTCCACGAGCTAGAAGACATGCAATGTGTTGGTACCTTCAAGATACACATGAGTAAGAAACTGCATATTGAATTCAAAGAAATAACCAGATGTTCCAATCTTTGGCTAAGGTCCAGTGATTTTAACATAATGCACTGTTCGCTCTATATTTGGGGAGTAGAGAGAGTCTTATTCAAGAAAATATGAGTAAATTTTCCTCTTTGAAAGGGCCTTACTTTTATCACCATTAGCCAAATTCTGAAGAGAAAAGTGGATTCTTGAGTACTAGGCCACCCTATAGTCTCACAAATGTTTATGTGAGAGACACTATGGTAAAGTAAAAGAGAAAACAAATTATCACAATAAACTATTACACCAAAATCTGTTAGAGTAGCTTTCCTGAATTGGACTTCCTCATGTATTGAGACTACAACTTCCATAATTCTTAGCTATAAAATGAGTAGAGCTATTTTACCTGGATTGCAAAAATCTGAATGGCCACTAGATAACACCAAAGGTTCAGAGTTTTTTTCACCACCATGCTGTCTGCTAATGGTCATCTGGCATCCATCCCTAAGTATGGATGAACAGGAGCAATTTTGAGGACATACTTCTTTAACATAATGTTCTTCAAATTTGGCCTTTGAACTAACTCCCATAACCATGTTTGCTGGGAATTTGGGGAACAGCCACCCGAATACTGCTGAACATCGCTTGATTGGAGAAGGCCTTTTTTTTTTTTAGGAAAAGGCAGGAGGGAAATATTAGCAGAAAAAGTATTTACTAAAATCAAATATTAACAAATCCTTTATTCAAAGAATTATAGAGTTAGAAGAATAATTGGAGGTATTACAATTCAACTTTCTGCCCAGAGCAGGAATCACTAGATCATCAAGACAAATGACTATCCAATCTTTTCTTGAAAAATCCAAAACCAATTTCAGAAAGCAGACTGTTAACTACTTAATTACTCTCATAGCAAAAAAAAAATTCCTCATTTCAAGTTTCGATCTTCTACCCATTGGTTCCTGCCTTAGCTCTGAGTGTACTAGAGAATAAATCCACACCTCTTCCCTTAGACACACCTTCACGTATTGAAAGATTGGTATCATATCTCCCTTTAGCCTTTTTTCATTAAGTTAAACATACTAAATTCTTTTAAACATTGTTTGTAGGATTGAGCCACCAAAAGTCTTTGCCTTTTTTGTCACTCTTCTTGTACTCTTTTTTATTCCTCAATATTGTTTTTTTTTATTGTGGTGATCAAAACTGGACACAATAATCCAGTTATTATCTGACCAGTGCAGGACCAGTATAGAGCAATAATACTCTTTCCTGTAATCTTGACATTGTATCTCTATTGATGCAGACCAAAACAACATTGGCTGAGTAAGCAGCAGCAGCAGCACACTGCTACCAGTAGCTTGTGCTCAATCTATTGTACACTCAGTTCTTTTTCTAAGTAGTACTGTTAAGCCAACTATTATCTATCTTGTACTATGCACCATTTTTTTCTTATCTAAGTGTGGAAATTTACATTTCTCACCACTAAACATCTTGTGGAGTAAGACTCCACATTCAAGTCTATCAAGATCCTTATGGATTTTGAACTTATTTTCTAAGGTACTAGCAATTCCCCTCAATTTTAACTCATCTATATGTTTTATGAGTGTTCCTTCTATGCTCTCATCTAAATCATTTATGAAGATATTGAAGAGCACTGTACCCAATACAGAAGATCCAGATATCCACTGCATACCTTTCTACTTGTGGGCATAGATTCATTTAGGAACCACATAGTCATAGCTTGCTGTGAAGCCATTTGGTAGCAAGACCAACTGTCTCACATTATTCCAGTTTATTAATTCCAGTTTACCAAAGAGTGATCTATTTTCTCAAATGCCTTACCACAGTCTTCATGTATTTTACTGAATAGTTTAAATAAGGATATAATCCTATTGAATTATTAAATTTAATATTTCAACAATTCTCATGAGTTTGAAAGACCAGAATACATGTTTGCATTCATTGTTTGCTGCTTTTACATCCTGCAAAATATATAGGACTAAGATAATAATCCCAACTAGTGCCCTCCAGATGTTCTGAGCTACATCTCAGAATTAATATGATCTGTGATCATATTAAGAGCAACTGCGTTCTCTTTGCTGATGATGTAAAGCTATTCAACACCACAGACAATACTGCTACCCTTCAAAAAGACTATGTATCAGAATGGTCAAACAAATGGCAACTTCAAATCTCAACAAATAAATGCTCTGCCTTATATATTGGCAAAAAAAAATCAGAAAATAAAATACAAGCTGAATAGTCAAGACCTTGTTGATGATCCAAGCTCTGTAAAGGATCTTGGAATACTCATCTCTAATGATCTAAGTGCTAGAGCCCACTGTAACTACATAGCCAAAAAAGCATTAAGAGTTGTTAACTTATGTAGCTTTTTCTCTGGTAATATCACACTACTAACTAAAGCATACAAAACATTTGCTAGACCAATACTCGAATACAGCTCATCAGTTTGGAACCCACATTACATATCTGATATTAACACTGTTGAGAAAGTCCAGAAATATTTCATAAGAAATACACTCCTCTCCTCATTGCAGAATACCTATTGCCACCAGAGTTGAAATTCTAGACCCAGAAAGTGTAGAACTACGCCGTCTTCAGTCCGATCTAAGTATAGTATATAAAATCATACATTGCAATGTCCTACCTGTCAATGAATACTTCAGCTTCAACCATAACAATACAAGAGCACACAATAGATACAAACTCAAGGTTAACCGCACCAAACTTGATTGCAGGAAATACGACTTCAGCAACAGAGTGGTCAATGTCTGGAATACTCTACCTGACTCTGGTTTCTTCCCCAAACCCCAAAAACTTTAACCTTAGACTGTCTACTATTGACCTCACCCCTTTCCTAAGAGGTCTGTAGGGGGCGTGCATAAGCGCACCAATGTACCTACTGTCCCTGTCCTATTGTTTCTTTTATTTTTCTTATATGTATCCATTTCATGTATTCATAACTATGTTTATTCTTATACCTATTATCTTGTAAGTGATTGACAAATCAAATTAAATTAAAGATTTAAATTAAATTAAAATTAAATTCTCATTCCCATAGCCAATTTATGTGAATCAATATGTGTTTCTTCCATAATTCATATAAATATTTCTGTATTTTCATTTTTCTTTCCTTCTCAAACATTTGTTTAATGTAGGCAAAGTCATATCTCTTCCTCAAAGATCATTTCCCCCATATACCGCTAACATATACATTTGTATGTGTTATACAGGGATAAATATGGTTTTCCTGGTAGCAGAAGAAACTTTGAAAAAAGAAGTATGGTTATCTCAGTTATTGGGAACAATTTCTGAACACCCCGGCTTTCTTTGTTTCCATCATATTAAAGCAACCTTGAACTGTTTTCAAAACCAAATGTAGTGCCCTGTGTCACAAAAACCTTCTTTATCACCACTGACGTCCAAGAACAGTGTTTAGTCTAAATTATTTAGTAGGTTTGCACTTATCAGAGAGGCAAAGGGGAAAACAAAAAGGATTGTTTTAAGAAACTAAATGTTTGGCCAAACAGTGTCAGAGGTCTGTTAATAACCCCACATTTCAACTACTTTGTCATCATGGATGCATTTTAACCTCTTTTTTTGTTGTTGTTCCAAAACTTCCAAGTCAATGCAACATCGTTCATTGAGGTTTTGGGAAATAGAAACGTGAATCTCACTCAGAATTACCAATGTAATTGCCTTAAATCCATATAAGACAATAAGTTTCCGTGATGCACTAACATTTCAAGATGCATGAAGATTTACATATAGTAGACACTAAATCCAGGAAGTAATACGTAGTCCTCTTAAACTTCAGGTTAGAGCTCCACATTTTGAAATTTTAATTCCACTACAGCTGATTTTTGTTGTTGTTGTTTAATTTATTTTTGTGCCTTATTGTTGACTCCAGGTGATTGTCTGGATTGACTGGTAAGTCCCTGCAGTTTTTTTGGCAAGATTTCAGAGGTGTTTTGCCATTGTCTCCTTCCTATGGATGAAAAAGAATGAATGGCTCCAAGATCACCCAGCTGATTTTGGGCCTAAAGTGGGGCTAGAACTTAGGACCTCCCAATTTATAGTCCAGTTCTCTAACCACTATACCAAACTGTCTCTGTACAACAGATTTAATCAGCTAGAAAAGAGAAAGCTTTAAAAAAAGACATCTAACTGCTGTATGACCAGCTAGGATGGGATGTCTGTGAGACTGCTGAATCACAGCAGCTGTCAGCCCCAATGAGAATATTCAATTTTGGGATGTGATGGAACTTATGGTTCTGCAATATTTAGAAAGCTGGTGAATCCAAATCAGTGGGTTGCTTTGAATGATTGCTCCAGCACTAAACATAATTCATCAAAAATGATCTTTTAGCATCATAAAGACTTGTCCATTCCAGTTCATTTCATTAGATGCATAGTATCTTTGGTTATAATCTTTGGTTAAACGTTCACAAGTGGCCAATGCACATGGTTATGGAATAAAAGAACAAAAACTCAAATGCAATACAGATAATCCTCAAGTTATGACCACAACTGAGCCCTAAATTTATGTTGTTAAGTGAGAAATTTATTAAATGAGTCTTGCCCCATTTTATGACCTTCCTTGTCACATTTAGAATAGAATAGAATTCTTTATTGGCCAAGTGTGGTTGGACACACAAGAAATTTGTCTTGGTGCAAATACCCTCAATATACATAAAAGAAAAGATACATTCATCAAGAATCATAAGGTACAACACTTATTGTACCCTCATAGGGTACAATAAGCAATCAAATCATACTAGGAAACAGTCAATATAAATCATAAGGATACAAGCAACAAAGTTACAGTCATACAGTCACAAGTGGGAGGGGTTGGGTGATAAGGAGTAATGAAAAGATTAACAGTAATTGTAGTGCAGACTTTGTAATAGTGTTGAGGGAATTATTTGTTTAGCAGAGTGATGGCTTTTGGGGAAAAACTGTCCTTGTGTCTAGTTGTTCTGGTGTGCAGTGCTCTATAGCGTTGTTTTGAGGGAAGGAGTTGAAAGAGTTTATGTCCAGGGTGTGAGGGGTCTGTAAATATTTTCACAGCCCTCTGCTTGACTCGTGCAGTATACAGGTCCTAGATTGAAGGCAGGTTGGTAGTAATTGTTTTTTCTGCAGTCTTAATTATCCTCTGAAGTCTGTGTCTGTCCTGTTGGGCTGCAGAACCAAACCAGACAGTTATAGAGGTCAGATGACAGACTCAATAATTCCTCTGTAGAACTGGATCAGCAGCTCTTTGGGCAGTTTGAGCTTTCTGAGTTGTGCTTTTTTGATGATGTTTTTGATGTTAGGTGTCCATTTTAGGTCTTGGGATAGAGTAGAACCTAGAAATTTGAAGGTCTCTACTGTTGATACTGTGTTGTCTAGTGTTGTAAGAGGTGGTAGTGTGGGAGGTTTTCTTCTAAAGACTACCACCATTTCTACGGTTTTGAGTGTGTTCAATTCCAGATTGTTCCAGTTACACCACAAGGCAAGTTACATAACTTTCTGTCTGTATGCAGATTCGTCGTTGTCTCAAATGAGACCAATCACTGTTGTGTCATCAGCAAACTTCAGTATTTTAACATTTGTTAAGTGAATAACTGCAGTTGTTAAATTAGTAACACAGATGTTAAGTGAATCTGGTTTCCACATTGACTTTACTTGTCAGAAGGTTGCAGAAGGTGATCCCATGATCCCAGGACACTGCAGTCATAAATGTGAATCAGTTCTCAAGCATCCAAATGCAAATCATATGACTATGGGGATACTGCAATTGTCATAAGTGAAAAATGGTAATAAGTAACTTTTTTCTAAGCAAACTGTTATAAGTTGAGTACTACCTGTCATGTGTTTCTGTCATGGCCCTTTACATTAACTCAAGTTAGAAGTAAAATAAATAGGGTGATTTGAAAAAGCAAAATAAGTGCTTTTAATTAAATGTCAATCTTCCCCATCCCCTCTGCACATAGCGATTCAAAATGCAAAGGAATGTAAGGAAAAACAGCAAATCTACTCTTCTGTCATGCATGGGGAGGGGGGAAGGAGAGAGTAAGACTACTTAGTCACAGTACAAGTCTTCTAAAATGAGATGCTGATTGGCAGAGAGAGGCTGGTGGGCGGGCACCTTGGGCTACTATGAACTTGGATCACAAGTACCAAAGGTTAGTGTGGAGACAGCTAAGCTGCAGACAACTGCAGGGCCAATGGAGACTCTTAAGGGACACCAGCCATTGGGCTTCCTCTGCCTTGTCTTGCTGTTAGGGGGGCTAACTCCCTCTAGTGTTGCTCAGTACAATTGGTGGCTTTTTGCAAATCCGAAGGCTATGACCACACCTGCTATGATTTCCCAAGGTAAGTAGAAAAGATAGAATTATTCTTGTTTCTTTTCCTTGCTCATTTCTCTCTCTCTCTTTTTTTTTTTCTGTGTGGAAAGAACTGAAAAACCAAATAAAATCCAGAAATGCCCGTTTTAAAAGGTACACTATTTGGGCTATAGAATGTCTTGAAATCAAATGTGAGGTGGGGGGCATGGATGCCACGCTGAGTTGGGCAATACAGCCTTCCTCAAAGTGTACTTGAACTGTAATTTGCAGAAATTCCCAGCTTGTGTGACCACATTTGAAAAATGTTGAATTGAGAAAGGCTGATCTGGATTGCTTTAGCAATTAGGCTACCTGAGATCAGAGTGGCTCTCTTTCTTCACCTTTCCCAGGACTTCAGTCTCATGTGTCTCATTCACAGAATTTGGATTTAAAGGGATAAAAGGAGATGGAGTATTATATAAGGTTTTGTGCATGGGGAAAGTTCCAGCAGCTAAATTACTAAAAGAAAACTGCAGTCTTTGTAACAAGCATAATGTTGATTAATAAGACAGGTTCACATTTTTGTTGGTGAATGTCTTTACACAATTCTCTCTTCAGTTTACCTTCCTCTCTGATTTTGAGCTCCAAGAAAGAAAGATAAAATTCTTTCTATAATTTGTGTAATTAATATTGTGTCTTCTCTATTTTTTTCCCTCTCTTTCACTCTTGGAAAATCAGTGTCAGGAACAGAGCAATTGCATTTATGTTTTGGTAGTATAAATGTGTAGTTTCCAATCTCCTTTCCCTTTGCTTTCTCAGAGGCAAAAACTGATGTGAAACAGTTTTCTGTGGCTACAGTTCCGAGTAGTTCCATTCCTCATAACACACCAGATACAACTGCAAAAGAAGTTCCCACTACTGAACAAATCCTGGATTTGGTGAGCATTTATCATGTGTGGTATGGGTCAGATGATAACTGATTATTGATTTGTTGTGTGGCAACTAAGATGAATAATAACATTGCAATGAAGGGCAGCCAGAGGTACCAACTTGTTGTCCAGAATTAAATAGGTTGCTGCCTTTCAAACACACATGGCACATTCAAAAACCCAGGAAATATAACTTTTCATTGACCTTTATTTTTAAATACTTGAATATTATAGGCTTATGACAGCTCTAAATGCATCTTTATGTGTATGTTGATGGTGAATAGAATTCATAAATCACCTGAGGAATGGGCAAAAAATATGCCTGGCAGTGTGTGTGGGGGGTGGGTGGGTGGTAAAGCAAAAGACATATTGACTGAGCTTTTACAAGTCTTTTGCTTGCTAACAAAAGTTTTGAAAATATAGTGATTATTCATATTATATAATCTGTAAATTACATGTTATGTGAGATAATGTTAAAAAGAGCAGAAGTGGGGGTGCATGCATCAAAACACACCCTTCTATAATAATTAATCTGAAAGAACAGTTATTTTCTCATTCCATGTAATTATTAAAATGAGGTACCTTAATATTCAAGCAGTTCAGAACCATCACACTACACAAAATGGCCTCCACTACATAACTGTATGTTTTGGTCATGGGTGAACTTGTAATCCTCTGGTTTCACTAAACAAAAGTTCCCAGCATCTCTAATCACAACTGAGAGCCATATTTCAAAGACACCTGGGCAGCTAAAAATTTTCCCATCTTTGAGCGCCTTTCCCTGCCTGGGCTTGTTTTGGTTTTTTTTTCCTACAGAGAACAAGTGGGAGGCTGCACTTCGCAGAGCTATCTCAACTACTGTAGTGGTCCCAGCGCATGGGAAATTCTCAGTAATCTATTTCCAATGTCCCTGAACAATGACACTCCAGCCCCTCCTTTTGAGAAGCAACTATTCCAGAGTTTTAGTAGCATTCTTTTATGTAAATGAACACTTAATATATTTTGTTACCTGAGGCAAAATAAAATGCCGTTTTTTCCCAACCCACCTGTATGATAAGTCAAATCTATTGCCCATTCATCTGAAGAACAATTTAGCTGAGATGAACAGACTATACAATGCCCATAACAGTTCATCTAGTATCTCATGCCAGCCTTCCTGCCCTTTCTTAACATCTGATAGTTGAGGAGGTGAGTTCACTCTAATCATAGAAGCAGATGACCATCAATTGCATCTGCTACCTTCTACATGGAAAAACATTCAGCCTGTCACTGAAATAACAAGGTTAGAAAGGACCTTAGAGGTCTTCTAGTCCAGCCCTCTGCTTAAGCAAAGTGCTATTTTCTCTTACATATACTACTTTTAGCAATTGTGGATAGATGTATAAGTATGTGCCAGCTTGTGGCACATAAATAAAATAAAATAACCAGGCTTGGATATTCTTCAGTAACTGTAGTATTTACAAACATAATAGTTAGAGATTGGATAGGTGCTGATAAATCATATATACCTTTTTTTCTTTTTATGTATTTATATCCCACCTTTATTATTTTTACAAATAACTCAAGGCAGCCAACATATCAAACACCTCTTCCTCCTCCCATTTCCCTCACAACAACCCTGTAAGGTAGATTGGGCTGCAGTTGTTAAATTAGTGACACAGTCATTAAATGAAACTGGCTTCCCCATTGACTTAGCTTGTCAGAAGGTCACACTGCAATCTTCATAAATATGAACCTGCTGTCAAGCATCTGAATTTTGATCAGGTGGCCATGTTGCAATGTTTATAAGCATGAAAAATGGTCATAAATCACTTTTTTCAGTGCCTTTCTAATTTTAAACTCTGAATTCCTCAGGGTTCAGGTAATGTTGCCCAACATCCTATATAGTTGGATGTTGGGGAGTGAAAACAATGGGTGATTCCTGGTTACATCATCGACAATAAAGTTTTTTTGGCACTATTATATGGAAATAGATTGCCTTTTCTCTATTTTGGTATATATTTTTTAAAAATATCCTACTCACTTTAAAGCTAAGAGGGAATCCCAGGCTCAAGGCTTTCCTTGTCTAATGGAGGACTAGAACCTGGGTATTCCAACTCCCAGTCCTGCTGCTCAATATTACATCCCATTGGCTATATATCCATAACCATAGTTTCAGTAGATTTAAGATGACATTCCCATATTTCTGTTTGGATTTTATGAAATTTTAACATGCTGGCTGGGAAATTCTGGGAGTTGAAGTACATAGGTCTTCAAATTGTCAAGATTGGACATTCCTGGATTGTTTGCTTCTCCTTTTCTTTCTCTTCTAACACAGAGCAAACTGTGATGGACTTCTGGAAGCCATCTTGAGATTTTCTGATTCAGTGGCCTTAAACATCAAAAAAGTACTAATAGTAGTAGCAGCAGTGGCAAATGATTTGAAGGAAGCAACCATTCAAATGCCCCCCCAGTTACAGACAACACGATTAATACTTTCCTACTTAGTAACAGCTGCCTCATAGCTTTCCACATTTTCTGCCTGAATCCCACATGAAAACCTGAGACTCAGCCACTGCTAATTTGAACGTCTCTAGATGCAGAGATGGAGGCCAAAGTCCCAAGGCCAGCTCTCTCACAGCACGTGACAGTTTCTGGCTCCTTCTCACTGTCTCTGCACAATTTCACATTGACGTTTTCCTTGTGCCTTATCAACATTCAAGGTCTTGTCAGACTCAACAAAGCCTTGAGTGCTGTGGCAGAATGACCTGAATTAGTGGGTAAAATCCTCCCCCCTCACCTCTCCTCTCTACAGGGATTAAGGATTAAAAAAAAAAATCAGAAATTCCTACCCTGCAGTGAAACTCAATAGGTAACAATGCACCTTCCAGTGGACTTGCTAGATGGTTGTTGTAAAGATAAAATTATAAGGGGCATACTATCTTGCACTTTTATAAGAGACTAGATATAAAGCAATAAACAAATACTCAGAATCAGAAATGAATGCAAGTTTCCTCTTTTTTTTCCCCAGGCAACTTCATCTAGTATAACAAAGGAAGACGCTTTTGATGATAACCTTCCTGTTTCAACCTTCTTTGAGGGCAGTGCTATGGAAGAAGGCTCTGAATTCCTAATGGTCCAGGTAACAATCCATAGAAAGATTGTCGAAATGCCTCGCAGACACATCCAATTCTTTGGGTTGGGTTCTAGATTTCTTCATCAAAATGGGCCAATTGAACCAATCACAGCAGTTACTGTCACAATCTAGTACCCTTTCAAAGTGTGGACATTGCAGATTCTAAAAAATTCCTAGACTGCATGCCTGAAATCAGTTCTGCTGAGGAAACTTAGGGTTTTGCCTGCCCAGTGCATTTAGAAGGCTTATTTCTTAATATTGGTATCCAAATATGTGCAAGCATCACCTCAAAGGCTTCCCCATATCTCAAAAATGTGAGATATAACCATTTCAACCATAGATTGGTCTCATTCCAGTTTGATAAAAATCAGCATTACTGCTTCTTTCTGTTACTTTGAAGAATCATTAGCATATGCAGGGAGCTTTCTCAGGCACAGAATCCCCTCTGGTTGCAGCAACTACGGAGGGGCAAATCAACAGGAGGTCACAACCTACCTCACCCATGACAGCAATCTCTCCTCATCTCTTTAAGCACCATAAAGTATCTCTTCCCCAATTGAGAAAAGAAATACCAGGAATAGGATGAAGGACAACCAGGCATCTGAGATTGTGGGTTCCCAGAGTGACCACCTCGCCTGCTGTTTCTATTTACATGAACTTAGTCTTTTTCTGTCTACAGGAAAGGATTAACAAGTGAGAATCACATGTCATGTCTACTTTACTTTCATCCCAGAACTGTAGGTTCTATCAAAACACCATGTGTTATATTACTGAGGACAAACTCCCTCTGCTCCACAACTTTTTATTGTATCTGCATTCTCCTCTTCCCTAAAGATCCAAGGTTCCTGGCTGAAAGACCCATTGCTGTTTGGCAGATAATGTTTCTTCTTAGTTTGATGGGATTTTATGCCACTTTCAAGTAACATTTAATAACACAGCCAAACCTCTCAAATCCCCAAATGGTTTCCAGCTTTAACTGCAGTGGCAGAGGAACTGGGACTAGGCATTGTAGGGAAATTTGGAAACAAATATAAAAATGGAGTTCTGATCATTATCAAAAGATCACACACTTCTCTGTTCTGCTTTAAAGCAACAGTATCTTTTCCTGGATTTTAAAGTCCCCCTGCACTGTTCTGAGCATCTGTTTGAAACAAATCCAAGGAAGTGCACTTCCCTAATAATAATTTGATTCTTTATATTCCTGTTGGCTTTCATTATAAAATTTTATGATGGCAAAAGCAACTAACCTATTAATTAATAATTGCATAAAAAGACAGCTGTTTTATCCCACAGCAGTAAGTAGAAGACCAAAATATGAGAATGTTGTAAAAGAAACAAATAATTAAACTATTAGCTGAAGTTCTGAAACAAAATATATATTTCTTTCCACATCATTAAGAACCTGCACTTAGTTGACTGAAGACTATGCCTAGTCCAAATAAGACAGAAGCAATTTAATATCTAATGCATTCAAAAAGTCTCCTAACTATTGCCATCTTGTATCTCAGGAAGGTTCAAAAAGCTTGACAACGTCAGATTACCAATCCATGATCACTGGGGACACTAAAATGACGCAGGTATGTTTGAGATGAGCCATGAAGGCATCACTGCCACTCTGAAAGGAAGGATCAAGAAGAAAATATCTAAAGAAGTGTATTTAAGAAAATGGGTATTTTTTAAAAATGTAATGGTACTTACTTCTCAATAAACATATATAGTATTCCAAACTAGTTAAAATTTTATTTATAAATATTGGAGCTACTGAGATTTTCTCTTTTCTAAAAAAATGCTAGGATTTGGGTTGGGTAGGAAATTTTAGGTGAGAAATGAGAAGACTAAGGCTAACTGACATTAAAAATTAATTTCCTTATTGCCATGATTTTTTATCCTAGACAACTTCAAAAGGCCTAATGACTTCAGTTCAGCAATCCACTACCACAGGCGATTCTATGGTAACACCAGTAAGTTAAGATTATTACCAAATGTGTATTACATAACTCTTATAGTTTGAGAATGTCATCAAGTTGTCTGTAGATAGAATGTATTCTAGCAGATGAACCAATTAAATTTCCCATCATCCCTTAATCATCTTTAATGGGACTTATTTCTCAATAAACATATATAGTATTCCAAACTAGTGAAAATTTTATTTATAAATATTGGAGCTACTGAGATTTTCTCTTTTCTAAAAAAATGCTAAGATTTGGGTTGGGTAGGAAATTTTAGGTGAGAAATGAGAAGACTAAAGCTAACTGACATTAAAAATTAATTTCCTTATTGCCATGATTTTTTATCCTAGACAACCTCAAAAGTCCTCATGACTTCAGTTCAGCAATCCACTATCACAGGCGATTCTATGGTAACACCAGTAAATTAAGATTATTACCAAATGTGTATTACATAACTCTTATAGTTTGAGAATGTCATCAAGTTGTCTGTAGATAGAATGTATTCTAGCAGATGAACCAATTAAATTTCCCATCATCCTTTAATCATCTCCTTCATTATAACTCCATGAGTTTGGAGGTGCTGTAAGTTAAAATCAACAATATTTAGTAAATTTCAGGTTCTCAATTTCAGGTTTAAGGTTTTCAAGACCAGTAAGTTGAACATTAATCAAAGATTCTAAAAATAGAAATAAATGGATTTCAAGGAATACAGTATTGATTTCAGTAATCTGCATTGTGACAACCTACAATTTTTGAAACTTTATCAAAGATGCATCAATTCAATCAAGATCAGTATACTACTTTGTTTTACTAGGAAGGGCTAAGACAGCCTCCCAACTTAATTCATAGTTCCTCCCACTTAAGAAATTACTGAGGGATCACATGAGTCCACACAGGTAGATAGAAGGGAAAGAAAAGGCAGCCCGTGCATTGTAGTCTGCCTCTTACATTCAATTGCATGCAATTTTGCAACTCAAGTGTAAGAGTGGAACTTTTCCTCTGATGTTACAATGCATGTTTAATTAATTTGATGCCATCACTACCTGCCACTACAGCTACCTGCCAATACCTATGCATGATTCTTTCTTACATAATTAGGAACTGTGTTTTCCATTCGATCAACATAATTGTTTAGGTATTTAAAGAAGTACTTTCATGAGGTCAATATTCCTCGTCTCCCTTCTTGCTTTTTAAAGAGATGGTTTATCATTAACTATTTTTTCTCTCTTCCTTAGATTAATAATATTTCACAGTGTGTCTGTCCAGCAATACCTGGTCCACCTGGTCCAAAGGTATGTATGTTACATATTTATTTTTTCCTTAGTGGAAACAACAAATCTAGGTACATTTGCAATTTAGCTGGCATTAAGTCTATATTTCGAAGTTTCTTTCTGTCTCGAATAAGCTGCCCAAGACAAGAAAACACCTCTTATCTTTCCCCAAATGTAAACTAAATCACATCTAAGCTATTTGTGTTATTTACTGCTGTAAATTACACTATCAAACCATTCAAAAAATCAATAGTATTGTGCCTTAAAAGTTGCTTGTTAGTCAAGAATTCAGCTATTATTTCTCCTTATGCTGAGATGACTTGAAGTTATTAAGTTAGATTTACTGTCGTGGATTTGTTAACAGCACAAAATGTCTGCCAAGGATGCAGTGGGAGTATGAGTTGCTAAAAAAGCAATTAGAAGCTTTGAGGATCTGAACTGGTTTCCCCAACCTGACATCCCTCAGAAACAACTCCAAGCATCATCTGCCTTCCAAACACATCCAGAATACACCATGTTGAACAGGGATAGTTTTGATTATACTTTAGGCTGCTGTTTCTCAATCTTCTAAGATGTCATTCCCCAGAATTCCCCTGCCACCGTGTTGACAGAATGTGCACTGTTCTTCTTATCTGAAGTTCTTTTTTTTTTTTACCACAGGGACCAAAAGGTGACCAGGGTCCCCCAGGACAAAAAGGACTAACTGGAAAAATTGGACCAACTGCCAAACCTGGCAATCCTGGCCTTCCAGGACCTCAGGGACTACCAGGACCAGTAGGTCCCCCAGGTCCCCCAGGTTCAACTCTTCCTAAAGTAATAGACTTCACTGATACCAGGGATGGAGAAGACAAGGTGAGATTTGTTGATAGACTACAGCAATATCAATGTCTTTACAATAATATAAAAATACTATGTTCACCAAGCAAAGATACTATATCCACCTTTCCTTGTTATCCCAAATTCACATAATGCTTCAAGTTCATTCAAAATGTGATCTGATTTATTTGCTTGCCTGCTTTCTTTTTTGGATGATCTTGTTTTAGTTAACTGGTAATGCTAAATCAGGGGTGGGATTCTACCGGTTCGGACCGGTTCTATAAAACTATAGAATTGTTATGATTCTGCACAGTTCAGAGAACCGCCAAATCGTGGCCCAGCCCCACTCCGCCTGCCCCACCCTGACCAGTCAGTCCTTATCGCGCATGCGCAACATTGCGCACATGCCCGACATTGCTGACTGCGTTCTTCCCTGCCCAGTGCACTCCTTAAGGTATTTCCTTTTTTCCCCCTCCCAACAATCAGCTGTTCCTATAATCAGCTATGCCAGGATTCCCCTTAGTGTCTTACTTTTTTGCCCAGGAGGCTTCCCTGAAGCCCAAGAAGGCAAAAAAATGGAGGTGGGGAGCAAAAACATCCCCAGGAGGCTTCCCTAAAGCCCCAAAGTCCCCAAAATGGACCATGGGGATGCTGCAGGGGGGCAGCCTTTGTTTTTTCCTTCCTGGGCCCCAGGAAAGCTTTCTGGGAGCAAACGCCCCCCAGGAGGCTTTCCTGAGGCCCAGAAGGCCCCAAAACAGAGCCTGGGGAGTGCTCCTCTTTTTCCTTCTTGGGCCCCAGGGAAGCCTTCTGGGAGCAAAAATGTTCCCCCAGGAGGCTTCCTGAGGCCCAGAAGGCCCCAAAATGGAGCACGGGGGTGCTGTGGGAGCCCCCGCTCCATTTTTGCCTTCCTGGATCCCAGCCTTTTGGGAGCAAAAACACCCCCAGGAGGCTTCCCTGAGGCCCAGAAGGCCCAAAAAATGGGGGGTGTTTGCTGCTTCAAAAAGAGCCATGCCTACCCAATCACATGGCCATGCCCACCTAGCCACGCCTACAGAACCGGTTGTTAAAAATTTGAATCTCATCCCTGTGGTGAATCCATTTGTTGCCTCCAAATTCACTGCAAAGTTGGAAGAGGCAAAGAGGTTAAGATTTTGTTTGTTGTAGACTAGAGTGTAAAAAAGAAAAATGACCAGTCTTAAACCACAATTCAGTGTTCCTTCAAAAAGCCTAAATTGAGGAAAGGAAGAATAGATTATTTTAACCACTATGGTGAAATCAAAACTTCATTAAACCACAACAATATATATGGATGTTAAGGTAGAAAGAAGAGGCACAATTCTAAGCCAAAAAACGTTCTGTGCTGCCTCTCCCTCCATACTAAGTAACCTTTTTACCCTTTGACTTCCTTATCAGCCTATATACACTGCTCAAAAAAATAAAGGGAACACAAAAATAAGACATCCTAGATCTGAATGAATGAAATATTCTTATTAAATACTTTGTTCATTACATAGTTGAATGTGCTGACAACAAAATCACACAAAAATTATCAATGGATAAATGAAACTGGCTGATGTCTTAATAAGTTTGAAAGGCATCTAATTTACTACTGTATGACTTGAGGTTCACATATGTACTTTATACGAGGACAGGTTTAACAGATAAGCAATATCACTTGTGACTATTGTACCTCTTGAATCTATTAGCCTTTTCTGCTCTCCAACTGTTTCTCTGTCATCTTCGTGTTTTTCTAGAGAGTCAGTTTTGTAGAAGGGCCTCCTGGTCCACCAGGTATATCTGGTCATCCAGGACCCCAAGGATACCCAGGACCTGAAGGCCCTCAAGGTCCCGCTGGCCTCCCAGGACATGAAGGCCAGCAGGGGGCTCCAGGGCTTCCAGGGGCTCCAGGACAACCTGGTCCTCCAGGAGCCACAGGAGCCACAGGGATTCCAGGGCCAGTGGGGTCAGAGGGTCCTCCAGGAGTCACCGGCCCTGAAGGTCATGCAGGAATTCCAGGCCAGATTGGGTCACCAGGATTACCAGGCTTCCCTGGACCAGAAGGTCCTCCAGGAATAAATGGATCTCCCGGACAGAATGGACCAAAGGTAACCGTTGCCTTTACTATGAGAATTTGGGGGGATATGTGAGTGGAAGAATGAGTTGATTAAAAAAAACAAAATAAAATTATTGATCATCAAGATATAATTATGAAAGAAGCAAATTGCTTAGAGCTGATTGTTAATTCATGAGATTTATTTGTTTGTTTGTTTTTTACTTGCTATGCTGATTTGTGGATATTAAATCCTTTCAGGGGGAGAAAGGAGACCGTGGTGAGCCTGGGTTGCCAGGCAAACCAGGACAGACTGGAGAAAAGGGAGCTCAGGGTCCACCTGGGCCTGCAGGTCCTCCTGGCTTACCTGGTGATAATGAAGCAAATCAGGTGAGTAGAAGCAACTCGGCTTCCAGCTAGCACAGAACATCCCATTTGTTCTCCATGTAAAGTATTTCCATTGTCACGGCCGCTATGAGCTGGCATCTAGAAGCAAAAAATGTATACCTTTATTCCATTTTTATAAGTTATAAACCTGAAAACATACAAACGCCTTATTTATTTTGGAGACAGGGTGGGGTGCTCACAGCCTGTAAGCCACTTGTGCCCCATCCTCTTATTTGCAATCGCCAAAGCCTCGCTCCCCAGAATAGGAAGGGCATAAATGGTCAAACTTTTTTGTGTGTGGGGGGTTATATTGGCGAAGATTAAAGGGACAAACTAATCACCTGAAGTGTTGGTCTTTAAAAGACTGAAAATCCAAAGAATCAAGGTGATTTTCCCATTGGAGGGAAATTTAAGAAGCCAAATGGATTCTTTATCCTTTCCCAAAGAAATACAAACACAAAAAGTCCAACTTTCCAGCTGTGATTATTTTATTGATATTCCAGTGTCACTATGATATCCAGAAGAACAGAATATTATACAGTTAAAATAATTTTATACTTTTATTGTGGGTTAAAGGAAAGATCCAAAAAGTCAAATGAGTTTTTTAGGTTTTATTTTTTTTAATTTACACTAATTCACGATTCAAAATTATGTTTGTTATTTGCCTTCCACTGTTCATTCCTTTAATGAATGCCAAAAGAAAAAACATCTTATTCCTGGACAGGAGAGCAAAAGCTTCTTTTGGAATACATGAATATAGTCAGGATAATTCTTCATTGTCTGACATGGTTTATTTGTTTTGTCTCCAGCCATAAGCACAGCATTCTGACAAGTATACACATAAGAAAGATCAAAAGTGTTGTTATCTACATACACTGATAATAGATTGGGGTTATTCCTATGATGCTGCACTGATCCCTTCTCTTGTTCTTTCTAGTATAATTCTAAAGCCTGTGTTCAAGGCCCTCCTGGTCCTAAGGTAAGTCATGGTCTTAACCAAATCCTATGGATGCTGCCTGTCCTTCTAGCTGGCCTGCAAGTCATAACGTGTGCATTTGATTCAACCTTCCTAGAGCAGGGGTCGCCAACCTTTTGGGCCTCAGGGACCACCAAATTCATAATTTTAAATCCCAGAGACCACTAACCGGTTCTGTGGGCATAGCCTAATTTGTGGGTGTGGTTTGGTAGTCATGTGGCTGGGCATGGCTTGTATGTAAATATTATAAATATTTATATAAATATTGGGGTTTTTTTATAAAAAAGAGCAACTTTTACCCAAAATCAGGCAAAGCAGGCAGGCAGATTGAGTTGCTCACAGAATCACAGATTCATTCAGAAATCTATCTATCTGCCATTGGCAAGCTCAGTCTGTCACATAAAATTTGCTTGCAAGCAAACTCATAAAATTTGCTAGCAAGCAAACTCACAAAATTAACTCACAACACACCATGTATGTAAATATTGAATTTTTTATTAAAAAAAGAGCAACTTTTACCCAAAATCAGGCAAAGCAGGCAGGCAGATTGAGTTGCTCATAGATTCATTCAGTGATCTATCTATCTGCCATTGGCTAGCTCAGTCTCTCAAATTTGCTGTGAGTCTGCACTGAATAATAGAACCTTCAGTCCTAAGGGAGGTTCGGCTGTGCTTAAAAGCAGAGCTGAAGATCTAAAGACTAGCTAAAAAGCAAGAAATCCAACCTAGGTAATCTAAATTTCCTGGCACAGCAGAACCCCTGATGGTTGGAAAAAGGAAAAATAGCAATTTAGTTGGCAGGTAAGGAGTGACTGGGCAGGGAGGATTCCTGTGGGCCATGTGGGCGGCACAACCTTGTGTTTCTGTATAGCATGGATTAATTACTTTGCGGGGTGCTCTGGGGGTGAGATTTCTCTGTGGCCCACCAAAATTTTCTCACAGCCCACCAGTGGGCCATAGCCCACCGGTTGGCAACCGCTGTCCTAGAGTACAGGAATACAAGCTGCAATCCCAGCAGTGTATATACAATAACCAGAGTCCCTAGCTAAGATTCTGTGCAGTTCGTAGAGCCACCAAATCCCACTTCTGGCTGGCCCCCCTCACCCTCCCTCGCCCCTCCCACATCCCCATATGGCCCATTTTGGCCCGTTTAAGTGCAGGGCGGGCATGGAGGCTCGGGGAAGGTGGAAAACGGGCCTCCTGGAAGTTTGGGAAGGCTGGAAATGGGCCCATTTCTGGCTTACAGAGAGCCTCCGGAGCCTGGGAAGGTCGTTTTCACCCTCCTGGAGCCTTGAGGAAAGTCTCCAGAGCCCGGGAGGGCAAAAATGCCCCCCCCCCACCATGATGCAGGAGGCCACGCCCACCATGGCCACACACACCCAGCAACCGGGCAGAGAAGCTTTTGCTAACAATTATGAAGCCCACCCCTGACAATAACACTTTAAAGTTTCAGCATTTGTAGTTCTCAACTTACAACTGGTCACTTTGCAACTGTTCAAAGTTACAACAGGCCTACCTACTTGGGGCTAGATTTGAAGTTCTGACAATCAGGACACACACACATACACAAAACCTCACAGTTACATAATCAAACTTTGGTACTCAGCAACCAGGCTGTATTTACAGCACTTTGCAGCATCCTTATGTCATATGACTATGTTTTACAACAGATTTGCCATTTACTTGTCAGCAAAACCGTTCTCATAACAAACTATTAGTTCACTTAATGACTGCAGTGTTTGTTTAAAGACTGCAGCAGTCACTTTACCATGTTCTCTTAAGAACTGCCACACAAAAAAAAAGAGGTAAAGTTGGAAGGTCACTTTGACGATCTTGATGGATAGGTTCCATTATGGTTGTAAGCTGAAGATTACCTTGTAACTCTCTGAAACCTTCCTTAAACCATTAGTTATAACGAATTATAGTTGTTATGTGATTGAACATATGAAGAGAAACCCTGTTAATTTTAATCAAATTCGGTTGTTTTTTTTCTTGTCCAGGACAAATTCAACAACCATAGATAGATGGCATTGAAAAATAGACAATCCAAGGCAATTCAGATATTGCAGTTCTCAGCATCCTTCCTCACTGGCCTAGCTGGCTGGAGCTGCTGGGAACTTTCATTCAAGCACATCTAGAATGCCTCCCTTTGTCTATTCATATAGAAAGTCTATTTCAATGCTACTACCAATTTACAGCAAAATAGCAATGATGGTATAACAAGCATTGTTTGAAACCCTCAGAGTTAAAATGAGCCTTTACCACGGAGAAATATTCACTGAACTAATAAGAATAATGATCATAACTTCTTAAAGGTAAGGATTCATAGGGAGACAACTACAATAGCAAAAATCTACATGCATTCCAGCTTTTAAAATGAAATCCATGTCAAGAGTCTCTACTACCACAAATGTCAATTGTAGTGAAAAGATCAGTTCTTCTTCCCCCAAATACAGCTTTCCTATCTTGCTTATTTATAAGCTTGCTTTCAAGAAGGCAAAACCAAGAATTTGAAATCCTACTAGTACTACCTGATTTTTTTTTTTGTTTACTTGATTTATTTGCAGGGTGAAAAAGGAGAACCAGGAAAAATGGTGCGTAGTCATAGAAAAAAATATCCCATCCTCCAAGGCTCATTGATGGAAAAGAAATTATTTTTATTTTACTTTTAAATTCTCTAGAAGGCTTAAAAAGGCTTATTTTCCCACAGGAATGTAGCACATGTGGCAAGGATGCAAGAAATGACATTGATTCTTGGGTAGCTTTCATCTACCAAAAGGTATGTTAAAGAGACGTGTAATCCCTGTTTCATTATTGGTCTGGGAGAGTAGATCTAACTATTTATTTATTTATTTATTTATTTGATTTGTCAATTGTTTACAAGATAATAAGTATAAGTGTATACATAGTTGTGAATACATGAAATGGGTACATATAAGAAAAATAAAAGAAGAATAAGAGAAACAATAGGACAGGGACGGTAGGCACGATGGTGCGCTTATGCACGCCCCCGACATAACTTTTTCTCCCTTCCTCCCATTCTGAAATATCAGTCCAGGGAAATCTGGAGAACTGCTGGCCAGAGGCTTCATTCCAAGACGGGCTTGGCAAATTATCCACTTTACCTCATGGAGAGAAGCCCAAAGCTATAATATAATTTGATTTTTCTTAGAGGAAAGAACTCTCTAGGTTTTTGTGGGTCACTTCATTATTTGCTCCATTTACAAATACCAAAACTGGGACATAACGGAGACAAGCAGATATTGTTGCACAGATAAAAAAACTCTGCAAACTGCATTAAATTCTCCAAGAGTTTTTTTAATGTAGACTTCTCACAGCTACACTGTCCTAACTAGAAACAGTTAGCATGTTTTCCCTTTTCCTGCTTCTCTCAATTCAAGTGACTCTCTTCTAATTATAAAGTGAATTTAAAGCTCTTTGGTTGCCCATAGACATCCATTTCAAGAGGAAAAAACACCTCTATACAGGTAGTCCTTGACTTATGCCCTCCAGTGACCTTTGCCCCATTTTATGACTTCTCTTGCCACAGTTGTTAAGTGAATCACTGCCATTGGTAAGTTAGTAACACAGTTGTTAAATAAACCCGGCTTCCACATTGATGTTGCTTGTCAGAAAGCCGTAAAAAGGGGTCACATGACCCCCAGGACACTGCAACTATTATAAATACCAACCAGTTGCCAACCATCTAAATTTTGATCATGTGACCATGAAGATGCCACAATGGTTGTAAGTGGGGATAAGTCACTTTTTTCAGTGCTGCTATAACTTTAAATGGTCACTAAATGAAAGATTGTAAGTCGAGGACTACTTATATATTTGTAAGTTAGAATTTTTTCCATCGATATTAAAATATTTTAATGAATAGTTTAAGTGAATATAGTGTAGATGGATGCAATATTTCAGTATAGATGATTAGGCATTTTGCTTCCTTTTCTCTCTCTCTTCCAGAAATTCAAAGGAGATCTAGAGACATATGGTCCCAACCAAGTAAGCCACATCCAAGTTATCATTATCTGCAAAATTCCTTGTTTTGTTTCAGTTTGATCCCGTAAAAAATATGTCTTGTTTTTTGGACTTTGGAATGTCTTAAATCCCATCCTAACTTTTTCCTCAAAGAAAATTCCATGTCTGAATGAGCCATGCATGCTCTCATATTGTATATGCAGAATGCTTCTACAATTTACATTGTGGTAGAACATTAGTATCTATGGCTCTGCCACATAAAATTCATTCACACATAGGAATTACTTGCAGGAAATTATCCATCTCTGCAAAACTTAATTTCAAAATAATACTTCTATCTCTTCTAGGGACGTCCAGGCCTCCCAGGAAACCCTGGCCCTCCAGGCCCTCCAGGCCCACCCGGTGTACTTTATATAAATGTAAGTTAATTCTCCTATTTAATTCTGCCAACACTCCATTATTTTATCTTTTCCTTTTTGATGGATTTTCTCCGATATAGAACGATGGTATGTTGCAGGACTGGATTGCAAACACAGGATACCTGAAAGATTGTAAAGTTCTGTGAATAAAGCAGGATCCTTATAATATCTTCTAGTGTCATAGAATCTCAGCTACCAATGAGGCAATAAAAGCTTGTCCCATCGCTACTATTTTGTGCTACTAACTCATAATAGTTAGATGACTATAGAATACGCTGTAATGTGGCAGTGTTCCTGAATTTTACAATGTGTGGACTTCAACTTCCTGAATTCCCCGGCCAGTATGCTGGAGAATAGAAGTCCACATATCTTAAAGTTCTGAGGTTGAGAAACACTCTACTATGGGGATCGTTTCTCAAGGCAGAACAATTACACACCAACGTGAGCCCACTCATCATATGCCATAGTATTACAGGCAGAAGGGAAATCAAGCATTTTATGGAAAGGAATCAGTGGAATGATTTGCCTCCAGAAGTTGTGCAACGTTGGAGGTTTTAAAGAAGAGATTGAACAACTATTTGCTGAAATGGTATAAGGTTTCCTGCTTGAGCAGAGGGTTGGGCCTCCATGGTCCCTTCCAACTCTGTTATTTTAAAAACTAGAAATCCAGCTTTTTAGATATTTTGTGTAAATGTTGTGCATAATTACTGTTGGTTGCTGTTAAGGAACACTGGCCTTTTTTGAAACTGGTGACAATTATGGCACATAAGCAGTGAATAAGGACGAAGAAATACCCCTTCTTTGACTGCTCTTAGCTCTTTTATTTCTGTTTTCACTCGCTATGGAATCCATGTTTATTATCCAGTTTAGGGATCAAGTGGTACCATTAATAGGAGGAGACTAATCCCATGAAGGATGAATAATAGGATTAGCCAAAAACTTTTTTGCCTTTGAGGATTTGAACCCCTATCTGATGGCATTGATCTTTATGAATAAAACAAAAAATAGATTATCATTCTCCTTAAGTGGTTAAGTGATATTTAAAAGGCCAAAAAAAAACACCCCTTATTGCTCAGACCACATCAGAATAACTAAACTCATACTAGTTCAAAATCAAAGTTGAAATGAAATAGGAAGTTAGTTAATACTTTAGGTAATGGGAATGTCTTTCTTGTTCAGAAAAGGAAATGGGGGGGGGGGTGACAGAGTGGGGAGAGCAAAAACATCTTCCTCTTTATCTGTATGCTTTATAATATCCTTCCAGAGAGTATACCCAGTCCGACCCAGGCCACATTGCAAGCAGCCGGTGAGTTGACTAAGTCATAAGATTCCCTCTTTATAGTCACATCATGCAAAGTCAGGTACTCCGCAGTTCCCCATTATATAAAGAAGCCCTATGCTATTTGAGAGACAACCAATAAGAAGATGCTCTGCACAGAACTCTCAAGCAACAGCAGTTGATCTAGAGGTGGCAGCTTTGACATGGCATTGAGATGCTTGTAGATGGAAAAATAGTCCTACCTATCCAAAAGATAGTGAGCAGTTCTTCCATGTGGCCTCTCCGTAAAGAGTTTTCTGTGACAAGACAAAGTAATATTGTCTGTACTCTCATTCCAATCCCATGGATAATTATCCATGCACAATATAAATCTTACTTTGAAGTTATCCTAAAGTCATGTCAACTGACAATTCTCTTCTGCCAAGTATCTTTCACCAATTTGAGCAAGGAGCTACTTGGGAGGATAGAGAAAAATTTAGCAAAAAACAAGATATGGCAAAAGAAAAAGTATGCCTTCCTATTGCTGTGCCAAACTAGTTGGTTGCCCAACAATCCTGCTGTCAGAAGTCTCATACCATTTCTCAGTTGACTTTTACAACACTTGCAGTACCTTGAATTATGATCGGCATGGGATGGCATGGGATTTTCCTTGCTGCCCCAGGATTCCTTGGAGATAGAAGTGGCATTTACATAAAACGTATCTTTAAACTCCATTTTGCAAGTGAAACAAAGTTACAACAGCCAAAATAAATAAGAAGGCTGGTTCTTTGTAAAAATTAATTCTGCTGATTAAATTCCAAGAAACTACCTGGATACAAGGGACAAAATCAGGTTAAATAACCTCTTGCTCAATTTGGAAAAAGCAAACTAATCAATAGTTCCAACCCTGCACTGAAAACTGAAAAAGTATTGTTACAAACGTGTGTGTGTGTGTGTGTGTGTGTGTGTGTGTGTGCATGTGTCTGTGTGTGTCTCTTGACTAATATCTTTAGTTGTTCATTACTGAAAGTATATCTCACCTTTCGGCTTATTATTAGTTTAGGCAATTTACAATAAAAATACAAACAAATTAATATATTAAAATAAATATATAAAATCAGTATAATAAACTATTAAAAGTTTTGTGGAAAAAAAGATGTGTTTTTAATCTTTCAAAATTAGGATTAATTAAAATTAGAGCATTTCCCCATGACATAGCATCTGACTCTGTTCTTATTCCTTTCAGGTGAACCAGGATCCATGTTTTGATTCAGGTATTATTTATCCCTTTTTGTATTTGGAACAAAAATGCATCCTTTTTTTTAATTGTGCAAACGCCATGCATGAATTCCTTAGTTTTTTCTAATCTGTTGGCAATTTATCAATCCTGCAATCTTTAGGACTGATCGATTTGATGTTTTCTCTGACTACCATAGCTATGGTTCCTAGCTAAATTGTCAAGTTTATAGGTAGTCCTTGACTTATTTAGTAACTGTTTAATTTATTATGATAGCATTGAAAAAAGTGACTTCCGAACAGTCCTCATATTTATGACCATCTCAGTATCCCCTCAGCCATGTGATTGTAATTCAGGTGCTTATCAATTGTCACACACTTGCAATTGTTACAGTACCCTACAGTCATGTGACCACCATCTGCAACCTTCCCAATTGGCTTCTGACAAGCAAAGTCAATGGGAGAGCCAGAAGATTGAAAGTCACAGTCATCTGATGTCTCGTTTAATGACTATGGTAATTTGCTTAATTACAACAGATAGGCCGTGATATCAGATGCAATCACTGCACTGCTTGGTGATGATTACTCCACTCCAAGCTGAGGCTGTAAGTTGAGGATTACCTGTACAACAGAAAAATAGAACATAAGTGCAAAACAGGGCAACCTGATGTGGCTTTGGCAGGACGTTAAAAGGAAATGTTGCTATCCTTCATTTGTAGAGAAACCTGAAGTACTTTCTGCCCATGCATCACCATCTTCTGTTCTAGTTTGGCATGAATTTAGTGTTTAGGACATGTTTGGCATCTGCAGGGTAGGAAGGAAGCAAATTCGTAGTTCGTATAGAGGAAAATATTTATATTCTGGGAAAGGAGGGCATATTCATTCAAACTTGTTTTTCTTCCACAGATATAGAACCACCTATGAAGGATTCTCCTGACAAAAGCCAGAATGGATATAAGGTGTGTTATTACTACAAGTTTCTCCATTTTGATTTCTCTTCCAAAGTAAGGGCAGAGATGGGCAAATGAATAGTCTTTGTACTATGCATTTAAGACAAATAGATTCAGCAAGTTTCTGAACTAACGTAGACCAATCAGAGCTAACAGCTAATGCCATATACTTTTTTTAATCCATTCTTTTGGATTAAACTACATAGATATATGGGGCTTATATTGTCTTTAGTACAAAATAATGATTTTCTCTAAAAGAAATCTACAGCTGACCAAGGTGGTACTTGCAATAATGTTTGCAAATGGGACAGCTGTTGTAAATTTTAGGAACTACCAAACATCAATCCAAAATGCTTATCCAAAAATGTTTACAAATCTTTCCCACTACAGCTAAATATGCTCCAGTGACATTTTTTTATTAAAAGAGATGTGAGTATATATTTTTCTGCTTTCCTTTCAGCATCCCACTTGGACCTTCGGTTCAAAAGAACTCATGTTGAAATCTGCTTCCTCCATTCCTGAAGGCAGTTTGGTCTACATCACTGAAGAGGCTGAAGCTTTCTTCAAGACCCCTAAAGGATGGAAAAAAATTCTGGTAGGAGCCATTGTTAATAATCCCTTTAATTAGAGTAGAATTTGGTGCTGGTTTTAAAAGATTATGGAGTTACATTATTGACTTGCTTTCTTTCTTATTTAGATATCTGGTTAGAATTGTGGATTACAGAAAACTGGACTAGATAGCTATTTAAGCTAATATAGCTGACTTCTAATGTTCTATAATATAAATTGGAAAGCACTGCTTTAATTTTTTCCCCAAGGCAGATTAACTACTGAATTTATCAGTTGTTGGATTTTCATGATGAATCTTGGCTTGCTTATTTGAACTATGTGGCAAGGCTGCTAAATTTCATACTTCTTTTCCTGTATTGTATGTGTTTCCTTGACTAGATGGAGGATTCTGCACTTCTATTTGCAGCTGATGACCCTTTGGTGCCTATGGAAAATAATCAGGTGATAATTTTTTCCAGCATTTTATGCCATGTCAGTGCTTGCACAATAGTATTGTTAAATTGGTACTGTATTTAAGGAGTTTGCTATGGTATAATGATGGTGAAAAATGTCTTGCAATCTTTGTACAAGGCCATTTAGATCAGGGGTCGCCAATCTTTTGGACTTCAGGGACCAAAATTTTAATTTAAAATCCCGCAGACCACTAATATGAATTTTGACTGACAGTGGCTTGCTGATGGTGAGAAAGTTGGTTCCATATTCCAGAGCTGCAGTAGTCACAGGACTGGCCCTTTGGTCATCCTAGAGCAGCTGCTTCTCCACCCGGATGCACCAGCCTGCCATGGACTGGAGGAGCTACTCCAGGATGACCAAAGGGCCAATCTTGTGACTACTGTAGCTCTGGAATATGGGACCAACTTTCTCACCATCAGAAAGCCACCCCGGGGCAGATTTTCCTCCCCCGTCACTGGTCTTACCTTCCAGTTCCAGCACGCATGGCTCTACTCAAGGTAAGGTTTGCCCTCAGCCAAAGGATTAGGGCCAGCGGGCGGGCAGGCCATGTGGGCGGCGCAGCCTTGTGTTCCCATACAGCCTGGATTAATTGGTTTAGGGGGGACATTTCTCTATGGACCACCAAAATTTTCTCACAGACCACCAGTGGTCCTCGGCCCACTGGTTGGCGATCACTGATTTAGATGACATTTTTGAGAATAAAATTTGATAATGGTAAAGGAATGTATGCAAATATTTACTGTGTGATTTTTGTAGTTAGTTTATCTTAAAACATGACTTTGTAAATTGTTTTGAAGAAACATTGCCTTGGGTTATATTATACAATATTTTCAGTAAAAATAATAATAAATCATGAGATTATGGGATACAATTCTGTAAGTTGGAGCTTGTGTTCTGATTTATTGAAGGATCACATACATTTAATAAAATCCTTCAAGATAGCTATTCAGTTCTCCTTAAGATCCAACAATGTCTGAGCTGCTGCCACTTCCATATTATCCTCTAGATCTGTGATGGTGAACCTATGGTACACGTGCCAGAGGTGGCATGCAGGCCATGTGGGCATGCAAGCCATCGTCCCAGCTCAGCTCTGCCAGGCATGAGCGCACACTCCTCCCGCTGGCCAGCTGGTCTTCGGGTCTCTGCCATGCATGCGTGGGGAGCAGGGTGCATGTGGGGGGGTCTGCATGGGGATGTGTGCGCATGTCTAAGGGATGCACGTCTATTGCATTTTGGGGATGTGCACATGTGCATGTGCTTTGGGCACTCAGTGCCGAAAAGATTAGCCATCATTGCTCTAGATATTCTTATTCTCAGAGCTGAGTACTGAGAAAAGAATTGAATGGCAGGTAAGAAATTTTAGAGAGAGAAAGAGAGAGAGACAGGGAGGGTAGGAGAGAAGGAGGGAGGGAGACAGAGATATACACACACACACTTACTTATTTTTTAAACATGCTTATACCCTAACCCTAACCATCCAACTCATACACAATGACTGCAGGCAACATACATCAAAAATTAAAAAATTAAAATTCACAATTTTGAATTATGAATTGAAAAATCCAGACAACCTCAGCCAGAATCAAATAAGTCACTTTATTGGCACTATATGATGCACTGACAAAACCAAAACCTAAGAAATGTGTTTTTGAAATATATTGTATGTGTCATATTTGTATATTTAATTTGTGATTGTAACATTTCATGAAGTGTTGAAAAAATAACACTGAATATTCTAATTCCTTGGATTGAAAAACTTGAACAAAAAAAATCAGTGAACATCTTTTTGTTTCTTTACTAGATAGCTGCACATGTTGAAGGTATCTACAAACTGTATTTTATTTTCCTGGGATAATTTCATTTCCTATTTATAATACAATAAATATGACCAAAATGGTTAGCATTTTGTAATACCAACTCCTGCAACAGCCTTTTTAATATAAAGGCTCAGTAAGGTTTCCCAGTACAACCTACAATTTGTTTTAATATGTGGGATATTGAATGGCATGCCAAAGAAATGCTGCAAATAATAGATGGCCATTAAAAACATGTGTGCTGTTAAAATTAATGTGATTTTCTATTTAAAGTGAGCAGATATAAATTAAAGGAGATTGATCCAGTGATAGAAGGACTTTTTACTATCAATCTCATTGGGTGCTGAATCATTATTCTTGCTGCCCCAGCATTTTCTTTCTCAAACAGAAAATAAATAAATTATTTTGATTTATTTTATTGTTATCCAATGTAATAGTGAGTATCCATGGCAGTGATGCTAAAGTGTGACAGACTAAGCAAAGTGATATTTAGCTTCTGCCCCTTCTTGCTATTGCTTTCTCTGACAACCGCAGTGAACAGTGAAAAAAATTAAAGGCTACTTGATTGGGTGGGTCTTGGGTTCACATCTTATTATGAAGAATTGATCAAAACGTCTATAAATCTTCCATATACAGAATAATATAATAATCCTTTTCTCTGGTTTCAGCTTGATGAAAGAAACGTAACAATTCCGACAATTGTACCAACAAGCATCCCCCAGAGGATTCCTTCAGTAAGTTCAACAAGACAAATCATTGGCACAATATTTAAAAAAAAACCTCATATATCTTCTGAGACAAACAATCTTAACTAATGACACAATTCAAATTGGTTTTTTGTTATAGGACAACAAGCAATTTCCAAAAACAAGCAATCATAGCCCATTCAGAAAAGCAGAAAAGTTTAAAATCAGAGGTGGTATTCAGCAGGTTCTGACCAGTTCTAAAGAACCGGTAGCAGAAATTTTGAGTAGTTCGTAGAATCTGCAAATACTACCTCTGACTGGAGATTTTAACAGTATCCTTCCCCTGCCATGCCCACCAAGCCATGCCCACACAACCTGTAGTAAAAAAATTTGAATCCCACCATTGTTTAAAATGTTTTCAACTCAGTGCCCTTTAGAAGTATTAAGAATGTACCCCACCCCACCCACATTTCTAGCTAGCAGGTTAACTACAAAGTTTTAGAAATATCAGTATATATTTGGGGACTTTCATTTTGGATAAAGTTTGTATAGTTTAATTGCCTTTGTTGCCCTTCCTATGAGGCTCGGATCAATAAAACCAAGGGAGTTAAATGTTTATTATAATATCTGATTGCAGCTCATCAAATTATCTAAATGAATAGTGGGTAAATAAATATATTTGTATACCCTTCATATTTATCCTTAGAGCTATAGTCTTGATTTTTTTTTAAAAAAAATGAGTCATTGAATGTAGCAGCACAGAAAATATAAACCTGCCATATATGGATTTCATTTAATTGTCATG
This sequence comes from Notechis scutatus, assembly GCF_049901735.1. Classification (NCBI taxonomy): domain Eukaryota; kingdom Metazoa; phylum Chordata; class Lepidosauria; order Squamata; family Elapidae; genus Notechis; species Notechis scutatus. The sequence continues at coordinate 93,544,219 of NC_142025.1, read as the reverse complement.
ATTTCCCAAGAATACTTGGGAACACTAGATTTGATGTGTGCGATAAATTGTGAATGTTTAATTATCATCCCCTTGGGTTCTTGTTTGGTTGTATGATTGAACTTGGGTTCAATGCTAAAATGCAAACATGTCTTTTAAGATAAGGAATAAAACTTGATGGGCATTCTGTTGAATTAGATTCTACTTCAATGCCATGTGTGATACTTATCTGGATTTCTTTCACTTTCCAGCTCCGCCTAGTAGCACTAAACTTCCCTTTGACTGGTAATATGGGAGGGATTAGTGGAGTGGACCTACAGTGCCATCGGCAGGCCCAACAGGCAAATCTGCAAGGAACTTTCCGAGCCTTCCTATCCGGAAATACACAAAGCCTTATCTCAGTTGTGAAGAGAACAGACAGGAATTTGCCACTTGTTAACCTGAAGGTTAGTAACAGATTCTTATTGGCTCTTGTGTCAGTACCTCCTTCTTGGATAGGACTATGGAGAAGCAGGCAGATCAAGATTGGTTTGTGTTGCCCAACTAAGTCCAGTGCCTGGTTTCCAAATGGAAATTATTGGAAATTTAATTCTATTTGTACATGAAATGTCAAAAACAGCTGTTGCAAAGTTCCTTAACTATATAAACAAAACTTTGAAATAAAGTTTTATTTAATTTAATCTAATCTAATCTTTGAAATAAAGTATCTTTCTCATGGCCATATTAATATGTATTCTGCCTGAATTGGCAGAAAAGTATTATTTTTAGTAGTAGAGATTTTTAATATATTTAGTGAAATTAAGATGGTGAATATATTTATTTATTTACTTACTTACTTATTGTTTATTTAATTTATAGGGCACCCATCTTACCTCAAAGTAATTCTGGACAGCTTACGATCATATTTAATAAAACTATATAAATTAAAAACATAAAGAAATACAAAACACTATGGCCCAATTAAACATACTTAACATATACTTAGTACTCTTATCTCCTATTTTCTCTATAACAACCTTGTCACATGGGTTGAGCTGAGAGATATTAACTAGTCCAAACTCACCGGATAGCTTTCTGCCTATGGCACGGCTAGAACTCACAGGCTCTTGGTACATGGCAGATACCCACCCTCTCAACTGATCCAGACAGAACAGCTGCGTGGGGTAATGCCTCCACAATCAAAATAGAATGGCTGTGCTTACAGCATCCTAAAGAGCCAATAAAAGCAAGGCAGATTCCAGTTCCTGATTCCATCATAATGTTGTTGGGCATTTCGGCTCAGCATATCAAAAATTTGGGAAGTTCTAAACTTGACTCTGCTGGCATGTCTCACATACAAAAAGACACAAGAAAAGCAATTATTTACATATAATTTCTTTTTTAAAAATTCAGTCCAATC